>NC_092340.1:273520000-274240000 GCF_046630445.1 Rutidosis leptorrhynchoides | reverse complement strand
TATACTGTAGATCTTCACGAGTGCTGAACTTTTATACTTTAAACCTCCGCGAGTGTGGAGGTCTGGAATCCAGCTCACCAATTGAATTAAACGTGGGCTGCTTTGATTAAAATAATATATAATATATATATAATTAATTATATATAATATTATATTCTTGTGCATAGTTGACTTGTAATTTTTGGTCCATTGCGTCGCACGCTGAAAGTTGGTTCATGTCTCGGTTCCGGATTTTCGAACGCCTTTTCGTACAATTTAATATTTTGTACTTTGTGTTTCACGGATTGTATTCTTGTAATTTTTAGACGTTTCTCATTAATAATTTGAACCACTTTGATTGTACTTTTTACTTTTTAGCTTTTTGGTCATTTGCGTCTTCAGTTCGTCGAATCTGTCTTTTGTCTTCACCTTTTATTATTTAAACGAATATCACTTGTAAATAGAACAATTGCAACTAAAAGCTTGTCTTTCTTGAGGGATAATGCTATGAAATATATGTTCGTTTTTAGAATTATCAAATATTCCCACACTTGAGCGCTGCTTGTCCTCAAGTAATATAGTCTTGAAATAAAAATACTAGAATCACTTCTTTATTCTTCACACTTTGTACATCAGTGATTTCTATACGGCGGTATGAACAATGATAGTAAAGTTGTGGTTTACAGTCCCACATGACTATAAAAATTTAGATCCTTTAGGAAATTGGATCTTTATGAAAACATTTGACCTTTTGAAAATTCAATCTAGCGTTTACCCTAGATAAGTTTTCCAGAATAACCCTTCACCGGTTTTTGTAAAATGTTTGTGGGTTTTGTGGGTTTCAGATTTGGAAAATTTTAGCTCAAAACTTGCAATTTTGTGTCACCCACTTGCTAACCTTGTAAGGGAAAGCAACACGTCCAGTATACTTGCTCCATATATTACCTTTCGGTAAACTACCGTCCGGTTGTAAAGGAAAGCGTTGAACAAGCAACTGTTAAGGCAATGTCCCGTGACATGCTTTTGATTATGGTCTATATCGTGTCGGATGCCATTACTATCCTTGGTAGGAGCAATAGTAAAGATTACCCTATAGTTTTTCGGTCTGGCACAAGGTCTTGTCTTTGACCATGCTATGCAACCACCGTTCTTATGGTTGACACCCAGTTTGGTTCAGGTGACCTAATGAATTCCAGGTGAATTCCTAGGATTTTACGTTCAATGGTAATGAACACATTGAAAATAGGGTTTCAGAAAACAAATTGGTTTGTAATTTTGATCAAAATATTTTCTCGTTCAAGCTCGAGTTTAGATATCATCGAATTCCATGAGTTTGTAATTCTCAATCTTTAAGGTTAATCTCAAGGATTGAGTAATATCAGGTTTAAAAGCTGATTTTTGATTTTTAAGGAGATTATTCTTTCTGGGGATCTAATTCATTAGTCTTATAAGCTAATTTGCACGGTGCCCCCATTGTACGAGACAGATCCTCTCATGGTTAGGATAAGTTTGACCACTTAGCGACCCTGTTTGATGCTGAGGTCCATGGATTTCCAGCTGATTTTCGAGAAAACTTTTCAAGGTTTTTCGTAGACTCTACAACTGGTCTGGATGACAACTTCCTGACCTAAATCAAGAAGCGCGTGTCTTTTTCTCTCGGAAGACTTTACTTCCTTTTAAATTCTATTTATATTACAATAAACTGGGTAAAACTGATTAATATCGTCCAAAACAAAAGTATCTTTAGTTATTTGTACAAAAATATGTGATATATGTTTTAAATAACTTGGTAAATTTTTTCCCACACTTGGCTTTTATTTTCCTTTCTTTGCCTTTTTATTTTCCTCTATTCTATTTTAAATGAATTCTAACATTTTGGGTTGTTTTCAATTTATGTCCTTTTCGAGGTAACAATAATTTAGGTGTTAACACCTAGTTTTATCGTTCATAAATATGTATAAACATGATTTTGAATTCATTTATTTGAAAATTTTGAAAATTTTTACTTGAATTGGGTAGTTAGTATATAAGACTAGGGTGTTCTTTAATATCAGAGAGCACTAGATTCTAATACAACTCTGCGTTACTAGTATTTTTAATGGTAACCAAGTGTATAAGTTAAAAATTTTAAAAATCCGAAATAATTTAACCGCTTCCCACACTTAAGATCTGACAATGCCCTCATTTGCAAGAAATCAGTACAATTTAAATTATTGAGGGTGATTAGCGTAGGAAAATGATTAAATTTTACCAAAGTTTCCAAACATATTGGCGTTTGTTTTGAATGATAAATGGTGCACATCATTTGTTCATTCCTGCAGTTTTTATTTCACATATATTTTGCATATTGTCGTCAAAATTAGTTGCTTTTGCTGAACTTAATGCCCGTCTTTGAAAATGCACTGTTTTACCCTGTTTTACACATGAGATAAACTACAAACATATATATACATATTTTTGAAGTTGGGTATATTACCCCACATTCAAAAATTATTAAAAATCTAATAATAAAAGTTATAAAATTATAAAAAACTATTATAGTATCAAAAGAAATATTAAAAGTATAAAATTACAAGTTACCAAATAAATAAAAATAGGCATAAAAGAAAATTAGGGTTGATGAGGATGGTGCCAGTAGGGATCCCATTCATAGCCGTATGTGCTGTAGAATGCTTGAGCTGGGTCATATGTAGGGTACGGTGGCCGGGTCTGTATAGTCCAGGGAGGAAATACGGGCATTGGGGTAGAAATGTAGTTTGCATTTATGTGTGCACGATGACTTATGATTTGGTTTTGATGATACTGCCAATCTTGAAATGCTCGTTGTCTAGCCATTTCATACTCATGTTGAGCCATAAAAAGTTGCATTTCTGTCATCTGATTCCCCCCTCTCGCATTACCTTGCTGCTGATCTCTTTCGACCTGTGGATGATGGCCGTCATAAGGTGCTGCAGCGTTATGTTGTTTCTTTAAAACCTTAGCACCATGATATACTTTCAAACCAATTGGATCACGGGGTTCTGGTGCTGCAATTATTAATCCCCCCTGATTTCTATTGACACTGAGATACTCAGCAATTAAAGTAACAATGATACCACCTCCTATTATACCATTAGACCGTATACTCCTAACCATAGCCGATAAATAACAACCCACACAATAAGGTATACTCATAGCGCTCTGTGGGTCTCGAATACACATGAGATAAAATAAATCATTCTCATTTACTTTTTCTTTGTTCTTACCTCGCTGTATAATCGAGTTTGCTAAGAACCTATGGATTACTCTTAGCTCAGCTCTATCTATATCAGTATAAGAGTTATTCCCCCCACGAAATTGGTTATGCCTAGTCATTCTACTCCATATTCCATTCATATCAAAATTTTCATCAACCCTCCTACCATTAACTATCAACCTTTGACAATCAGTAGATGCTAGTTCCTCAGGCGTATATATACACAAAGCCTGAGCCATGTCAAGTAGAGACATATGGTGCATCACACCTCCTAATAAAAATATAATAAAACTACGATCGGTTAAAGTAGCTACCCGATCATTTATTTCAACACTACTTAATAATTCCACACACCATTCTCTATATACACGCCTACGTATATTAAACAAACGTTCCCAATTATTAAAAGTAGAATTACCATAATTTTGTGTAAGTAATTCTCTGATTGGACCGGCCAATCCCACTGTTTCTAACGGTTCCCAATCTATTACTCTGGGTACTTCAACAACATTAGACTGAACGGTGTGCAAGTTTCTTTGATACTTTGGATAATCTATCCAATGTCGGTCAAACCTTAAATTAGGATGTAAATCTGCCAATTCTATATTTGAATATGAAATGAATTGATGCGGTAGATTTTGTCTATATTGGTCGTTAATCTTCTGTTCTTCTGCATTCTCAGGAGGAGCATTGTGAGCCTGAGATGCGGATAAAGATTCACCCCTTTCAGTCTGCAAAACACAATAAACACAATTTTTGTGCATCCAAATATGCATTAGTGTTAGCAAAATCATAAATCAAAACAATCAAAATGACATGTTTAATCCATATTAAACTTTATATGCATTTTCACAATATTAACAATTCTACACTTTTACAAATAAACATATATGAAAATGTATACAATGTTCTTTAGCTTTTATCTCAAATAACATGTCAAAATAATCATTACTAGCAATTAAACAAGTTCCAAATGGCATTCATATCAATTAAATTGAGTTCATGCATTTTTGACTCAAAAAGTCTACTTTAATACTTGAAAATCATGTTTAGGATCAAAGTTTTGATCATTTAGCAACCTAAACATGTTACACTACTCAATTTAGTATAAACTAACAACAAAATTCGGCCATAACCCGTTTATATCAAAAAGCCCCAATTTTGCTCAAGAACACAAACCCTAGATTACTCAAAATTTGAAGTTTAAGGCTTCTAATCATGTTAAATAGCATCAATCTAGGTTATATAAGCATAATACACAAACAATTTAAGCATAATTAAACTAGAAATCATCAAAATCAAATTGGGTATAAATTTATTCAAGAACACTAAAAATCTGAATTGAAGAGTATTTAGATGTAGAAATTAACGATCTCCTTGAGATTCTTCTTGGTAGCATCCTTCTCAACATGATTTTAGCAAAACATTTGATGTTTAACGGTGAAAATTTTTGATTTTGAGAGCGTTTTTGTGGGTTTTTCGCAGAAAAATAAGCGTGTGGTGTGTTGGGGACTGGTCTGTTCGACCAGTTAACCCATCTGTATTTTGATACCAATTTAATACTTTATAGTGAACGATTTAGCGTTTATTATTAAAAGGTTAAAAGCAAAAAAAATAAAAACTGTACATACTTACCTGTGAGAAAGAATTCTCAGAGACCTGCTTTAGTCGACTCATAGGAGAGTCGTGTGATTTGGTTCTCCATAGCTACATAAGCGTAACCTCGATTCTTCAATATCTTTTCTTCTAAACATATGAACGGTCCTTCTCTGCATAGAGTAACAAATTCGGTATTTAAATATGTTTGATTGTTTGAACATTTACCTTCAAGTGACCATTTTCCGCATTTATAACATCTTTCAAGGTGTCGTGCTGTTCTTTTTGTTGCGGATTTTGATTTGCCTTTACCAAAATGTATCTTATGATGATCTTTCCTGAGTTCTTTTCTTTCTCCGTCCATTTTGCTTCTTATGAATGATACCAATTCACTCGGAAGGGTGTCATTATTACATTTAGTAATCAAAGCGTGTAGTAGTAGACCATGGTTCAGATCAAAGGAATTCTTCATCTCATAAAACCTAAAAGAAATAAATATTCAGAATGGAGGGAGAAGACTAGTTCTTTAGGGTCTACTAGGGAAAGACCATTCGGATTCCATTCTCGAAAACTACACGAAAACAGAATATCTAACTCTAACAGAAATATATATTACCCTTAACAGATTCGATTCTCCCCACACTTAGTTAGCTGTGGTATCGAAATTATGATTAACTTCATCTTCAACTTCCATCGGATTATCTATGTAATGTTTACCTCTGTGACCATTAACTTTAAATTCAATCCCATTTGAATTTATTAATTCTACTGTTCCATACGGGAAAACTCTTTTGACTATGAATGGTCCAGACCATCTTGATTTCAATTTTCTAGGAAATAGCTTGAATCGTGAATTGAAAAGAAGAACTCTGTCTCCTTCTTTAAATTCTTTTGAACTTCTGATTCTTTTATCATGCCATTTCTTCGTTCTTTCTTTATAGATTAACGAATTTTCGTATGCTTCATGTCTTAATTCTATTAATTCATTTAATTGACTTAACCGTAGACGTCCGGCTTCATGTAAATCAAGATTACATGTCTTCAAAGCCCAAAATTCTTTGTGCTCAATTTCTACTGGAAGGTGACATGTTTTTCCGTAAACGAGTCTAAAACGTGTGGTTCCAATTGGAGTTTTGTAGGCTGTTCTAAAAGCCCAGAGTGCATCCTCCAATTTTATGGACCATTCCTTCAGATTTGATCCTACGGTTTTCTCTAGAATACGTTTTAATGCTCGGTTGGTATTTTCAACTTGTCCACTTGTTTGTGGATGATAAGCGATTAAGATTTTATGAGTTACTCCATATCTTTTGAGAACTTTCTCAAGTTGATTATTACAAAAATGAGTACCCCGATCACTTATTAAAGCTTTCAGTGTTCCGAACCTTGCAAAAAAATGTTTTAAAAAGTTGACTACAACTCGTGCATCGTTAGTCGGGAGAGCTTGTGCTTCCGCCCATTTAGATACATAATCAATGGCAACGAGAATGTAGAGATTATTATGAGATTTTGGAAATGGACCCATAAAGTCAATAGCCCAAACGTCAAATACTTCACATACTTGAATGATATTTTGTGGCATTTCATCACGTTGACTTATTTTCCCGGCCCTTTGACATGTATCACAGGATTTGAAAGTAGGTGTGCGTCTTTGAAAATTGTAGGCCAATAGAACCCAGAACCGTAAACTTTTCTTGCTGTAAGTTGAGACCCATAATGCCCTCCTGTTGGTCCTGTATGACAATGGTTTAAGATTTGACTGGCTTCATCCCCGAATACACATCGGCGTATTATTCCATCGGGATAACTTTTAAAAAAATGTGGATCTTCCCAAAAATAGTGTTTTATATCACTAAAGAATTTCTTTCGTTTTTGGTACGACAACCCTTTTTCAAGGAATCCACATACTAAGTAGTTTGCATAGTCTGCAAACCATGGAATTTCATTATAATCTATCTTCAATAGATATTCATCAGGAAAGTTATCTTGTATGGCCGATTCATTTAGAACTTCTAATTCAGGATTTTCAAGACGAGAAAGATGATCAGCTGCGAGATTTTCTGCTCCTTTTTTATCTCGGATTTCAATATCGAACTCTTGTAGGAGTAAGATCCAACGGATTAATCGTGGTTTGGCATCTTGCTTTGAAAATAGGTATCTAAGAGCAGAATGGTAGGTATAGACCACCGTTTTAGCTAGAACGAGATATGAACGAAATTTGTCAAAAGCAAAGACAATAGCAAGGAGTTCTTTTTCAGTAGTTGTGTAATTCTTCTGTGCTCCTTGTAATGTCTTACTAGCGTAATAAATAGGTTGAAATCATTTTTCAATTCTTTGTCCTAAAACGGCTCCCATTGCAAAATCACTTGCATCGCACATAAGTTCAAATGGTAAATTCTAATTTGGCGTTATCATCATCGGTGCATTCGTGAGTTTTTCTTTAAGAATATTAAAAGATTTGATACATTCATCTGAAAAGATGAATGGAGCATCCTTTTCTAGGAGCTTATTCATAGGAGTGGCAATTTTAGAAAAATCTTTTATGAAGCGTCGGTAAAAACTGGTATGCCCTAGAAAAATCCTAACTCCTCTAACATTGGTGGGATGTAGAAGTTGAGCAATTACATCTACTTTAGCTCTATCCACTTCAATTCCTTCCTTTGAAATTTTATGACCAAGAACGATGCCTTCTCTAACCATGAAATGGCATTTCTCCCAATTAAGTACTAGATTTGATTATTCGCATGTAATAAGCATTCGTTCAAGATTAACTAGACATGATTCAAAAGTATCACCGAAGACTGAAAAGTCATCCATGAAAACTTCCATGCATTCTTCTATCATGTCGTGAAAAATCGCCATCATGCACCTTTAAAAGGTTGCAGGGGCGTTGCAAAGTCCAAATGGCATGCGTTTGTAAGCAAAAGTACCATAAGGGCATGTGAACGTAGTTTTCTCTTAATCCTCGGGTGCTATTAGAATTTGAAAATATCTGGAAAAACCGTCAAGAAAACAATAGTAACTAGCTAATCTTTCCAACATTTGATCAATGAAAGGTAGGGGAAATTGATCTTTTCTGGTGGCGTCATTTAATTTTCTATAATCAATACAAACACGCCATCCTGTTACAGTCCTCGTAGGAATAAGCTCATTTTTCTCATTTGTGATGACAGTCATGCCACCCTTCTTAGGTACACATTGAACTGGGCTTACCCATGGACTATCAGAGATTAGATAAATTAAACCTGCATCAAGCAGTTTAATAATATCTTTCTTAACAACATCTTGCATATTAGGATTTAGTCTTCGTTGGCGTTGCACATATGTTTTATGACCTTCTTCCATAAGGATTTTATGTGTGCAATACGAAGGACTTATGCCTTTAATGTCATGAATCTTCCATGCAATAGCTGGTTTATGAGCTTTTAGCACAGAAATGAGTTGAGATTTTTCAGTTTCCGTAAGAGAAGACGATATTATTACAGGTAATTCAGATTCACCATGTAAATAAGCATATTCCAAATGGTTTGGAAGTGGCTTTAACTCTAATGTCAGTGGTTCTTCTATCGATGATTTGTATCGATATCTGTCTTCCTCTTTTAGCATTTGAAGTTCTTCTATTGTTGGTTCGTATCCATTAGCCATGTGTGTAGCTAACATTTCAGTTTCATCAATTGGTTCAGTTCCTTCTCCTAAAGAACATTCTCCTGTTCCTTGTAATTCTGGAAATTCTTCTAACAATTCTGCATGTGAATCTATAGTTTGAATATAATAACATGTATCATCTGCAGATTGAGGTTGTTGCATGGCTCTATCAACAGAAAAGGTAACACTCTCATCCTCTATACTTAGGGTCAGTTTCTTACCGAACACGTCTATTATTGCTTTAGCCGTGTTTAAGAATGGTCTTCCTAATATGAGAGGAACTCGAGAATCTTCTTCCATGTCCAGAATAACAAAATCTACTGGAAATACTAAAGTACCAACTTTAACTAGCATGTTCTCCATTATCCCTCTAGGATATTTTACTGATCGATCGGCTAGTTGTATGCTTATTCGTGTTGGTTTCAATTCTCCAAGGTCTAGTTTAGCGTATAGTGAATACGACATTAAATTTATACTAGCACCTAAATCTTCCAATGCTTCTATTGAACTAAGACTACCCAGAAAACATGGAATTGTGAAACTTCCTGGATCAGATAATTTTTCTGGTATCTTATTCAACAGTACTGCAGAGCAATTAGCATTCATAGTAACAGCCGAGAGTTCTTCCATTTTCTTTCTATTTGTGATTAGATCTTTCAAGAATTTAGCATATCTAGGCATTCCTGAGATCACATCAATGAAAGGAAGATTTACATTTATCTGTTTAAACATATCCAAAAATTTGGATTGCTCGGCTTCAAGTCTTTCTTTTCTCATTTTACTCGGGTAAGGAAGTGGTGGTTGGTATGGTTTAACATAAGGTTTAGCCTTAACTGTGTTATCTTCATTAACCTTTTCAACTACCGGTTCTGTTTCCTTATCTTGCTCAGGTTGTGGTTCTTGTGGAGTGGGAATAGAGTCATCAGAAATTTCAGGTATTTCAGGTGCTTTAAGTGTAATACCACTTCTCGTGGTAATGGCTTTAACTATTTCATTCCGGGGGTTAGCATTTGTATCACTAGGTAGACTTCCCGGTTTTCTTTCACCTATCAACCTTGCTAGGTTGCTTACTTCTTGTTCCAGATTTTGAATAGAAGCTTGTTGATTTCTAAATGCTTGAGCATTTTGTTCATTCATTTGTTTCTGAGATGTGAAAAACTGCTAGGACCTTGTTGGTTGTTGTATGGAACATTTCGGTTATAATTCTGATTTTGATTGTAGTTTGGTCTTGGCGGTTGATAATTATTCTGATAATTATTTCCAGGCCTTTGGTTTATGTATGAAACATTCTCTTTGTTCCATTATTTGTTCAATACTGAGACAATCTTTTGTCAAATGTGGTCCTCCACACTGCTCACAGCTAATTCGTATTGAGTGAATATCTTTAGTCATCTTTTCCATTCATCTCTCGACAACATCTATCTTTGTGGATATGGAATCAAAGTCATGGCTAGAATCGGCTCTAGCCAATTTAGATGAACGAAAAATATCTTTTTCCTAGTGCCACTCATGTGAGTGGGAAGCAGTGTTATCAATAATTTTGTAAGCTTCAGTTGTGGTTTTCTTCATAATGGAACCACCAGCTGCTATATCGATGTCTTTTCTTGTAGTGATGTCGCATCCTTGGTAGAATATTTGTACTATTTGATAAGTGTCTAAACCATGTTGCGGACATCCTCTCAATAACTTTCCAAATCTTGTCCACGCCTCATGTAAAGTTTCGTTTGGCTTCTGTGTGAACGTAACAATTTCTCCTTGAAGTCTGGCGGCTTTAGATTCCGGAAAAAATTGTTTAAGAAAATTTTCAACTAAAACGTCCCATGTATCAATCGCTCCTTCAGGTAATGATTCTAACCAATCTTTGGCTTCTCCCTTTAAAGTCCAGGGAAATAACATGAGATATATCTGTTCATCCTCCACTTCTCGGATTTTAAATAGAGTACAAATCCTATTAAAGGTACGATGATGTTCATTTGGATCTTCCTTCGGTGCACCACTAAATTGGCATTGATTAGTTACCATGTGTAGGATTTGTCCTTTGATTTCATAATCTGGCGCATTAATGTCTGGTTGAGTATTTGCGTGACCTTGGCCAGTGCGTTTAGCTCTCATTCGGTCTTCCATACTTAGAGGTTCCAGATTTTCCATGATTGAATTTGTTGAATCTGAATCACTAGAGGATTTTGACTTAATGGTTTGTTCCTTGACAATTTCTGGATGAGTGATTTGTGGTTCAGGAGGGATGATTAGTGGTTCAGGATCTCTGAATTGTCCCTGAATATCCTCCGGATTCTCAATTGTGAGGTCGGGTTCAAAAAATGGATTATCGGAAATTTGAATTGGAGTACTTGGTCGACTTGATAACGATTCTAAAGAAAAATCAATGGCGACAATATTGGCTAGATGTCTTGATCGAGTTACAGGTGGTGAACGTATAAAAGGTGGTGAACGTTTTGTTCGGTGCATTCACTGAATATCTTATTAGTTATAAAAATAAAAATTATATAAGTTATCAAATTAATAGACTTTTCTGATTTTGCCCACATTTTGAATAGCCAATAGATGCAGCAGGTAGCCAGGACCCTTTAAATCGGAAGCCCACAACTCGCCACTAACAAATCCAACTTTTACTACGAACCAGAAAATTTTGGATGTCTATCAATTTAACCGTTTAAAATAATTTTTCGTCGAATTTTAAAGAAAATAAAGAAAATTCTATGTCCTAAAAACTAGAGTATCGAAAAATAAGAAAGAAAAAGAGCGCGTTGAAAAACGTCGAAAAATAAAAGGTCGAAAAATAAGAAAATAAGCGAAAATAGCGCGTCGAAACTTAAAAATCTAAAAACTAAATATTAAAAATTGCTTCTAAAGGTATTAAAGCTTAGAGAAATTCTATATCCAAAACGGCAATAACTTAAAAAGGTACTAAAATATATTAAAAACTAAAGCGATAAACAACGTCGTAAAATTCTAAAGTACCTAAATCTTAGTCAAAACAAAAAGCACTTAAGGGATTTTATGACAAATCCTAAAAATCTAGAAATATAAATAACTACTGCAAAAACTATAACTTAAAACTAATTACGAGCGAAAAATATAAATATTACGAATAAACGATTAAAAAGATACAAAATTTAAAAATAAAACTTAAAAAAATACAATTTTTACAAAAATATTATTTTTATATTATTATTTTATAAAAGTATTAATTTTTATAAAACTAAATAAAACTTAAAACTTAAAATACAAAATTAATTAAACTAAAACTAATTAATATTAAGTATAAACCCTAATTAGGTTTAATAATAATAATAATAATAATAATTAATTTAAACCTAATTGTGTAATAAATGCGTACAAGGTTCAGCCTGTCAGAGGCTCCGCGAGTGTGGATCCCAGCTGGCAAAAAGTACTGCGAGTGCGGATTATGCAGACTCAGCTGAGGTGCAGGTCGAATTTGTGCAGGTTCAGTGGTTTTTTTTTACTTTTTTAATTTTTCTGTTTTTAATATATATAAAATATAAATATAAATTATTACTTTTTTTATAACTTTTTCACAATAAAAAAAATATAAACTTTTTAATTTAACTAAACTTAAAAATATAGATATAATTTTCTTTTTCTTGTATTTTTAATATTTAAAACGTATATTTTTACAGAAATAGATTACGACTTAATAAAATATTTTTATATATATATAGCATTGCGCTTTCGGCGTTTAGGGTCCCCGGCAGCGGCGCCAAAAATACTTGATGTGCGTAGAGGTGTATACGAAATAGTTATGTTTTTATACGAAATACTATTAAATACGATATAATTTTACACAAGTTATTTATTTATTTATTTATAGAGTGGATATACCTAAACCTTGCTACAACACTTATAGGCAGTGTACCTAATCGAACAGTAGTGTAGTTTTTAGTAAGTCCGGTTCGTTCCACAGGGAGCTAGCCAAGTTTAACGCTATATTTTTAAAACTATATTTGTATAAATATAAATATATATGTAAGTAGTATTATTATTATAAAAGGGGGTTTTTACCGTTTAATGACCGGTTTGTCGATTTTAAAACTTTAGTCGCAGTTAAAACCTAATGTAAAATATTAAAAATAAATATAACTTAATTTAAAGCGTAAAGTAAATGACAATAATTAAAGTGCGATAAATTAAAGTGCGATAATTAAAAAGTACGATAAATAAAATGGCAGTAAATAAAAGTGCGATGAGATATAAAATAAAGAAATTATGCTTATTTAAACTTCCGTAATCATGATGTTTGACGTGTTGATTTTAATTTATTACCATGGGTTAATTGTCCTTTGTCCTGGATTATTCGATATGTCTATACGGTTTTTGTCCATAATAGTCCATCGGTCATAAATATAAAGTGCGAGAGTCTTCGTCAAATTATCCTTATACCCGAAGTCAAATATTCCAACTAATTGGGGACTTAAACTGTAATAAGGTTTTAATACTTTATTATCAATTACACCAAGTGTCCTTGCATGTAATCCACCCCTGTTTTAATGAGTCCATTAACTATTAATCCATTCCCGTGTCCGGTTAAATGAACGATTATTAGTACTTATAAATATCCCGCCCATCGTGTCTGATCGAGTGTATATGGTTATTTATAATTACGTCCAATTGTAAATCTTTATATTAAATTAACGAATTATCATTCAATTAAACAAATATAAAGCCCATTAATAGCCCATAGTCTAATTTCCACAAGTGTCGTTCTTTTATTCAAACCCCAATTATGGTACAATGCCCAATTACCCCGTCTTTAATATTTTAGCCTAACATCACGATTACTTCAATTTAAATAAGCATAATAATAACTTAGCTACGAGACATTAATTTAAAAAGGTTGAACATAACTTACAATTATTAATAATAGCGTAGCTTTACACGGACAGAATTTCGACTTACACACTTACAACATTTGCTAACATACCCTTATTATTATTAATCTTAAATTAAAATTAAAATTTTATATATATATATATATATATATATATATATATATGTATATATATATATATATATATATATATATATATCGTAGAGAGTGAGAGATAGATTAGGAAAGGGTGTGTTAAAATCGATCAGAATGCGCGACTTTTATAGGCCCACGTTATACTGTAGATCTCCGCGAGTGCTGAACTTTTATACTTTAAACCTCCGCGAGTGCGGAGGTCTGGAATCCAGCTCACCAATTGAATTAAACGTGGGCTGCTTTGATTAAAATAATATATAATATATATAAGTAATTATATATAATATTATATTCTTGTGCATAGTTGACTTGTAATTTTTGGTCCAATGCGTCGCACGCTGAAAGTTGGTTCATGTCTCGGTTCCGGATTTTCGAACGCCTTTTCGTACAATTTAATATCTTGTACTTTGTCTTTCACGGCTTGTATTCTTGTAATTTTTAGAGGTTTCTCATCAATAATTTGAACCACTTTGATTGTACTTTGTACTTTTTAGCTTTTTGGTCATTTGTGTGTTCAATTCGTCGAATCTGTCTTTTGTCTTCACCTTTAATTATTTAAACAAATATCACTAGTAAATAGAATAATTGAAACTAAAAGCTTGCCTTTCTTGAGGGATAATGCTATGAAATATATGTTCGTTTTTAGCATTATCAAATATCGAGGATATTTATAATGAAAGATACGATGATATCTTAGAATTTCTAATATCGATGGATGATGAAGAAGATTTGTCCGTAAAGGTTTAGAGTCAGGAACAGGGTATTCGTTATTGACTTTAGCAGATATTAAATCATTTGAATTCTTTGAAGGCAGGTTTAGTCTTTGTGATTTGTCCACAGCCTCCTTCATGGTTTGCTCAATCTGTTTTCCAGTTTCAACTTTTCTGAGCTTTCCCAACACACTATTCTTTATCATCAAACTTTTGACTGTTAAAGTCGTTTACAGTTTTTACTGCTTTATCAGCTTTTTCAACATTTAGAGTATTGATTCGTAGACTGGTTGCTTTTCAGAATTTCAGAATGAAAGCTCAAAATTCTAAGAGATGAATGTTATATGTATACATATGATGTTCTAATACAGTTTTGAATTTAAAGTATGTCATTTGAAAGATGTAAGAATCTAAGAGTGATGTTTTCTGTTAAATCTTGGCTTGGATTCTGATTTTTCAAAATCAGAATATATAATCAAATTTGGATGCGAATGGTTGTTTTGATTTCTATAAAAGTTTGTATATCGTTGTGAAAGTAGTGAGTATAGTTGATGATTTGCTGAATCAGAATCGAAGAATGTAACATATTAATTGTGAATTTATATATCTCTCGGGTATTACCTACCCGTTAAAAGTTTCACAAGTAATATTGTGTACCAGAGAATTTTATTACAGTCTTTATGAAAATATATGTATGTATTTTTTTCTTCAGATGTAATACAGATTTGATGAGTTAATATCATATTAAGCTCATTTGATTTTCGGCTGGATTAGAAATGAATAATCTCTAAACCATTAAAGATTTCATAATCTTCGCGGAGTATTTCACTAATGTAATCAATACTTCGCTATTCATTTTTATTGATATTTCCTCAGTGAATCATGTTGGTGCTCATGGAACTCTTGCTAACTTCGCAAGGTACGAATGATGTTTTCTAGAAAGTTTCGAATACATCGAAGATGAAAGTGTAAAATCAAACATATAATTGAATAATATACTTAGTTTATTATGAAATAGAATTCATTGAGTTGAAACGGAGATTGTGGTTAATGATGGTTAAGTCGTTAATTGAAAGATTATAGCATATTAGTAATATGAATTTAACCGAGTAGTATCTATCCGTTTTCAATTCATACTTAATAGCTTAGTACGAAAAGATATATTATGGTTTTAAAATTTATATATATAAGATATACATATAAATTCTTCAGAGAAAATGAGTTAATACTTCATAACTTGTTGATACAATATGCACGTTGTTGAGTTGTGGTGATGTTGGTGATTATGGAATTGGTGGAGCTTGCAGTGCTACACGTTTTGTCGGTGTTGGTGATACTGATGGTGATATTGGTGGTACTACCGGTGGCGCTTGTATAACAAGTCTAGCTTGTAAATCACGCATCATTCTTGTCAGGGTTTCTACCCTTCCTTCTATTATTTCGGTCCGCTTATCTGCTTTATGGTTAAGGCTAGAATAGATAATCTCTAAGACTTTGGAGATTACATAATAGCCGCAGAATGTTTCTTTAATGAAGTTATAAATCAATACTTCATATGTTATTGTTGCTGGTAATCCTTGGTACTTATGGTGCGTATGACGTTGATGTTCGAGGTACATATTGTGATGTTGAGGTGTGGGATGCGGATGTTGTTGTTGGTGGTGGTAATAATACTGTTGGTGTTGATGATGGCGGTACTGTTGATGCAGGTGATGCTGCTGGTGCTTGTAACCTTTGCACCATATTCTCTAAAGTCATTACCCGGGCGCGAAGCTTGTTGACTTCTTCTATTACACCGGGATGATTGGCGGTTGGAACGAGCGGATGAATAAGATCTAGAAGTTTAGATAATATATAATCTTCGTGAGATACTCTGGAAATGAGAGAGAAAATGGTGTTTCGGACTGGTTCGCCGGTAAGTGCTTCAGGTTCTTCGCCAATAGGACAATTTGGTGGGTGGAAAGGATCGCCTTCTTCTTGTCTCCATTGACTGAGTTGGCTATGAACCCGTCCCTAATCCATCCAGAATAGATGATGGCTAATGGGTTGATCCATTCCGGTTACACTGCTTTCAGAGCTCAGGTGGATATCCATATCGGAATAGCTGTCGGAATCCGATGAACTTGAACTAGTCGAGGGATCCATCTCGTACGATCAGGGAAATGAATTTTGATATGCAATAGATTATAGAATTTAGTTTGGTATTCTCTGATACATAATTTACATATGTATATATAATACCAAAATCTCATAAGTTACGGAGGAATTTTCGGAAAGTGTAAGACAGAGTTTACTGTAATAGATATGCTTAAGATATGAAATTTGTCTATACACTATCTATGCAATAAATGCAGTAAGTCGCGTTTAGACGTAAGATGATAAACATGTAATTTCCAACAAGAAATGATAAGCAAAAATTGGTAAAAACAAATACGGTCATAGTCCAGACTCACTAATGCATCATAAGAATTATCAGTTAAACACACTAATGCAAATTCTGGTTCCCTATGACCTCAAGCTCTGATGCCAACTGTGATGACCTGTCCAAATTAATTTGGACGAATACATCATTCATTGATTTCACAGTGAGGTACTAACCTCTACATGATACGTTTTGTAAATATTGCATTCTTTTAAAAAAGCACACCATAAATGAATATCTAATTCTAAGGTTTTTGACATCTAATGATTTCTACATATAGACAATCACCGTAAATAATAGTTTACAATAATACATCCGTTGATAATGTAGTCAAAATAAGATACATTGTGATGATTTTGTGAATGCAAGGTTTTCTCGAATAAAGCATTTATGACTCCATGCACATCGCTTGTATAACGTATAAGTAAACAGCAGAAGACTTCTTGGAACCTGAGAATAAACATGCTTAGAAGTGTCAACACAAACGTTGGTGAGTTCATAGTTTTAATATTGCGCATGATCTGTATATAAAGGTGGACCACAAGATTTCAGTTATTTCATCCGAAACGTTTATCAAAATATTCTATGAAATTGAGCACCTTGGTAACTAAACTTTAACGTTATAATAAGTACCCCTGTTTTAACATACATGCAACCAACATGTATAATACACGCAATCTAACGTGTACTAAACTCAAATAGCATACGTCTGTTTTATAGTTCAGGCTAGGGTTTCTATACCTGGAACAGACGGGGATGTCAAGCCCTATGGATCCAAATATAACTACTCGCGCCCACCAGTTCTTATAATCGGCAGTTACTAGTTAACAAAGCTAAGGGATTTTTGGTTCAAACTCAGTGTAGAATTAAGTATGTACTTGTGTCCATTGTGTTTAAAATAAAGTGCATGTATTCTCAGCCCAAAAATATAGATTGTAAAAGCAATAAAAAAGAGAGTAAATGAAACTCACCTTAGCAGCACATAAGGTCATTCACTGAAATGTGACCAAAATTCGGAATGCAAAATAACCGTAGATCTCAACCTAGAGAACATATGTTGGTCAATACATGTCTAACAAGCTAGGTCAGGTCATAGTGTATCACAATCCTAATGCTCGAGACCGTCGTACAAAAGTTAACAAAAGTCATCTCAAAAAGTCAACCTGACCCAATATGATCTTTAAATCTATACATGTTTATTATATTAACTGTGACAACCCGGAAGTTTCCGACCAAATTTAAACATTAATCTTTATCTTTATATGTTTCCGACACGATAAGCAAAGGTTGTTAAGTTGAATCTAAAAAATTTTAAACTGTGTTCATACATTCATTTAACCTCGACCAAATTCTGACGATTCACGAACCATTATATAAATGGATATGATTATATATATATATATATATATATATATATATATATATATATATATATATATATATATATATATATATATATATATATATATATATATATTATAACTTGAGAATGTTAACAAGGTATTAAATGTATAATACTTTACATGAACGTATTTGTTTCGATATATGTTTAATATATTTATCGACGAAATTAAAAGATAATATCAAATGATTGAATTATCTGATGCATTGTGATATGATTAGGGGTCTCAGTTGTGAGGTCCACATTGATTTGAGAAATCTTTTCCTTTTAACGATATTCAAAATAATTGGTAAAGTGATCTACAAGTAGGAAAAAGTGTTAAATAATGAAAGCTAGAAAAAAGTTAGTGAGAACTTAATTTCATATTATTCGATTGATCTATTTTCAAACGTGCGAAAAACGTCTTTTCAATTCAATAGAATCCGATTATTAAAATGTTTTTGTTCAAATAACATAATTTGAATATATACAATATGATATTAATTATTAGAATTAAATATATAAATAACTCGCAATATGTATTTAAAACGTGTTTATGATATTGAATATATTTATGATTTTTATACATAATTAATATTAGATGTATATTGTATATATATAAAATGTATAAATGTTATATTAGTATTATGATCATTACTTTCATTATTATTATCAATGATAATATCAATATTAATATTAATATTATTATAAGTAGTGTTATTATTAGCATTATTAATAATATTATTATTATCATTATTGATTAAGGATATTATTGTTATGGTTATGATTATAATTATAATTATGATATAAAAGATAATAAAAGAAAATACTAAATAAGATGGTTAGGAAATTATAAGCATAGATATGTATATAAATAAATTGTTATATTATTACTAATTAGTATTATTATTAGTATCATCAATATTATTATTAATATCATTTTATAATTACTTTTATTCTTATTATTAATAATAGTATAATTTTGATATAATTATTATTAATATTATTATTATATTTCTAGTATTATTAGTATTAGTATTAGTATTCTTATTTAAATTAATAAAATTCTTAAATTTATTAATAGATTTATATTATTAGGAAATATTACAAAATTTAATATGATATATACATAATTTATATACAGATAAATGTGTACATATAAATACAGTTATATATTTATAATAACTACATATTCATACGCGCAATTATTCAGTTATCAAATTCATTATTTTCTGTCTGTGTTCTTTCTCTCCTGTCTTCTTGTTCCCACCGTGATATGGTGTCGATATCTCCATCCCATCTATTTCAGTCAAGCAGTTTAATTTTTCAAGAAATTCATTCGATGCTTTCATTATCAATTATCAACTACACATATCTGTAACAACTTCAATTTAATGATTTTTTTAAAAAAATATATAGGAAGAACATCTAAAAAGTTCTGATTCGTATAAAAAGTTTTAAAAGGTTCGATTTTTAAATAGATTTCAAAAAGTGTAAATGTGGTTTTGTTAGGATTATATTGCTTGATCTTTCTGCAAAGTTTGAATCTCCAATTCTTTCTATCAAATTCTAATTTTGGAGTCAAAGGTTAATGTTAAAAAGTCAAAGGTTTTGTTCTTGGCAAAATTGGAGATCCTATTGATGTTTCAAGTTAAAGTAATGATCCAGAAAGTTTCTAATAATGTTTTATTACCTATTTCATTTTATGATTTTTTTCTAAAATGATCTACAATTTGAAGTTTGATTTTGAGTTAATTGTGTTCTTCATCGATCAGTTTCAGTTTCTTTTTCTTTATTTCTTTTGTTGTAATTAATTCCAGTCGATCACTAAACGATTTTGTATACACTGGGAATCATAAAATATACTTAGAAAGTCATTGTTACATGAAATTGATTTTGGTCGAAATAATTCATGAAGAAGAAGGAGAAGCAAACTAATCAGGATAAATAAAATTTGTTTTTGATATAATCAGAAAATCTGAAACAGACGAGAGGTTAAGTAATGGTGTCGGGTTTCGAGAGGTCGCGGGTTCGAGTCTCGTCTGGGACATCTGGGACATTTCTTTTTAGATAAAGCTTGGAGAAGGTATACACTTTTATTTTATTTCTATCATTATTATTATTAATTATTATTATGTTTATTATTGTTATTATTGTGATTTTTATTGTTAGTATTATTAGTATTATATTTATTATTATAAGTATCATAATTGTATTTATTATTATTATCATTATGAAAATAATACAAATTATTATTATTTTCGTAAATATTAGTATTAGTATCTTTTTATAAATAATAGAATTGTTAATATTAACATAGGTATTATTATTTATATTATCATGAGTAATATTATTACGTAATTACAAAAATTATTATCATAACAATATTAACAGTAAAATCAATATTATTATTATTAATATCGTTATTATTATCACTAATAGAATTATTAACATTATTACCTTTATTAATAAAAATTAAGTATTATGATTATTATTATTTTTACCATATGTAATATACTTTTAGTATTGTTATAATTACTATTTTTAACAAACAAATTATATATATATATATATATATATATATATATATATATATATATATATATATATATATATATATATATATATATATATATATATATATATATATATATATATATATAAGATACTTAATATATATGGCATACCAAAATTAATATTTTTATATACAAAATGAATATATAAAATATATACATATTAATAATATAAATATGATATAATTAATAAATTTATATATATATATATATATATATATATATATATATATATATATATATATATATATATATATATATATATATTGTTCAATTACAAATACATGGTTTAATAAATATATACGAATGATATAGGTTCGTGAATCCGAGGCCAACCTTGCATTGTTCAATGTCGTCATATGTATTTTTACTACAAAATACAGTATTGTGAGTTTCATTTTCTCCCCTTTTAAATACTTTTGCAATATATATTTTTGGGCTGAGAATACATGCACTGCTTTTATAAATGTTTGACGAAATAGACACAAGTACTTAAAACTACATTTTATGGTTGGATTACTATACCGAATATTACCCCTTCAAGTCTGGTAACCTAAGAATTAGGGAAATGGCCCATAATTGACGCGAATCCTAAAGATAGATCTATGGGCCTAACAAATCCCATTCTGGAATTTGGAATGCTTTAGTACTTCGATTTATATGGTGAATACGATTGCCGATTTATGGCATACTTGCGAGTATGTGGGGATATTCTATATGCATTATGTTAATGTCAGTTACCAGGTGTTCATCATACGAATGGATTTTATACACTTGCGAGTGTAATGATATTTATGAAAAAATGAGGATCTTGTGGTCTATTAAAATTATGGAAATGATTATTATGATAAACCTATGAACTCACCAACCTTTTGGTTGACACTTGAAAGCATGTTTATTCTCAGGTATTAAAGAAACCTTCCACTGTGCATTTGCTCATTTTAGAGATATTACTTGGAGTCATTCATGACATATTTCAAAAGACGTTGCATTCGAGTCTTTGAGTTCATCAAGATTATTATTAAGTCAATTATAGTTAGATATATTATGAAATGGTATGCATGCAGTCAACTTTCGATGTAATGAAAGTTTGTCTTTTAAAAACGAATGCAATGTTTGTAAAATGTATCATATAGAGGTCAAGTACCTCGCGATGTAATCATATGTTATTGTATTCGTCCTTATGGATTAGGACGGGTCGTCTCATGTGGTACCAGAGCGGTGGTCTTAGCGAGCCAGGACTTACATTAGTGTATCTAACGGATAGTTATTAAGATGTATTAGTGTGTCTTGACTTCGACCTTAGCTGCATGTTAAAAAGTTTTGCTTATTATTTTTGTCGGAAATTACCTGCTTATCATTCTTAGTCTAGACACATCTTACTGCATTGACTGCATGAATAGTGTATAGACAAAAATTCATATCTTAGCGTATCTACTAATTCATATCTTAGCGTATTTGTTACTGTAAACTTTGCCTGACATATTCCGTAAATCCCTCCGTAATCTACGAAATCTTTTGTTCTATATATATAGATATTCTATGTAATTAGAATACCATCTAATAACCGTAAATCAATTTATATCAAAAAATCCTTTATTCAATCATACGAAATGGAACTCTCCATTAGCTCAAGTCCCTCGAATTCCGATATGGAATTCCACTCAAGCTCCGAAATCAGTGTGACCGGAATGGATCAACCAATTAGCCATCATCTATTCTGGATGAATTGGGGATGGGTTCGTAGCCTCCTCAATCATTGGAGACAAGAAGAAGGTGATCCCTTCCATCCACCACATTGCCCTCTTGGCGAAGAACCTGAAGCACTTACCGGCGAACCTATCCGAAACACCATTTTCTCTCTCATTTTCAGAGTATCTTGTCACGACTACATATTATCTCACATTCTAGATCTTATTCATCCACTCGTCCGAACCGACAATCACCCTGGTGTAATAGAAGAAGTCAACGAGCTTCGTGCTCAAGTGGTGGCTTTAGAGAATATGGTGCAAAGGTTACAAACATTAGTAGCAGCACCGGCAACAACAGTACCACCATCTGCAACACCAACAGTACCATTATCACCACCAACAACAACGTCCGCATCCCACACCTCGACATCATAATCTGTACCCCGAACATCAACGTCATACGCACAGTAGATAACAAGGAGTACCAACAACAATGACCGATGAAGTATTGATTCATAACTTCATTGAAGAAGCACTCTGCGGCGATTATGTAATCTCTAAAGTCTTAGAGATTCTCTATTCTAACCCTAACCATAAATCAGATGAGTGAACTAAAATGATAGAAGGAAGAATAGAAACCCTGACAAGAATGGTGCGTGATTTACAAGCTAGACTTTTTTTACCAACAGTATCAACAGTACCGTTAGCATCATCATCACAGTCAGTGTCGTCAGCATCGTCAGAATCAGCTGCATCTATAACATCACAAGCTCTGCCACTTCAAGAATCACTATGGATATCATTACGAATCAACAACGATTATATTGTATCAACGAATTATGAAATATTAACTCAATTCCTCTGAAGAGATTATATTTATATCTTATATATATAAATTTTGAAACCATCATAAATCTTTTTGTACTAAGCTATTATGTATGAATTGAAAAAGGGTAAATACTACTCAGTTAAATTCATATTACTAATATGCTATAATCCTTCGATTAACGACTTAACTATCGTTAACCACAATCTCTGTTCCAACTCAATGAATCTCATTTCATAATAATTCAAGTGTATCATTCAATTACATGCTTGATTTTACACTTTCGATATACTCAAAACTTTCTAGAAAACATTATTCATATCTTGCAAAGTTCACAAGAATTCCACGAGCACCAACATCATTCACCGAATAAATATCAATAAAAATGAATAATGAAGTACTAATTCATAATTTCATTTACGCGAAGATTACGAAATTTCTAAAGTTTTAGAGATTATTCATTTCTAGTTCCAGCTGAAAATCAAATGAGTTTAATATGATATTAACTAATTAAATCTGTATTACATCTGAAGAAAATATACATACATATATATATTTTCATAAGGACTGTAATAAAATTGTAACAACCCAGATTTTTCCGTTACTTCCGTTAACCTTCCGTTAGTTTATTTAACGGTGATTATTTAGCTATTATGCATTTACGTGTATTAAATGTGTACTTGATCTTCGGAGGGTTTTAATAATTGATATGGGTTGATATTAATTCAAATAAATATTTCGAATAATGAAATACGATAAAAACGATACGATTTTGATAATAGCTTTTTGAGCAACGAAACGCTCGAGTTTATTTTAATAATTAAATTTATTAATTATTAACTTTTTGAAATATTTAATTTATTGGGTTTTTAATAAATTAACGTTTGGTTGCGTTTAACGATCGGTTTAGCGTTTTGGGCCTTCGGTGCGTTTAAACGGCACTTGAAACAAACCACACTTTATGATCAAGCAAGCCAAAACATAATATAAATCAATTTTAATAAATATACTATATAATTATTATGTTTTAAACATACTTTCAATTTATTAGAATTTATATAGATTAAAACGCGAGAAATTGACGTTTAACGTTCCGGTTTACGTTTTCGGCTGACGACACTTCAAGGCTCTTAACCGGATCCCATAGAAAGTCATTTAGAATCATTTTAGAGTCCATTAACTTCTATTTGGACCCTCTTGGCCGAAATTCTTCACCCGCCATGGTCCATATGTTATTTTCGTGGCCCGTTAATGTTAAAACCCAACTAGTTAAGCCCTTTAAGCCTTTTAATCCCTAAATAATTATAACAAAAGAAGGGGAACGACTTGTAGCTGCTCCCATTCATGATTTGAAGCCCCATATTCATCATCTAGGTTGCTATCTTCATCTCGTTCAATCCCCATCAATTGCTTGCTCGTTTGCTTAATCGTTTATGTATTCGTGATCCTCTAGTTCTTCTCTACACGTATCTACTTGCAATTTGTTATTTGAAGGTATAAAACCACTAACCCTAATCTTATTAGATCTGATTTTAATCAATTACATAGTGTACAATAGTCTAGTGCTCAATTGATTGCGATTAAAGTTGTTGTTAGTTGTTAATTTGCTCGATTGTTGTCTTTGTTATGAAAACCGAATTTAATTGTTATGAATCTGATTATATGAGTTTATGTACTGATCATATAATGTATTTAGATGGATAGATCTCAAAAAATTAATAAATTTGGACTTTGGATTTGCATGATTTCGTTACCGGATGCTTAAGTTATGATTAATCGAAGTTTCGTTAGGGTTTCACATGTAATCCGAATTTTAGGAGTTGCATGCTTTGTGTTTTAGTTTATATAAAGTATACTACTGTATTCCTTGTGAAAATTTATGCAATTTAGACTAAATATTTGCATCGAAAGGTTATGTAATGCTCCCGATATGATAAAACGAAGTTTTGATTTGTAAAGTATGCTGAATCTGTTTTTAAGTTTACATAAAAATTGCTAGAACGAATTAGGAATTGATTTAGATGTTGGGCTTCTGTATAATGTTATTCTAAGTGTTCCTTGACATGTTTCATTTGTATGAAAACTTTCGAGAACATAATTTTCCATGAGTTATATGCTTATCTTTGTGATGTGTTTGATTGATGTTCAAAAACTAGAGAGTCTGTAATGTTTTGCAAAACTGTACGAATTGGCTAAAGCTATGCTTCTGATTATTTTATCACTAAAATCTTCAGATGTTTCGAGATGACACCAATTGGCCGTTCGTCAAAATCTATTTTTATATTTTATGAAAAATGTTTAAAAACTGACGCGCGAGCAGAAATTTCTGTAACGAACCTGAACTTGATCCTTTCTGATTCCTGACTTTTAATTATCGTATGAGACCCTGGCTGGACTTTTTGGAATAGATTTTAAGTCTATTTATGATTTGGAGTTTTCCATGTTTATGTGAATTTTGTACTATGAGATAATTTGCTAAGTATGCT
This sequence comes from Rutidosis leptorrhynchoides, assembly GCF_046630445.1. Classification (NCBI taxonomy): domain Eukaryota; kingdom Viridiplantae; phylum Streptophyta; class Magnoliopsida; order Asterales; family Asteraceae; genus Rutidosis; species Rutidosis leptorrhynchoides. Next base: position 274,214,457 of record NC_092340.1, on the reverse strand, counting down.
ACGTGTTCATGGATTTGGTGCACAACGATAAACTGAAATTGTGATAATGATCATTCATGACCTAAAACGTATTGTATGACTTAGATTTGACATGTTGACCAATATTTGACATGAACCTACTGATGTTGACTTTAGTTGACTACTTTGACCAAGTTTGACTTTCGGTTTGACTTCGGTTGACTTTGTTTGACTTGCATGATATAGTTGACTTTTACTTTAAAACGCGTCGAGTCGAGCAATAAGACAACGTACACTATGAAACCACACTTATATAAGATACATATATTGACCAACCTACATAAGTATACTTAGGTTACATTACTCGGGTCTAAACCGTACAAGTCATTTGTCTTTCATTCCGAGCTTATTCAAAGGTGAGTCTACAGTCCCTTTTTTACATGTTTTCAGGGATGAGAATACACGCTGTTACATTTACATTTTCAATTACTTTTATATTGACATGAGTACTACACATATGCATACTGAGTTTGTACACAAAGCCTCTAGCTTGAATACTTTTAATACCATCGGTGTAAGCACAATTTAGATGGACGGATCCGTTAGGTTGACAACCTCACCCACTATAAAAGCAGTGGTGCATTTATTTTGAACATTAAATACACTCGTACAGGTGTATAACATTTTAGGAGGTAAAGGCGGGTATAGTGGCATCTATACTCGGGTTAATGCTAGTATTCAGGTGCTCGGTGTATGCAGCGATAGAATCTCGTGGGCAGGGAAATTAAACTATTTTTCTGATAACTGTTTTTCACATACTATACAACGATATTTAAACTATGGTTTATGAGCAAATGAGATAAAACTTGACAGGGTGTTGTCTACAAATGATTGAAATTTGACATGGTAGTGTCAACAAACTTTTGAAACGAGAAACGGTGTTGTCTAAAAATTTTAACATTAAACTTTGGTGGTCTTTCACTAGTAAAAGTTTTCAAAATGTTATTTCTTAAACATACTGTATTGTTTACCTTAAACCTGTAGATTCACTCAACATTATTGTTGACCCGTTTTGCGTGTTTTATTCTCAAGTATTAATTCCTTCCGCTGTAGAATATTGCTATTACATAGAAGTCAAGCCAAGCACTGGGACCAGAGTTAACATTCCATTAAAGGGATTTGAAGGGGTGTTACATTTGGTATCAGAGCTTTGGCTATAGGGAACTAGGATACATTAGTGTGTCTAACCGTAGGGTGCATTAGTGAAGTCTAGTCTATAGCTGTGTGTCTTGGATGACTTTTATACACCATACCTACACTATTTGCTTCACAATGCTACATGTAGGGCTACACATTACACCACATACATATATGCCTTATACCATACAACATGGACTTGGACTAAATATTCTATATCACGAAACACATACGTACACACGAAGCCAGATTTAACTAAATTAAGTTGACTACGCTATCTTAAACTTATGGTGTGATGTCGAATGGATATGTGAGATTGCGTAATGTAATGACCGGGATTACATTACGGTAACTCATATAGAAGTTCCGACATCGCGAAATAAGGAATTGGGGCCGAGTCAAGTAGGTTACCTGGATAGACAACGTTTAAAACACAAACTGTATAACTCCGAATGTGAGAAGAAACTTATCATGTGCAAATTAATCGGTAATATAGCTTGTAAGTAACTTGTGATCTTGACCCAACTCATCACTGCTCGACACTGTCTTTCACCACCAATCACTACTTGTCACTACTAAGACACTACTCGAACACACTCGTCATCTCATACCACTACTCAGTACCGTTTATCACTGATAACTACTACTCAACGCCGCCTCTCACTGCTAGTCATGACTGATCACTGCTTCTCACTGCTTGTCATTACTAAATACTACTTACTACTACCCCTTGCTACTTGCTACTAGTCAATACTACTCATTACTGCTTACCACTACTAAGTAATACTTGACACTACCAACACCTTCGCGTTTTACTACTCGCTAATGTGCATCACAACTCATTTCTGATACGTCTTTAGAGGAGGAATTCCTGATAACCACCCACACAATACATAGTAGATATTGTCCACTCGATTACCAACTTACCTATCATTCAGTCATCCGCCGTCCATGATTTTGTTTTCCAACACGAGCCTACCGACTGAAGACCATTATGCCTTATTGGGTGCATTAGAGTACATGTGCATATACTTATGATGTGAGCATGCTATCTAACAACTTATACATCACTGCTATCATCACTGCTTATCACAACCCATCGCTACTTATCGCTAACGCCACCACTCATTGCTACTAGTAATACTACCCGTTACCATATCCCTCATCATTTTGTTCCAACATACTATTCTTAAGCGACAATCATTTTCATTATACCCACAAAAATTACCAACCAACTTTGAACACATCGACGCGAACTACACATCAACTATTTTCCCGCGAGACACACATGCCTGGGAGATTGTACGAACCCTTTTTGATTAAATATCAATTTTTTTTTGAGTTGCCATTACACCTTGTTCATTTTCGTTTTCCATGAAATTCGTCACGTCCTCACTCATCAACTATAATGTTTATATATGCTGTCAACACCGGTGCTGAGAGAAGCCTTACGCTAGAGAAGTTTGGTCGCAATGTTTATAACCCTGTACCTTCCTTAGACAACGTGTACTCTAGAGAACTATTAAACTAGGAATTTTTAACCTCGTGGTTGAAACAAACTGGTTATCTGAAGATACAACCGAGGAAGCTATGACCCGAGGGCTATTCGAATTCCTTCCACCGACGGTAATGGTGTACGGAGAAGAGATCAGTACACCCGTCAAGTTACACTAATTACTCGAAGGTCCAGAAGTATGTAAGAAAGGGATGTAACGCATTCTTGGCTCATGTAAGCTAAATTGTACCAGAAGAAAGGAGACCCGAAGACGTTCCTATAGTTAAGGAATTTCTTGAAGTTTTTCCGGAGGAATTACCTGGTCTCCCACCGCATCGAGGAATTGAGTTTCAGATAGACTTAGTGCCAGGTGCGGCACCGGTGGCTCGTGCACCGTACAGACTTGCACCCCCAGAACTTCAAGAGTTGTCTAGTCAATTGCAAGAGTTATTAGACAAGGGATATATTATACCGAGTTCTTCGCCTTGGGGAGCTCCGGTCCTATTTGTTAAGAAGAAGTATGGGTGGATGAGATTGTGTATCGACTACAGAGAATTGAACAAGCTAACAATCAAGAATCGGTATCCGCTACCGAGGATTGATGACTTATTTGATCAGCTACAAGGATCCAGTTGTTATTCGAAGATTTATTTGAGATCCGGGTATCACCAATTGAGAGTCAAAGAAGCTGATGTCCTGAAGACAGCGTTTCGAACACGTTATGGACATTATGAGTTTACAGTGATGTCGTTTGGTTTGACGAACGCACCAGCAGTGTTCATGGACCTCATGAACCGTGTGTGTAAGCCATACCTAGATAAATTCGTCATTGTGTTCATTGATGATATATTGGTGTACTCCAAGAACAGAGAAGAGCACGAGCAGCATCTACATTCGATATTGACTATGCTTAGAGAAGAGCAGTTGTATGCAAAATTCTCTAAGTGTGACTTTTGGTTACCAGAGGTACAATTTCTTGGCCATGTTGTAGGGGCCAATGGAATACAGGTCGATTCAGCAAAGATTGAGTCAGTTAAGAATTGGGAAACTCCAAAGACGCCAATGCAGATTAAGCAATTTTTGAGTCTAGCGGGTTACTACCGGAGATTCATCGAAGGATTCTCTAAGATAGCCCGACCATTGACCGCGTTGACTCATAAGGGCAAGAAGTATGAGTGGTCAGAACCGCAAGAGTCTGCATTTCAATTGTTGAAAGAGAAGTTAACAACTGCACCAGTATTGTCTCTACCCGAGGGAAGTGAAGATTTTGTTGTTTATTGTGATGCCTCACATCAAGGAATGGGTTGCGTGCTTATGCAACAAAACAAGGTTATTGCTTGTGGATCACGTCAGTTAAAGATTCACGAGCAGAACTACACTACGCATGACCTTGAGTTAGGATTTGTTGTCTTTGCACTTAAAATGTGGAGACACTACCTGTTTGGAACCAAGTTCACTATCTTCACTGACCATAAGAGTTTACAGCACATATTCGATCAGAAGCAGCTCAACATGAGACGGCGACGTTGGATGGAACTACTTAACGATTATAACTGCAAACTTCAATACCATCTGGGCAAGGTGAATGTTGTGGCAGATGCTTTAAGTAGAAAAGAGCGAAATAGACCTCTTAGGGTTAAGGCTCTCAACATAGTTGTTCGTACGAATCTCACATTACAAGTCCGCGAAGCACAACAAGAAGCTGTGAAACAAGAGAATGTTGATGTTGAATTTCTGAAAGGGATGGATAAGAAGTTTGACGTCAAGGAGGACGGAACACGGTACTTTGCTAACCGGATTTGGGTACCAAAGTTTGGTGGATTGAGAGAACTAGTGTTAGAGGAAGCACACAAGTCGAGATACTCAATTCATCCGGGATCAGATAAGATGTACCAGGATTTGAAGGCGTTGTATTGGTGATCAACTTTGAAAGCTGACATTGCTACTTATGTCGGGAAGTGCTTGACTTGCGCTAAAGTCAAGGCTAAACATCAGAAGCCATCAGGATTATTAACTCAACCAGAGATTCCCCAGTGGAAGTGGGAAGGTATTTCCATGGACTTCATTACGAAACTGCCGAGAACGGCGGGAGGTCACGATACTATTTGGGTTATCGTGGATCGTCTCACTAAGTCCGCACACTTCTTACCGATAAGAGAAACTGATAAAATGAAGAAGTTGGCTCAGATCTACATTAAGGAAGTCGTCTCTAGGCATGGAGTGCCTATATCCATTATATCAGACTACGATAACAGATTTACTTCCAGGTTTTGGCAATCATTACAGAAAGCAATGGGGACCCGTCTAGATATGAGTACAGCATATCACCCCCGGACGGATGGCCAGAGCGAATGAACTATTCAGACTTTTAAGGAAATGTTGAGAGCGTGTGTCATTGATTTTGGAAATGGATGGGATAAGTATTTACCACTAGCTGAGTTCTCATGCAATAACAGCTACCATGCGAGCATCAAAGCTACACCTTTCGAAGCGTTGTATTGAAGGAAGTGTAGATCTCCCGTTTTTTGGAGCGAGTTGGGAGATAGTCAGTTGACAGGCCCTGAGATTATTCAGGAGACAACTGAGAAAGTTCTACAGATTCAGGAACGATTGAGAATGGCTCGAAGTCGTCAAAAGAGTTACGTCAATGTTAGACGAAAGGACATAGAGTTCCAAGTTGGTGACAAAGTTATACTTAAGGTATCACCTTGGAAGGGTGTCGTACGATTTGGGAAACGAGGAAAACTGAGTCCTAGATATGTTGGACCGTTAGAGATAACTGAGAGAGTTGGACCGGTAGCTTACAGATTGGAACTACTACAAGCACTCAGCGGTATTCATGACGTTTTTCATGTGTCCAATCTAAAGAAGTGCCTAGCCGAAGATAATTTGATTATTCCTTTAGAGGAACTATGTATCGGTAACAAACTTCATTTCAATGAGGAACCTGTCGAAATCTTGGGCCGTGAGGTCAAGCAATTGAAGCAAAGCAGAATCCCTATCGTTAAAATTCGGTGGAACGCGAGAAGAGGGCCAGAGTTCACGTGGGAGCGTGAAGAGCAGATGAGACTGAAGTATCCACAACTATTTTCCGAGGAAACTACTTCAACGGACGTTCACTAAAATTTCGGGACGAAATTTTCAATAACAGGTGGGTAATGTAACAACCCTGATTTTTCCGTTACTTCCGTTAACCTTCCGTTAGTTAATTTAACGGCGATTATTTAGCTATTATGCGTTTACGTGTATTAAATGTGTACTTGATCTTCGGAGGGTTTTAATAATTGATATGGGTTGATATTAATTCAAATAAATATTTCGAATAATGAAATACGATAAAAACGATACGATTTTGATAATAGCTTTTTGAGCAACGAAACGCTCGGGTTTATTTTAATAATTAAATTTATTAATTATTAACTTTTTGAAATATTTAATTTATTGGGTTTTTAATAAATTAATGTTTGGTTGCGTTTAATGATCGGTTTAGCGTTTCGGGACTTCGGTACGTTTAAACGGCACTTGAAACAAACCACACTTTATGATCAAGCAAGCCAAAACATAATATAAATCAATTTTAATAAATATACTATATAATTATTATGTTTTAAACATACTTTCAATTTATTAGAATTTATATAGATTAAAACGCTAGAAATTGACGTTTAACGTTCCGGTTTACGTTTTCGGCTGACGACACTTCAAGGCTCTTAACCGGATCCCATAGAAAGTCATCTAGAATCATTTTAGAGTCCATTAACTTCTATTTGGACCCTCTTGGCCAAAATTCTTCACCCACCATGGTCCATATGTTATTTTCGTGGCCCGTTAATGTTAAAACCCAACTAGTTAAGCCCTTTAAGCCTTTTAATCCCTAAATAATTATAACAAAAGAAGGGGAACAACTTGTAGCTGCTCCCATTCATGATTTTCAGCCCCATATTCATCATCTAGGTCACCATCTTCATCTCGTTCAATCCCCATCAATTGCTTGCTCGTTTGCTTAATCATTTATGTATTCGTGATCCTCTCGTTCTTCTCTACACGTATCTACTTGCAATTTGTTATTTGAAGGTATAAAACCACTAACCCTAATCTTATTAGATCTGATTTTAATCAATTACATAGTGTACAAGAGTTTAGTGCTCAATTGATTGCGATTAAAGTTGTTGTTAGTTGTTAATTTGCTCGATTGTTGTCTTTGTTATGAAAACCGAATTTGATTGTTATGAATCTGATTATATGAGTTTATGAACTGATCATATAATGTATTTAGATGGATAGATCTCGAAAAATTAATAAATTTGGACTTTGGATTTGCATGATTTCGTTACCGGATGCTTAAGTTATGATTAATCGAAGTTTCGTTAGGGTTTCACATGTAATCCGAATTTTAGGAGTTGCATGCTTTGTGTTTTAGTTTATATAAAGTGTACTACTGTATTCCTTGTGAAAATTTATGCAATTTAGACTAAATATTTGCATCGAAAGGTTATGTAATGCTCCCGATATGATAAAACGAAGTTTTGATTTGTAAAGTATGCGGAATCTGTTTTTAAGTTTACATAAAAATTGCTAGAACGAATTAGGAATTGATTTAGACTTTGGGATTCTGGAATATGTTATTATAAGTGTTACTTGACATGTTTCATTTGTATGAAAACTTGCGAGAACGTGATTTGCCATGAGTTATATGCTTATCTTTGTGATGTGTTCGATTGATGTTCAAAAACTGGAGAGTCTGTAATGTTTTGCAAAACTGTATGAATTGGCTAAAGAAATGCTTCTGATTATTTTATCAATAAAATATTCAGATGTTTCGAGATGACACCAATTGGCCGTTCATCAAAATCTATTTTCTATATTTTATGAAAAATGTTTAAAAACTGACGCGCGAGCAGAAATTTCTGTAACGAACCTGAACTTGATCCTTTCTGATTCCTGACTTTTAATTATCGTATGAGACCCTGGCTGGACTTTTTAGAATCGATTTTAATTCTATTTATGATCTGGAGTTTTCCAAGTTTATGTGAATTTTGTACTATGAGATAATTTGCTAAGTATGCTACGTGTTCATGGATTTGGTGCACAACGATAAACTGAAATTGTGAAAATGATCATTCATGACCTAAAACGTATTGTATAACTTAGGTTTGACATGTTGACCAATATTTGACATGAACCTACTGATGTTGACTTTATTTGATTACTTTGACCAAGTTTGACTTTCGGTTTGACTTCGGTTGACTTTGTTTGACTTGCATGATATAGTTGACTTTTACTTTAAAACGCGTCGAGTCGAGCAATAAGACAACGTACACTATGAAACCACACTTATATAAGATACATATATTGACCAACCTACATACGTATACTTAGGTTACATTACTCGGGTCTATACCGTACAAGTCATTTGTCTTTCATTCCGAGCTTATTCAAAGGTGAGTCTACAGTCCCGGTTTTTACGTGTTTTCAGGGATGAGAATACACGCTGTTACATTTACATTTTCAATTACTTTTATATTGACATGAGTACTACACATATGCATACTGAGTTTGTACACAAAGCCTTTAGCTTGAATACTTTTAATACCATCAGTGTAAGCACAATTTAGATGGACGGATCCGTTAGGTTGACAACCTCACCCACTATAAAAGCAGTGGTGCATTTATTTTGAACATTAAATACACTCGTACAGGTGTATAACATTTTAGGAGGTAAAGGCGGGTATAGTGGCATCTATACTCGGGTTAATACAAGTATTCAGGTGCTTGGTGTATGCAGCGATAGAATCTCGTGGGCAGGGAAATTAAACTATTTTTCTGATAACTGTTTTTTAGATACTATACAACGATATTTAAACTATGGTTTATGAGCAAATGAGATAAAACTTGACAGAGTGTTGTCTACAAATGATTGAAATTTGACATGGTAGTGTCAACAAACTTTTGAAACGAGAAACGGTGTTGTCTAAAAACTTTAACATTAAACTTTGGTGGTCTTTCACTAGTAAACGTTTTCAAAATATTATTTCTTAAACATACTGTATTGTTTACCTTAAACCTGTAGATTCACTCAACATTATTGTTGACCCGTTTTGCGTGTTTTATTCTCAGGTATTAATTGCTTCCGCTGTAGAATATTGCTGTTACGTAGAAGTCAAGCCAAGCACTGAGACCAGAGTTAACATTCCGTTAAAGGGATTTGACGGGGTGTTACAAAAATCCTTTAGTACAAAACATTACTGGGGAAATATTTTTAACGGGTAGGTAATACCCGAGATATACCTAAATTCACAATTAATATATTACGTTCTTCGAATCTGATTCAGCAATCACCAACAATGCTCACTACTTTTACAACAATATACGTTCTTTTATAAGAATCAAAACAACCATTCTCATCCGAATTTGATTACGTATTCTGATTTTGACAAATCCAAATCCAAGTTAAGATTTAACAGAAGACATCACTCTTAAATTCTTACATCTTTCAAAGCTATACTTTGACTTCAAAACTGTGCTAAAACATCATTTCTATTCATAGAATCCAGAAAAATATCTGTATCATTCAAAATCCTAAAACATCATATTTATATTAACGATTACAATCTGTGTTCAAACTCCTCGAAATTCCTGAAGACACTTCAAACAATGAACAATTGAGATGATGATCCGACCACATGTTAACCGCAGTCATGCACCTGAAAAATTCTCGAAACCAAAGTCATAGTTTAACACATATCCGTGTCAGATCCTTTGACATTTATTAGCAAAAAAAAAAATAACTTTGCGATTCCTTTTCAAAGTAGCAAATTCTGTCACAGTTTCAGCAAGTCAACTTCGATTTTTTCATTCGGAGTAGCCTTATTATAAACCGGATATATACGATTACCCTTTTGTTACCGGAGAATCTTTTATATTCCGCCACATTATTAGCAGATGTACCGGCAACTTCGGCATTAGTCTCTCTGAAAAACATCTATATTACTCATGAAATCCCATCATGTACTCACCTACATCCTGTAACAATAATTGCCATACCAACTATCAGAAATCATCAATCATCAATCTCGAATCTCGCAGCATTTTCACTCCAACAGATATATGTATACATATAACGTCTATCTCCTGGACTTACATACTTCAAATGTGAAGTTTCTGAAAAACACCATAAACTGCAAACTAGTTCCTCGAATTTTGGAAAAATGCTGATGAAGCAGCAAAAACTGTAAACGACCTTAACAGTCGAGAGTTTGACGAAAAAGAATAAGGTGTTGGAAAAGCTCATAAAAATAGAAGGTTTGAAACTGGAAAATGGATTGAGCAAAATATGAAGGAGGCTATGGAAAAATCACAAAGACGAAATCTACCTTCAAAGAATCCAAATGATTCGGTGTCTTCTGAAGTTTTTAGCGAATACCTTGCTCTTTACTCTAAAACTCTTGCGGACGATATTCTTCATCATCCTCTGATCTTATATATTCTAAGATATCATCATATCTTTCATTATAAATATCTTTGATGTTTCTGAAGATATCTTCATAACTATTGTTATTCGAAATCATTTATCTCTTCGCGCTATCTGTGTTACATCATAAAAGAAATTATTTTAGTTTCTAAATGCTGAAAAATTCGAATGTAAAATATGAATGCTATTGAAGTAGTGTTGGGAACTGAAGCATGAGTTAGTGTAATATAATGACACTTGATCAACGTTATTATATTGCAGTAAGTCATGCTGAGTTTCTAAATGGAATTTGATGATTCACAGATCATAACGTCATCATGTGCCATGTTACACGACTCTTGTATTCTACTTAACCTCTAAACATATCAAGAAAATATTTTTCTTGATGACTCGGTCTTTTTCGAGGTATTCTGGTAATTTGACAAATTAAGATCGTGCCATCACAATTTCCTTCTTAGAACAGTAACTATGTTCATTTCAAAATCCATACCTACGAATTCTGGACCATTATTTGCTTGATTTGAAGTCGGGAAGAGGAGATAAATGTATGGAACTTTTAAATATAAAAGAAAATATGAAGCTCGACAACAATACATAAATTACAAACTGTGCGTATCAATACGTATTGCAACGTAAAGGCACGGGAGAATTAAAAACACTATAACCCCAAGGTAATAGTAAAAGTAAATAAAATCTTCCGGTGGTAGATGAAAGAGAAGAATGACAGATATGAAAGTTAGGAGTATATCAAGGATCAGAACGGGATGGAGCATATTGATGAATAATTTAAGGTATGAATTGAGGGAGAAAGAATAGAAAGTATGAGCTGTGGAATAAGGAAACGAAGAGGGTGGTTTTATAGTAAGATATCAGACATATCAATTGAGACAGATCATCGCATTTAACTGAAGAGGATCTTAATTTCTTAATTACCGGAGAATCAAAAGATTTTCTCCAAATCCCTTGAACTCTGGAAATCAATTCTGTCTATGTCAAAAGATATGACGAATTTACATTTATTCATTTCACTCTTTTGTGGTAACTTCACTCGTACTCTTGACAAAAATCGAATTGTTTTATCTATATTACTCAATGATGAGAAAATTCTATTTATCAACTCATATTTTTCATGAAAACATTCTTATTGTTATCCATGATGACTTTGATCAAATTTCGGGGACGAAATTTCTTTAACGGGTAGGTACTGTGACAATCCGAAAATTTTCGACCAAATTTAAACTTTAATCTTTATCTTTATATGTTTCCGACACGATAAGCAAAGGTTGTTAAGTTAAATCTCAAAAATTTTAAACTGTGTTCATACATTCATTTAACCTCGACCAAATTCCGACGATTCATGAACCATTATATAAATGAATATGATTATATATATATATATATATATATATATATATATATATATATATATATATATATATATATATATATATATATATATTATAACTTGAGAATGTTAACAAGGTATTAAATGTATAATACTTTACATGAACATATTTGTTTCGATATATGTTTAATATATTTATCGACGAAATTAAAAGATAATATCAAATGATTGAATTATCTGATGCATTGTGATATGATTAGGGGTCTCGGTTGTGAGGTCCACATTGATTTGAGAAATCTTTTCCTTTTAATGATATTCGAAATAATTGGTAAAGTGATCTACAAGTAGGAACAAAGTGTCAAATAATGAAAGCTAGACAAAAGTTAGTGGAGAACTAAATTCATATTATTCGATTGATCTATTTTCAAACGTGCGGAAAACATCTTTTCAATTCAATAGAATCTGATTATTAAAATGTTTTTGTTCAAATAACATAATTTGAATATATACAATATGATATTAATTATTAGAATTAAATATATAAATAACTCGCAATATGTATTTAAAACGTGTTTATGATATTGAATATATTTATGATTTTTATACATAATTAATATTAGATGTATATTGTATATATATAAAATGTATAAATATTATATTAGTATTATGATCATTACTTTCATTATTATTATCAATGATAATACCAATATTAATATTAATATTATTATAAGTAGTGTTATTATTAGCATTATTAATAATATTATTATTATCATTATTGATTAAGGATATTATTGTTATGATTATGATTATAATTATAATTATGATAAAAAAGATAATAAAAGAAAATACTAAATAAGATGGTTAGGAAATTATAAGCATAGATATGTATATAAATAAATTGTTATATTATTACTAAGTAGTATTATTATTAGTATCATCAATATTATTATTAATATCATTTTATAATTACTTTTATTCTTATTATTAATAATGGTATAATTTTGATATAATTATTATTAATATTATTATTATATTTCTAGTATTATTAGTATTAGTATTAGTATTCTTATTTAAATTAATAAAATTCTTAAATTTATTAATAGATTGATATTATTAGGCAATATTACAAAATTTAATATGATATATACATAATTTATATACAGATAAATATGTACATATAAATACAGTTATATATTTATAATAACTACAAATTCATACGCGTAATTATTCAGTTATCAAATTCATTATTTTTGGACTGTGTTCTTTTTCTCCTGTCTTCTTTTTCCCACTCGTGATATGGTGTCGATATCTCCATCCCATCTATTTCAATCAAGCAGTTTAATTTGTCAAGAAATTCATTCGATGCTTTCATTATCAATTATCAACTACACATATCTGTAACAACTTCAATTTATCGATTTAAAAAAAAAAAAGGAAGAACAGCTAAACTGTTCTGATTCGTATAAAAAGTTTTAAAAGGTTCGATTTTGAAATAGATTTCAAAAAGTGTAAATGTGGTTTTGTTAGGATTATATTACTTGATCTTTCTACAAAGTTTGAATCTCCAATTCTTTCTATCAAATTCTAATTTTGGAGTCAAAGGTTAATCGTAAAAAGTCAAAGGTTTTGTTCTTGGCAAAATTGGAGATCTATTGATGTTTCAAGTTAAAGTAATGATCCAGAAAGTTTCTAATAATGTTTTATTACCTGTTTCATGTTATGATTTTGTTCTAAAATGATCTAGAATTTGAAGTTTGATTTTGAGTTAATTGTGTTCTTCATCGATCAGTTTCAGTTTCTTTTTCTTTATTTCTTTTATTCTAATTAATTCCAGTCAATCACTAAACGATTTTGTATACACTGGGAATCATAAAATTTACTTAGAGAGTCATTGTTACATGAAATTGATTTTGGTCAAAATAATTCATTAAGAAGAAGGAGAAGCAAACTAATCAGGATAAATAAAATTTGTTTCTGATATAATCAGAAAATCTGAAACAGACGAGAGGTTAAGTAATGGTGTCGGGTTTCGAGAGGTCGCGGGTTCGAGTCTCGTCTGGGACATCTGGGACATTTCTTTTTAGATAAAGCTTGGAGAGGGTATACACTTTTATTTTATTTCTATCATTATTATTATTAATTATTATTATGTTTACTATTATGTTTATTATTGTTATTATTGTGATTATTATTGTGATTATTATTAGTATTATATTTATTATTATAAGTATTATAATTGTATTTATTATTATTATTATTATCATTATGAAAATAATACAAATTATTATTATTTTCGTAAATATTAGTATTAGTATCTTTTTATAAATAATAGAATTGTTAATATTAACATAGGTATTATTATTTATATTATCATGAGTAATATTATTATGTAATTACAAAAATCATTATCATAACAATATTAACAGTAAAATCAATATTATTATTATTAATATCGTTATTATTATCACTAATAGAATTATTAACATTATTACCTTTATTAATAAAAATTAAGTATTATATTTATAATTAATTTTACCATATTTAATATAATTTTAGTATTGTTATAATTACTATTTTTAACAAACAAATTATATATATATATATAAATATATATATATATATATATATATATATATATATATATATATATATATATATATATATATATATATATATATATATATATAAAGATACTTAATATATATGATATAACAAAATTAATATTTTTATATACAAAATGAATATATAAAATATATACATATTAATAATATAAATATGATATAATTAATAAATTTATATATATATATATATATATATATATATATATATATATATATATATATATATATATATATATATATATATATATATATATATATATATATATATATATATTTGTTTAATTACAAATACATGGTTTAATAAATATATACGAATGATATAGGTTCGTAAATCCGAGGCCAACCTTGCATTGTTCAATGTCGTCTTATGTATTTTTACTACAAAATATAGTATTGTGAGTTTCATTTGCTCTCTTTTTAAATGCTTTTGCAATATATATTTTTGGGTAGGGAATACATGCACTGCTTTTATAAATGTTTGACGAAATAGACACAAGTACTTGAAACCACATTCTATGGTTGGATTACTATACCGAATATTGCCCCTTCAAGTCTGGTAACTTAAGAATTAGGGAAATGGCCCCCAATTGACGCGAATCCTAAAGATAGATCTATGGGCCTAACAAACCCCATTCTGGAATTTGGAATGCTTTAGTACTTTGATTTATATGGTGATTGCGATTGCCGATTTATGGCATACTTGCAAGTATGCGGGGGATATTCTATATGCATTATGTTAATGTCTGTTACCAGGTGTTCATCATACGAATGGATTTTATACACTTGCAAGTGTAATGATATTTATGAAAAGTGAGGATCTTGTGGTCTATTAAAATTATGGAAATGATTATTATAATAAACCTATGAACTCACCAACCTTTTAGTTGACACTTGAAAGCATGTTTATTCTCAGGTATTAAAGAAACTTTCCGCTGTGCATTTGCTCATTTTAGAGATATTACTTGGAGTCATTCATGACATATTTCAAAAGACGTTGCATTCGAGTCTTTGAGTTCATCAAGATTATTATTAAGTCAATTATAGTTGGATATATTATGAAATGGTATGCATGCCATCAACTTTCGATGTAATGAAAGTTTATCTTTTAAAAACGAATGCAATATTTTTAAAATGTATCATATAGAGGTCAAGTACCTCGCGATGTAATCATATGTAATTGTATTCGTCCTTATGGATTAGGACGGGTCGTCTCATTAACATAGTATAACTCTTGATAGTTGAACGAATTTATAGTTTATCAAACTCAAAACACTATTTATTTCAGGAGTTATATCATATTTGAATGATCATGGCAATTGAATATATTTTAACATTTCATATAGTTTCCCAATACTTGTAAAATCAGTCTATAGTTTTTATAAGGCTTTAAAATATGATAAAACAGTCAACTTTGACAATTGTTCAACGAGACGTGCCTTATATAAGAATTCATTTACTCGACTAATAATATTTAGAAATTCAATTTATCAATCTCATAAACAAGTTGTTTAAATATCAATTGTAGATTCAAAAACAATTTCAATTAATATTAATCATAATTCAGTTGACTATAACTTTTAATCCGTTCCTCGAAAACACACGATTTCTAAATGAAAGGCTATTAATTTTTCGACAGCTTTCCAACGACATGCATATCATATACCTTATATCAATACCATATGTATCAAATTCGTGATTCATCATAAACTATCTAATGACAAAATTAAAGCATACAAGTATACACTATTAAATATATAAAAAGATAAGATATGAATGCTCACGTATCAATATTGTGATTCAATATTATAGGAAAGTACGTAGACACAACGGAGATGATAAATACTAGGTTTGACTTGCGAACCATACCTACAAACATTACCCATAACCTCCATAGCTATAACCCATAATTTCCTTAGGTTTGACTTATTTGAAAACTCGGTTTGAAATCATTTGAGCAGAACTTCGTCGTAGTATTTTATGTATAATACTAATAATAATAATAATATTCCTAACTATAAGATTAATAATAACATTAATCTTAATTATAATAATAATAATAATAATAATAATAATAATAATATAAATATATATATATATATATATATATATATATATATATATATATATATATATATATATATATAAATATATATATATATATATATATATATATATATATATATATATATATATATATGTATATAGAGGGAGATAGATAGAGAGATGTGTGTGAGACGAAACCAGAAATCGATCAGCTTTATAGATAGTTTGTGTCCCAAACTGCCATGCAATTGAAAGGACCCGTCCTAATCCATCCGGACGAAGTCCGTATCGATTATAAATGATTCACAATAGTTGATTACATCGCGAGGTACTTGACCTCTATATGATACATTTTACAAACATTGCATTCGTTTTTGAAAAGACAATCTTTCATTACATCAAAAGTTGACAGGCATGCATACCATTTCATAATATATCCAACTATAATTGACTTAATAATAATCTTGATGAACTCGACGACTCGAATGCAACGTCTTTTGAAATATGCCATGAATGACTCCAAGTAATATCTATAAAATGAGCAAATGCACAGCGGAAGATTTCTTTCGTACCTGAGAATAAACAGGCTTTAAAGTGTCAACTAAAAGGTTGGTGAGTTCATTAGTTTAACATAAACAATCATTTCATAATTTTAATAGACCACAAGATTTCATATTTCCATTTCTCATAAACATACGTCCCATGCATAGAGACAAAAATATCATTCATATGGATTGAACACCTGGTAACCGACATTCACAATATGTATATAAGAATATCCCCATCATTCCGGGATCCTCCTTCGGACATGATATAAATTTCGAAGTACTAAAGCATCCGGTACTTTGGATGGGGCTTGTTGGGCCCGATAGAGTTCGCGTCAATTAGGGTGTCTGTTCCCTAATTCTTAGATTACCAGACTTAATAAAAAGGGGCATATTCGATTTCGATAATTCAACCATAGAATGTAGTTTCACGTACTTGTGTCTATTTCATAAAACAGTTATAAAAACAGCGCATGTATTCTCAGTCCCAAAAATATATATTGCAAAAGCATTTAAAAAGGGATTAATGAAACTCACCATACTGTATTTTGTAGTAAAAATACATATGACTATATTGAACAACTGAACACTGCAGGGTTGGCCTCGGATTCACGAACCTATATCATTCGTATATCTATTAATACATATAATCGTAATTGAACACTTTCATATATTATAACCTATGTTATATATATATATATATATATATATATATATATATATATATATATATATATATATATATATATAATTTGTGTATATAATTAAAATAGTTAATATTTATATGATTATATATATATGTGATTAATATTATATTGAAAATCAATAATTTGTTATATGTAAATATTTATTTAATTAATCTTAATGTATATAATTATATAAAATGTTATGGTAGTGTAATAAATATACTCTTTCATAGGAAATATTTATTTGTTATAGTAATATTGTTACTAATAACAATCTATATGATAATTTTATTAATATTATAAATTTTGATAAAAAATGATAATAATAATAATAATAATAGCATAAATAAAATAAAAAAAAAAAAACAACAAAAGAAAGGCTACCTCACTAGAATAAGCCAAGAAAAAGAGACAAACTGCCCTTGCCAAGGTTCGAACACCCGACCTCTAGTTAACCCGAACACATCCCACATCACTCCTCTGTTTCATTTTATTTGATTAAAGCCCAACATTTATTTTACTTAACCTATGTTTACGGTTTCCATTTTTCTTCTCCAATAAAACAGATCGATGGGTTACAATCATGGCCCAAGTTTTCAAACCCAAAAATATAATTCTGTTGATATAATCCATTAGTAACCATAGTGGAGATTCTTAACTGATCCAAACCAACAAGTAAATCGTACAGTGGAAAAAAATAGGGTTTTTGAGTTCTTCCTTATTCCATCATCATCACGCCATGTTCCATTAGCAAAACAGACAGATTACCGACATAATAGGTGATAATTGTTTGTACATTTAGATAAATAATTAAGTAGGATCATAAGTATATCTCTTTTATTATTAGGTTATCTTTATCATCATCTTTTATCTCATTCCTCCAAAATATTCGAATAGATCACAAAAGAAACTGCTATAACAGTTTGATCAAAGATTCAAGTGGCGATGGTGGGGGTTTTCAACTAGCAGGAACATACATGAAGAAAACAAATTGATGGTTGATGAGGTGTTTGGTTTCGTGGCCCTTACAGTCGAGAGAGGAGATTTGTAGGGTTTTAAATAAGAAGGCAGTAGTACGTATAGATGGAAGAGGTTGTAAGTTTTGTGGAGTTCTGCAGGTAATCAATACCATAGCAGCAACAGTACACAGTTAAATCAAGCATATGATTGTTTTGGGTTTGATTCAAGATGAAACAGAAATCAATTAGGAGTAATGGTGACGAGTTAAATGGGTTTTGAGCAAGTATGGAAGAGATAGATAGAGATATTTCGATGGTGGTAGTGGTTGTTTGGTTTAGTTTTGCGTTCAAGAAAAATAGAAGGAGAGTGGTGCAATGGTGGTTCATGGCGGTAGTGTCCGAAGGTGATGGTGGTTATTGAGTGGCGGTGATTGCATGATAAAAGTGTTGGTTGTTTAGGTTAGTAATCGAAATAGATGATAGGAAGTAATCGATCAGGTGGGTTTGTTATGGGTTCGTAAACAGATATAATATACAGTTGAAGAAAGAAGCTAGAACGAGTACCAGGTATTAGTAGTAGCATATTAATGACTGAGGCTATGGTGTTTGCTCACAATTTGATCGATGAACAAGCTTCGAAGGGAGAGAGATAGAGAAGTATGGCGACGGTTCAAACAGGAATAAATTGCAAGGTTGTTTTGGAGGGTGTCGGTTAATTATGATGTTTCAATTTGTGATTGTGGATTCCGTTTCAACTGAACCAGTCGTGGTAGCAGCATGAATTGTAGTAGATGGCTTTTATTTTCCTTAGCCGTATGACAATGTATGTATGTGATAATAATGTCTGTAATCGAATATTTGAAACAGAATAATTGATTTGATCAAATTTGTAAGGTTGTGATGGTGGTAGACAACATATTCTTGAGTAGGAAGACAAAACAAGAAAAACAAAAATTAGAAAGCAGAAAAAGAGAGATAATCAAATCGTATTACTTCTTGACTTTTGAATTTATATTTAATTAATTTAAATTAATAATTAGATCATTAAGATAATAATAGTGATTCATATGTATTATTCGTATATATTAGTATATCTATATATAACTGTTTTTATATATTTGTATGTATAATTATATCTATACTTACATTTTATAATTTATCTTATAAATTAATAACTATAATAATAATACACTTAATATTATTTTAATAATAATTTATATTAATATAATAGTAATAATGTTATTATTAATGATAATGATAATAATAACCATAAAATTTATAATAATAATAATAATATTATTTATAACAATAATACTGATCTTATTATTGATAATATTAATATTAGTAATAATAATACTATAGCAATTTATATGTATCAAACTTCATATCTATATGTTATAAATAATAATATTATTAATACTGATATTATTATTACTATTTATTTTAATGAAAGTAATATTATATTTTAACTTGTAGGTAAGTTTAATAGGTTGATATTACATATTGTTAACTATGACAATATAATATATATAATAACATATATTGATTAGTTATTTTTTTTTTATATTTCCTATATATATACAATATATATAATACTATTTATGTATAGAATTTATACATATTCATTTTAATAGTAACTAGATTATTATATATATTATTTTACATATTTGATTAAAATGTTTCAATTATATTTTTATTATTCCCAATTATTATTATAAATATACTTACATTTATATTTACATATTTATTATAGAAAATAGTTCGTGAATCATCGAGGTAGTCAATGGTTAACCAGATATATTAACATAGTTACAAAATTTTCAAGACTCAATATTATAGACTTTGCTTATCGTTTTGAAATCATATAAAGATTAAGTTTAAATTTGGTCGGAAATTCCCGGGTCATCACAGTACCTACCCGTTAAAGAAATTTCGTCCCGAAATTTAAGTGAGGTCGTCATGGCTAACAATAAATATGTTTTTCTTGACGAATATGAGTTGATAAATAGAGTTTTCATCATTACAGAATAATACAAATAAAATAATTCGATTATTCGAAGAGCACGAATGAAACTATCATGAGAGAGGTCTCAAGGGCATCGTCCAACTTCGCCCAAAAACTTGCCCAAATTTTTAGCCGTTAGTAAAAAAAAAAAAATTCCAACGGCTATCCCAACGGTCACTTTTACTCTATAAAAACACCAACCATATACTTCATTTTATACACTCAAACATATATTTCTTTTATATTTCCACCTTTCTCAAAATCAAAATCAAACACTCCCAAACTCCAAAATGTTAACACTTCCCCCAATGATTGTTTCATTCAATGTTCATTACGGAGGTGATTTCCGTAATCAAATGAAGGAATATAAGTGGGGCGACAGTATTTCGTTTGAAGATATCGACATTCGTGATGTTGGTTTACAAGACTTGCTATCCTTTCTGAAGGAAAAAGTTCCGTGTGAATTCACGTCTGTGTTCTTTTATAAAGACGATTATGATGCGGATTGTAGGGCAAGTTTTCTGTGTACCGATGATCAATGGTACTTTATAAAAGATACCATTGAAGATCGCGGTAAACGCATTTCTTTGTATGCGGTTCTTGAAGATGAAGAGACGTTGGGTTATCGTTACCTCGATGAATCAGCTGAAGCAGCAGTTAAGGCATCAAGAGAAATACCGATGTCTCCAGAGTACCTCACGGATGGTGAAAATGACTGGTGAACGCTACTTTGCAGATGACAATTGACGACGATGAGTAGTTTGATTGTAATCTTTTAATTTTTAATTTTCGTGATGTTTTAATTTTTAATTATTGTAATTTCAGTATTGTTGTCGAGTTTTATATCTTCCTTTATGTTTCGGAGCTCTTCGTCTTTTTAATCTCCTCTCGATCTCTAGTAAAACGAGTAATGGTCTAGAATTTGTAAGTATGGAGTTTCGAATGAATTTAATGTTATAATCAAGAAAGAACGTAATAGCACGATTTGATTCGTCAAATTACCAGAATCATTGCGAATAGAGCTATCAAGAATATACTTTCTTGATATGTTCAGAAGTCAATTAGAATGAAAGAGTTATGTAACATGACACATAATGGTGGTATGATCTACTGTGAACCATCATGTCTCATTAGAACTCAGCATGACTTACTGTAATATAATCACGTTGATCAAGTGTCAATATATTATACTAACTCATGCATCAGTTCCCAACATTACTTCAATAACATTCATATTTTAAGCTCGAAAGTTTACAGAATATAGAAACTAACAGTTTCTATATGATGTAACACTGATAGCACGAAGAGATAAATGATTTTCGATAGTATTAGTTATAAAAATATATTCAGAAATATCGAGGATATTTATAATGAAAGATACGATAATATCTCGGAATATCTAAGATCAGAGGATGATAGAAACTATTAGCTGCAAGAGTTTAGAGTAAGGAGCAAGATATTCACTAAAGACTTTAGCAGACATTGAATCATTTAGATTCTTTGAAGTCAAACTTATTCTTTGTGATTTGTCCACGGCTTTCTTCCTAGTTTCGCATAATCTGATTTTCGGTACTAAATTTTCTATTGAATGTTTTCAATATAATGATACACAGGAAGCATAAGGAGGTATATAATTTCGGACGAGAATATTTATGAAAATATCCACAGAAATATCGAAGATATTGATGATGATATTTTGGAATTTCTAAGTTCGATGGTTGATGCAGAAAGATTTTCCGCAAGATTTTAACATGACTTCGGAGCAAGATATTCTCTAAAGATTTCAACGAATCCAGAATTACCTGAATTCTTTAAATATAGGGTTTGGTCCTTGTATTTTTCCTTGGTCTCCTTCGTGGTTAGCTCAATCCGTTTTCCAGTTCCAATTTTTCTGAGCTTTTCCAACATACTATTCTTTATCATCAAACTTCCGATGATTAAGGTTGTTTACGGTTGTCTGTGGTTTCTGCTGCTTCATTCAGATTATTCAACATTCAGAGTATTGATTTGTGACTGAGTGCTTTTCAGAATTTCAGAATGAGAGATCGTAATTCTTAGAGATAAATGTCATACATATAACTGTTGATGTAGCTATGCTGTGAGTTTTCAAAGTACTGATTGCTAATTCCCGGTAATTGGTATGGCAGTTCTTGTTACAAGATGCGGATGATTATATGATAGGGTTTCAATGAATAAATATAATGATTTGTCAGAGAGATTTATGCCAAGAAGCAACGAGGTTACTGGTACGTCTGCTGGTGATATGGTGGAATATAAAAGAATTCTCCGGTATCAAAAGGGTAATCGTATATATCAGGATTATAGTATGGCTACTTCGAATGACAAGTCAAATTTGACTTGCTGGAGCTGTGACAAAATTGGCTACTTTGAAAAGGGATCGCAAAGTTATTTTTATTTTTTTTGCTAATAAATGCCAAAGGATCTGATGCGGCTACGTGTTAAACTTTTATTCAATTGTCGAGAGTTTCTCAGGTGCATAACTATATGCATAAATATTTTTTTCCGTAGATGAAGTTCGGTTGGTTCATCCTCTCGATTGAGGTGTTTTCAAGAATCATGAAAGGTTTAAACGCAGAATGGAATTGTCAAGATACAAATGAGGTTTAAGATGAAATCAAGTGGCAAACTTGAAGAATTGTTTAGTTTCATATGTTATAATCAATATTTTAATTCATTTTAATTGTCCAATGTCGGCAGTCCACAGTTGATAGTCCACAGTTTACAGTCCAATAATTCATATATAGTTTAATATATAATATTCGAATTAATTAATACGTATCGTGACCCGTGTACATGTCTCAGACTCGATCACAACTCAAAGTATATATATTATTTGAGAATCAACCTCAACCCTGTATAGAGAACTCGATCATTACTGCATATAGAGTGTCTATGATGATTCCAAATAATATATATAGATGCGTCGATATGATATGTCAAAACCTTGTATATGTGTCCCGATATTTAAAGTGCGTAAAATAAATAACAGAAATTAAATGACGATAAATTAAATGCGTAAAGTAAATAACAGAAATTAAATAACTATAAATAAAATTGCGATAATTAAATTGTGATAAATAAACTGCGATAACTAAAATGTAATCAGTTAGCTAGGAACAGTTACCTAGGAACATTTAGCGTAGATTCTTAACAAAATTTCAATTAGTTAATTTGTTTGTTTCTAACAACTTTTATTTTGTCCAATATGTTTCTTCATTATGCCACTTGTTGGATTATGATAAATCAAAATCCAAATATGAAATTGAATAAAATAAAAAATAAATAAAAAATAAATGGTTATTCTGCGGTGAACGGATTTGTATCTCTGTAGATGTAAGTAGGATAGTAAATGGATGTTGAATCAGATTCGAAGAATGTACAGTATAACCTATTAAAGTGAAATCTAAATATTCCTCGGGTATTACCTACCCGTTAAAATATTTTCACCATTAACAGTTTATACGAAAGAATTTTTAATTACAATCTTTATGAAAATGTATTTATATATATACTTTCTTCAGATATAATCATGGATTTAATGAGTTAATATGATATTAAACTCATTTGATTTACATTAGAACAAGAATATATAATCTCTAAAACATTAGAGATTACATATTCGCCATGTTGAACGAAGATAAATGATGCAGAATGTCATGTAGAACGATTATTATGCTCGGGGTACCGATTGTTATGTTGAGGCATGTGTTATTGTGGTTTGTGTTGTTGCTGGTGGTACAGTTGATACAGTTGATGTTGTTGAAGCTGGCACATTTTGCACCATATTTTCCAAGGCTACAACTTGGGCGCGAAACTCATTGACTTTATTACTCCAGGATGTTTGTCGGTATGAACGAGCGAATGAATAAGGTTTTGAATCTGACTTGTGATATAGTCGTGGCGAGATACTCTGGAAATGAGAGAGAAAATGGTGTTACCAACAGGTTCGCCGGTAAGCGCTTTAGGTTCTTCACCAAGAGTGCAGGTTGGTGAGTGGAAAGGATTGCCTTCTTCTCGTCTCCATTGATTTAGTCGACTACGAAACCATCAGATGAATTGGGAATGGCTGATTGGTTGATTCATTCCTGTGATACTGCTTTCGGAACTTAAGTGAAACTACATATCGAAATAGCTGTCGGAATAACTATCAGAATAGTTATCGGAATCTAAGGGACTCGAAATGGTTGAGTGATTCATCTCGTACGATCAGATGGGGTATTTTCGAAAAGAAATAGATTATAGGATGTAGATTAGTACCCTGCAATACATAATTTACATATGCATATATAATACTAAAATCCCATAAGTTACGGAGGAATCTACGAAAGCTGTCAGGCAAGGTAACAATAACAGATACGCTAAGATATGAATTTATCTATACACTGTCTATGCAATAGAGGCAGTAAGACGTATCTAGACTTTAAGGTTGATAAGCAATTAATTTTCGACACTAAATGATAAGCAAAACCTTTGACATGCAGACACGGTCGAAGTCCAGACTCACTAAAGCATCCTAATGACTATCAGTTAGACACACTAATGCAAGACCTGGTTCGCTAAGACCACCGCTCTGATACCAACTGAAAGGACCCATCCTAATCCATCCGGACGAAGTCCGTATCGATTATAAACGTTTCACAATAGTTGATTACATCGCGAGGTACTTGACCTCTATATGATACATTTTACAAACATTGCATTCGTTTTTGAAAAGACAATCTTTCATTACATCGAAAGTTGACAGGCATGCATACTATTTCATAATATATCCAACTATAATTGACTTAATAATAATCTTGATGAACTCGACGACTCGAATGCAGCGTCTTTTGAAATATGCCATGAATGACTCCAAGTAATATCTATAAAATGAGCAAATGCACAGCGGAAGATTTCTTTCGTACCTGAGAATAAACATGTTTTAAAGTGTCAACTAAAAGGTTGGTGAGTTCATTAGTTTAACATAAACAATCATTTCATAATTTTAATAGACCACAAGATTTCATATTTCCATTTCTCATAAACATACGTCCCATGCATAGAGACAAAAATATCATTCATATGGATCGAACACCTGGTAACCGACATTCACAATATGTATATAAGAATATCCCCATCATTCCGGGATCCTCCTTCGGACATGATATAAATTTCGAAGTACTAAAGCATCCGGTACTTTGGATGGGGCTTGTTGGGCCCGATAGATCTATCTTTAGAGTTCGCGTCAATTAGGGTGTCTGTTCCCTAATTCTTAGATTACCAGACTTAATAAAAAGGGGCATATTCGATTTCGATAATTCAACCATAGAATGTAGTTTCACGTATTTGTGTCTATTTCGTAAAACAGTTATAAAAACAGCGCATGTATTCTCAGTCCCAAAAATATATATTGCAAAAGCATTTAAAAAGGGATTAATGAAACTCACCATACTGTATTTTGTAGTAAAAATACATATGACTATATTGAACAACTGAACACTGCAGGGTTGGCCTCGGATTCACGAACCTATATCATTCGTATATCTATTAATACATATAATCGTAATTGAACACTTTCATATATTATAACCTATGTTATATATATATATATATATATATATATATATATATATATATATATATATATATATATATATATATATATATATATATATATATATATATATATATATTTAATTTGTGTATATAATTAAAATAGTTAATATTTATATGATTATATATATATGTGATTAATATTATATTGAAAATCAATAATTTGTTATATGTAAATATTTATTTAATTAATCTTAATGTATATAATTATATAAAATGTTATGGTAAATATACTCTTTCATAGGAAATATTTATTTGTTATAGAAATATTGTTACTAATAACAATCTATATGATAATTTTATTAATATTATAAATTTTGATAAAAAATGATAATAATAATAATAATAATAGCATAAATAAAATAAAAAAAAAACAACAAAAGAAAGGATACCTCACTAGAATAAGCCAAGAAAAAGAGACAAACTGCCTTTGCCAAGGTTCGAACACCCGACCTCTAGTTAACCCGAACACATCCCACACCACTCCTCTGTTTCATTTTATTTGATTAAAGCCCAACATTTATTTTACTTAACCTATGTTTACGGTTTCCATTTTTCTTCTCCAATAAAACAGATCGATGGGTTACAATCATGGCCCAAGTTTTCAAACCCAAAAATATAATTCTGTTGATATAATCCATTAGTAACCATAGTGGAGATTCTTAACCGATCCAAACCAACAAGTAAATCGTACAGTGGAGCAAAATAGGGTTTTTGAGTTCTTCCTTGTTCCATCATCATCACGTCATGTTCCATTAGCAAAACAGACAGATTACCCACATAATAGGTGATAATGCTTTGTACATTTAGATAAATAATTAAGTAGGATCATAAGTATATCTCTTTTATTATTAGGTTATCTTTATCATCATCTTTTATCTCATTCCTCCAAAATATTCGAATAGATCATAAAAGAAACTGCTATAACAGTTTGATCAAAGATTCAAGTGGATATGGTGGGGGTTTTCAACTAGCAGGAACATATATGAAGAAAACAAATTGATGGTTGATGAGGTGTTTGGTTTCGTGGCCCTTACAGTCGAGAGAGGAGATTTGTAGGGTTTATGGAGTTCTGCAGGTAATCAATACCATAGCAACAATAGTACGCAGTTAAATCAAGCATATGATTGTTTTGGGTTTGATTCAAGACGAAACAGAAATCAATTAGGTGTAATGGTGACGAGTTAAATGGGTTTTGAGCAAGTATGGAAGAGATAGACAGAGATATTTCGATGGTGGTAGTGGTTGTTTGGTTTAGTTTTGCGTTCAAGAAAAATAGAAGGAGAGTGGTGCAATGGTGGTTCATGGTGGTAGTGTCCGAAGGTGATGGTGGTTATTGAGTGGCGGTGATCGCATGATAAAAGTGTTGGTTGTTTAGGTTAGTAAGCAAAAACAGATGATAGGAAGTAATCGATCAGGTGGGTTTGTTATGGGTTCGTAAACAGATATAATATACAGTTGAAGAAAGAAGCTAGAACCAGTACCAGGTATTAGTAGTAGCATATTAATGACTGAGGCTATGGTGTTTGCTCACAATTTGATCGATGAACAAGCTTCGAAGGGAGAGAGATAGAGAAGTATGGCGACGGTTCAAACAGGAATAAATTGCAAGGTTGTTTTGGAGGGTGTCGGTTAATTATGATGTTTCAATTTGTGATTGTGGATTCGGTTTCAACTGAACCAGTCGTGGTAGTAGAATGAATTATAGTAGATGGCTTTTATTTTCCTTAGCCGTATGACAATGTATGTATGTGATAATAATGTCTGTAATCGAATATTTGAAACAGAATAATTGATTTGATCAAATTTGTAAGGTTGTGATGGTGGTAGACAACATATTCTTGAGTAGGAAGACAAAACGAGAAAAATAAAAATTAGAAAGCAGAAAAAGAGAGATAATCAAATCGTACTACTTCTTGACTTTTGAATTTATATTTAATTAATTTAAATTAATAATTAGATCATTAAGATAATAATAGTGATTCATATGTATTATTCGTATATATTAGTATATCTATATATAACTGTTTTTATATATTTGTATGTATAATTATATCTATACTTACATTTTATAATTTATCTTATAAATTAATAACTATAATAATAATACTCTTAATATTATTTTAATAAGAATTTATATTAATATAATAGTAATAATGTTATTATTAATGATAATGATAATAATAACCATAAAATTTATAATAATAATAATAATATTATTTATAATAATAATACTGATCTTATTATTGATAATATTAATATTAGTAATAATAATACTATAGCAATTTATATGTATCAAACTTCATATCTATATGTTATAAATAATAATATTATTAATACTGATATTATTATTACTATTTATTTTAATGAAAGTAATATTATATTTTAACTTGTAGGTAAGTTTAATAGGTTGATATTACATATTGTTAACTATGACAATATAATATATATAATAACATATATTGATTATTTATTTTTATTTATTTTTATTTTTATTTTTTTTATTTTTATATTTCCTATATATATACAATATATATAATACTATTTATGTATAGAATTTATACATATTCATTTTAATAGTAACTAGATTATTATATATATTATTTTACATATTTAATTAAAATGTTTCAATTATATTTTTATTATTCCCAATTATTATTATAAATATACTTACATTTATATTTACATATTTATTACAGAAAATAGTTCGTGAATCGTCGAGGTAGTCAATGGTTAACCAGATATATTAACATAGTTACAAAATTTTCAAGACTCAACATTATAGACTTTGCTTATCGTTTTAAAATCATATAAAGATTAAGTTTAAATTTGGTCGGAAATTCCTGGGTCATCACAGCGATCGCATGGCTTCACAGGCTATATCCCATGCGATCGCATGGGTCAATTTTCCAGCTCACATGCTTTTTGTCCTATAGCTTGTCGACATATTATTTTATATATATAATATATATAATATATATATATATATATATATATATATATATATATATACACACACATATATATATATATATATATATATATATATATATATATATATATATATATATATATATATATATATATTATATTCTCATGTATAGGTGACTTATAATTTTAGTTGCGATTGCTTATACGTTGTCACTTGACTTATGTCCCAGTTCCGAATTTTTGAACGTTACTTCGTATGCTTTAATAACTTGTACTTTACATTTCGCGACGTGTACCTTTGTCAAAATATAGACGTACATTACCAATAACTATATTACCCGAAGTGTATCTCGTACGTTCGAGTGTTTTGGTCATTTGCGTCTATAAATTAATGTCTTAATATATAATAATATTATTTTAAATCAAAACGTTTTATATCTAAGTTAATATTAAATTTTATAACATTTGTAAAATATACATACATTTTCATTTTGAAATAGTGTTTTACTGTAGCAAAATGTTTTTTACTGTAGCAAATAGTGGTTTTCGAAAACACTGTAGCTTTTCGGGTACTGTACCAATTCAAAAATACTGTAGCAAATTAGTGTTTTACTTGTTCATCTTAAACGTTTTAGTTTACTTATCTAAATATCAATCGAATCAATAAACGAATGTTACTATCGTTTACTAAATAACTTGAAATTATATATATGTATATATCTTTATTTAATATAATAAATCAGCTTTTTAAATACACATTGCAAGTTATTTATAATTAATTTTAATAATTAATATTATATATATATATATATATATATATATATATATATATATATATATATATATATATATATATATATATATATTTACAAATAGATGTTCGTGAATCGTCGGTCAATAGTCAAAGGTTAACTGAATATATAACATTAGTTCAAAAATTTTGAGAATCAATATTACAGACTTTGCTTATCTTGTCGAGATCATATAAAGATTAAGTTTTAAATTTGGTCGGAAATTTTCGGGTCGTCACAAGTTAGCTTAACAACATTTAAGTCAGCAGTAAAAAGATTTTCAATTATGTTAGTTATTTGACAAAATTTCATTCCTCGTCCCTGAACTTTACATCGATTTTGACTCTCTGTCCTTTTTCTTTTTTTTGTGCATTCCTCGTCCCTAAACTATCAAAAGTGTACATCCCTCGTCCCCCGTCTACTTTCTGTCAAAACCTGCCGTTACCCCTTATCACGTGCATGTCATGTGAGGGTATTTTAGTCTTTTTGATGTTTTCTTCCCCAAACTGATCTTCTTTCTCAAATAAAATATACTACTACTAAAACACATAGTACAAGTAATCAATTCATCTTCATCTTTATCTTCAAGCTACATATGAACAAATCCAAATACAAATACAAACACACTCAAATCCAAACCACATTAAACGATTAAATCTAATAAATTTACAAATATTCCATTAAAAATATCAGCTCTCTAGGCCATTTCATTTTTCATATTAAAATGATGAATCTGAATGTAAATTAACATAAGAACCCAAAAAGAAAAAAAAAATAATTCTAAACAATTAACTAAATCAAATTCAAAATGAGAGCCAAACATCATCATCATCAAATTCACTAACCATATCTCATTTCCTGTCGGGTCAAGTAGTCCTTTGTCTTCTCGCTCAACTTTTTCGGTGGTCAACAACACCGATCAAATGAGCAGATCTACTCAAATCGCCATTAGATATGCTCTTACTCAAACTAGCAGATCTACTTGAATTGTGTAGATCTAACAGGAGACCTCATGAGTCTGATTTTAGGGGTTTCTTTATTACATCGGGACCTCAGGAGACCGAGAAAGGTTCAAAGAAGAAGGTCATGAGTGATGAAGAAGTTGAAGAGTGTAAGAAGAAAGCCAAGAAAAAGTGAGAGTATGAGGTGCTTATCCTTCTCCCTTTGATTTTATATAGTAATACATAAAAAGAAAAAAAATTAAGAAAATAAGATAAATCTAATTTGACTACTTCTGGAAGCTGCGGGTATGAAGCTTGTGAATCTGGCTTTCTTATTTGGATTTGTTTTGTTTTGATGATTTAATTTCGATTTTGAATCTGATGATAATGATAGATATTGGTGAATTATATGGAGAATGACAAAATTAGAATTTTGCAGAATGAATTAGGAAGTCAAAAGAGAAGTAAAAAAGAGAAGGGATAAGACGAAGTGACAAAAATACCCTCACATGACATGCACGTGATAAGGGGTAACGACAGGTTTTGACAGAAAGTAGACGGGGGGACGAGGGATGTACTCTTTTGATAGTTTAGGGACGAGGAATGCACAAAAAAAAGAAAAAGGACAAGGAGTCAAAATCGATGTAAAGTTCAGGGACGAGGAATGAAATTTTGTCTAGTTATTTCTGCTGCTTGATCTAGAGACGCACCAGGTTCCATAGCAGCATCCTTTTCAGGAGCAGCAGTTGAGACTTGTGCAACCTCCCCTGTGGCATGCTTGGAGCCAGCTTTCACACGTTTCGATTTTCCTGTTACCATGAAATAGATAAGCAACAGATTCTAATACTAGCAGTGGGTAGTCAGTATATAAGACTAGGATTGTTCTTTGTTATCAGAGAGCACTAGATTCTAACACAACTACTACTTTACCAATATCTGAGACGGTAGCTGTACTAGTTGAGGTAGCTGGCTTCTTTCGTCGTGCAGCTGGCTTGCGTTGAGATCCCTCCCCCTCAGCTGGTGCACTACCAGAGGCAGTCGATTGGCTTACTCCACCTTGAGCAGCTAGATACTCAAGCATTGTTGGCGTTAAATCAGCATATAGAGCAGTAGGTCTGGCTTTTGCATTCCCCTTGCTTTAGAGACAGGTCGAAAGAAAGATTAGCAATCTACCTATAGGCATCACCCATCTCGTTTTCAAAAACAATGCTCAAAACCCTTGGAAAGGGGATCAAATGTCACCATTTCCCTTAACCATAAGTAGATTTCTGCAGCATAGTCAATGTCTTTGTTGAACAGCAGCCCATGACCCATCTTTAGCTCAAAGTCTGAGCATTGATCAAAGCTTCCTGACTTCTGGCTGATGCGCTGGGTCAACAGACCAAAGAAATAGTACCATAGAGGTGACATGTGCTTCCTTAAAGGACTGTGGGCCACATCACCTATATACTCAATTATCTCCAACACCTCCCTTCTTACTTCATCACTAGAAGGTGAATTGATAAATGGTCCACCTGGAAATTAAAGAGCTCCTCTAATGGCATCAACAGTGATGGAGCAGGTTAGGGTTTCAGTGACCATGCCATGAACACATGGTGTACCCTGTGGAGTGTTGGTAACAGTGGTCGTGTACCAAAATCTGCCTAAGCAGGCCAGATAGAGTTTGGAAGAAACTCCGATGATTGATCTAGCCAAAGGACACTTCCTGATGTAGTCGATCAATGTCTCATAGCCCATGTTGGCTTTAGACTTAGGGATAGAAATAGCATGTGTAGCATTGCCTCTTGAAAGGCGAATAAGATCGTGTGTTGGTGAATTTGCAGCCTGTACAAGGCTTGGGTGCAAACAACGATGCCTGTTCATGTTTCTCTTCCGGTGCCGGAGGTTTTTGTTGTTTCTGTTCAGGCTGTTCCGGTTGTTGTTGTTGTTCCTCGGGTTGGTTATTTATAGGTTGTGGTTGTTGCTGTTGATCTGCCATTGATGAAAGTGTAAGATGAATGTTTTTGAGAGATTTGAATATTTGGGGATTTTTGAGAGAGAAAGGTAAATTTGAACAGTTAATAACCGAAGGTTATTATGGAAATTGAATCATCTTATTTAACCTTTCGGATTGGTGGAATAAGTGCAGGAGAGAGAAAATGGCAACTGTCATCTACAGGCGCGTGGGCTGACATGACAGACTGGCATGTTTTCAAGGGGACACAGACTGTTGACATGACGTTTAATTGGCTTGAGCACTCATACCTCCCATTACGCATGAAATGCAGTAGGTTTTAATTCAAGATGTGAAGTTAAAGACCACAAAATAAAGTTTGTATTAAATACAAAAATTCTTTGTTACATTTAATATGTCGTGTATTTAATTAAAGTCATTGGGATTAAATGAGTTTCAGTTTTAAAGTATCATTTTAATGTTGTGAGCTATTTATTACTTCATTATGTACATTGTATAACCATGATATAAAAGACCTTGTTGTGCTGAGTGTTTGACATGTAGGCAGTAAGTAAAGATTTGTGACTTACTGGTTTGCCTTACATGTTGTAGAGCCAGCACACCAACAAAATTGTCTTTTATTTTAGAGTTCAAGCATATCCAGCTCAGAGATGAGGTAGTTAAAATGTATCTCATCTAAGGGCTTTGTGAAGAGATCTGCTAACTGCTGGTTTGTAGAAATAAAGTGAAGCAGCACATCTCCTTTTTGAACATGATCCCTTATGAAGTGATATCGAACGTCAATATGCTTTGTCCTAGAATGCATTACAGGATTGTTGGTAATGGCAATTGCACTGGTGTTGTCACAGTAGATTGGGGTTTTAGTAACATGAACACCATAGTCTTTCAGCTGGCTTTGCATCCACAGTACTTAAGCAGTACATATCCCAGCAGAAACGTATTCTGCCTCAGCAGTGGATGTGGACATAGTGTTTTGCTTTTTGCTTGTCTAGCTGACTAGCCTACCACCCAGTAGCTGGCAGCTACCAGTAGTACTTTTCCTGTCTATTTTACATCCTGCAAAATCAGCATCTGAATACCCAATTAGTTTAAATCCTGGTCTTTAGGATACCAAAGACCACGTTTGGCAGTACCTTTAAGATACCTAAATATCCTCTTTACTGCCAGCAAATGTGACTCTTTAGGATCAGATTAATATCTGGCACAGAGACATGTGGCAAACATAATATCTGGCCTGCTGGCTGTGAGATAAAGTAGGGACCTAATCATACCTCTATATTCAGTGATATTGACTGGTTCACCATTGGGATCAGCATCTATTTTGATGGATGCTACCATTGGAGTCCCTATATCTTTTAAATAGGTCAGACCAAATTTCTTTAGCATATCTTTGATATATTTATCTTGACTTATAAAAATCCCATCATCAAGTTGTTTAATTTGCAATCCTAAAAAGTATTGCAAATCTCTTTATAAACTCATTTCATATGTCTTTGACATAAGTTTTGAAAATTCTTGACAATGTATTTCATTTTTAGAACCATAAATAATATCATCCACATATATCTATACTAGCAAGAGATCACCATCTATCTCCTTTGAGAAAAGAGTGGTATCAGTTGTTCCAACTTTAAAGCCTAAACCAGTGAGATACACATGAAGTGTCTCAAACCATGCTCTTGGAGCCTGTTTGAGGCCATAAAGAGCTTTGTCTAACTTGTAAACATGGTTTGGATATTTACTGCTTACAAAACCAGGTGGCTGCTTAACAAAGACTTCTTCTTGCAGCTTCCCATTTAGAAAAGCGGATTTAACATCCATCTGGAATACTTTAAAGTTCATCTTAGCAGCATATGCCAAGCATATGATAGCTTCCATCTTAGCCACATGAGCATATATCTCTCCATAATCCAATTCTTCTTCTTGTCTGAAACCCTGAGCTACCAATCTAGCTTTGTTTCTGACCATAATCCCATCTTCATCCATCTTATTCTTGAACACCCACTTGGTACTAATGATTTTCTTTGTTTTATCCTTAGGTTCAGGTACCAATCTCCATACTTTGTTCCTATCAAACTGAGTAAGTTCACCTTGCATTGCTCCTACCTAGCTCGGATCTTTTAGTGCTTCTTCAGTAGATGTAGGTTCAATGGTTGACATAAAGTTTACATACATACAAATGTTGATGGTCGCATGTCTTCTTGTTTTAACACCACTAGCCAAATTTCCAATAACTTGCTCAATAAGATGTTCCTTTGTCTATCTAGTATTATGAATAGGTGAGCTAGTTGTGGAACACACATCATCTTGATCATTAGTTGGTTCAGCAGTATGAGCAGCAATTGGAGACAGCTGTTCATAGTCAGTGGAATCAGTACCAACTTGTGATCTTTCACAACCAGTAGACATCTGTTCAAGTTGTAGTATTTCAGTAGAGCCAGTAGGTCCACTTAGTTTAGACACAGATGGAATAGAGTGTTCCATTTCATCATCAGAAAACCCATCAACATGGATTGGAGAGAGAGTGGCTGCTGGTTCTTCTTCATCATCAAGAGCTTGCTGAGTAGGCTCTTCAAATAATAACTCTTCATCTTCTTGACCAGAGGGTGAAGTGGGGGCAGTTTCATCAAATGTAACATTAATAGATTATTCAAAATAGCTCATTCTCTTGTTAAAAACCCTATATGCCTTAGACATGTTGGAGTATCCAAGAAATATACCTTCATCAGCTTTAGCATCAAACTTACCAAGTTGGTCCCTATTATTCAGAATAAAACAGGGAGTGTCAAATACATGAAGAAATGAAATTGAGGGCCTTTTTCCTTTGAGAACTTCATAAGCAGTTTTCTGATGTCTTTACAATATTAAAGATCTATTCTGGGTAAAACAAAGAGTGTTCACAGCTTCTGCCCAGTATGAAATTTTCAACCCAGATTCAGCCAACATAGATCTTTCTGCTTCAATGAGAGTTCTATTTCTTTTTCTGCAACACCATTCTGTTGAGGTGTTCTCACAGCAGAAAAATTCTATGAAATACCTTTGTCAGCACAAAAATCTTCCAATGTAGATTTTTGAATTCTGTACCATGATCACTTCTTAACAGCTTCACCAGTTGCCCATTCAAAAGTTCCATTCTTTTGATAAAATTTATAATTTCATCAGCAGCTTCACTCTTTTGCTTCAAAAAAAAAATACCCAAGTGTATCTGGAGTATTCATCAATAATGACCAGTGTATACTTCTTCCTACTACAGTTGGCTATATTAATAGGACTAAAAAGATCCATATGAAGTAGGTGAAATGGCTTTTCAACAGATGAAATCTACTTTGACTTGAATGAAGCATGGTGATGCTTTCCTTTTTCACAACCAGGACACAATCCGTCCTTCACATAAGACATAGTGGGTAGCCCAGACACTAAATTTTTACTTGATAATTTGTAAATATCTTTAAAATTGTGATGTGTGAGTCTCTTGTGCCATAACCACTTGAGATTGTCTGCTTCCTCTGAATAGAAACAAGTATCAGTTGTTGTGACTGTTGTGTTCATGTCAATTTGATACATGTTCTCATGTCTTTTTGCTGTCAGCAATCGCTTCCCAGTCTTATCAAAAATAGTGACAATCTTCCTTCTGAATTGGACTATCTTACTCTTGCTTGTCAGTTAGTTTATTCTGAGTAAATTATATTTAAGCCCAACGACATATGCCACATTTGTAAATGTAACATTCCCATTTGTTAAAGTACCAAACCCCTTTGTATAACCCAACGAATTATCTCCATATGAAATAACTGGACCATCCTTTTCTTTATAGTCCATCAGCAGGGACTTACATCCGGTCATATGTCTCGAACAACCACTATCGAGATACAAGATTTTCTTGTTTTGAATGCCCTGCACAGTAGCTAAAAGATTAGTTCTTTTTGGGAACCCATCCAAGGATGGGTTCTGGAAGAGTCATCATAGATGCTTTCTTCCTTGCTGCTTGGTTGCTTTAAAGGGTAGCAGCATTAGGGTTCATAACTTGGGTACACTGATGGGACATGTGAGTTTTTTTGCCACATTTATAGCACTTTCTCACTTTTTGTCTCGGTAGCTGGTTGGCAGTAGATGTACTGGGTGACTGGTTCTGCTGCTGGCTTTGAGTGACTGCTAGTAGTAGCTGGTCGAGCTTCACAGTCAGTATTTCAGCGATAGATGTCTCAGTAATTGACTCTACTATTTTAACTATTCCATTATGGGCAGCTTTTGGCTTGGAACCAGTACCATCAACGCGTTTTACTGCTTTGCCTTTGGATTTCGACTTACCAGTGTGGTAAGTTACTGGTTTGTCTGCTGCTACTGGTTGACCAGCAGGAGTTTTAGCAATAGACTCAGCAGTTAGACAATTCACAGATTTAACCGATTTTGAATTTCTTCGATTATTTTCAGTTATCTCTTTCTTGATTTGTCTTTCCTTTGGAGTCATGTAATAAATGCTTAAGGGTTCAGTAATCTCATCATTTGGAATACTGATGTCCTTAGCTTTAAATTCACTCTCCAAAATGTCTTTCATGGACGGTGGTGGGGTCACTGTAGGTCTGACAAACTTATTTGTTAAGACCTTTTTACCCTTAACTATCTTAGCAAAATTATTTTGCCAGACAGCTTCAGGATCAGTTTCAAGAATAGGGTCCATAAAGGTAACTTCTGCAAGAGCAGCAGCAGCAGCATAGTCACCAGCAAAGAAGGCTTCAACTTGGGCAGTCACCTGCTCGTTAACACACTTAGCTGTGCATTGAGCCGATGTACACCATGAAGCAACAATCTTTTTAAGATTGTTCAGTTGGTCTTTGACTTCTGCTGCCTGAATGTGAAGAGACTTTAAAGCAAAATTTTGTTTTTCAAGTTTGGAAATTTCATCTTTCAAGATTTTAATTTCATCAATTTCGCCTTTAAGTTTTTCATTTAAAGATGTAACATCATTTTTAAGAATTTCTTCACGTTTACTACCTCTGCATATATCAATTCTTAGGTAGTTAAAAACATTTCAGCTTTTTCATCATCAGTATAAGTTCGAAAGTTATCAACCTTATACATCATTTCAGCTTTCCAATGAGGTGAGTCTCTTTTCTGATCAACTTCCCTCATATCAGCTACAAATGTACTGCCACTATCATCCTCATCACACTTCTCGACCTCCTTGGCCATTAAACACAGCTTTTTACCAGAAGCATAACCAGCACAATCATCATCAGTTTCACTATCTAGAAGATGAAGATGAACTAGTTTCATCCCAATCATGATACTCAGCTACTAGTACCTTTTATGGTTTTTTCTCCTTCTTACCAGCCTTTAAATTTTCCTTTATCTGAGCCTTCATAGCCTTGTACATGTTTTTGTACTTTTCATCTTTTGAGAAGGAGTTAGCATGTGATGAAGGTTTCTTGGGCATGCATTCAGCAGTAAAATGTCCTACCTTCCCACAATTGTAACACTCAGATTTGGGAGTTGTTACTGATTTGCTACTATACCTAGCACTAGGTTTCTTACTCATTTTGTATGGCTTGCTGGTTCTATTTTTATTGAACCTTTTAAACTGCCTAGCCAGCAAAGCCATACCTTCAACAAACCATTCATCATCATCATCATCATCATCATCATCATCATCATCATCACTGCTTTCCTCAGACCCAGTACCACTACTCACATCATCTTCATCTGCTGCCTCTTCTTCTGCCAGTAACTTTTGAACCAGTAAAGCTTTTTGATCTTTCTTTTTAGCAACAACAATAAGAGTAGTATCAGCTGACTTTGTAGATTTTGAAGTGGTGGGAGCAGACTTAAAGTTTTCTTTCAAGTTAAGTTCAAGTTTAGCCACAGCCCTCTCATAGTTCCAAAGTGTTCCATAGAGAGAAGACATACTAAAATTCTTTAAAGTCTGGGTGGTTCTTAATGGGTCTGTGACTGGTTTCCATTTAGCAGGCAGTGAGTCAATGAATTTGTTGACTTGTTCAAAATTAGTGTAAGTGATTTTAAGGGTAAGTAAGTCAGCAACTAAAGAATTAAACCTAATGAAGGTTTGCTTAAGGGTCTCACTTTTATAGGCAAAGAACATTTCATATTCTCTCTTAAGAGCAATGATCTTATTTTTCCTGACTTCATCCATACCATCATATGTGATATCTAGGTAGTCTAACATAGCTTTAGCATTTGGTTTTCCCTTAATCAGTTTAAACAGATGGTAAGGTAAAGTTATAGCTAACAAGGTTCTGATCTTAGGGTCAAGTCCAACACGACGTTTATCCTCAGCATCCCAGTTAGAGGGAGTGAGAATAACCTCTCTACCAGGGACGGCAGGAGTGTTAGCTGTTGCAGGTACACTACCAATTATTTCAGTAGGGATGAAAGGACCATTAGTAGCAATTTTAGGCATGAGTGGGTTAATAGACTCAAGATGAAGCATGAATATAGCCTTCCAGGTTTCATACTCATCTTCATCAAATTTTAGTGGTCTATTGGATGACACGTTTTCAAGGTAAGCTGTATTCGAATATGCATCCATAAGAGAATTCAGATCCAAGATATTAAATTATCAAGACTAATGCTCTGATACCAGTTGTTGGTCCCTTGAATAATAACAGGAGTATTGTAGAGGGGGGTGAATACAATTTTTTTTAATTAACTTAACAGTTAAGATGGTTTCGTATTCAAGCAAGTAATTTAAATAGAGTCTAAGGTAATTTTCAACTGTTTATTCTTTATTGATTTGAATCACAAAGAATTACAACTATCTTTGGCAGAATGATAGTTAGTTGATACAGATTATACCTAAGTTATAGCTATCGAGGTAATTCTAAAGCTATTACAAGTTTGGACTCTAAATAAATAAATCCACACCACTAGTTGTTACAATAGTGGATACATCAATTTATAGTAGTCCTATTAACTGTGTAATTGTTCTATTGTCCGATGGTATATAGGATGTCTGTACTTGTGGGGAAAACTGCATCAGAGAGCGTGATCTCTGCTTTTCTCTTTGGTAGCTATTTGCAGGAACACCCCAATTCGGTTTGGCACTACTATTTGATTAAATAAATAGAATGTTGTGTTCCCTAGGCGTTGACCAAGAATAACACATGTTTGCACATCGTTAAACTTATGCGTTCCCACATTGTCTTGTAAGGTCACTTGTCAGCCACCAACGCGTGTCCTTTTCTGTTCAACTTTGTCTCCGACTAATGTTAAATAGTACGATTGATGTGGACCACTCAGAAAACCACTATGCTTGTAATGGAGCATAACTGTCTAGTGTTGTATTCTGTTTACCAGCTATGCTGGTTCTTCATTTGCTGAGTCACTTGATCTTCATGATTTGCTGGCAATACATCATGTGCTATATGAAGATTACTATCTAGCTTGTGTTGGTAGACTAGGCAGCATACAGAACACTCGACACAGCACATTTGCTGTCTATACGTAAACAAACATGTGCTAGCTGCACATTACATTTAGTGCAAATAATTTCTGTTTTGACATAATTAAATCCTTAATTATGTTGGGGACTCAACAACAGGAGATGAAGCTATCAAACCTCCAACAATGGCGGAGTCAACTCAATGTTTCATTACTTGAATTGCAGACTATCCATGAAACGACCCGTCCATATTACTATAAATGCGGTACGTTACTCATTGGTCCCATAGCGAGGTATTTGACCTCTATAAGATACGTTTTAGAAAATATTGCATTCGTTTCTAAAAAAAACACACACCATTATTATACATAATGCATGTTGTAAACAAGTGGGCGATTATTTAAGAAATATTCCCCAAAATACATCGGTTTCCAAATACTATACACGTGACATAACAGTCGAATATAATACATGACAAAGGTTTTATTGAATGCAACACTTTATTTAAACCAAAGCATGAGACTCTATGCACAGCTTGCTCAGATAATGCAACAGCGGAAGACTTTCTTAAGGACCTGAGAATAAACATGCTTAAACAGTCAACACAAAGGTTGGTGAGATATATAGGTTTAGCATCGATAAAAGTATAGACCACAAGATTTCATAGTTATAAATATATATGTACACTCGCAAGTGTATAAAAGTATTCTATAAGTTGTTGAGTGCTTCGGTAACCATACTTAACCATTAATGTGGCATATTCTCTTTATTATGAAATCTCGCTACACTGTAACAAGTGTAGTAAAAACGAAGTACTATGCAACCGTTTACGATACTAAAGTGACTAGCCCAGTTGGGGTTGTCAAACCCGATAGATCTATTAATAGGATTCGTGTATACATGTTCTTATAACATGTAAATATTAGTTACCAAGCTATTAGGGAAGATATGCAAAGTGGTACAACTCAACGTAGAATATATTTTAAGTACTTGTGTCTATGGTGTAAAACATAAAATGCATGTATTCTCATCCCAAAATATTTGTAGAGTTTAAAAATGAGACTATATACTCACGGTAGTAAAAGTATATTAATAATAAGTTTTCATCTTATTAAAAATATGGCCGTCGTCCTTGGATTCACGAACCTATAACGATAATAATGAGTCAGATAATAATAAAACATGTGAATAAAATAAAACAAGTTCACAGAATTAATTTTTAACATTTTTATATTAGTAGTCCTTTGTTAGTAGTCCAAAATAGTCCGAAATGTCCAACAGTCCAATAATCGGTATATATATAATCTTAGAATTACCCCACAACGTATTGTATACGTATTATCTTTGCATCAATCCAGAGACGTATTGTATACGTATTTTCTTAGAATTTATCAAAACGTATTGTATACTTATTTTCTTAGGATTTATCAAAACGTATTGTATACTTATTGTCATGGAATGTACCAAGATTATTATATATATATACAATCTCGGAATTAACTAAGATTATATTATTTTATTATACTAATGATAACATGTCTAAATATATATAGGATATAGGAAAAGTTAACAAGGTTATGGTTAATATAGTTTTTATAATATAAATTTCGTCCATACAACGTTAATTTTAGCAAATTTTGTTTTGCTCGCCAAATATTCATTACAACTCCGTTTAAAGTGAATCAAATTTCTATGGATTCCTTAAGAAGTATGTGACGACCTGGAAATTTCTGACCAAATTTAAACTTAACCTTTATATGTTTCCGACACGATAAGCAGAATTTGTAATGTTGAATCTCAAAAAGTTTGGAACTACATTCATGTAATCAATTACCCTTTAACCGTGTTCGACGATTCACGAACAATTATGTGTATATATATATGTATATATAATAAATAATATTAACTGAAAACATTAACAAAGTATTAGATATATGATACTTTACATGAACGTATTTGTTTCGATATATTTATCGACAGAATTAAGAGATAATATCAAATGATTGAATTATCAGATACATTATGATATGATTACAGGCCTATGTTATGAGGTCTACTGTGATTTAAGAAATCTATTCTTTTTGACAACATTCGGAAAATGGTAAAGTGATTTATAAATAAGAACAAATGTGTCAATTAACGGGAACTAGACAAGGGTTAGTGGAAATTCCTGTTTAATTTCCAAGGCATGTTTTATAATATTTTCCTCGTGATCTTGATAAGATAACGATATTTATATTTTATTTTATTAAATATATATAACGATTTAAATTAATATTATATATATTTATACGCGTATTATACGTACATAGTTTTATACTTTTACTATACTTTAA
This sequence comes from Rutidosis leptorrhynchoides, assembly GCF_046630445.1. Lineage (NCBI taxonomy): Eukaryota > Viridiplantae > Streptophyta > Magnoliopsida > Asterales > Asteraceae > Rutidosis > Rutidosis leptorrhynchoides. Next base: position 274,172,170 of record NC_092340.1, on the reverse strand, counting down.
CTTTACCTTTATTTTACTTTTACTTTACTTTAACTTTAATAATTCATACTTTAATAATTCACTTTAATAATTCATACTTTAATAATTCACTTTAATAATTCATACTTTAATAATTCACTTTAATAATTTACTTTAATAATTCATACTTTAATAATTCATACTTTAATAATTCACTTTAATAATTCATACTTTAATAATTCACTTTAATAATTCATACTTTAATAATTCACTTTAATAATTTAAAAATCTATTATAAATAGAATTCAATAGGTTTCATTATTTCATAGAAACTTGAAAATATATTTCTCTAAACTCTCTCAATCGAATTACATATATATATTTACTTAGTATTATTTCAAGATATTATTAGTATACATAAAATACTACGACGGAGTTATATTCAGACGATTTCAAAATAAGTTTTCAAACGAAATAGAGCTAAGGAAATTATGGGTTATAGCTATGGAGGTTATGGGTATTGATCGAGGGTATTGCTCGTGAGGTCAACCTAACGTTTATCATTTTCGTTGCGTCTACGTACTTTTCTGCAATATTGAATCACAATATTGATACGTGAGCATTCATATCTTATCTTTTATATATTAATAGTGTATCCCTGACTAGTGCTCGAGTATATATGATTATGCATGTTTGTATGCTTAGTTTCGTCATTAAATAGTTTATGATAAATCACGAATTTGATACATATGCTACTGAGATAAGGTATATGATATGCATGTCGTTGAAAAGCTGAAGAAAAATTAATAACTTTTCATTTAGAAATCGTGTGGTTTCGATGAACGAATTAAAAGATATGGTCAACTGAATTATCATTAATTTTAATATTATTATTAAAATGATTATTATAATTGTTATCAGTTGATGTTATTACTAAAATTATCTTTATTACTAAAAATTAATATTTTAATTGAAACTACCATTTTATTATTTTTATCATTATTATTATTATCAATATTATTTTATCAAATAAATATGCGTATAAAGATATTTTTACCACACGTAATATAATTACATTAATAATACATACCACTATATTTTTATGATATTAAGTGAATTTTATAAATTTTATTACTTGAGATATATAAAAGTATATTTTTATCATATATGAATTTTAATATAAATTTTTATTTATTAATAAATTACTTGTATTATTTAGTATAATAAGATCTGATAAATATATTTAAATATATAAAATAACTATATATAAGTTATATAATAAACATGTATAGATTTTGGAAGTCATTTTGGGTCAAGTTGACTTTTGTTAACTTTTGCATGTCGATCTCGAGCATTAGGATTGTGATACACTACGACTTGACCTAAATTGTTAGACAGATATTGACCAACATATAAATATATATACTTAATATAGGTTCGTGAATCCGAGACAAACCCGGCACTTGTTCAGTGCCGTCATATACATAATTGCTACGAAATACAGTATTGTGAGTTTCATTACTCCCTTTTTATATATATTTTTGGGCTGAGAATACATGCACTGTTTTATAACTGTTTTACGAAATGGACACACGTACTAAAAATATATTCTACGTTGAGTTGTACCACTGGCATACTTCCCTGTAGCTTGGTAACTACTATTTACATGCGGTATTGTAAACGTGAATCCTGTTGATAGATCTATCGGGCCTGACAACCCAACCGGACTGGACGACCAGCATTCAACGGTTGCACAGTACTTCGTTTCGGTGACTACACTTGGTACGGTGTAGTGAAATTTCATAATAAAGGAAATATGCGACGTTGATTAAATTTTAAGTATGGTTATCAAGTGCTCAACCACTTAGAATATTTTTATTAAAACATTTAAGTACATGAAATCTTGTGGTCTATTACTATTACGAAAATGATTGATTATGATAAACTAATGAACTCACCAACCTTTTGGTTGACACTTTAAAGCATGTTTATTCTCAGGTATTAAAGAAATCTTCTGCTGTGCATTAGCTCATTTTAAGGATATTACTTGGAGTCATTCATGACATACTTTGAAAGACGTTGCATTCGAGTTGTTGAGTTCATCAAGATTAATATTAAGTCAATTATAGTTGGATGTAATATGAAATGGTATGAATGCCGTCAATTTTTGATGTAAAGAAAGTTTGTCTTTTAAAAACGAATGCAATGTTTGTAAAACGTATCATATAGAGGTCAAATACCTCGCGATGTAATCAACTATTGTGATTCGTTTATAATGTATATGAACGGGTCCTTTCAGTTGGTATCGGAGCGGTGGTCTTAGCGAACCAGGTCTTGCATTAGTGTGTCTAACTGATAGTTGTTAAGATGCATTAGTGAGTCTGGAATTCGACCGTGTCTGCATGTCAAAAGTTTTGCTTATCATTTTTAGTCAGAAATCATCTACTTACCATCCTTAGGAAATTATCTGCTTATCATTCTTAAGTCTAGACGTGTTTTCCTACATTTATTGCATAATAGTGTATAGATGAATTCTTATCTTAGCATATCTGTTACTGTGAACTTTGACTGACATCATTCAAAGATTCCTCCGTAATTTATGGGATTTTGGTATTATATATACATATGTAAATTATGTATTGCAGAATACCAAATCTAAATTCTACAATCTATTTCATACCAAAAATTCTTTCCCTGATCATACAAGATGGATCCCTCAACCAGTTCGAGTTCCTCGAATTCCGACAGCTATGCCGATATGGATTTCCACATGAGCTCCGAAAGCAGCGTGACCGGAATGGATCAACCAATTAGCCATCATCTATTTTGGATGAATTGGGGATGGGTTCGTAATCTACTTAACCATTGGAGACAAGAAGAAGGTGATCCCTTTCATCCACCACATTGCCCTCTTGGCAATGAACCTGAAGCACTTACCGGCGAACCTGTCCGAAACACCATTTTCTCTCTCATTTCCAGAGTATCTCGTCATGATTATATACTACACCAAATTCTAGATCTTATTTATCCGCTCGTCCGAACCGACAATCACCCCGGTGTAATAGAAGAAGTCAACGAGCATCGCGCTCGGGTAGTGGCTTTGGAGAATATGGTGCAAAGGTTACAAACACCAGCAGCAGCAGCAGCACCAGCAGCAGCATCACCAGCAGCATAACCACTACCACCATCAACAACATCAACAGTACCATTACCACCACCAACAACAACCGCATCGCAAACCTCAACTTCACAATCTGTCCCACGAGCATCGACGTCATACGCCATGAAGATACCAAGGAATACCACAACGATGAAGTATTGATTCATAACTTCATTGGGGAAACATTCTACGGCGATTATGTAATTTCTAAAGTTTAGAAATTATCTATCCTAGCCTTAACCATAAATCAAATGAGTTTAATTTAATATTAACTCATTAAATCTATATTACATCTGAAGAAATATACACATATATATTTCCATAAAGACTGTAATAAAATTCTTTTGTACAAAATATTAATTGTGAAATTTTTTTTTAACGGGTAGGTAATACCCGAGAAATATATAAATTCACAATTAATATGTTACATTCTTCGAATTTGATTCAGCAAATCATCCATTAAACTCCCTATTTTCACAACAATATACATTCTTTTATAGAAATCAAAACAACCATACTCATTCAAAATCTAATTATATATTCTGATTTTGAAATCTCGGAATTCGATTCAAGATATAACCGAAATCATCACTCTTAGATTCCTACATCTTTCAAAACTATACTTTGACTTCAAAACTGTCCTAGAACCTCATTTCTATTCATGGAACTCACAAAAATATTTGTATCATTCAAAATCTTAGAACATCATATGTATATTAACAATTACAATATATGTTCAAACACTTCGAAATTCCTAAAGACATGCGAGATGGTGATCCAACCACATATTACCCACTGTCATGCACCTGAAAAGCTCTCGAAACTAAAGTTATAGTTTAACACGTATTCGTGTCAGATCCATTGATATTTATTACCAAATATAATTTTTCAATCTCTTTCTAAAATAGACAGTTTTGTCACAGCTCCAGCAAATCACTTTCATTTGTTTATACGAATAAACCTTATTACAACAATTACCCCTTCATCATTGTTACCAGGGAACCTTTCATATCTCGCCACATTAGCAGTAAACTTATCAACAACTTCATTAACCTTCGACTTAAGCCTCTCCGAAAAGCCACTATACTTATTCATTAAAACCCCATCATGTACTCACCTACATCCTGTAACAATAATTGTCACACCAACTACTAGGAATTAGCAATCAGTATTTTGAATTTCACGACAATTTTACGTCAAAAGTTATATGTATACATATAACGTCTATCTCCTAGACTTACATACTTCGAATGTGAATTTTCTAAAAAACATCCCAAACTATGAACTAGTTCTCCGAAATTGGAAAAAATGCTAATGAAGCAGCAAAAACTGTAAACGACTTTAACAGTCAAAAGTTTGATGATAAAGAATAGTATGGTGGTAAAGCTGAGAAAAGGAGAAGGTTTAAAACTGGAAAACGGATTGAGCAGACCATGAAGGAGGCTGTGGACAAATCACAAAGACTAAACCTACCTTCAAAGGATCCAAATAATTCAGTGTTTACTAAAATCGTTAGCAAACACCTTACTTCTTATTCTAAACCTTTACAGACAAATCTTCTTCATCATCCATCTATGTTAAGATTTCTAAGATATTATCGTATCTTTTATTATAAATATCTTTGATATTCCTGAAGATATTTTCACAACTATTCTTATCCGAAATCTTTTATCTCTTCGCAATATCTGCGTTACAACATAAAAAGAAACTATGTTGGTTTCTAAATTCTGAAGGAAAAAAAATTCGAATTTAAAATAGGAATGTTCCTGAAGTAGTGTTGGGAACTGAAGCATGAGTTAGTATAATATAATGACACTTGATCAACGTGATTATATTACAGTAAGTCATGCTGAGTTTCTAATGGAATGTGATGATTCACAGAACATACCGTCATCATGTACCATTTACACGACTCTACATTCTACCAAATTTCCAAACATATTAAGAACATATCATCTTGATAGCTCTATATTTTTGGATATTCTGGTAATTTGCCAAATCAAGATCGTGCCATTATGATTTTCTTCTTAGAACATTAACTATGTTCATCCAAAAATTCATATCTATGAATTCTGGACCATTATCCGCTTGACTTAAGGTCGGAAAGAAAAAAAATGAAAGCATGAAGCTCTGAAATATAATGGAGAATATAAAGCCCGATAACAATCCTGAAATTACAAACCATGTATATCAATGCCTATAGCAATATAAAGACACGGAAGAATGAAAAACACAATAACCCCAAGGTAATGGTAGAAAAAAATAACTTCCTCCGGTGGTAGATGAAAAAGAAGAATGACAGATATGAAAGTTAAGAGTATATCAAGAATCAATACTGGATGAAGCATATTAACGAATGCCTTAAAGTATGAATTGGGGAGAAAGACTAGAAGGTGTGAGCTGTGGAAATAAAGAAACGAAGGAAGTGGATTTATAGTAAAATATCAGACAGAGAAATCGAGACAGATTATCGCATTTAATCAAAGAAGATCCTGATTTCCTTAATCGCCGAAGAACCAAATCTTATTGCAAAGATTTTCTTTAAATCCCATGAATTCCGGAAATCAATCATAACTACGTCATCGGTTAAAACAAATATACGTTTACTCATTTCACTCTCTTTCGATAGCTTCACTTATACTCTTCGCGTAATCAAATTGGTTTATCTATATTACTCAATGATGATAAAACTCTATTTATCAACTCATATTCGTTATGAAAACATTTTTATAGTTATCCATGACAACCTCGATCAAATTTCGGGACGAAATTTCTTTAACGGGTAGGTACTGTGACGACCCGGAAATTTCCGACCAAATTTAAACTTAACCTTTATATGTTTCCGACACGATAAGCAGAATTTGTAATGTTGAATCTCAAAAAGTTTGGAACTACATTCATGTAATCAATTACCCTTTGACCGTGTTCGACGATTCACGAACAATTATGTGTATATAGATATGTATATATAATATATAATATTAACTGAAAACATTAACAAAGTATTAGATATATGATACTTTACATGAACGTATTTGTTTTGATATATTTATCGACAGAATTAAGAGATAATATCAAATGATTGAATTATCAGATACATTATGATATGATTACGGGCCTATGTTATGAGGTCCACTGTGATTTAAGAAATCTATTCTTTTTGAAAACATTCGGAAAATGGTAAAGTGATTTATAAATAAGAACAAATGTGTCAATTAACGGGAACTAGACAAGGGTTAGTGGAAATTCCTGTTTAATTTCCAAGGCATGTTTTATAATATTTTCCTCGTGACCTTGATAAGATAACGATATTTATATTTTATTTTATTAAATATATATAACGATTTAAATTAATATTATATATATTTATACGCGTATTATACGTATATAGTTTTATACTTTTATTATACTTTAACTTTACCTTTACTTTACTTTACTTTAATTTTAATAATTCATACTTTAATAATTCATACTTTAATAATTCACTTTAATAATTCATACTTTAATAATTCACTTTAATAATTCACTTTAATAATTCATACTTTAATAATTCACTTTAATAATTCATACTTTAATAATTCACTTTAATAATTCATACTTTAATAATTCACTTTAATAATTCAAAAATCTATTATAAATAGAATTCAATAGGTTTCATTATTTCATAGAAACTTGAAAATATATTTCTCTAAACTCTCTCAATCGAATTACATATATATATATATATTTACTTAGTATTATTTCAAGATATTATTAGTATACATAAAATACTACGACGGAGTTATATTCAGATGATTTCAAAATAAGTTTTCAAACGAAATAGAGCTAAGGAAATTATGGGTTATAGCTATGGAGGTTATGGGTATTGATCGAGGGTATTGCTCGTGAGGTCAACCTAACGTTTATCATTTTCGTTGCGTCTACGTACTTTTCTGCAATATTGAATCACAATATTGATATGTGAGCATTCATATCTTATCTTTTATATATTAATAGTTTATCCCTGACTAGTGCTCAAGTATATATGATTATGCATGTTTGTATGCTTAGTTTCGTCGTTAAATAGTTTATGATAAATCTCGAATTTGATACATATGCTACTGAGATAAGGTATATGATATGCATGTCATTGAAAAGCTGAAGAAAAATTAATAACTTTTCATTTAGAAATCGGGTGGTTTCGATGAACGGATTAAAAGATATGGTCAACTGAATTATCATTAATTTTAATATTATTATTAAAACGATTATTATAATTGTTATCAGTTGATGTTATTAATAAAATTATCTTTATTACTAAAAATTAATATTTTTATTGAAACTACCATTTTATTATTTTTATCATTATTATTATTATCAATATTATTTTATCAAATAAATATGCGTACAAAGATATTTTTACCACACGTAATATAATTACATTAATAATACATACCACTATATTTTTATGATATTAAGTGAATTTTATAAATTTTATTACTTGAGATATATAAAAGTATATTTTTATCATATATGAATATTAATATAAATTTTTATTTATTAATAAATGACTTGTATTATTTAGTATAATAAGATCTGATAAATATATTTAAATATATAAAACAACTATATATAAGTTATATAATAAACATGTATAGATTTTGGAAGTCATTTTGGGTCAAGTTGACTTTTGTTAACTTTTGCATGTCGGTCTCGAGCATTAGGATTGTGATACACTACGACTTGACCTAAATTGTTAGACAGATATTGACCAACATATAAATATATATACTTAATATAGGTTCGTGAATCCGAGACAAACCCTGCACTTGTTCAGTGCCGTCATATACATAATTGCTACAAAATACAGTATTGTGAGTTTCATTACTCCCTTTTTATATATATTTTTGGGCTGAGAATACATGCACTGTTTTATAACTGTTTTACGAAATGGACACAAGTACTAAAAATATATTCTACGTTGAGTTGTACCACTGGCATACTTCCCTATAGCTTGGTAACTACTATTTACATGCGGTATTGTAAACGCGAATCCTGTTGATAGATCTATCGGGACTGACAACCCCAACCGGACTGGACGACCAGTATTCAACGGTTGCACAGTACTTCGTTTCGGTGACTACACTTGGTACGGTGTAGTGAAATTTTATAATAAAGGGAATATGCGACGTTGATTAAATGTTAAGTATGGTTATCGAGTGCTCAACCACTTAGAATATTTTTATTAAAATGTTTAAGTATATGAAATCTTGTGGTCTATTACTATTACGAAAATGATTGATTATGATAAACTAATGAACTCACCAACCTTTTGGTTGACACTTTAAAGCATGTTTATTCTCAGGTATTAAAGAAATCTTTCTCTGTGCATTAGCTCATTTTAAGGATATTACTTGGAGTCATTCATGACATACTTTGAAAGACATTGCATTCGAGTCGTTGAGTTCATCAAGATTAATATTAAGTCAATTATAGTTGGATGTAATATGAAATGGTTTGCATGCCGTCAATTTTTGTTGTAAAGAAAGTTTGTCTTTTAAAAACGAATGCAATGTTTGTAAAACGTATCATATAGAGGTCATATACCTCGCGATGTAATCAACTATTGTGATTCGTTTATAATGTATATGAACGGGTCCTTTCAAAGTAAATTTTACAAAACCAATTTGAAAAGTTCATCCCAAGTAGTAATTTTTAGAGCTTTACCCTCTTTTTATGTCGGTGGACAGATTTGGAAAAATTCCGGCACCCACCCAATATATGATTTTTGATAAAATACTTCCACTTTGTCTAAAATTAGGGGAAAAAAAATACTGGAAGTATTATTTACATATATTAACATATTTCCAAAGTCTTAACCTCGAACTCAAAGTCTAAGATAGGTTTTTAATTCCCAACCTAAAACAGCCCGCTTTTTGCTGAATGGAGATTAAAGGATATATGTTAAGTTTCAAGGTGTTCTTCATATGTACAAGTAATAAGTTCTTATATTAACTTAATATAACATCATAATACATATAAATAAGTGTTATTAGAGTTAAGTTAGAAAGATTAGATTAGTTTTTCAAACAAGCTTGGCGTTCACCAAAACAAGTTCTAGTTTTTACAAGTTTTATAAGTATAATAAGATAGCAACTATATAAGGAATTGAACAAGGATTTTGAGAAGTATTTTACCTTGATTATGAAGAGGAAAGTTTCTGAGATTGAAGTATGATATAAAAGCATTCAAGTGTGTGTTTTTAGTTTAAGAAAATGTGGAGTAAACATGAGTTAAAATGGTCCTTATTTATAAGCTTATAATTTTGGCTTTTAGTGAAAATATCTAAGATAAGTTAAATTGTATTAAGTCATGCATGACATATTAAATTTATTAGGTCATGGATGACATATTACACAAATAATTACAGATTTTTATTGGTATATACCAATAGTAAATACTTCTAAAAGCTGTGTATAATACGGGTAAAAATACCGTATGAATGCGAGTAGAATTCTTGAGGAAATTGAACAGAAATACGAGTATAGCTATCCTTTATATGTATTGGTATATTATAAAGTGTATTCAATACTTGTAAGGATGTATTTACACTCGTAATACATTATATGTAAATACATTTTAACATAAGTTAATTACGTCGTTTAAATAGTAACATATATATTTTTCAAAAATTCTTTAAATTAGTAGTATGAAAATATATATATATATATATATATATATATATATATATATATATATATATAATACTTTGTTAATATACTTAATGAGATATTTAATTATCATATTTTCAAGTTAAATATATATAAATCCATATATATACACAATAATTAAACAATTAAATCAAGTTATGACGTTCGTGAATCGTCCAAATAAAAGGGTGACCAAAAGCTTGTGTAAAACTCTTTCCGGAGGTTCAAAATTTATTAAAATTCATTGCTTATCAAGTTGGAATTATATAAAGATTAAGTTTAAATTTGGTCGGAAATTTTTGGGTCATCACAGTACTTACCCGTTAAAGAAATTTCGTCCCGAAATTTGATCGAGGTCGTCATGGATAACAATAAGAATGTTATTATGACGAATATAAGTTGATTCATAGGGTTTTATCATCATTGAGAAATATGGATAAAATAATTCGATTACTCGAAACGTATGAGTGAAGCTATCGTAAAAGAGTGAAATGAGAAAATAGGGATTCATCTTATCTTTTGACGTCATCACGGTTGATCTCCGAATTAAAGAAAATCTTTTTAATCTATATAAGATTTGATTCTTCGGTGATTAAGGAAATTATGATCCTCTTCGATTTAATGCAATAATCTGTCTCGATTTCTCTGTCAGATATTTTACTATAAATCAACCTCCTACTTTTCCTTATTTCCACATCTCCCATCTTTTATACTTTCTTCCTTTCTTCGTACTTCCAAAACATTCGTCAATATGCTCCATCCAGTTTTAATTCTTGATATATTCTTGACTATCACATCTGTCATTGTTCTTTTTCATCTTCCACCAGAGGAATCCGTTAATTTTTACTATGCTCTTGGATTTATAGTATTCTTAGTTTTCCCGTGTCTTTATATTGCTATACGCATCGATAACACGATTTGTAATTTTTGCATTGTCTTCGTGCTTATATTTTTCCTTATATTTTGGAGTTTCATGCTTCCGTCTTCTTTTCCCGACTTCAAGTCAAGCGAATAATGGTCTAGAATTCATAGATATGAAATTCAGAATGAACATAGCTAATGCTCTAAGAGAGAAATTGTAATAGCACAATTTGACTTGTGAAATTACCAGAATCCAAAGGAAAAGATAGAACTATCAATAGAATATGTTCTTGATATGTTTAGAGATTAGATTAAATGTAAGAGTCATGTAACATGGCACATGATGACGTTATGGTCTGTGAATCATTATGTTCCATTTAGAAACTCAGCATGACTTACTGTAATATAATCACGTTGATCAAGTATCATTATATTATACTAACTCATGCTTCAGTTCCTAACACTACTTGAAAACATTCATATTTTAAACTCGAAGGTTCCAAAATTTAGAAACTAAAGTAGTTTCTTTTATGATGTAAAATAGATAGCGCGAAAAGATGAATTATTTCAGATAAGAATAGTTATGAAAATATCTTCAGAAATATGTAGGATATTTATAATGAAAGATACGATGATATCTTAGAATATCTAATATCAGAGGATGATGAAGAATATTGTCCACAAGAGTTTAGATTAAGGAGCAAGGTATTCGCTAAAGACTTCAGCAGACACTGAATCATTTGGATTCTTTGAAGGCAGATTTAGTCCTTGTGATTTGTCCACAGCCTCCTTCAGGGTTTGCTCAATCCGTTTTCCAGTTCCAAACCTTCTCTTTTTCTGTGCTTTACTAACACAATATTCTTTATCATCAACTTTTGACTGTTACAGTTGTCTACAGTTTCTGCTGCTTCATTCAACTTTTTCAAAACTTCATAGTATTGATTCGTAGGTTGAAGTGCTATTCCGGATTTCAGAATTGTAATTCCAGGGGATAACGTTATATGTATATGCAGAAATGATGTGAGATTCAAGAATAATTATTGATGCTTCCTGGGGTTTGGTATGACAATTATTGTTACAAGATGTAGATGGGTACATGATAAGGTTTTATAGTGATCTTTCAGAGAGATTTAAGTCAAAGAGCAATAAAGTTGCTGGTAAGCTTACTACTAATGTGGTGGAATATAAAAGGTTCCCCGGTAACGATGGTGAGAAGACAACGTATATATCAAGGTTATAATAAGGCTACTCCGGATGAAAAGTCGAAGTTGTCTTTTTGGAGCTGTGACAAAATTTGCTATTTTGAAAAGGGATTGTAAAGTTATTTTGGGTAATAATAATGCTAAAGGATCTGACACGGATACGTGTTGAACCTTTTCTTAGGTTCAAGTGTCCTCCGAATGCATATCTATATGCATATGTTCTTCGTATGTATCATGTGATTGGTTCGATTGTTCCTTAGTTGAGGTGTTTTCAAGAATTTTGAAGGGTTTGGACGCAGGTTGTCATCGTCAATATCCGTATAATGAATTCGTCTTGAATCTTGAATGATACGAATATCTTTATGAGTTATGTGAATGAAAGTGATGTTCTAGTATAGTTTAAATTTAAAGTATGATTTTGAAGGATGTAGGAATTTAAGATTGATGGCACTTCTTAAATCTTGACTTGGATTTTGATCTGTCAAAATCAAAATATGTAATTGAATTGGTATGGAAAATGGTTGTCTTGAATTTTGTGAAATGATGTATATTGCTATGAAAAGAGAGAGTATAATTAACGATTGTTGAAACATCATTGAAAATGTACAGTGTATCATATTAATGTGAACTTAAGTATTTCTCGGGTATTACCTACCCGTTAAAATAAAATTTCACAAGTAATATTTTGTACAAAAGAATTTTTATTACAGTCTTTATGAAAATATATGTATGTATATTTTCTTCAGATGTAATATGAATTTAATGAGTTAATATTATATTAATCTCATTTGGTTTACGGTTGGAACTAGAAATGAATAATCCCTAAAACTTTAGAGATTACATAATCAACGCGGAATATTTCTTCAACGTAAATGAAATAATGAATTAATACTTCATCACTCATTATTGTTGGTATCCCTCAGTGCCTGCAGTGCGTATGATGTTGATGCTCGTAATGCGGGTTGTGATGTTGTTGGTACTACTGCTGCTGGTGCTGGTAGTGGTTTGATGTGAGTATAGATGATGATAATTTATTTTGTTTTGTATTGTGAAAGAAGATGTTTAAAGTTTCTTGAATAAAAAGAGAGGTCAAAAGCTTTATAAAAGGAATGAAATGATGTAGGATGCACTTGCTAATGAAGTTTTGCTTTTCATGACAGTAAATAATTCACCATGCAAGATACGGAGTAAAGGTCGGATAGCCTCAATAATATTAGTAATATTATACTCATTGCGGCATATCCTGGAAAGGAGAGAGAAAATGGTGTTATGAACGGGTTCGCCGGTAAGTGCCTCATGTTCTCCACCGAGAGGCGAATTAGATTCATGAAAGAGATCGCCTTTTTCTTGTCTAAATTGATTGATTCGTCCACAAACCCACTCCCAATTCATCCAAAAAAAATTGATGACTAATTGGTTGGTTTATTCCGGTTAAACTGCTCTCGGAGCTCAAACAAAATTCCATATCAGAATACCTATTAGAATCCGATGAACTCGAGCTTTGTGAAGGATCCGCCTTACACGATCAGAGAAATGATTGTTGATATGAAGAAAAAATAATTTAGGACTTAGATTGATATTCTTAATACATAATTTACATATGTATATTTAATACCAAAATCCCATAAGTTATGAAGGAATTTACGAAAGATGTCAGGCAGAGTCTACCGTGATAGATATGATAAGATATGAATATGTCTATACACTATCTATGCAATAATTGTAGTAAAATGTGTCTAGATTAAAAATTGATAGGCAGGTAATTTCTGACAAAAATGATAAGCAAAATTTATAATATGCAGATACGGTCGAAGTCCAGACTGACTAATGCATCCTAACAACTACTGGTTAGACACACTAATGCAAATTCTGGTTCGCTAAGACCAACGCTCTGATGTCAACTAAAATGACCCGTCCATATTACGATAAATGCGGTACGTTACTCATTGGTCCCATAGCGAGGTATTTGACCTCTATATGATATGTTTTAGAAAATATTACATTCGTTTCTAAAAAAACATACACCATTATTATACATAATGCATGTTTTAAACAAATGAGCGATTATTTAAGAAATATTCCCCAAAATACATCGGTTTCCAAATACTACACACGTGACATAACAGTCGAATATAATACATGACAAAGGTTTTATTGAATGCAACACTTTATTTAAACCAAAGCATGAGACTCCATGCATAGCTTGCTCAGATAATGCAACAGCGGAAGACTTTCTTAAGGACCTGAGAATAAACATGCTTAAACAGTCAACACAAAGGTTGGTGAGATATATAGGTTTAGCATCGATAAAAATATAGACCACAAGATTTCATAGTTATAAATATATGTACACTCGCAAGTGTATAAAAGTATTCTATAAGTTGTTGAGCGCTTCGGTAACCATACTTAACCATTAATGTGGCATATTCTCTTTATTATGAAATCTCCCTACACAGTAACAAGTGTAGTAAAAACGAAGTACTATGCAACCGTTTATCAATAGGATTCGCGTATACATGTTCTTACAAAATGTAAATATTAGTTACCAAGCTATTAGGGAAGATATGCAAAGTGTTACAACTCAATGTAGAATATATTTAAATACTTGTGTCTATGGTGTAAAACATAAAATGCATGTATTCTCATCCCAAAATATTTGTAGAGTTTAAAAATGGGACTATATACTCACGGTAGTAAAAGAATATTAATAATAAGTTTTCAGCTTATTAAAAATATGGCCGTCGTCCTTGGATTCACGAACCTATAACAATAATAATGATTCAGATAATAATACAACATGTAAATAAAATAAAACAAGTTCATAGAATTAATTTTTAACATTTTTATGTTAGTAGTCCTTTGTTAGTAGTCCAAAATAGTCCGAAATGTCCAACAGTCCAATAATCGGTATATATATAATCTTAGAATTACCGCACAACGTATTATATACGTATTGTCTTTACATCAACCCAGAGACGTATTGTATATGTATTGTCTTAGAATTTATCAAAACGTATTGTATACTTATTGTCTTAGGATTTATCAAAACGTATTGTATACTTATTGTCATGGAATGTACCAAGATTATTATATATATATACAATCTCGGAATTAACTAAGATTATAATATTTTGTTATACTAATGATAACATGTCTAAATATATATATAGGATATAGGAAAAGTTAACAAGGATATGGTTAATATAGTTTTTATAATATAAATTTCTTTCATACAACGTTAATTTTAGCAGATTTTGTTTTGCTCGCCAAATATTCATTACAACTCCGTTTAAAGTGAATCAAATTTCTATGGATTCCTTAAGAAGCAAATTTTAGAAAACCAATTCAAAAAGTTCATCCCAAGTAGTATTTTTTAGAGCTTTACCCTCTTTTTGTGTCGGTGGACAGATTTGGAAAAATTCCGGCACCCACCCAAAATATGATTTTTGATAAAATACTTCCACTTTGTCTAAAATCATGAAAAAAAATACTGGAAGTCTTATTTACATATATTAACATATTTCTAAAGTCTTAGCCTCGAACTCAAAGTCTAAGATAGGTTTTTAATTCCCAACCTAAAACAACCCGCTTTTTGCTGAATGGAGATTAAAGGATATATGTTAAGTTTCAAGGTGTTCTTAATATGTACAAGTAATAAATTCTTATATTAACTTAATATAACATCATAATACATATAAATAAGTGTTATTAGAGTTAGGTTAGAAAGATTAGATTAATTTTTCAAACAAGCTTGGTGTTCACCAAAACAAGTTCTAGTTTTTACAAGTTTTATAAGTATAATATGATAGTAACTATACAAGGAATTGAACATGAATTTTGAGAAGTATTTTACCTTGATTATGAAGAGGAAAGTTGCTGAGATTGAAGTATGATATGAGAGCATTCAAGTGTATGTTTTTAGTTTAAGAAAATGTGGAGTAAAAATGAGTTAAAATGGTCCTTCTTTATAAACTTATAATTTTGGCTTTTAGTGAAAATATCTGAGATAAGTTAAATTGTATTAAGTCATGCATGACATATTAAATTGATTAGGTCATGGATGACATATTACACAAATAATTTCAGATTTCTATTGGTATATACCAATAGTAAATACTTCTAGAAGCTGTGTATAATACGGGTAAAAATACCGTATGAATGCGAGTAGAATTCTTGAGGAAATTGAACTGAAATACGAGTATAGGTATCCTTTATATGTATTGGTATATTATAAAGTGTATTCAATACTTTTAAGGATGTATTTACACTCGTAATACATTATATGTAAATACATTTTAACATAAGTTAATTACGTCGTTTAAATAGTAACATATATATTGATCAAAAATTCTTTAAATTAGTAGTGTATATATATATATATATACATATATATATATATATATATATATATATATATATATATATATATATATATATATATATATATATATATATATATATATAATACTTTGTTAATATACTTAATGAGATATTTAATTATCATATTTTCAAGTTAAATATATATAAATCCATATATATACACAATAATTAAACAATTAAACAATTAAATCAAGTTATGACGTTCATGAATCGTCGGAATAAAAGGGTGACCAAAAGCTTGTGTAAAACTCTTTCTGGAGGTTCAAGATTTATTAAAATTCATTGCTTATCAAGTCGGAATTATATAAAGATTAAGTTTAAAATTGGTCGGAAATTTCCGGGTCGTCACAATCCATTACCCAGAAACTTGGGATTTTGTCTATCGGTATTTATGATGGAACTACTGACCCATAAGATTTTCTTACTATATTTGAAGGTGTTATGCGACTGCAACATTGGGAAGATGAGGTTTCATGTCATATGTTTCCTATGGTGTTGCATAAAATTGCACGAGAGTGGTTTGCAAGTCTTTCGCCACGAAGCATTACCAGTTTTCTTAATTTACGAGCCAAATTCATCATTAAATACCAAAGTTTGAGGAGCTGTACATTGTCTCATCAAGATGCACATGAAATCACTATGCACCAGAATGAATCCTTAAGCAATTTCATGAAGCGTTACACTATTGAGTGTCAAAAAATACCTGATACACCAGAATCTCAGCTTGTATCTGGTATTATTTTTTGTCTGGATCAGTGATGATTTGCAAGTTTGATTCACGCTTTGCGGTATGATGTCCCAAAAACATTGCACCAAGCATTGGTTGTTGCGCAGAAACATTTGTGGGCTGGAGAAATGGGACATCCACGAGTTGATAACTTTCAAAGAAATTTTAGAAAAGAGAGCAGTGGGCAGAACACGAATGACAACTATCAAAGGCAGCGAGGATATGATACTAGTTATCAACGGCAACATCATGGTTGGAGGGGCAATAATCACCCGAATGATAATCATTCTTATCGAAAACCATTAGAAAGGCACCCACTCATCATGACTTTAACCAAATATCCAAAGGAAATTTTGTTCACCGAACCTATCAAAGAGTGGCAGGTGGTGTGATTTCCACGAGGCGTACAAGCATGACACTGACAATTGTAAGTCATTGATGAAGGAAATCATTGCTAAGATCAAAGCTGGTGAGCTAAACCACTTGTTACCAGGAAAGAAATACAGAAGGAATGACCCAAACAAATGTTTCGCTTGGCAAAGAAAGGGGAGTCAAGGTGGACGGCATGATTGGAATAGAAGAGACGAAAGGAAGGATGAGAGGGATCAAACTCCTGAGCGGCACATTAAGGTTATCTGGAATGAAGGAGAAGAGTATGAGGTGAGCAGAGAGCACAGGATGGAGGAGTGGATGTATGCTCCTATCACATTCCATAATATTCCTAATCGGCGACTCTCAGAGGAATGTGTGGTTATTTTAGCTGTAATTGCAAACAAGCGCATACCCAGAATCTACACGGATACCGATAGTGAGGTGGACATCTTGTATTTGGATTGTTTCAGAGATTTTCTGTTCAGCGTGAAGGACAGACTTCGCTATACCAACTTGAAAATTACTGGCATCACAGGAGAGTCAATAAGAGCAGTAGGTAAGATCAAATTGGATGTGATGCTGGGAACACACCCTATGGTTCGTACATATATAGTGTACTTCACGGTGCTTGATGGCAGGTCAAGGTTCAACTCTCAATTGGAAGACGAACACTTCGAAAATTTGGAGCAATTTCTTCTACACCACATGCAGAATTATGATTCTAACTCCAAATGGCATAGTTGTGGTGCACTCTGAATATGTGGGACCGACAAGGTAAATGTCAGTTGTTTATGAGGAATAGGAGAATATGGTTAGAAGTGGACCATCAAGGTATTTGTTCAACAGAAATGAGGTGAACGGATATTTTAATCCGTTCAAGATGATGGAATGATATCGGCTAAAAAGTCACGTTTTCACCCCGGTATTAAGGCCCAAAAACAAAAAAGATTTGAACTTTGTTGGCAAAATACCCACTTCTTAAGTTAGAATTGAAGAACAAGTAATTACGAAGGCGGTGCAAAAAGAATCAAGAGAATTGAAGCTAAAACAAAGATTCTAGAGCGAAAACGGTGAAAGACAAGAAATCAAGTTACGATCCAGGGAATCAAGGCTGACCAGCAAGCCATACGGCCTGCCATACGGCCTGCCAGTATGGAAATGGCCTGCCATATGCGTGCCACCACACGAGCCACCATACGGCCTGCCTTGCATACGGCCTGCCAAAAACGGGCTAACAAACACCCTGCCATACGCCCTGCCATACGGCATGCCAGGCGTATGCTGGAAAATTCCAAGTCTATTTAAAGGGTCTTTTTCATTCATTCCAACACACTTCAATTCACTTCTTTCTCTCTCTTGTACAATATTAGTCATACTTTCAAGGCCTTCTCACCTCCGAGCGGGAAATTAAGTACCCGGAGGCGAACGCTGAAGATTGTATTAGGAGCGGTCTGGAGTCTTGAAGTTGTCACTTTTGTATTCAGAACTCGTTTAATCTACTGTTACTTCTATCCTTTATCTTATATAATGTTTTATGATATTATTGCCATGATTAGCGAGTAGTTATCTTTAGTGTATGCTATGATGTAAGCAGTTATAATGCCGAAATAATATTATGGTCTGTGTATGTTGTCGAAATGCTTTCCGATTATGCTTTAAATTCAATTGCTTTTCTAACTAATAGAACGTAGTTATAGGCTCTGTTATTGGGAAGTCGCGAACCCCTATTCAGAGTACACTATCTGTGTCACCCCTTGGTAAGAGAAGTCTATTGGATACAACGTAAGATCGACCGAGGCACACCGGTTGTAGTAAGTCTATCGAGCTTTGGATTCCGACTGAGGACTCTTTCGTAGTGAAACATCTGACTAGGCCCCTGGTACATCGTCGGTCCCAGACCATGCTGGTGTAGTCACCAAGCATATAAACTTCGTATGTTCACGCTGAAGCACAGCGTTGTTGTAAGCTATACATCTGCTAAGTAAGGCCATGGAACACAGTTAGTGTTGACCAGTACACTGCACCATAATACGATCTCAAGCATTGCACCCCGCTTGAGGGATTCTTAGTTAATTAAGGAACTGTTTGTTTAGACACATAAAGGATTGGACCGTTAGGATAACCGAACGTGTTCATGGAAGTCAGACTTGACTTGGCCATGGTGTTCTTTATGGTTGAATTCTTTTTAAGGGCCTAACTCTCTTTTACCAATCATTAACGAATGCATTGAGGCACATCACGTCTCTCGAATATGGTAAACCATGTATTCTATTATGCTTAAGAAAGTTTACACCATTTTGGAATGTTAATACATCACCCAACCGAGTCGCTCAATTGGATGAGCCGTCTGAACGTGTATGCCTGTAGTCAGACTGCACGAGCGTCGGGGGTAAGGGACGTTGCTGTCTATTCAGAATCTTCAAGCCTAACGCAGTACCCAGTGACATGTCTTATGACAGGGGCGTTTAGGACCAGTGTAATGAATACAGGGCCTCTGCCTATTCATGAGCCAGCATTCCATAATCTCGGCATAATAACTGATGAAGTCATAGTATGCACTTACTTTAACCTTATCTGAATTACAAATTTTATCGCATTTACTTTATCTGTATTATAAACTTGAAAATCCCAAAATAAATATTCACTACTCCCTAACTATCTTAGGTTACAATATAAGTCTGATGTTATTGATATCTCAAAAATACGACTCTAGGTCATACTTCCCTTACTTATAAGGAGTAGTAAGATTTAGGCCCCGCTAAATATAAATTTAAAACAGTACCATCTCCCACGAGTGGCTGATCCTGGCGAGCCGCGGCCTAACGACACCGCGCAAATAAAAACCGTCCGTTTCGGCCATATCAAGAGAGATACTATAGTTTTTGGCGCCGTTGCCGGGGACTTAGTATCAGGCAATACTGTTTTCAATCAAACTTATTCACAAGCATTTAGTGGTGTCTAAGAAAGACAATTATACACGGACTTGGTTATTGGATTTTCCAAACAGTCACCGATTATATTGGGACTAAAAGGATCCTGCCTCTCCGTAGTCGGCCTGGCCACTTGGTTTGTTGAATAGTTTGTGCGGAACTTTGTTACCGAAATACCAGGGAATCAGTAGCCAGAACCAAAAACGTATTCCACCATAGGATAGTTAGTTAATTAGATTAGATTACTTTAGTTGACCTTAGATTAGACCACCTTAGCTTACCTTAGATTGCCTTAGATTAAATTAGATTACCTTAGAATTAGATTAGTTTACTTTAGCTTATTATAATTTAGCTTATTTACGAAAATTAAAAACAAAAAAGGCGTACCTAGTGTATGACCCAAACCCGATCTAGACCAGGGCCGTTGTTATTCGTACCTAATCCAGACGCAATAATCTCTAAAGCACGCAAGGAAGCATGAATCAGAAACCAAATGGCGTTACGCGTTACTTTAGCAGAAAACACGAAACCCTCGATTGAAGGTCGAGGAGAACCAATCAGATTTCCAGAGATTCAAGGACACTCGTTCGAGTTAAAACATCACATCATCCAGCTCATTCAGAATAGCTGTCAGTTTCATGGATTACCGAATGACGATCCTAATTATCACCTTGATAAATTCATATCTCTTTTGAACTCCTACAAACAGCCAGGGATAGGACAAGATATAGTCAGGCTATACTTGTTCCCCTATTCTCTCACTCATCATGCTCAAACTTGGTTTGAAGGACTGGAAAAAGATTCCATCACGTCATGGACGGAGATGGCGACTAAATTCCTAACCAAATATTTCCCTCCTTCTAAACAAACCAAACTGAAGAATGACATCATTAACTTCAAATAAAGTTATGATGAATCTCTTTACACTGCATGGGAGCGTTTCAAAACCCAGCTGAAGAAGTGCCCTAATCACCAGTTAGAACGGTCAGCCCAAATCTGTACCTTCTACAATGGTCTTACGGTAAATCATAGGACGACGATCGATGCAGCAGCTCAAGGGAATCTGATGAACCAAACCGCAGATGAAGTATGAGAATTGCTCGAGAACATGACGATGCATCATCATGACTGGAACAGTGGTGAAACAACTTCATCATCTGCCCCACTCTCTGCACTTAACAATCAAACGGAGGCCATCAAATCCCTCACGGACAAGATGGAATCTCTTGCCAAACAACTCAGAGAATTGAAGACGCAACGGCAGCAGGTTTGAAATGTCCCGTTCATATTGATTATAAACGTTCCATATTAATTGATTTCGTTGCGAGGTTTTGACCTCTATATGAGACGTTTTTCAAAGACTGCATTCATTTTTAAAACAACCATAACCTTTATTTTATCAATAAAGGTTTCAAAAGCATTACGTAGATTATCAAATAATGATAATCTAAAATATACTGTTTACACACGACCATTACATAATGGTTTACAATAGAAATGTATTACATCGACATATGTTTCTTAAATGCAGTTTTTACACAATATCATACAAACATGGACTCCAATTCTTGTCCTTATTTTGGTATGCAACAGCGGAAGCTCTTAGTATTCACCTGAGAATAAACATGCTTTAAACGTCAACAAAAATGTTGGTGAGTTATAGGTTTAACCTATATATATCAAATCGTAACAATAGACCACAAGATTTCATATTTCAATATACATCCCATACATAGAGATAAAAATCATTCATATGGTGAACACCTGGTAACCGACATTAACAAGATGCATATATAAGAATATCCCCATCATTCCGGGACACCCTTCGGATATGATATAAATTTCGAAGTACTAAAGCATCTGGTACTATGGATGGGGTTTGTTAGGCTCAATAGATCTATCTTTAGGATTCACGTCAATTAGGGTGTCTGTTCCCTAATTCTTAGATTACCAGACTTAATAAAAAGGGGCATATTCGATTTTGATAATTCAACCATAGAATGTAGTTTCACGTACTTGTGTCTATTTTGTAAATTCATTTATAAAACCTGCATGTATTCTCATCCCAAAAATATTAGATTTTAAAAGTGGGACTATAACTCACTTTCACAGATTTTTACTTTGTCGGGAAGTAAGACTTGGCCACTGGTCGATTCACGAACCTATAACAAATATGTACATATATATCAAAGTATGTTCAAAATATATTTACAACACTTTTAATACATTTTGATGTTTTAAGTTTATTAAGTCAGCTGTCCTCGTTAGTAACCTACAACTAGTTGTCTACAGTTAGATGTACAGAAATAAATCGATATATATTATCTTGAATCAATCCACGACCCAGTGTATACACGTCTCAGGCTAAATTACAACTCAAAGTATATATATTTTTGGAATTAACCTCAACCCTGTATAGCTAACTCTAACATTACTGCATATAGAGTGTCTATGGTTGTTCCAAATAATATATATATACATGGGTCGATATGATATGTCAAAACATTTGCATACGTGTCTATGATATCCCAAGATTACATAATGTATTAGAATACATGTATAATACAATATAAGTTAGCTAGGATATGATTTGTATAGAATTGTTAATATTTCCCGTAGCTACAAAAATAAAAAATATCCAATCTTGTTTTACCCATAACTTCTTTATTTTAAATCCGTTTTGAGTGAATCAAATTGCTATGGTTTCATATTGAACTCTATTTTATGAATCTATACAGAAAAAGTATAGGTTTATAGTCGGAAATATAAGTTACAGGTCATTTTTGTAAGAGGTAGTCATTTCAGTCGAAAGAACGACGTCTTGATGACCATTTTGAAAAACATACTCCCACTTTGAGTTTAACCATGATTTTTGGATATAGTTTCATGTTCATAAGAAAAATTATTTTCCCAAAAGAACAACTTTTAAATCAAAGTTTATCATAGTTTTTAATTATCGAACCCAAAACAGCCTGTGGTGTTACTACGACGGCGTATGTCCAGTTTTACGGTGTTTTTCGTGTTTCCAGGTTTTAAATCATTAAGTTAGCATATTATATAGATATAGAACATGTGTTTAGTTTATTTTAAAAGTTAAGTTAGAAGGATTAACTTTTGTTTACGAACAAGTTTAGAATTAACTAAACTATGTTCTAGTGATTTCAAGTTTAAACCTTCGAATAAGATAGCTTTATATGTATGAATCGAATGATGTTATGAACATCATTACTACCTCAAGTTTTGTGGATAAACCTACTGGAAAAGAGACAAATGGATCTAGCTTCAAAGGATCTTGGATGGCTTGAAAGTTCTTGAAGTAGAATCATGACACGAAAACAAGTTCAAGTAAGATTTCCACTCGAAATAAGATTGTTATAGTTATAGAAATTGAATCAAAGTTTGAATATGAGTATTAACTTATATTAGAAAAATATCTTACTGTAAATAAGAAAGATTTCTTGAGGTTGGATGATCACTCTACAAGATTGGAAGTAAGCTAGCAAACTTGGAAGTATTTTTAATTTTATGAAACTAGAACTTGTAGAATTTATGAAGAACACTTAGAACTTGAAGATAGAACTTGAGAGAGATCAATTAGATGAAGAAAATTGAAGAATGAAAGTGTTTGTAGGTGTTTTTGGTCGTTGGTGTATGGATTAGATATAAAGGATATGTAATTTTGTTTTCATGTAAATAAGTCATGAATGATTACTCATATTTTTGTAATTTTATGAGATATTTCATGCTAGTTGCCAAATGATGGTTCCCACATGTGTTAGGTGACTCACATGGGCTGCTAAGAGCTAATCATTAGAGTGTATATACCAATAGTACATACATCTAAAAGTTATATATTGTACGAGTACGAATACGGGTGCATACGAGTAGAATTGTTGATGAAACTGAACGAGGATGTAATTGTAAGCATTTTTGTTAAGTAGAAGTATTTTGATAAGTGTCTTGAAGTCATTCAAAAGTGTATGAATACATATTAAAACACTACATGTATATACATTTTAACTGAGTCGTTAAGTCATCGTTAGTCGTTACATGTAAGTGTTGTTTTGAAACCTTTAGGTTAACGATCTTGTTAAATGTTGTTAACCCATTGTTTATTAAATCAAATGAGATGTTAAATTATTACATTATCATGATATCATGATGTATTAATATATCTTAATATGATCTATATACATTAAATGTCGTTACAACGATAATCGTTACATATATGTCTCGTTTCAAAATCATTAAGTTAGTAGTCTTGTTTTTACATATGTAGTTCATTGTTAATATACTTAATGATATGTTTACTTATCATAATATCATGTTAACTATATATATATCCATATATATGTCATCATATAGTTTATACAAGTTTTAACGTTCGCGAATCGTCGGTCAACTTGGGTGGTCAATTGTCTATATGAAACCTATTTCAATTAATCAAGTCTTAACAAGTTTGATTGCTTAACATGTTGGAAACACTTAATCATATAAATAACAATTTCATTTAATATATATATAAATATAAACATGGAAAAGTTCGGGTCACTACAAGGTTAACCAAGCTCAGGCTTGTGTTAATTGTACCAACCCGCAACCTACTGAAGACTATCAAGCTGAGTGCGAAAACCCTGACGGTTCAGTCTATTACGTTCAATACCCAGCTCGTACACCAAATCCCGGATTCAATCAACCACCAAGGGTTAATCAATTTTAGCGAAGCAATCAACCTTTCCGCTATCGCTATCCACCTTATCCAGCCCAACAATTTCAATTGACCTACGATCAACCACTTCCACTCACTGGTCCCCCTGTTGAGAAAAATTCCCCTACCACCCAGATTACAAAAGCGGCCAACCCCACTCTCGGAGCTGATGATCAGTTAACTCAGTTCATCCAAGGACAACAACAGTTAAATCAGAGAACTGCAACTAGACAGGATCAGACGGAGATACTAATGAGAAATCAATTGGCTCTGCTCGAAAGTTTGGAAACGTAGCTCGGACAGTTATCACAACGCCTTGAAACCCGACCGCAGGAAAGATTGCCAAGTAATACTATCTAGAATCCCCACATAGAAGAAGCAAAGCAAATGGATTCCGTAATCCCAGAGGAAGAACCACAGAGAAGGTCAACTAGGCTCAAGAACAAATCAACATATACTCAGAAGCTGACCCCTGAAACTCCAGTTCGCGTACCTTATCCTGGAAGGCTACAAGAAGAACCATCCAAGCTTGATTCCTTCAAACTTGATGGAAGATTCTTGGACACTATGTCCAAAGTTCCCAACCAGAAGAGATACATCCGAAGGCTTCTATCTACATAGGAGAGGATACCAGACTCTAACAAAATTCCACTGAGTGAAGAATGCTCTGCATTACTCAGAAACTCTCTACCACCTAAGCTTGGAGATACGGGTCGATTCGTTTTCCCATGTTCAATCTACCAATCTGGAACCATTCATGCGCTAGAAGATTTAGGAGCAAGTATCAACCTAATACCCTACTCTCTTTACAAGAGATTAGAGTTAGGAGACTTGTCACCAACCAAAATGACAATCCAACTTGCCAATCATACAATTCGCTATCCTAAGGGCATAGTTGAGAACGTCTTGGTGAAAGTTGACAAATTCTTGTATCCTACGGATTTCGTAGTAATGGATATTAAGGAAGACCTACACACCCCAATAGTGTTAGGAAGACCTTTCATGAATACGGCTAGGACTGTCATTGATGTGTACAATCAAACCATGATCTTATGATCACATGGGGAGAGCGTTACCTTCAAAATTGACTGACCAACCAATCTTTCTGGACAGGCAGAGATGTTTGCTATTTCCACCAGACGGATCACTTCCGATGATGAGTCATTACCACCAGCCGATGATATCGAGATGGGTGTCGAATCACAGTCTGTAGACGACCCAGAAATGGAAGAAGAGGATCCCAGTAGAGAAATAGAGGAAAAAGAGGAATCTGAAGAGGAAGAGGAAATGTTAGACGTAAAAGAAACTGCGACAACACCCGTTCCAAGCACTAAGCGTCATGAAGAAATAATGAGGCTTGAAACAGCAGATCACAGTTTAATCATTCGCTTCAAGAAAAAGACCGACAAGGCTGAGGTTAAGGATATAGAAATTGATCCTGTAAGTATCAAAGTGGAGAATCACAATACTGAAGAAACCCGTTCATCATACGCATCCTCAGAGGAACTGGATACCGATGATGACTAGGAAGAGCATCATGAAGACATTCTGACTAACTCACAATCTCCAACCGAGGTAGATCAAGGGGAGCCGGACTCTTCTTCAGATCAAATTCCGGTTATATCCACACATGCAGACATGATTACCTACATCAATGGTACCGATGAATTTGAAGACATTCTCGAAGCCATCCGAAAGTCAACCATTGATTTTTCGCTACGCTTAACAGAACGAATCATGGCTATCAGAGAAGAGCACTACCTCTATCTCCGAAGAAAAGACAATGATGTTGAAATCCTAGAAGAACGCATTCAAGACTTTATCAACTCTCTTCACGATCATATCTATCACGAAGAAAGGCAACGAGAGCATAATTCAGTGGTTCGCACTATTCTCGAGACAAGATTCTATCGAGATTAGAAGATCATTTACTCTAAGGTTTATAATGACTTAGCCGGATCTGCACTTCCGTTCTCACGAAACGAACGAGCACTACTAACTCTCATCCGGAAGCATATGGATCTTTCCACCGGTCGCCTGACTTATCACTCTGATTTGCAAATGATCGAGGATATTCATAGTCTTTTCACTCTTCTGGATAGAGATAACTTCGAAAGCACACCAGACAGACTAGTGATTTACTTAACAATTGATCACCACGCTGATCTGATTATCAAAGAGTTACAAGACGATGTTATGGAGGAAGCAAGACGAAACAATTTGTTCTCTCATCTTGAACCAAATCGAGTCAACATTTCCACCTATGTTACGAAGCAGCTATCACGTATCTTTCACGAATCCACAGATCCTAGTTTCATATTTAAAGCTAGATGTCGGGAGATATATTCAAAGACGGTGAAATTAATACTCGGATTAGGATTGCTGTTCATTTCTTTCCAGCTTCGTCTCTTAACTAATCTGTACAAAGCTACAGACTCATATTGTGGAGATCACCGTTCCGAAGACTTCGAAATTCTAAAGATACAGTTTCTTACAGTGTTTGAAGACCTCCGAAATGAGCATCCCATCAGAGAAATCATAAACACCAGCACAGCTTCCGTGATTGACATTCATGGGTCAACCATCAGAGCTGTGGATCATATTCTCATCGGACTTCAAGACTTATCAAGAGCCGAAACTGCGCACCACTTATCGTTCAGAAGATCTTCAAGAGAAGTACCGGACTTGTTACCACTATTGGAACGACACTTTCTCAGAACTTATCTACCAAGACTCACATTCCCTCAAGGAGACCAAGATCACAACCATCAACGAGGAATGTTTGCTTTTTGAAGAATCACTACGGTCGAGCCAACGACCTTTAACAAAAGCGCTTCTCGGGAGGCAACCCGTGCAATAAAGTAGAGTAGAAGAATAAAGGATGACAAATGAGCCGATAAAGAAGCAAGGAAGCCAGCCGCATCTGCTAGGGGTATTTCTTTCTTTTCGCTACTAGCTCAAGATTCAAACCATACCGCATCCTAGTTTATCATTAAGTGTGGGATAACACCCAATTAAAACACTAGACAAACACTCCCAAATCTTCAACTAAAACTCCTATGTGTGGGATACACTAGGAACATTGAGGACAATGTTCTTCTAAGTGTGGGATGTTGGTATCTTTTTATGCTATATCATAATAACTCATTACGAAGATTCCAAAGCCGTTAAGCCAAATTTCAAAATTTTTACAAAAGAAACCCTTTTCGAAAAAATAATAAAAATAAGGCTTAAGTAAGGTGGAAATCTAGTTAGATTGAAATCTCTAATAAAGCATTGCATGACTAAGGCATTATCGACCTAAATTGATTATGGTGAGGCACCCCAAATAAGACCAGCATTCATCTTTAATGCTTCACTATTTTCCGTTGAGAGTGCCGATGTCTGTGCTCAGCAAAGCGTGGTTCGGTTGTAATCAAAATAGCTACCCATTTGTCAAACATAAGCCTTCCACACCTCCACTACTTCTACTCCACCATCACATCCATATCACCTTTACTATTTCTCAGAAAACCCAGAAAATGAGATTCCTTCCGAAAACCCAATGTTATAAACCTCTCAAGTATCATGGCAAAGGTCTTGAAAAAGTTTACCGGCAAAAAGTTTTTCGAGATGAAGTCTCCAAAAAAAAAATGAAATGATGATGAAGTTCTGAAAAAAGGAGCAGAGCTAAATAAGAGAAATGCCGAAGAGAACTCGGCCGAAAATGATTATCAAATGAAGAAAAAGTTTAAAAGTGCTTCTCAAAATACTTCAGCACTCCTATCTATCCGAATAAAAGTCTGTATAAAGAATACATTACCCTTTTATCTCACCCTTTAAAAACAACTTCACTACCACTCCAAAATTCCCTCTCCATCATTGACAAATAACCCATAAAGCTGAGATTACTACCATTCTCGCGTTAACAGTAAGGATTTGAGTCTTTATCAAGCCTATGACGATGGGTGCAGCATGACTGGCTATGAGTGTATTCATTTCTTAGATCTATAGGGAACCCTAAACACTTAAGTGATTTGAGTGACCCGTGAAAGCTAGCCTATGTCATGTAACCTCCTCGCATGCTTGCAGAGATAATTTCAATCCTAACATAGATGACTCACCTTATCTTTTTGCTCTTATAATAAATGCAAACCGCTTAGGCTATTAGAAAAGAAATGCCGAAAAAATTCTTTAAAATAAGAGTTTGCTTGAGGACAAGCAAAGTCTAAGTGTGGGATATTTGATATCGGCTAAAAAGACACGTTTTCACCCCGGTATTATGGCCCAAAAACAAGAAAGATTCGAACTTTGTTAGTAAAATACCCACTTCGTCAGTTAGAATTGAAGAACAAGTAATTATGAAGGCAGTGCAAAAAGAATCAAGAGAATCGGAGCTAAAAAGAAGATTCTAGAGCGAAAACGGTGAAAGACAAGAAATCAAGTTACGATCTAGGGAATCAAGGCTGACAAGCAAGCCATACGGCCTGCCATACGGCCTGCCAGTATGGAAACGGCCTACCATATACGTGCCACCACACGAGCCACCATACGGCCTGCCTTGCATACGGCCTGCCAAAAACGGGCTACCATACGCCCTGCCAGGCGTATGCTGGCAAATTCCAAGTCTATTTAAAGGATCTTTGTCATTCATTCTAACACACACTTCAATTCACTTCTTTCTCTATCTTGTACAATATTAGTCATACTTTCAAGGCCTTCTCACCTCCGAGCGAGAAATTAAGTACCCGGAGGCGAACGCTGAAGATTGTATTAGGAGCGGTCTAGAGTCTTGAAGTTGTCACTTTTGTATTCAGAACTCATTTAATCTACTGGTACTTCTATCCTTTATCTTATATAATGTTTTATGATATTATTGCCATGATTATCGAGTAGTTATCTTTAGTGTATGCTATGATGTAAGCAGTTATAATGCCGAAATAATATTATGGTCTGTGTATGTTGTCGAAATGCTTTCTGATTATGCTTTAAACTCAATCACTTTTCCAACTAATAGAATGTAGTTATAGGCTCTGTTATTAGGAAGTCGCGAAACCCGATTCAGAGTACACTATCTGTGTCACCCCTTGGTAAGAGAAGTCTATCGGATACAACGTAAGATCGACCGAGACACACCGGTTGTAGTAAGTCTATCGAGCTTTGGATTTCAACTGAGGACTCTTTCGTAGTGAAACATCTGACTAGGCCCCTAGTACATCGTCGGTCCCAGACCATGCTGGTGTAGTCACCAAGCATATAAACTTCGTACGTGCACGCTGAAGCACAGAGGTTGTTGTAAGCTGTACCTCTGCTAAGTAAGGCCATGGTACACGGTTAGTGTTGACCAGTACACTGCACCATAACGCGGTCTCAAGCATTGCACCCCGCTTGAGGGATTCTTAGTTAGTTAAGGAACTGTTTGTTTAGACACATAAAGGATTGGACCGTTAGGATAACCGAACGTGTTCATGGAAGTCAGACTTGACTTGGCCATGGTGTTCTTTATGGTTGAACTCTTTTTAAGGGCCTAACTATCTTTTACCAATCATTAACGAAAGCATTGAGGCACATCACGTCTCTCGGATATGGTAAACCATGTATTCTATTATGCTTAAGAAAGTTTAGACCATTTTGGAATGTTAATACGTCACCCAATCGAGTCGCTCAATTGGATGAGCCGTCTGAACGTGTATGCCTGTAGTCAGACTGCACGGGCATCGGGGGTAAGGGACGTTGCTGTCTATTCAGAATCTTCAAGCCTAACGCAGTACCCAGTGACATGTCTTATGATAGGGGCGTTTAGGACCAGTGTAATGAATACAGGGCCTCTGCCTATTCATGAGCCAGCATTCCATAATCTCGGCAGAATAACTGATGAAGTCATAGTATGCACTTACTTTAACCTTATTTGAATTACAAATTTTATCGCATTTACTTTATCTGTCTTATAAATTAGAAAATCCCAAAATAAATATTCACTACTCCCTAACTATCTTAGGTTACAATATAGGTTCGATGTTACTGATATCTCAAAAATACGACTCTAGGTCATACTTCCCTTACTTATAAGGAGTAGTAAGATTTAGGCCCCGCTAAATATAAATTTAAAACTGTACCCTCTCCCACGAGTGGCTGATCCTGGAGAGCAGCGGCCTAACGACACCGCGCAAATAAAAACCGTCTGTTTCGGCCATATCATGGAACCTTAGAAACAACGCAGGACGCTGCACGGAAAACATACTGTTTACATGAATAGTGCAGCACAATTCGCTAAGCATGTTTCTTTTTTATCAATTCCAATAAGCACAATATAGTTTTTGTAGTTTTATGGATAGGTTTGATCACCCTATCCATTCGAAAATGTTACACAAAATATTGTAAGTGCAGCATTCTAGTATCAATGATATTTTCTCTTTTTTCTACACGTAAAGTGTTACGCATTACGAATGTAGAACATTGCATTCATACCTACCCACAAAAGTTAAGTCATTTTTATGCCCCCCATGGTAGAGGCTTTTGTGTCAACATCATAGACACAAGGGATCGGCTAGTGTAAGTGTTAACTTCACTAGAGAGTGCCGAGGCAAAAATTCAATAAACTTTTAAATGTCATGACATACACAATGGTTTATCTCAATTGCATAAATCCATTTATACTGAAAACAGAAAAGTTTCACAAAAAATACAAGTGTATTTTTTAAAAAGCCGCACAATGCCTAAGCACAGCACGCTAAACGGAATACTGATAAAATTCCTTAAAAACATATTTTTCACATTTCATAAATTTATCATTTTTATGACCCATGATTAGCATGAAAACATCAAGATTGGCACGATTCATTATTTGTTTCAAAATTTGACTTCAGCTAAGGAAGCAATATATTATGTAAAACAAACCTTCTAATGCAACACGGAGAGCGGATAACATTTTGCTACATTCGTCATGCGAAAAATATTAAAGAAAATATGTTTTATTGGCAAGACTGATATAAAACAAACATAATGACGCCACAATTACATACATACTACGACGTGTAACATGAAAATTTATTGTATTGGTAAATTTATCATTTGTCTTCACAATAATAGCTTCAGCAGAAATATTATATATTACCACAAGCAAAGTCTTTGGCGCTGAACTGAAAACGGATGAAGATTTAATGCATGGGTCATGTAAAAAGCAGCTAAGGCAAAAATGTTTCATATATGATATGACATATGGCATACAAGTTTCCCATTGCTATTATTAGCCATGCATATTTTATATATTAAGCATACTAAAGCATTAAGTATACCAGAGCATGGTCAAATTGTTTAAAGCATTAAATATTAAATATATATGCATAAGTTTAAAGCACAAACAACATTGTATGAATATTACAAACTCTCAAATTGTTTTAGATTGAGTTATATCAGATTGGTACATTCAATATGTATTTCACAGACACGTCCTCCTTCCCACATACTTCCTCTAAAGAAACAATCTTCAGGGCAGAAACTTCATCCCTAGCAGCCTCCAGTTTAGTTGCAGCATCAAGTTTAATGTGTTTTGAAATGTCAGTTGGTAAAGGATTAGGTTTATTGGGAATAAGATTGACAATTTCTTCTACCACATTAGATATATCTTTCTCAGTAGAAGCTTCAAGATAATTATGAAAGGTTTGGCCAACAAGCTCAGAATCGAATACCTTCTATACAAGGGCAGGAATGCCAACCTTCAGATCTGTGAAGTTCTTTTGGGAAGAAGCAGCAAAAGTGGAATTTTCCTTAGCTAAATGATCTTTTTCCTCAACCACCGTCTTCAAATCCTCAACCTCCTTCAGCAGCTTCTCTTTCTCCTCCATCAATTTCTCTTTTTCAGTTCTCTCCTCAACACACTTACTTTCTACCAGCTTTAAATATTCATCTCTTTTCTGCACAAGCTCTGCTGTAGTTCTCCACTTTGAATGCACATCTTGCATCTCAACCTCTAGCTTCTTCAATTTGGTTGAAGTATGAATAGCATTAGCAACAATCGCCTCTTGTGCCTCCTGCATTTTGAGACCATGAACCACGTGCTGTGTAAGTAGCAAGATAGCTGCTATAAGAACCCTCACTTTTTCATACTTGAAATGACTATTCTACCCTTAGGGTTTTGTTCTCTACATTTGTATTTTTAGGGTTGTTATTTAAACGCAATTAAAATACGAATTTGTAACAAACATTGACTAAAATAATTATAAATATAGTTGACACATTTTTATAATTTAAGTTATATTATATATAATAACGTTGAAAAAAAAGAATTTTAATTAATAATATATGTAATTAATAAAAATGCATATATATGTATAATTATTTAATTAAAACATATGTAAAAATAATCCTAAGCATAAAATAAATAAGTTAAAGGATTGAAAATGTAAATGTATTTTATTAATGATACAAATAAGTAAAATAAAATAAAAATATATATAAGTGTATATATATATATACTTATATATATAAATCGTGTGTATATATATACGTATAATAATAATAAAACGAATAAATAAATAAAACTCTTTATCTAGATCTTCCCATTTTAAATATATATATATATATATATATATATATATATATATATATACATATATATATATATATATACATATATATATATATATATACATATATATATATATATACATATATATATATACATATATATATATACATATATATATATATATATACATATATATATATATACATATATATATATATATATATATATATATATATATATATATATATATATATATATATATAATTTAATAAATAATTAAATGGCAAGTCTTTTGATATTTTTACAATTATTTTGACATTTATTAGAATTTAATGTGACTTTTTAAATTCTAAAATGTATTGTTTTTTTTTACTATAAATACTTTATCAAAAATACATTTGTTTGCAAAACTTTTCTGGAAATCTCTCAAGCAAATCAACAATTGAAGGTGTGTTTCTTTTTCCTGTTCTTCATATTTTGTATTTCTTTTCTTTGTATCGATAAACCAACTAAACTTCATAAAATATTTAAAAAATTGAAAACTTGCTTAAACAATTGATCTAATATTTTTACAATTAACATTACATGTTAAAGTAAACTAGAAAAATGGATTTCAAATTTAATAACATGTGTTTATATTTATTTGGAATTTAATCTTATTTTGATGATTACATCGGTTTATAATTGTTATGGATCAAAATAAATTATAAAAATATTTATCCAACTCATGATAAATATCTACATAATGTTTTGATCTAAGAATAATTTTTTTATATTTATTTTTGATTCTTGTATTTTATTTTATTATATGAATCGAAACAAAGAAAAATCCTAATAATTCAAAATTTTGTTTTAAAAATCAATATTAATACTTTATAATTATTATTAGGGTATAAACAGATGATAAAAATTATTAGTACAATTTTATAAGTCGTTTATATATTTATTGTGAATTTTATGCGATATATATTTATAGATTTGTATATGTATTTATGTAATTCATGATTTATATAAATATAATAATATGTATAAATTGTTAATAAAATATAATAAAATATAAAATTCATGAGACAACTGATCTAAAATTTTATGAACATTATTATTTCACAAAAAATACAAGTACATAATTTTATAACTATTAAACATGCTAATTATTATAATATGTATTCGAAAAAGGATTAAAACACCCAAAAATTTAGAATTAAATATGCTTTTGGTATAAAATCAATTTATAAATTTTTATATAATTTTACAGTGGTATAAACATATAAAAAATATAAAAATAATTATTTAATCCGTTTATGTATTTTTCCTAATTTAAAGCTTGCTTAATACATTAAAATGGTAAAAATTGTTCGATGTATTTAAAAATTCGAATTTATATTTTTTATATTATTATTATATTACTAAAAGTCTGTAAAAATTATAAGTCTTGTTTTATAAATCAATCTAGTATTTTATCCATGATTAAAAGTCCTTTAAAGAATAAGATATTATATGAAACTAATAATAATACAATACCTTCTAATAATATTTAATATTAGTATTTTTTTTATCTGTAATAATGATTAATTAGTTAATCTTGGTATATTAAAGGTTTTAATTTTTATTATAACTTAAAGATATTAATAAATACACAATAAGGTTTATTAGAATTTAAATTATATTTTTTTGTATTTTTCTATAATTAGAATTAATTAGAATTAATTACTTAATTAGGATTAATTACTTAATTAGAACCAATTACTTGATCACTTAGTTAAAAGTAAATAAAATCTAAAAACAATTAATAAAATAACATATGCATTGTAAAACTTATACCTTATGATAAATATAAATAACATAAATGTGTTGTATTCCTATACGCGCGATTTCTAATACACGATTAATATTATACTTTCGTATAATATTGGGGAGGAAATATTTTCACGAACAAATAAATGTATTGGATTTATTTTTGATCATTGAACTTTCTTAACGAGTGGCGTCTATGAAACTCTAGGATGGAAGGGTTTGGATTTTCCGATTTAAAGGATCCTATAGCTCAAACCCTAGACCTGAATAGGCCATTACGAATTGGAAGTCTTTAATCGAAAGTTTATCTGATTACGTGATTACAAACATTCTAAAAATAGAAACCTTCCTTAAAAGAAAAATTTAATATTAATTGCAATCCTTTGAACAAACGAATAATTATACCCAAATACTTTGTTGCTTAGTCAACTAACGACCAACTATTATCTCTAGGTTGAGAGTTCCGGTCTTCCAATTGCTTTAATCTTCCATTTAAGGATTTCTCTCTTCAATTACTATTAAGGTGAATTTTATAGCCCACTTTTTACTATTTCATTACTGTTTGAAACTATGGGGTGAGACACATGATTGCTTTAAATTTTTAACATGCTAGACACAAGTACAAACTTTATATGCAACCAACATGAGTATTTTTATTGTGTTCATTTGAAACATACAAATCCCTGCTTTGTAATATCATTAATTGTTAGATGAATTAAATGGCAAACGGAATTATTATAGATAGCGCTATCGGGAGTAACGTCCCGAACCATTGACCTCAGGTCAATTGGTGGTATAATAATGATCTCGACATTTACATATGTATTGTCTCGGGGTAAAATCGTTTAGTTTTGATATTATACGCTCATGGCATACTTTTGATATACATGATATATCGTATTTTATTAAATCTTGTGGTCTAACGAACTTACTCAATTTAAACCTATGTTATTCACTCAACCTTTGTGGTTGACACTTTGAAGCATGTTTTGTCTCAGGTGAATAAGTTGCTACTACCTTTGTGTTGATCATGATTGTTGAGACTTGGAGTCGTCATGCATCTCAGTTTTACATTTATTATTTCATTTCCAACATTTATGTAAAACAATGAATATTTAATACTTCCGCTATAATAAAATTTATGGTTTTTATTAAAACGTCTCACATAGAATAGTTCTGATTGTTATAACAATTGTTTGGTTGATACGAATAGTCACATTTACCCATGGCCCTATTTTGGGGGTGTCACGCATGAAAACATCATTTTTATACAGAAAAATGGATCAAAGAGCACAAAAGATAATAAAATTTGGCGGTTTACAGTATTTGCCGCTAGCGTACAGCAGGCCGCCCAACGTTATGCGTAAGCCCTGCAGGCAGCTTCAATGCTTAAGCCCTTTTACTAGGCATGTGAGCAGCACGCAGCCATGTCAGTCATACCAAGTCGGTTCGGGATATTTCGCACAACAGATTCAATCAGCGATTGACACGTGTATCCCAAGAATTTCGGACATTCTACGCCTATAAATAGACCACCTAGGTCACCACATTTCACATCTGAACTTTAGTCGGAGAGAAGTACACTTTCTCTCTCACACAGTTCTTTCTCACTCTAAACGCACATTAGCCGCTTAGCAGCAATACGCTAGACGGATCAACTAAAGATTGATCCCAAGACTGATTGAAGCCACCCCACGGATCTCTCATCCGTGTTTCGGGTCTGCAGAGATTATTTCTCGAGGGTAAACATCCGTCGACATCATACGCTCTACGCTAAGTAGCTATTATCTTGTACTGGTACCTTACAGACGCTACACGGAAAATTCTACCAATAAATGGCGCCATCCATTTCAAAGACCAACAAAAACACCAAGAGCATGAAGTCAATAGAAACAACCTCAACAAAAACAGCACTCGAACCAGTTGATGAAAACATCATTGAGAAAATACCAGTGGATCAGCTAACTCTTGAATAAAATTCAATTGAGGAAGAATATCAATTGCACACTGGTATCACAGATGACCAAGTGCATGAAAGCATACCACGATTGAGAAAACCATTGATGGGAAGTTCGAGTGGGGGAATGTGGAAAGCCGGGTGAGGAACACATAATGTTTCTTCTAAGAAAACATCTTATGTGAATGTTAGGCATAACAACAAAGGAAAGTCAATTTCAAAATCACAATTATTCAAGCTATTCAATCAGTTGAATACTTTGGTCGATGATACTGAGCGTGAACACAATGATGAAGGTTTTGTGGAAGACGATTGGGATTTTGGAGAAGAAGAAGAACAATTATTTATGACATAGGAGATGGCAGGAAAGTTATTAGATGGGATTTTGACCAAGACGGCACCATCGAGATATAAGCAGAAATTAGCACAGCCCGCCATCCGTGCAACGGCTGTGGACAATTTGTTTGCTTTAATTACTAGAGATGAAGCTATCAAACTGTCGGCAATGGCAGAGTCAACGCAGTGTTTTATCCATCGGATTGTAGAATATCCATTACCAAGAAATTTAGGAATTCCATCTATCGGTGTTTATGATGGCACAACTGATCCAGAAGACTTTCTTACTATATTTGAAGGCATTATGAGATTGCAGCATTGGGAAGATGAAACTGCGTGGCATATGTTTCCAATGGTGCTGCAGAAAATGGTGAGAGAATGGTTTGCTAGTTTGCCACTAAGGAGTAATACCAGTTTTCTTGATTTAAGGGCAAAGTTTGTGATGCAATATCAAAGTTTGAGAAGCTGTACGTTGTCACATCTTGATGCACATGAGATAACAATGCACCAGAATGAGTCATTAAGCGATTTCATGAAATGTTATACCATTGAGTGTCAGAAGATACCTGACATACCAGAGTCTCAGCTTGTTTCAGGGTTTATATTTTGTCTTGATCAACGACGTTTTGCAAGATTAATTCATGCGTTGCGGTATGATGTCCCAAAAATATTACATCATGCATTAGTTATAGCTCAGAAGCATTTAAGAGCAGGAGAAATGGGATATCCAAGGGTTGACAATTATCACAGGAATTTCAGGCAGCAAGGCAGAGAATAGAACATGAATGACAATTATCAGAGACAACGCGGGTATGAAAACAATTATCAGAAATAACAACATGGTTGGAGGGGGAATAATCATCCGAATGACAATTATTACCAGCAAAAACCATTAGATATACATCCACTCATCATGGCTTTAACAAAAATTCCAAAGGAGATATTGTTCACAGAACCTGTTAAGGAAACCTTTCACCCTCCACCACCAATGGAAGAGCGTCAGGGACCACGGAGTGATAAGTGGTGTGATTTCCATGAAGTGTATGGCTACGACACTGATAACTGTAAGTCATTGATGAGGGAAATCATTACAAAGATCAAGGCTGGAGAGTTAAACCATTTGTTACGGGAAAAAAGTACAGGAGGAATGATCCAAACAAGCGTTTTACTTGGCAAGGAAAGGTGCATCACGGTGGACGGCATGATTGGAACAGGAGAGAAGAAAGAAAATATGAAAGGAATCCAACCCCTGAAATGTACATCAAGGTTATATGGAATGAGGTGGAGGAGAATGAAATAGACGGAGAGCGCATGATGGAGCAGTGGATGTATGCTACCATCATATTTCACACCATTCCAAATTAGCGTCTATCAGAAGAGCCTGTGATCATTTCAGCTGTAATTGAAAATAGAAGCATTACCAGAATCTATACTGATACAGGTAGTGAAGCATATCTTTTGTATTTGCATTGTTTCAATGCTTATCTGTTCATCGTAAAGGATAGACTTCGCTACACGAACATAAAGATTTCTGGCATTACGGTAGAATAGAGGAGGGCAGTTGGTAAGGTGAAACTGGATGTAACATCGGGAACACACCCTCTAGTCTGGACATAAATTGTGAAATTTACAGTTCTTAATGGCAGATCAAGATTCAATGATTTGTTTGGTAGGCAAACTCTTCACAAATTTGGAGCAATTACTTCTACACCACATGCAGAATTGCGATTTCCAACACCAAATGGTGTGGCTATGATACACTCTGAATACGTTGGACCAACAAGGGAGAGATCAGTTGTTTATGAAGCCCAGGGGAATTTTGTTCGAGGAGGACCATCAAGGCAGTTGTTTAACAAGAATGACGTGAATGGGTAATTCAAACCGCCCAAAAATTGGGAGCCTTAAAAGCAAGACGCAACACGTTGCACGAAGAACATTATATTAACATCAAATCGTGCAGAGCAGTTTGTTTACCATGTTTTCCTCAGTTCAGACAAAGCATAATATAATTTTTGTAATTTTCTAATTGGGATTGATCACCTCATACGAAGATGTTGCACAAAATATTGTATGTGCGGCAAAGCAATATCAATATAATTTTATTTTTTCTCTCGCAAAGTGATACGCGTTACGAATGTAAAACATAGCATTTATACCTACCCACATAAGGCAAGTCAGTTTTATGCCCCTGATGGTAGAGGCTCTTGTGTCATGATTATAGACACAAGGGATCGGCCAGCGTAAAGTGTTTACTTCGCTAGAGGGTACCGAGGCAAAAATAAAGATCTCTTAATGTCATGACATACAGAAGGGTTTATCACAAAGGAATAAATCCATTTATATACTGAAAACAGAAAATATTAACATAAAATACAATGGTATTTTATAAGCCGCAAAACACCTGAGTGCAACACGCTAAACGGAATACTACTCATTCTATAAACAGAACACCTTAAATAGATTTATCATTTTTTATGACAAATTATTCACATAAAAGCACTATGATTGATTCATAATTTGCTTCAGACATTGATTACAAATTTTAAATACTTCTTTACAAAACAAACGCCCTCATGCAGAATGGAGAGCGGATAGCCAATTTATATATTCCATATATGAAAATAACAAAGGCACACATTTTGCTGCTGAGTTAATAAGAAGCAAACATATAATTTTGATAAATTATATAACTCATACCATACAAATAAGCAGCAAATATCAGTTTCAATGTATCATACAATGCCTTTTGGCGGACAGCGGATAACGGATGACCGATCCATACATGTGTCATATCAAAAATCAGTTCAACGCAAAAATCATTTTGTATAATATGACATGTGGAATTTAAGCTTTCTATAGCTTGCAATGATTGGACACATATGCACTTTCAAGAACATATTAAACGTACAAAAGCATAGGCAATTTCAAAGAAACAACAAAATATACAATTGTTGCAAGCAGAAGAATTATGTATTGTTATTACAGACAGAGTTTCAAAATAAATTAAATAGAAACTTCCAAGATATCCATAACAGAAGCATCCTCTCTGCCACATACTTCTTCTAAGGTGACAATATTCAGGGTAGACACTTCATTCATTGCCGCCTGCAGTCTAGCATTGGCATCTGGCTTGATATGTTTCAAAATTATAGCTGGTAAAGGGTCAGGCTTCACAAGAAGGGCATTCACAATTTCCTCCACAACATCTGAAAGTTCCTTTTCTGTGGACGCCTCCAGATACCTATGAAAGGTTTGGCCAACAAGAGGAGAACTTAATACCCTTTCCACAAGGGTAGGGAGACCAGCCTTCAAATCCACAAAACTTTTCTGAGCATTAGCAGCAGCAGCAACAACATTCTCTTCTACCACTCGATTCTTTTCCTCCAGCATCTTTTTTAACTCCTCATTCTCCTTCAACAGTTTATCCTTCTCCTCCATGAACCTTTATTTCTCCACCCTCACCGTAACATATTTTGTTTCTACCAACTGCAACATTTCATCCTTCTTCTTTGCTGCATCCATTGCAGTTTTCAATTTCAAACTAGCATCATGCAAATCACCTTCTTGTTTCTTTATTTTGGTAACATTATGAACAGCATTGGAAATAATGACCTTCTGAGCTTCTTGCATTTTAAGGTCATGGATCACATATTGATTAAGAAGTACCAAAGTTGCAGTAGTAGATTGGCAACTTTGTTTGTGGGTCATGGTAGACAAAGAGGAAGATAGATCAGCAAGTGTGTTTGCCTGCATTGGATACATATAGTTATAATAAGAAAACAATTAGCAGTGAAATAGTGGCACTGGATTACAAATTTTATAAGGATTACCTTAAGAAACTCAGCAAAGCTGTCAGATTTATTGACCGGGTCATCAAGAAAAGCTTGTAGACTAGCTAGCGGTACGGATGGTGGTTGGGTAGATGCTGAAGATTGTGTTGTGTCAGTTCCTTTGGGGGTACGCAGATTATTGAAAGGAGGGGTCTCAAAAGTATCATCATCATCATCACCAGTTTCTTCATCATTGTCATCATCATTATCATCTTCTACTACCTCAGCAAATTCAGTAATATTACCACCAGCAGTGGTTTCATCATCATGCTCCTTTTGAAGAATTAACTCTATGTTGAACAAAGATAAATGAGTATACAACATACATCAAAAGTATATTGTAAAGGTTTAAAAAAAAAACCATAAGTATGAAGTATACTTCTCTTCTTTGGCTTTTCAGTAGCTTCACTCACTGGGTGCTTCCCTTCATGTTTTGAGCACCTGGCAGACTTTTTGGCACTGGATGGTTGAGGGGTAGTTTCAATAATTTCAACATCAGGAGACGGTTGAGCAATACCACTGATAATGCTAAAAACGAACATATATTTCATAGCATTATTCCTCAAGAAAGACAAGCTTTTAGTTGCAATTGTTCTATTTACAAGTGATATTCGTTTAAATAATAAAAGGTGAAGACAAAAGACAGATTCGACGAATTGAAGACGCAAACGACCAAAAAGCTCAAAAGTACAAAAGACAATCAAAGAGGTTCCAATTATTGATAAGAAACGTCTCGAAATTACAAGAGTACAAGATTCAAAACGCAAAGTACAAGATATTAAATTGTACGCAAGGACGTTCGAAAATCCGGAACCGGGACCAGAGTTAACTCTCAACGCTCGACGCAACGGACTAAAAATTACAAGTTAACTATGTATATAAATATAATATAATATATAATTAATTATATTAATTATATATATATATATTATATTTATAAATAAAAACCGTCGGCAGAGAAAGACTCCAAAGTTGTGAGCTGTGATTTCAATCTCCGCGACTCGCGGAGTTTGAAGGCCAAAATGGCCGCGAGTCGCGGAGCCCCCAGTTTTGAAACTCCCTATAAAGCAAACCGAAATCTGATCATTTTCATCATCTTTTTCTTCTTCTTCTCATACGTAAAATATATATATATATATTTATAATTTATATTTTAATTTTAATTATAATTCTAATAATAAGGGTATGTTAGCAAATGTTGTAAGGGTGTAAGTCGAAATTCTGTCCGTGTAACGCTACGCTATTTTTAATCATTGTAAGTTATGTTCAACCTTTTTACATTAATGTCTCGTAGCTAAGTTATTATTATGCTTATTTAAAACGAAGTAATCATGATGTTGGGCTAATTACTAAAATTGGGTAATTGGGCTTTGTACCATAATTGGGGTTTGGACAAAAGAACGACACTTGTGGAAATTAGACTATGAGCTATTAATGGGCTTTATATTTGTTTAACTAAATGATAATTTGTTAATGTTAATATAAAGATTTACAATTGGGCGTCCCTATAAATTACCATATACACTCAATCGGACACGATGGGCGGGGTATTTATATGTACGAATAATCGTTCATTTAACCGGACACGGGAATGGATTAATAGCCACTAGAATAATTAAAACAGGGGTGAAATTATGTACAAAGGACACTTGGTATAATTGATAACAAAATATTAAAACCTTGGGTTACACTCAGTCGACATCCTGGTGTAATTATTAAACAAAGTATTAAAATCTTGTTACAGTTTAAGTCCCCAATTAGTTGGAATATTTAACTTCGGGTATAAGGATAATTTGACGAGGACACTCGCACTTTATATTTATGACTGATG
Organism: Rutidosis leptorrhynchoides; assembly: GCF_046630445.1. Classification (NCBI taxonomy): domain Eukaryota; kingdom Viridiplantae; phylum Streptophyta; class Magnoliopsida; order Asterales; family Asteraceae; genus Rutidosis; species Rutidosis leptorrhynchoides. The sequence goes on along the minus strand of NC_092340.1, from coordinate 274,128,929 downwards.
GACTGTTATGGACAAAAACCAGACGGACATATTAAATAATCCAGGACAAAGGACAATTAACCCATGGGCATAAAACTAAAATCAACATGTCAAACATCATGATTACGGAAGTTTAAATAAGCATAATTCTTTTATTTCATATTTAATTTCCTTTATTTTATATTTAATTGCACTTCTAAATATCGCATTTTTATTATTATTGTATTTAATTGCACTTTTAATTATCGTACTTTTTAATTATCGCAAGTTTATTTTATCGCACTTTTATTATTCGCAATTTCATTTATCGTTATTTACTTCATGCTTTAATTTAAGTCTTGTATTTATTGTTAATATTTTACATTTGGTTTTAACTGCGACTAAAGTTTTAAAATCGACAAACCGGTCATTAAACAGTAAAAACCCCCCTTTATAATAATAATATTACTTATATATATATATTTTTATTTTTATAAAAGTAAACTAATATAGCGTTAAGCTTTGTTTAAAGATTTCCCTGTGGAACGAACCGGACTTACTAAAAACTACACTACTGTACGATTAGGTACACTACCTATAAGTGTTGTAGCAAGGTTTAAGTATATCCATTCTCTAAAATAAATAAATATCTTGTGTAAAATTGTATCGTATTTAATAGTATTTCCTGCAAAAATTTAATAACTATTTTATATACACCCCGCTGCACATCAAGTATTTTATCAATATATTTATTAAATGGAATATTTGATAATGCTAAAAACGAACATATATTTCATAGCATTATTCCTCAAGAAAGACAAGCTTTTAGTTGCAATTGTTCTATTTATAAGTGATATTCGTTTAAATAATAAAAGGTGAAGACAAAAGACAGATTCGACGAATTGAAGACACAAACGACCAAAAAGCTCAAAAGTACAAAAGACAATCAAAGAGGTTCCAATTATTGATAAGAAACGTCTCGAAATTACAAGAGTACAAGATTCAAAACGCAAAGTACAAGATATTAAATTGTACGCAAGGACGTTCGAAAATCCGGAACCGGGACCAGAGTCAACTCTCAACGCTCGACGCAACGGACTAAAAATTACAAGTTAACTATGTATATAAATATAATATAATATATAATTAATTATATTAATTATATATATATTATATTTATAAATAAAAACCGTCGGCAGAGAAAGACTCCAAAGTTGTGAGCTGTGATTTCAATCTCCGCGACTCGCGGAGTTTGAAGGCCAAAATGGCCGCGAGTCGCGGAGCCCCCAGTTTTGAAACTCCCTATAAAGCAAACCGAAATCTGATCATTTTCATCATCTTTTTCTTCTTCTTCTCATACGTAAAATATATATATATATTTATAATTTATATTTTAATTTTAATTATAATTCTAATAATAAGGGTATGTTAGCAAATGTTGTAAGGGTGTAAGTCAAAATTCTGTCCGTGTAACGCTACGCTATTTTTAATCATTGTAAGTTATGTTCAACCTTTTTACATTAATGTCTCGTAGCTAAGTTATTATTATGCTTATTTAAAACGAAGTAATCATGATGTTGGGCTAATTACTAAAATTGGGTAATTGGGCTTTGTACCATAATTGGGGTTTGGACAAAAGAACGACACTTGTGGAAATTAGACTATGAGCTATTAATGGGCTTTATATTTGTTTAACTAAATGATAATTTGTTAATGTTAATATAAATATTTACAATTGGGCGTCCCTATAAATTACCATATACACTCAATCGGACACGATGGGCGGGGTATTTATATGTACGAATAATCGTTCATTTAACCGGACACGGGAATGGATTAATAGCCACTAGAATAATTAAAACAGGGGTGAAATTATGTACAAAGGACACTTGGTATAATTGATAACAAAATATTAAAACCTTGGGTTACACTCAGTCGACATCCTGGTGTAATTATTAAACAAAGTATTAAAATCTTGTTACAGTTTAAGTCCCCAATTAGTTGGAATATTTAACTTCGGGTATAAGGATAATTTGACGAGGACACTCGCACTTTATATTTATGACTGATGGACTGTTATGGACAAAAACCAGACGGACATATTAAATAATCCAGGACAAAGGACAATTAACCCATGGGCATAAAACTAAAATCAACACGTCAAACATCATGATTACGGAAGTTTAAATAAGCATAATTCTTTTATTTCATATTTAATTTCCTTTATTTTATATTTAATTGCACTTCTAAATATCGCATTTTTATTATTATTGTATTTAATTGCACTTTTAATTATCGTACTTTTTAATTATCGCAAGTTTATTTTATCGCACTTTTATTATTCGCAATTTCATTTATCGTTATTTACTTCATGCTTTAATTTAAGTCTTGTATTTATTTTTAATATTTTACATTTGGTTTTAACTGCGACTAAAGTTTTAAAATCGACAAACTGGTCATTAAACGGTAAAAACTCCCCTTTATAATAATAATATTACTTATATATATATTTGTATTTTTATAAAAGTAAACTAATATAGCGTTGAGCTTTGTTTAAAAAAGATTCCCTGTGGAACGAACCGGACTTACTAAAAACTACACTACTGTACGATTAGGTACACTGCCTATAAGTGTTGTAGCAAGATTTAAGTATATCCATTCTATAAATAAATAAATATCTTGTGTAAAATTGTATCGTATTTAATAGTATTTTCTGCTAAAATTAATAAGCTATTTTCGTATACACCTCGCGAAACATCAAGTATTTTTGGCGCCGCTGCCGGGGAACTCTCTTAAAAGCCGGAAGCGCAACACTAATATAAAAAAAAAAGATTTTTAGTTTACTTTTATTAAAATTCGTTTTTGTAAAAAAAAAAAACGTTTTAAATATTCGAAAATATAAAAAGAAAAACAAAAATATAAATATTTTTAGGAGTTTGATAAATATTTAAGTTTTATAAAGTTTCTTTGTTTTTATAAAAACATAAGTTTTATTTAAGTATTTTGTTTTTATTTAAAAACATATAAATATAAAAAAAATATATATATATAAATCTAGTTTTAAGATTTTTATTTATAAAATTATAAAGTGATTCTATTTTTATTTAAGTTTTAAATATAAAGTTTTATTAATACACATATTTAAAAACAGAAAATAAAATAAATAAATAAATAAAGAAAAACGCGTTGAAATTAAACCTGTCAGTTGAAATTCTGAACCCCGCGACTCGCGGGGTTTGATGCATTAAATACCGCAACTCGCGGAGGTATTCTGACACGCGACAGAAGCCCTAATCAGGCATTAATTACGGAGTTTTTATTATTATTATTTATTAATTAAAACCCTAATTATGTTTTTAGTTTTTAATTAGTTTTTAGTTTTTATTATTATTTTGTATATTTTGTTTAAATTAGTTTAATTAAATTGTAAAATTAGTAGTTTTATTAAATAAATAATATAAAAATAATATTTTTATAAATATTGTACTTTTTACAACTTTTTGTATATTTTTATATTTTGTCCCTTTTCAATCGTTTTAACGTAATATTTGTATTTTTCGCTCATATTTAATTTTAAACTTAGTTTTTGCTATAGTTATTTTTACTCCTAGATTTTTAGGCTTTGCCGTAGAATTCCTTAAGTGCTTTTTCTTTAGACTAAGATTTAGGTGCTTTAGAATTTTGCGACGCCTTTTTAAGTTTTAGTTTCTTTTTAAGTTATTTCCATTTGGGATTTAGTTTTTCTTGTAAGCTTTAATACTTTTAGACGACTTTTACCTATGTATCAATTATCATTCCAATTAGTAATTTCAATTTGCGATTATAATTTTAAGTTAGTTGTAGTAATAAGATTAGGTTAGTCAAGTATTTTTAAGTTTTATAAGTTTCTTTTATTTTTCCGTCACCTTTTATTTTTTCAACCATTTTTCTTTTTCAACCTTTTTCCGACGAACTCTTTTTCTTTCTTATTTCTCGCTATTCTAGTTTTAGGACATAGATTTTTATTCTACTTCTTATCTAAATTTCTTAAAATTACGAAAATTTATTTTAAGTGGTTAAATTAATAGACATCAAAATTTTCTGGTTCGTAGTAATAGTTGGATTTGTACGTGGACCGGGTTATTGGAGCCAAACAGTCCTCAATTATATTGAGACCAAACGAATCCTGCCCCTCTGCTGCATCTTTTGGCTATTCGAAACGTGGGCAAAATCAGAAAAGTCTATTGATTGGATAACTTATTATAATTTTTTTTCCTTTTTAAAACTAATAGGATATTCAGTGAATGCACCGAGCAAGACGTTCACCACCTTTTGTACGTTCACCACCTGTAACTAGATCAAGACATTTAGCAAATATAACCGCCGTTGATTTTTCGTTAGAATCGTCATCCAGTAGACCAAGTACTTTAGTTCAAATTTCCGATAATCCATTTTTTGAACCCGACCTCACAATTGAGAATCCGGAAAATATTCAGGAACGGTTCGTAGATCCTGAACCATTAAACTTTCCTCCGGAGCCACCACTCATTCAAACAGAGATTGTTGGGGAACGAACCATTAAATCAGAATCATCTAGTGATACCGATTCAACAAATTCAATTATGGAGAATCTGGAACCTTTAAGTATGGAAGACCGAATGAGAGCTAAACGCACTGGCCAAGGTCACGCAATTACTCATCCTGACATTAATGCGCCAGATTATGAAATCAAAGGACAAATTATACACATGGTGACTAATCAATGCCAATTTAGTGGTGCGCCGAAGAAAGATCCAAATGAACATCTTCGTACCTTTAATAGGATCTGCACACTATTTAAAATCCGAGAAGTGGAGGATGAACAGATATATCTCATGTTATTTCCCTGGACTTTAAAGGGAGAAGCCAAAGATTGGTTGGAATCGTTACCTGAAGGGGCGATTGATACATGGGATGTTTTAGTTGAAAAATTTCTTAAACAATTCTTTCCTGCATCTAAAGCCGTAAGACTTCAAGCAGAAATTGTTACGTTCACACAGAAGCCAAATGAAACTCTATATGAGGCATGGACTAGATATGGAAAGTTGTTAAGAGGATGTCCGCAACATGGTTTAGACACCTGTCAAATAGTACAAATATTCTACCAAGGATGCGACATCACTACAAGAAAAGACATAGATATAGCAGCTGGTGGTTCTATTATGAAGAAAACCGAAACTGATGCTTACAAAATTATTGATAATACTGCTTCCCACTCACATGAGTGGCACCAAGAAAAAGATATCATTAGATCATCTAAAGCAGCTAGAGCCGATTCTAGCCATGACTTGGATTCCATTTCTGCAAAGATAGATGCTGTGGAAAGACGAATGGAAAAGATGACTAAAGATATTCACTCAATACGAATTAGTTGTGAGCAGTGTGGAGGACCACATTTGACAAAAGATTGTCTCAGTATTGAATTAACAATGGAACAAAGAGAGAATATTTCATACATAAACCAAAGGCCTGGAAATAATTATCAGAATAATTATCAACCGCCAAGATCGATTTACAATCAAAACCGGAATTATAACAGAAATATTCCATACAACAACCAACAAGGTCCTAGCAATCAACAAGTATCCAATAATACTTACAATCAGCAAAGACCTAATTTTCAAAACAAGCCACCACAACAAACCGATGATAAAAAGCCGAATTTAGAAGATATGATGACGAAGCTAGTTGAAACTCAAACGCAGTTTTTCACATCTCAGAAACAAACAAATGAACAAAATGCTCAAGCATTTAGAAATCAACAAGCTTCTATTCAAAATCTAGAACAAGAAGTGAGTAACCTAGCAAGGTTAATAGGTGAGAGAAAACCGGGAAGTCTACCTAGTGATACAAATGCTAACCCCCGAAATGAAACAGCTAAAGCCATTACCACAAGAAGTGGTACAACACTTAAACCACCTGAAATAACTGTAACTTCTGATGGAGCTATTCCTACTCCACAAGAACCACAACCTGATCAAGATAAGGAAAAAGAACCGGTAGTTGAAAAGGTTAATGAAAATAACACAGTTAAGGATAAACCTTATGTTAAACCATACCAACCACCACTTCCTTACCCGAGTAAAATGAAGAAAGAGAAACTTGAAGCCGAGCAATCCAAATTCTTGGATATGTTTAAACAGATAAATGTAAATCTTCCTTTCATTGATGTGATTTCAGGAATGCCTAGATATGCTAAATTCTTGAAAGATCTAATTTCAAATAGGAAGAAAATGGAAGAACTCTTGGCTGTTACTATGAATGCTAATTGTTCAGCAGTGCTGTTGAATAAGATACCAGAAAAATTATCTGATCCAGGAAGTTTCACAATTCCATGTTTTCTGGGTAGTCTTAGTTCAATAGAAGCATTGGCAGACTTAGGTGCTAGTATAAATCTAATGCCGTATTCACTATACACTAAACTAGACTTTGGAGAATTGAAACCAACCAGAATAAGCATACAACTAGCCGATAGATCAATAAAATATCCTAGAGGGATAATGGAGAACATGCTAGTTAAAGTTGGTACTTTAGTATTTCCAGTAGATTTTGTTGTTTTGGACATGGAAGAAGATTCTCAAGTTCCTCTCATATTAGGAAGACCATTCTTAAACACGGCTAAAGCAATGATAGACGTGTTCGGTAAGAAATTGACCCTAAGTATAGAGGATGAGAGTGTTACCTTTTTAGTTGATAGAGCAATGCAACAACCGCAATCTGCAGATGATACATGTTATTATATTCAAACTATAGATGCACATGCAGAATTATTAGAAGAATTTCCAGAATTACAAGGAACAGGAGAATGTTCTTTAGGAGAAGGTAATGAACCAATTGATGAAGCTGAAATGTTAGCTACACTTATAGCTAATGGATATGAACCAACAACAGAAGAAATTCAAATGCTAAAAGAAGAAGACAGATATCGATATAAATCATCGATAGAAGAACCTCCGAAATTAGAGTTAAAGCCACTTCCAAACCATTTGGAATACGCTTATTTACATGGTGAATCTGAATTACCTGTAATAATATCGTCTTCTCTCACTGAAAATGAGAAATCAAAACTCATTTCTGTGTTGAAAGCTCATAAACCAGCCATTGCATGGAAGATTCATGATATTAAAGGAATAAGTCCTTCGTATTGCACACATAAAATCTTTATGGAAGAAGGTCATAAAACGTATGTGCAACGCCAACGAAGACTAAATCCTAATATGCAAGATGTAGTTAAGAAAGAGATTATTAAACTGCTAGATACAGGTTTGATATATCCAATTTCTGATAGTCCATGGGTAAGCCCAGTTCAATGCGTGCCGAAGAAGGGTGGCATGACTGTCATTACAAATGAGAAAAATGAGCTTATTCCTACTAGGACTGTAACAGGATGGCGTGTGTGTATTGATTATAGAAAATTAAATGACGCCACCAGAAAAGATCACTTTCCCTTACCTTTCATAGATCAAATGTTGGAAAGATTAGCCAGAAATAGTTACTATTATTTTCTAGATGGATTTTCCGGATATTTTCAAATTCCAATAGCACCCGAAGATCAAGAGAAAACCACATTCACGTGCCCTTATGGTACTTTTTCTTACAAACGCATGCCATTTGGACTTTGCAACGCCCCTGCAACCTTTCAAAGGTGTATGATGGCGATTTTTCACGACATGATAGAAGAATGCATGGAAGTATTCATGGATGACTTTTCAGTCTTCGGTGATACATTTAAATCATGTCTAGTTAATCTGGAACGAATGCTAATTAGATGCGAAAAATCAAATCTAGTTCTTAATTGAGAGAAATGCCATTTCATGGTTAAAGAGGGCATCGTTCTTGGACATAAAATTTCAAAAGAAGGAATTGAAGTGGATAGAGCTAAAGTAGATGTAATTGCTAAACTTCCACATCCCACCAATGTTAGAGGAGTTAGGAGTTTTCTAGGGCATGTCGGTTTTTACCGACGTTTCATAAAAGATTTTTCAAAAATTGCCACTCCTATGAATAAACTCCTAGAAAAGGATGCTCCATTCATCTTTTCAGATGAGTGTATCAAATCTTTTAATATTCTTAAATAAAAACTCACTAATGCACCGATCATGATAACACCAAATAGGAATCTACCATTTGAACTAATGTGCGATGCAAGTGATTTTGCAATGGGAGCCGTTTTAGGACAAAGGATTGAAAAACGATTTCAACCTATATATTATGCTAGTAAGACGTTACAAGGAGCACAAACGAACTATATAACTACTGAAAAAGAACTCCTTGCTATTGTCTTTGCTTTTGACAAATTTCGATCATATCTCGTTCTAGCAAAAACAATAGTCTATACCGATCATTCTGCTCTTAGATACCTATTTTCGAAACAAGATGCTAAACCAAGATTAATTCGTTGGATCTTACTCTTACAAGAGTTTGATATTGAAATCCGAGATAAAAGAGGAGCAGAAAATCTCGCCGCTGATCATCTTTCTCGTCTTGAAAATCCCGAATTAGAAGTTCTAAATGAATCAGCCATACAAGACAACTTTCCTGATGAATATCTATTGAAGATAGATTATAAAGAAATCCCATGGTTTGCAGACTATGCAAACTACTTGGTTTGTGGATTCCTTGAAAAGGATTATCGTACCAAAGACGAAAGAAATTCTTCAGTGATATAAAACACTATTTTTGGGAAGATCCACATCTGTTTAAAAGTTGTCCCGATGGAATAATACGCCGATGTGTATTTGGAGATGAAGCTAGTAAAATATTAAACCATTGTCACACAGGACCAACAGGAGGGCATAATGGGCCTCAACTAACAGCAAGAAAAGTTTATGATGCTGGATTCTATTGGCCAACAATTTACAAAGACGCACACCTTCTTTGCAAATCCTGTGATGCATGTCAAAGGGCCGGAAAAATAAGTCAACGTGATGAAATGCCACAAAATGTCATCCAAGTATGTGAAGTATTTGACATTTGGGGTATTGAATTTATGGGTCCATTTCCAAAATCTCATAATAATCTATATATACTCGTAGCCATTGATTATGTATCTAAATGGGCGGAAGCACAAGCTCTCCCAACTAACGATGCACGAGTTGTAGTCAACTTTTTAAAACGTCTTTTTGCAAGGTTTGGAACACCGAAAGCTTTAATAAGTGATCGGGGTACTCATTTCTGTAATAATCAACTTGAGAAAGTTCTTAAAAGATATGGAGTAACTCATAAAATCTCCACCGCATATCATCCACAAACAAGTGGACAAGTTGAAAATACCAACCGAGCTTTAAAACGTATTCTAGAGAAAACCGTAGGATCAAATCCGAAGGAATGGTCCATTAAATTGGAGGATGCACTCTGGGCTTTTAGAAAAGCCTACAAAACTCCAATTGGAACCACACCTTTTAGACTTGTTTATGGAAAAGCATGTCATCTTCCAGTAGAAATTGAACACAAAGCATTTTGGGTTTTGAAGACATGTAATCTTGATTTACGTGAAGCTGGACGTCTACGATTAAGTCAACTAAACGAATTAGAAGAATTAAGACATGAAGCATACGAAAATTCGTTAATCTATAAAGAAAGAACGAAGAAATGGCATGATAAAAGAATCAGAAGTTCAAAAGAATTTAAAGAAGGAGACAGAGTTCTTCTTTTCAATTCACGATTCAAGCTATTTCCTGGAAAATTGAAATCAAGATGGTCTGGACCATTCATAGTCAAAAGAGTTTTCCCATACGAAACGATAGAATTGATAAATTCAAATGGGATTGAATTTAAAGTTAATGGTCACAGAGTTAAACATTACATACATGGTCCGATGGAAGTCGACAACGAAGTTAATCACAATTTCGACACCACAGCTAACTAAGTGTGGGGAAAATCAAGTCTTTAAAAGATAATATGTATTTCTGTTAGAGTTAGATTGTCTGTTTTCGTGTAGTTCTCGAAAATGGAACCCAAATGGTCTTTCCCTAGTAGACCCTAAAGAACTAGTCTTCTCCCCCCATTCTGAATTTTTATTTTTTTAGGTTTTTACAAAATGAAGACTGCTTGTGAACTAAACCATGGTCTAATGCTACACGCTTTGATCACTAAAAGAAATAATGACATTCTACCAAGTGAAATAGTATCAGTAATCAGAGAAAGAATGGACGGAGTTAGAAAAGAATCCAGATGCGAAGATAATAAGTTACAATTTGGTAAAGAAAAATCAAAATCCGCAGCAAAAAGAAGAGCACGACACCTAGAAAGATGTCACAAATGCGGAAAATGGTCACATGGAGGTAAATGTTCAAATAATCAAACCTATTCAAATACCGAATTTGTTACTTTATGCAGAGACGGACCGTTCATATGTTTAGAAGAAAAGACACTGAATGCTCGAGGTTACGCCTATGTAGCCATGGAAAACCAATTAAACCGACTATCTTATGAATGGGATAGATCATATAACTAAGAAATCTATTCCACAGGTATGTCTGTACAGTTTTTATTTTTATTTTTATTTTTAACCTTTTGATAATAAACGCTAATTTGTTCGCTAAAAAGTATTAAATTCGTATTGAATAAAATTAGGTTTGGCGACCGAAATTATTGATATCATTCAAAAATTTATTACATCACTGCGAAATTTAACGTTTATTCTTAAGGTATAAATATCTTTAATCAATCAACCCAAAATATTTCAAAAATTCGTCATGAGTTAAATTAGGTTTTGGAACCGAAATTACTTTACCGAAAAGAGGGGCGCAAATTTTTGATAATATTTGATTGATTAAAGTGGGATAAAAAGACAAAAAGATTTTAAATTTTATTTTTACCATGTTTTTAAAATTAATATTTAAATCTTAAATTAATATTGTAAACTTTGTAAAAACAATATATTTAAAATTGTAAATATTTGAAAAACTAATATAAGTTTGGTGTGAATTTATAATATGAATTTTTAAATTAAGTTTGGTGTGAATTTTTAAAATATAAATTTTTAATTTTATGCATTTTAAATTTTAAGTTTAGTGTGAATTTTTAATATTAATTTTGAATTTCATATTTAAGTTGTGTGAATTTAAAAACAAAAATTTACTTTATCTCATTAAGTTAAAAATATGATTTTTAAAATTCGTCGTAAGTTGAAGACTAGGTCTTTGAACCGAAATTGCTTTACCCGAGGGAGGGACGAGAACTTTTATTATCATTGTTTTTAATCTTATTGAATTAAAGTATGCCAAAAACATTAAAAACCCAAAAATCTTAGCTTTTAAAACAATCGCTACAAAAAGACAAATTTTAAAATTTTGTCGAGGGACGGACTAGGACATCGATCCGAAACGACCTCGTCCTAAATAACAAGGGAAACAAAATTTTAAAATTAATTACTTAATTGTTTTTATAAGTTAAAGTTATTAAAAAAAAAAATAATAATAATAATATCAAACTCCGCGACTCGCAGAGTTTGGAGGTTTAATCCCCGCGAGTCGCGGGAGGACCAATTTACAGAAAAAAATAAAACGCACAAACTGATCAGTCCACACCCCCAAAACAGAAAATAACTGCGAAATAACCCACGAAAAACCCGAAAAATACACCCCAAAATCACAATTTTTAACCGTTAATCACCAAATTTTTTACTAAAATCATGTTGAGAAGGATGCTATCTAGGAATTACTCAAGAAAAACGTTAAATTTCTACACCTAAACACCATTTAATTCGAAATTTGGTGTTCTTGAGCCATTTTTTCCCAATTTGATTTTGATGCTTTTTAGTGTAATTAGGCTTAAATTGTTTATGTATTATGCTTGTATAACCTAGATTGATGCTGTTTAACATGATTAGAAGCCTTAAACTTCAAATTTAGAGTAATCTAGGGTTTGTGTTCTTGAGCAAATTTGGGGCTTTTTGATATAAACAGGTTATGGCCGATTTTTGTCATGAATTATTGTTAAATTAAGTAGTATAACATGTTTAGGTAGTTAAAAGATCCAAACTTTGAGCCTAAACATGATTTTGAGAATTAAAGTGGACTTTTTCAAGTCTAAAATTCATGAACTTGATTTTTGAAAGATAATGCCATTTGAAACTTGTTTAATTGCTAGTAATGATTATTTTGATATGTTATTTGAGTTGAATGCTTATGAACTTGGCGAGCGTTTTCGTATATGCTTATTTGAAAAAGTGTAGATTTGATAAAAATGTGAAAATGAGCTTAAGTATGATATAAATTGATCATGTCATTGTAATTATTTTGATTGATGATTTTGCTGACACTAATGCATATTTGGATGCACAAAAATTGTGTTTGATGTGTTTTGCAGACTGAAAGGGGTGAATCTTCATCCCAAGCCCGCAATGCTCCTGCTGAGAATGTGGAACAACAGGAGGTGGATAACTACTACAAGCAGGATATACCTCATCCAGTCATGACCTTTTCTGATATGCACTTGGAAGAATTGCACCCGAACCTGAGATTTGACAGACTTTAGATAGATTATCCAAAATATCAAAGGGGTTTGCATACTCTTCATTCTAAGGTTGTTGAGGTACCGAGGGTCATAGAATGGGGACCCTTAGAAGCTGTAGAATTGGCCGGGCCAATTAGGGAATTACTTGTACAGAGGTATGGTAATTCTTCTTTTAATGACTGGGTACGTTTATTCACCATGCGTAGACCTGTATATAAAGTATGGTGTGAAGAATTGTTATGTAGTATAGAGTTGAATGATCGGGTAGCCAGTTTAACCGATCATTCTTTTATTAGATTTTTGTTAGGCGGTTCGATGCGCCACATGTCTTTACTGGACATGGCTCAGGCTTTACGTATATATACGCCTGAGGAGTTAGCATCTGCCGATTGTAGAGGGTTGATACTAAACGGTAGAAAGATAGATGAAAATTTTGATACACACGGTGTGTGGAGTCAAATGACAAGCCATCACCGTTTCAAAGGGGGAAATTACTCTTATTTGGATATAGATAGAGCCGAATTAAGAGTGATACATAGGTTTTTAGCTAATTCGATTACACAAAGGGGTAAGAACAAGGAAAAAGTAAATGAACAGGATTTGTTTTACCATATGTGTATTCGAGACCCACACAGCGCTGTAAGTATACCATATTGTGTGGGTTATTATTTATCAGCTATGGTTCGGGGGATGCGACCGCATAGCATAATAGGAGGTGGTATTTTTATTACTTTGATTGGTGAATATCTCGGTGTGGATATAAGTCGGGAGGGATTATTAGTAGAAGAACCGGAACCCCGCGATACTATAGGTTTAAATGTATACCATGGTGCGAAAGTTTTGAAGAGGCGAAATAACGCCGCAGTACAATACCATGGTAGACATCCACAGGTGGAGACAAACCAACAGCAAGGTAATGTAGGAGGGGGGAATGAGATGCAAGAAATGCAAAGGTTTATAGCTTCTCAGGAATACGAAAATGCTAGACAGAGAGCATTTGAAGATTGGCAAGTTCATCAGAACCAAATCATAGCTCATTGCCAACATATAGGTAGAAACTATATTCCTACACCGAAACCCATCTTCCCTCCCTGTTCTATAGAGATGCAGCCACCGTATCCTACGTATGACCCTGCCGAAGCATTCTATAGCACCTATGGTATTGCCTGGAACCCCTATTGGTACCAGTATCATCCCTAGTATACAAAGTTTTATTTATTTTGTAATTTGTAATTATTGATACGTTTAATACTTTTGTTAATATTGTAATCATTTTTATAATTATCTAACTTTTATTCTTAGATTTTAATAATTTTTGAATGTGGGGTAATATACCAAACTTCAAAAATATGTATATATGTTTGCAGTTTATCTTATGTACACAATAGGGTAAAACAACGCATTTTCAAAGACTGACATTAAGTTCAGCAAAAGCAACTAATTTTGACGACAAGATGCAAAATATATGTGAAATAACAACAAGACGGAATGAACAAATGATGTGCACCATTTATCATTCAGCAAACAAACGCCAATATATTTGGAAACTTCGGTAAAATTTAATCATTTTCACACAAATCACCCTCAATAATTTAAATTGTTACTGATTTCTTGCAAATGAGGGCATTGCAAGATCTTAAGTGTGGGAAGGGGTTAAATTCTTTCGGATTTTAAAATTTTTTACTTTATACACTTGGTTACCATTAAAAATACTAGTAAAGCAGTAGTTGTATTAGAATCTAGTGCTCTCTGATAATAAAGAACAGCCCTGGTCTTATATACTGACTACCCAATTCTAGTAAAATTTTTCAAAATTTTCAATTAAATGAACTAAAAATCATGTTTATACATATTTATGAACGATAAAACTAGGTTTTAACACCGAAATTATTGTTACCTCAAAAAGGACATAAATTGAGAAACAAACCAAAATGTTAAAATTCATTTAAAATGGAATAGAGGACGATAAAAAGGAAAATAAAAGCCAAGTGTGGGAAAATTTACCAAGTTATCTTAAACATATGTCACATATATCTGTAACAAATAACTGAAAATACTTTTGCTTTGGACTAAACTAAACTGTTTTACCCGATGAAAGAAAAGAAGAGATGGATCTACACGATGAATCAATTCCATCATTAAAAGGAAGTAAAGTCTTCCAAAAAAGAAACGCGCTTCTTGATTTAGGTCATGAAGTTGTCGTCCAGACCAGCTGTAGGTTGACAAAAAATCTAGAAAAGTCATCACTAAAATCAGCAGGAAATCCACGGACCTCAGCATTAAACAGGGTCGCCAAGTGGTCAGATTTATCCTAACCATGAGAAGGATTTATCTCGTACAATGGGGGGCACCATGCAAATTAGCTGGATAAGACTAATGAATCAGATCCCCAGAAAGGATAATCTCCTTAAAGATTAAAAATCAGCTTTTAAGACTGATATTACTCAATCCTAGAGATTGACCTTAAAGATTGAGAATTACAAACTCATGGAATTCAATGATATCTAAACTCGAGCTTGAACGAGAAAATATTTTGATCAAAATTACAAACCGATTTGTTTTCTGAAAACCCTATTTTCAATGCGTTCATTACCATTGAACGTAAAATCCTAGGAATTCACCTGGAATTCATTAGGTCACCTGAACTAAAACGGGTGTCAACCGTAAGAACGGTGGTTGCATAGCATGGTCAAAGACAGGACCTTGTGCCATACCGAAAAATTATAAGGGTGAGCTTTACTATTGCTCCTACCAAGGATAGTAATTGCGTCCGACACGTTATAGACCATAATTAAAAGCATGTCAGGGGACATTGCCTTAACAGTTGCTTGTTCAACGCTTTCCTTTACAACCGGACGGTAGTTTACCGAAAGGTAATATACGGGACAAGTAAACTGGACGTGTTGCTTTCCAAATACAAGGTTAGCAAGTGGGTGACACAAAACCGCAAGTTTTGAGCTAAAATTTTCAAATCTGAAACCCACCAAACCCACAAAAATATTTTGCAAACACCGGTAAAGGGTTATTCCGGAAAACTTATCTAGGGTAAAAACTAGATTTAATTTTCAAAAGATCAAATGTTTTCATAAAGATCCAATTTCCTTAATGGATCTAAATTTTTATAGTCATGTGGGACTGTAAACCATATCGTTACTACCATTGTTCATACCACCGTATAGAAATCACTGATGTACAAAGTGTGAAGAATAAAGAAGTGATTCTAGTATTTCAAGACGATATTGCTTGAGGACAAGCAACGCTCAAGTGTGGGAATATTTGATAATGCTAAAAACGAACATATATTTCATAGCATTATTCCTCAAGAAAGACAAGCTTTTAGTTGCAATTGTTCTATTTACAAGTGATATTCGTTTAAATAATAAAAGGTGAAGACAAAAGACAGATTCGACGAATTGAAGACGCAAACGACCAAAAAGCTCAAAAGTACAAAAGACAATCAAAGAGGTTCCAATTATTGATAAGAAACGTCTCGAAATTACAAGAGTACAAGATTCAAAACGCAAAGTACAAGATATTAAATTGTACGCAAGGACGTTCGAAAATCCGGAACCGGGACCAGAGTCAACTCTCAACGCTCGACGCAACGGACTAAAAATTACAAGTTAACTATGTATATAAATATAATATAATATATAATTAATTATATTAATTATATATATATTATATTTATAAATAAAAACCATCGGCAGAGAAAGACTCCAAAGTTGTGAGCTGTGATTTCAATCTCCGCGACTCGCGGAGTTTGAAGGCCAAAATGGCCGCGAGTCGCGGAGCCCCCAGTTTTGAAACTCCCTATAAAGCAAACCGAAATCTGATCATTTTCATCATCTTTTTCTTCTTCTTCTCATACGTAAAATATATATATATATTTATAATTTATATTTTAATTTTAATTATAATTCTAATAATAAGGGTATGTTAGCAAATGTTGTAAGGGTGTAAGTCGAAATTCTGTCCGTGTAACGCTACGCTATTTTTAATCATTGTAAGTTATGTTCAACCTTTTTACATTAATGTCTCGTAGCTAAGTTATTATTATGCTTATTTAAAACGAAGTAATCATGATGTTGGGCTAATTACTAAAATTGGGTAATTGGGCTTTGTACCATAATTGGGGTTTGGACAAAAGAACGACACTTGTGGAAATTAGACTATGAGCTATTAATGGGCTTTATATTTGTTTAACTAAATGATAATTTGTTAATGTTAATATAAAGATTTACAATTGGGCGTCCCTATAAATTACCATATACACTCAATCGGACACGATGGGCGGGGTATTTATATGTACGAATAATCGTTCATTTAACCGGACACGGGAATGGATTAATAGCCACTAGAATAATTAAAACAGGGGTGAAATTATGTACAAAGGACACTTGGTATAATTGATAACAAAATATTAAAACCTTGGGTTACACTCAGTCGACATCCTGGTGTAATTATTAAACAAAGTATTAAAATCTTGTTACAGTTTAAGTCCCCAATTAGTTGGAATATTTAACTTCGGGTATAAGGATAATTTGACGAGGACACTCGCACTTTATATTTATGACTGATGGACTGTTATGGACAAAAACCAGACGGACATATTAAATAATCCAGGACAAAGGACAATTAACCCATGGGCATAAAACTAAAATCAACACGTCAAACATCATGATTACGGAAGTTTAAATAAGCATAATTCTTTTATTTCATATTTAATTTCCTTTATTTTATATTTAATTGCACTTCTAAATATCGCATTTTTATTATTATTGTATTTAATTGCACTTTTAATTATCGTACTTTTTAATTATCGCAAGTTTATTTTATCGCACTTTTATTATTCACAATTTCATTTATCGTTATTTACTTCATGCTTTAATTTAAGTCTTGTATTTATTTTTAATATTTTACATTTGGTTTTAACTGCGACTAAAGTTTTAAAATCGACAAACCGGTCATTAAACGGTAAAAACCCCCCTTTATAATAATAATATTACTTATATATATATTTGTATTTTTATAAAAGTAAACTAATATAGCGTTGAGCTTTGTTTAAAAAAGATTCCCTGTGGAACGAACCGGACTTACTAAAAACTACACTACTGTACGATTAGGTACACTGCCTATAAGTGTTGTAGCAAGGTTTAAGTATATCCATTCTATAAATAAATAAATATCTTGTGTAAAATTGTATCGTATTTAATAGTATTTTCTGCTAAAATTAATAAGCTATTTTCGTATACACCTCGCGAAACATCAACCACCATCTCCACCCTCAGCATGAAATGCCCCGTTCATATTAATTATAAACGTTTCATATTAATTGGTTTCTTTGCGAGGTTTTGACCTCTATATGAGATGTTTTTCAAATCTTGCATTCGTTTTTAAAAATAACCATAACCTTTATTATTGAATAAAGGTCTTAATGACATAATTTAGATTGTCTATCAAAGACAATCTCCTCAAATAAATAAGTTTTTACACAACCCATTGCAATATAATCAAATATATTACAACAAATACTCCGAATGCAAGTTTAAACAATATAAACAATTATGCCGACTCTAAATTTTGACCTTGGGTTGGCATACGATAGCGGAAGCATTTTTAATATTCACCTGAGAATAAACATGCTTAAAACGTCAACAAAAATGTTGGTGAGTCATAGGTTTAATTTCTATATAATAATCATAACATTTAATAAGCCACAAGATTTCATTTAATTAAATGCGCAGGATCATTACAACTGCAAAACAATCATTCATACGATGAGTCGCCTGGTAACCAACCTTAACATAGAGCGCTTAAGATATCTGGCATCATACATTCCATTATTCAAATGTATGACAAGAACCCTTCGAAGTACTAAAGCATTTCCACTATTCGAAAATGGGGGTGGTTGGTGCCCGTAGATCTACCTTTAGGATTCGCATCAATTAGTGTTTTTCACTAATTCTTAGGTTACCAAGCATAATAATAATAAGTACAGACATCCGGTATAACAAAACAGTCGTAGAATGTAGTTTCATGAACTTGTGCTTATTTTGTAAAACATTTCTAAATTTGCATGTATTCTCATCCCAAAATAATTTAGATTGTAAAAATGGGACTATAACTCACTTGTGATGATTTTCGAATAGATGGTGATAAGACTTGGCCTTTTGACAAATTCACGAACCTAATAATAATATTCTTGTGTCAAGATATATATATATATATATATATATATATATATATATATATATATATATATATATATATATATATATATATATATATATATATATATATAATTAATATTCCATACTTATGATACTTGTGATAATTTTAATTGTCCATTGTTAGTAGTCCAACGTTCGTAGTCCAATAGTCCAACAGTTTAAATATATATATATAAATATAAATGCATATATTGTGTTAGGATTCACTAACACTTTACTATATTGTCTTAATATAATAAGACACATAATATGTATATTGTCTGAAGCAATCCGCGACCCATTGTATACATGTCTCAGGCTCGATCACAACTCAAAGTATATAATATTTTGGAATCCACTTCGACCCACAGCTAACTCGAAATTACTGCCAATGGTGTCTTATAGTTCGTTCCAATAATATATATATAGAAGAAATCAAAATGATATGTCAAAACACTGTATACGGATCCACGGTGATCAAGTCATATATATATATGGTGCCTTACGATCTTTATTAAGACTATAATATATTGTCGTAGAACTTAATCACGACTATTATAAATTGTATTTCCATAAGTTCGGGAACAAGACATGTATAAATACATGTAGGATACAAGGTAAGTTAGCTAGGATAAGGTTAGCATCCATTTTTATTAATCAAAATCGTAGCTAAAAACAAGCAAAAATATCCAATTTTGTTTTACCCATAATTTCTTCGTTACAAATTCGTTTTGAGTGATTCGAGTTTCCATGGTTTCGTATCGAACTCAACATTATTAATCTTAACAGAAAAAGTATAGGTTTAGAGTCGAAAATACAGCTTAGGTGTCAAATAAGAGAAGATAGTCATATCCGTCGTAAGAACGACATCTTGATGACCCTTTTGAAAAACATACTTCCACTTAGATTTTAACCCTGGATTTTGGATATATTTCATATCCATATAAAATAAGATTTTTCAAAAAAGGAAATCTTTTAATTCAAAGTTTAAGATAGGTTTTTAAAATTAAACCCAAAACAGCCCCCGATGATCTATGACGGAGTATGTTCAGTTTTAAGGTGTTCTTCGTGTTTACAAGTTTTATATCCTTATGTTAACTTGACATACTGTCATAATACATGTGTTGAAGTATTTTAAAAGTCAATTTAGAAGAATTAAGTTTATTTTCAAACAAGTTTAGAAATAATCTAAACTATGTTCTTGTTGTTATTAGTTATAACTTAAAATAAGATAGCTATATGGATATGAATCGAAAAAGATTATGAATAAGGTGACTACCTCAAATTAAATGAATAAAGTTGCTGAGAAAATAAGATGATAATCTTGTGATCAAAGATATCCTTGATGGCTTGTAATCCTTGGAGTGGAATCATAGAATGA
This sequence comes from Rutidosis leptorrhynchoides, assembly GCF_046630445.1. Classification (NCBI taxonomy): domain Eukaryota; kingdom Viridiplantae; phylum Streptophyta; class Magnoliopsida; order Asterales; family Asteraceae; genus Rutidosis; species Rutidosis leptorrhynchoides. Next base: position 274,108,901 of record NC_092340.1, on the reverse strand, counting down.
ACAAAAGTTCGAATAAGATTTCTATCTTGAATTAAGATAGTTATAAGTATATGAATTAAACCAAAGCTTATATATGATTATTACCTTGATAAAGAGGAGTAGATGAGTTAACAAAGTGTTCTTGAAGCTAGTTTATGATCAAATTGAATGAAGATTTTCTAGTACTTGAAGTATGTGTGTTTAAAGAGTGTTTAAAGAGTAAGAAATGAAGAGAATACTTGGAGTTCTTGTGTGTGAGTATTATGAGAGTGAAGGTAAGTTAAATAGCTGATATGAAAGAGTAAAAAGAGTGTTAAAAGTCGTGGTTCATGCATATGGTTAAGAGACTTTATCAAAATTTGGAATATAGCATAATAATGCAAACTAGAAGTTAAATGTTGGTTCCCACAAGTCTCCATCATGTTTATCCTTGTCTTGTGACTCATAGGACTGCTAAGGAGGCTATAATTGGTATTTCATATTGGTATATACTCATAGTATTTAAGTATGGAAGCTGGGTATGATACGGGTGTAAATACCGAATGAATACGAATAGAATTCTTGATGGAATTGAATGAGATTATGAGTATAGCTATCTTTGTTGAGTATAAGTATGTTAGTATATATGTTTAACTCCTTCAAAAGTGTATTAATACATATTAATACAATACATATACATACATTTTAATTGAAAAGTTATTACAACGTTAATCGTTATATATATATGTATATAATCTTGAAGTCTTTAAGTTAGTAATCTCATTTTATGTATATAATCAATTGTTATTATATGTAATGAGATACTTAAATATCATTTTATCAAATCATAAGTATGTATATATATATATATATATATATATATATATATATATATATATATATATATATATATATATATATATATATATATATATATATATATATATATATATATATATCCATATAAACATCATTATATAATAATTTCGAGTTATGACGTTCGTGAATCTTCAGACAAACTGGGTGGCCAAATATTTGTATAAAATTCATTTCAAATAACCAAATCTTAATGAGTTTGATTGCTTAACATGTTGGAAAAATTAATTATGTAAATATTAATCTTCTATATATTAGCGAAAAAATCCAGGTCGTTACATTACACACCCGTTAAATTAAATTTCGTCCCGAAATTTAGAATTGTACCTAGTTAACGTGCGATATCGGGAAACAAATGTGGGTACTTCAGCTTCATTTGGTCTTCTCATTCCCAAGTAAATTCAGGTCCTCTACGAGCATTCCATCGAACCTTAACGATTGGTATCTTACTTTGTTTGAGTCGTTTGACCTCACGATCCATAATTTCGACGGGTTCTTTGACGAAATTTAGTTTCTCATCAATTTTAATCTCGTCTAAAGGAATAATTAGATCTTCGGTAGCTAGGCATTTCTTCAGGTTTGAAACATGGAAGGTGTTGTGAATATTTTCTAATTGTGGAGGTAGCTCAAGTCGATTGGCCACCGGCCCAATGCGTTTTTCAATCTTGAATGGCCCAATGTATCTTGGGCTCAATTTCCCCCGCTTTCCAAAACGAATAACACCTTTCCAAGGTGATACCTTAAGCATAACCATATCACCTTCCTCAAACTCTAAAGGTTTTCTTCTAACATCCGCATAGCTCTTTTGTCGACTCCAGGCTATTTTCAATCGTTGCTGAATCTGAATGATTTTATCGGTGGTTTCTTGGATAATTTTTGGACCTGTAATCTGTTTATCCCCCACATCACTCCAACAAATCGGAGACCTGCACTTCCTCCCATAAAGTGCCTCGAATGGTGCCGCCTCAATACTAGAATGATAGCTGTTGTTGTAGGAAAACTCAGCTAACAGTAGATTTCGATCCCAACTGCTTCTAAAATTAATAACACATGCTCATAGCATGTCTTCGAGTGTTTGAATCGTCCTTTCACTCTGCCCATCAGTTTGTGGGTGATAGGCAGTACTTAAATCTAGACGAGTTCCCAACGCTTCGTGTAATGCCTGCCAGAATCTGGAAGTAAATCTGCTATCACGATCAGAGATAATAGAGATTGGTATACCATGTCTAGAAACAACTTCTTTCAGGTATAATCGTGCTAATTTTTCTATACCATCCTCTTCTTTTATTGGCAGAAAGTGTGCTAACTTAGTAAGACGATCGACTATTACCCAAATCATATCATAACCACCTGCGGTTCTCGGTAACTTAGCAATGAAATCCATGGTAATGTTTTCCCATTTCCATTCTGGGATTTCAGGTTGTTGGAGTAGACCCGATGGTTTTTGATGTTCAACTTTGACTTTAGAACAAGTTAAACATGCTCCTACATATGTGGCTATATAGGCCTTCATTACTAGCCACCAAAAGTTTCTCTTGAGGTCTTGGTACATTTTCCCCGCTCTGGGATGTATTGAATATCTGATTTTATGTGCTTCATCTAGTACCACTTTCCTCAAATCCCCATTCTTTAGTACCCAAATTCTTTCAGCTAAATACCTGGTTCCGTCTTCCCGAATATTAAGCTGTTTTTCTAATCCTTTAGGTATTTCCTTTCCAAAAATTCCTTCCTTCAAAACCTCCTGTTGTGCCTCTTTTATTCGAGTAGTAAGATTAGTATGAATAATCATGTTCATAGCTTTTACTCGAATAGGTTCCCTTTCCTTTCGACTCAAGGCATCGGCTACCACATTCGATTTCCCCGGGTGGTAACGGATTTCACAATCATAATCATTTAGCAGCTCAACCCATCTATGCTGCCTCATGTTTAGTTGCTTTTGATTTAAAATATGTTGGAGACTTTTGTGGTTTGTGTATACGATAAACTTGACCCCATACAGATAATATCTCCACATCTTTAATGCAAAAACAATGGCGCCCAATTCCAGATCATGTGTGGTGTAGTTTTGTTCATGAATTTTGAGGTGTCGAGAAGCATATGCAATCACCTTCTTCCGTTGCATAAGAACACACCCAAAACCCATTCTTGATGCGTCGCAGTAAATAACAAAATCTTCCATTCCATCAGGTAACGATAAAATAGGTGCCGTAGTCAACTTCTTTTTCAACAATAGGAAGGCACCCTCTTATTCGGAAGTCCATTCATACTTCTTCCCCTTATGTGTCAAGGCAGTTAAAGGTTTGGCTACCCGGGAGAAATCTTGAATAAATCTCCTATAATAATCGGCTAGACCCAAAAATTGACGTATTTGCGTTGGAGTTTTTGGGATCTCCCAATTTTTGATGGCTTCAATCTTGGCGGGATCAACTTTGATTCCATTACTACTGACTACGTGGCCAAGAAATTGTACTTCATTTAACCAAAAAGCGCACTTAGAGAATTTTACATAAAGTTGTTCTTTTCTTAACAACTCTAATACAAGTCTCAAGTGTTGTTCGTGTTCTTGGTTATTCTTTGAATAGATAAGAATGTCATCAATAAAGACAATAACAAACTTATCTAAATATGGACTACATACTCGGTGCATGAGATCCATGAAAACTGCGGATGCATTGGTTAGACCGAATGCCATAACCATGAATTCGTAATGGCCATAACGAGTTCTGAAGGTTGTTTTTGCTTATCGGCTTCTTTAACCCTCAGTTGATGATAACCCGACCTTAAGTCGATTTTGGAGTATACGCTCGAACCTTAGAGTTGATCAAATAGGTCGTCGATTCGAGGTAAAAGGTATCGGTTTTTGATGGTTACTTTGTTCAGCTCATGGTAATCGATACACATGCAAAAAGACCCATCTTTCTTTTTAACGAACAAAATTGGAGCTCCCCATGGTGAAGTACTCGGTCGGATAAAACCACGTTCTAATAATTCTTGTAGCTAACTTTGTAATTCTTTCATTTCGGTGGGTGCAAGTCTATATGGAGCACGGGCTATTGGTGCGGCTCCTGGTACAAGATCTATTTGGAAGTCAACGGATCGGTGTGGAGGTAGTCCCGGTAATTCGTCCGGAAACACCTCAGGAAATTCTCTTGCAACGGGAACGTCATCGATTTTCTTTTCTTCTTTTTCAACCTTCTCGACATGTGCTAGTATGGCATAGCAACCTTTTCTTATTAGTTTGCGCGCCTTCAAACTACTAATAAGATTTAATTTGGCATTACCCTTTTCTCCGTAAACCATTAAGGGTAACCCGTTTTCTCTCGGAATGCGAAACGCCTTCTCATGACAAACAACTTCGGCTTTCACCTTGGACATCCAGTCCATTCCAATAATTATGTCGAAGCTTCCCAATTCCACCGGTATTAAATCAATTGCAAACGTTTCGCTAACTAAACTAATTTTTCGATTTCGGCAAATTTTATCAACCTTAATTAGTTTACCATTTGCTACTTCAACTATACACTTTTTATCCAAAGGCGTTAACGGGAAATTTAATTTGGCATAAAATTCTCTACTCATATAACTTCTATCGACACCCGAATCAAATAAAACATAAGCAGGTGTATTGTTGATAAGAAACGTACCCGTAACAAGCTCCGGGTCTTCCTGTGCTTTCTCCCCATTAATGTTGAAGGCTCTCCCACGGCCTTGCCTATTTCCATTCCGGAACTGGTTTATGGTATGGCCCGGTTTTCCACATCCATAGCAAACAATGCCGTTATTATTTGTTCCGGCATTATTTGCTCCTCTGTTTCTATTTGGTCTGTAGACTTCACACTTTGCCGCAATATGGCCATTCCTATTGCACTTGGTACATAATTCTCTACAAAACCATTCCGGATGAAACGTATCACACCTTGGGCATATAGTCATTTGCTTTTTGTTATCGTTGTTGTTGTTGTTAGGGTTATTGTTGTTGAGACGTTTGTTGTTGTTATTGTTGTGATTGAGATTGTTGTTGTTATTATTATTGGGATGGTTGTTGCGGTTATTGTTGCGGTTGTTGTTGCGATTATTGTTGTTGTTGGGGTGGTTGCGATTGTTGTTGTAATTGTTGTTTTGATTGTTGTTGTTGTACTGATGACCCTGATCACCGCTTTCCTCCCACTTTCTTTTCCCCTGTTTCATTATGGCCTCCTCGGCCGCTTCTTTCTTTATCCTTCCTGTAACTTGGCCTATCAATTTGTGGGCTATACGGCTCACTTTCTACATTGTTGCAGGGTCGTTAGCACCTACATGCTCTTGGATTCGTTCCGGCAACCCTTTTATGAATGCTTCAATTTTTGCTTCTTCGTCCTCAAATGCTCCAGGACACATTAAAGCCAGTTCATTGAAACGTCGCTCGTAGGTAGTGATATCTAACACTTGGGTTGTCAGTGCTTTAAGCTCTGCCTTGAGCTTGTTGATTTCATTTCTGGGACGGTACTCTTCCGTCATCATGTGCTTGAAAGCGGACCATGGAAGTGCGTAGGCGGTATTCTGTCCTACCTAATCCATGTAGGTATTCCACCATGTCAAAGCAGTACCCCTAAAGTATGTGTGGCATACTTAACTTTATCCTCTTATGCGTAGTTGCTGATTGCGAACACGACTTCAACCTTCTCTGTCCACTGCTTTAGTCCAACGGGTCCTTCAGTTCCTTCAAACTCATTGGGTTTACAGGCTATAAAAGCTTTGTAGGAACATCCTACCCGGTTGCCATTGTTTCTTTCACTGCTGGAACCCGATTGGTTATTGTTGTTCATTGCATTCACCACTGCAGCCATATTTGCAGCGAAAGCTTGAAGTTCTTCTGTGTTCAATTGTTGTTGTCTAGTAGCTGGAGGAGCCATTTCCTTCAAAAATAGCCGAATGAGTTAATCATATAGAATTTTTAGAAGTAGCCAAAAAGTATTTTGTAGCTTAATATGAACTTATTATTATAAAAGCCTTTTCTTCATATTAGCATTTTATAACTATAATAATGTTCATACTTAGTAGCTAACACACGAATTAACTACTAAAATTCTAATATAAAAAACTATGGTAAGTTATTACGTTACTACTTAATAATAAGTTGTAATAATAATAATAAACCTTCCATGCTTATTCATATTATTATACAATCATAAGGAAAAATTACATTGCGGATTTTCTTACAAACTTAAACACACAATATAATACATATTATACAATGCATGGAATACAGGATAGCTGTCGATGGTTCAAGAACGGCGAGATTTCTTAGATGTTGACGTTGTTTCTTTCTCGGCCAAATGTTTGGATTTTCGTTTGGATAGTTCTTTTTCCAATTCCTCCCAATTGGTTCTTTCGGCTAATTATTTGGGAGCGAAACCAACAGTCGTTATACGAGCGGTCATTTTATAAACTGGTCTCTTAGGTGGTTAAGGTGGATGATCACAAACATTTTGGGTCATAATAGGTTCATTGAGTTTGAGATCGGGTATAACAGCCAAAGATTTTCCCAAATCATGTTGTGGTTCGGTAATTTTCACAACTTCTTCAGGATCCTCTTCTTCGGGTTCCTCCTCTGGATCTTCTTCCAGATCCTCTTCCGGATCCTCTTCTAGCAATTGTGAATCTTCCCAATTTTTCCAACAATTTTCCACTTTAATGGTAGCACCAAAAGTTAACTTTTCCGTTGGTTCATAAGTCGTATGCTTTGACTCAGCCTCCGAATCACTTGATAAGTAAATGAAATCCGAATCACTAGAGATGCTTATATGATCGGATGAAGTCATCTATCACATAATAGCAGGCACGTTAAGAGAATGATATATCTTATAATATTTATATGTTAATAATCTTATGTTTCTAACAATTATATTAAGCAATCATTTTTAAAATAATTACGGTTGAAGTCCAGACTCGCTAATGCATCAAAAAATCAGTTAAACACACTAATGAAAAATTTTCTGATTCTCTTAGACCAACGCTCGGATACCAACTGAAATGTCGCGTTCATATTAATTATAAACGTTTCATATTAATTGGTTTCTTTACGAGGTTTTGACCTCTATATGAAACGTTTTTCAAATCTTGCATTCGTTTTTAAAAACAACCATAACCTTTATTATTAAATAAAGGTCTTAATGACATAATTTAGATTGTCTATCAAAGAAAATCTCCTCAAATAAATAAGTTTTTACACAACCCATTACAATATAATCAAATATATTACAACAAATACTGCGAATGCAAGTTTAAACAATATAAACAATTATACCGACTCCAAATCTTGAACTTGGGTTGGCATACGACAGTGGAAGCGTTTTTAATATTCACCTGAGAATAAACATGGTTAAAACGTCAACAAAAATGTTGGTGAGTCATAGGTTTAATTTCTATATAATAATCATAACATTTAATAATCCACAAGATTTCATTTAATTAAATGCGAAGGATCATTACAACTGCAAAAAAATCATTCATACGATGAGTCACCTGGTAACCGACCTTAACATAGAGCACTTAAGATATCTGGCATCATACATTCCACTATTCAAATGTATGACAAGAACCCTTCGAAGTACTAAAGCATTTCCACTATTCGAAAATGGGGGTGGTTGGTGCCCGTAGATCTACCTTTAGGATTCGCGTCAATTAGTGTTTTTCACTAATTCTTAGGTTACCAAGCATAATAATAATAAGTACAGATATCCGGTATAACAAAACAGTCGTAGAATGTAGTTTCATGAACTTGTGCTTATTTTGTAAAACATTTATAAATTTGCATGTATTCTCATCCCAAAATAATTTAGATTGTAAAAATGGGACTATAACTCACTTGTGATGATTTCTGAATAGATGGTGATAAGACTTGGCCTTTTGACAAATTCACGAACCTAATAATAATATTCTTGTATCAAGATATATATATAATTAATATTCCATACTTATGATACTTGTGATAATTTTAATTGTCCATTGTTAGTAGTCCAACGTTCGTAGTCCAATAGTCCAATAGTCCAAGAGTATAAATATATATATAAATATAAATGCGTATATTGTGTTAGGATTCACTAACACTATAATATATTGTCTTAATATAATAAGACACATAATATGTATATTGTCTGAAGCAATCCGCGACCCATTGTATACATGTCTCAGGCTCGATCACAACTCAAAGTATATAATATTTTGGAATCAACTTCGACCCACAGCTAACTCGAAATTACTGCCAATGGTGTCTTATAGTTCGTTCCAATAATATATATAGAAGAAATCAAAATGATATGTCAAAACGCTGTATACGGATCCACGGTGATCAAGTTATATATATATATATGGTGCCTTACGATCTTTATTAAGACTATAATATATTGTCGTAGAACTTAATCATGACTATTATAAATTGTATTTCCATAGGTTCGGGAACAAGACATGTATAAATACATGTAGGATACAAGGTAAGTTAGCTAGGATAAGGTTAGCATCCATTTTTATTAATCAAAACCGTAGCTAAAAACAAGCAAAAATATCTAATTTTATTTTACCCATAATTTCTTCGTTACAAATTCGTTTTGAGTGATTCGAGTTGCCATGGTTTTGTATCGAACTCAACATTATTAATCTTAACAGAAAAAGTATAGGTTTATAGTTGAAAATACAGCTTAGGTGTCAAATAAGAGAAGATAGTCATATCCATCGTAAGAACGACATCTTGATGACCCTTTTGAAAAACATACTTCCACTTAGAGTTTAACCCTGGATTTTGGATATATTTCATATCCATATAAAATAAGATTTTTTAGAAAAGGAAATCTTTTAATTCAATGTTTAAGATAGGTTTTTAAAATTAAACCCAAAACAGCCCCCGATGATCTATGACGGCGTATGTTCAGTTTTAAAGTGTTCTTCGTATTTACAAGTTTTATATCCTTATGTTAGCTTGACATACTGTCATAATACATGTGTTGAAGTATTTTAAAAGTCAAGTTATAAGGATTAAGTTTATTTGCAAACAAGTTTAGAAATAATCTAAACTATGTTCTTGTTGTTATTAGTTATAACTCAAAATAAGATAGCTATATGGATATGAATCGAAAAAGATTATGAATAAGGTGACTACCTCAAATTAAATGAACAAAGTTGCTGAGAAAATAAGATGATAATCTTGTGATCAAAGATATCCTTGATGGCTTGTAATCCTTGGAGTGGAATCATATAATGAACAAAAGTTCGAATAAGATTTCTATCTTGAATTAAGATAGTTATAAGTATATGAATTGAACCAAAGCTTATATATGATTCTTACCTTGATAAAGAGGAGTAGATGAGTTAACAAAGTATTCTTGGAGCTAATTTATGATCAAAGTGAATGAAGATTTTCTAGTACTTGAAGTATGTGTGTTTAAAGAGAGTTTAAAGAGTAAGAAATGGAGAGAATACTTGGAGTTCTTGTGTGTGAGTATTATGAGAGTGAAGGTAAGTTAAATAGCTGATATGAATGAGTAAAAAGAGTGTTAAAAGTTGTGGTTCATGCATATGGTTAAGAGACTTTATCAAAATTTAGAATATAGCATAATAATGCAAACTAGAAGTTAAATGTTGGTTCCCACAAGTCTCCATCATGTTTATCCTTGTCTTATGACTCATAGGGCTGCTAAGGAGGCTATAATTGGTATTTAATATTGGTATATACTCATAGTATTTAAGTATGGAAGCTGGGTATGATACGGGTGTAAATACGTAATGAATACGAATAGAATTCTTGATGGAATTGAATGAGATTATGAGTATAGCTATCTTTATTGAGTATAAGTATGTTAGTATATATGTTTAAGTCCTTAAAAAGTGTATTAATATGTGACGACCCGGGAATTTCCGATCAAATTTAAACTTTAATCTTAATCTATAATCGACACGATAAGCAAAGTCTGTAATGTTGAGTCTTGAGAGTGTGGAAATCTATATTCATGTAATCATTTAACCTCGACCAAATTCCGACGATTCTCGAATAACTATTCGCAATCAGATATATATAGATATACATATGTATGTATCATAATTTGTACTATAATTTAAAATAATATAAGATTTCATTACTAAAAATAAATATGTAAAATAAAAATAAGATATAATAAAATCTGTTATGAATCTATATATATACATATATAAAGCATATATGGAACATAATTATAAATTAACTATAATACTCGTCTGTCATCTCGTTTGGTATTAAACAAGTTAAATACGAAATTAATAAGTGAATAAATATATATAAACAATTGTAGATATCATATTATACTATACTATAAGTTCTATACATAACTAATGATTTTGTACATCATATCATAAAATATAACATGTATAGATATTAAATATTCAAAATATGTCGTTATTTATATCATATGATTATTACAAGGTTAATAAATTGTAATAATAATAATATATGTAATTTCAATTTAAAGATATAGTTATTATACTAAAAATAGTATGACTACTTTCATTAAGATTAAAATTTGTATTATTAATTATTATTTCTCAATATATAATATGTTGTGTGATAAAAATAAATTGTTAAAAATATTACTAATATCATTACTAACATTATTACTATCATTAATAATATTAGTATTATTGTAATTAATATGATTATTATTATTAATAATATTGTTATAAATCTTATAGATATTATTATTATCAACAATATGATTATTATTATTATAAATTTTTTTACTATTAATAAAGCTAACGGTACATTTTTTTGTTTTGTTTGTTTTGTTTACATAATATCAGAATTATTAATTATTATAAATTATATTATTATTATTATTATTATTAATTATTATTAGTATTTTAATCAATAATAAGATATATTTACATTTACTAATAAAAACGTATAACTAAAAACAGATGGATTCATTTCTCTTGTTACCATCAAACTGTACGTAATTTTTGTCTTTGGTCTCTAAATGGAATCTTACTACAGAGAATTCCAAAATCTGTTAACAATTGCAATCAACTTTTAATTTTTATTTACTTCCTTCTGTCTGTTCTTTTTTTATCTGAGTAATAAAGGTCGACATTCAATATATATAAAAATCGATTACTTCCAGTGTAAAACAAAACCAAAGACTTTACATTATCCATTACCACTTTCAAACACCCTTAGTAATACCCATTCAATTGAAATTAAGCTGAAAATGGAAGAAACCTAGTCCCGTCTTCTGTCTTTGCTTCTAATCTCCAAAAATTCGATTTCTTAAAAATTTGTAAAATCCTTAAATGCCATTCTATTAGAAATCGTTCACTTAAACTTCCTGTAAAGTTTCAAACCTCAATTCGTTCTATCAAATTCAAATTTTGGAGTCAAAGATTTTTTTTTAAAAGTCAACGATTATGTTCTTGAAGAAATTCGAATTTGTATTTGTGTTTCAACTTCAATAAACGATTTAAAAAGTTTACATGAATGATTTGTGATATATTTCATGTTGTAACTAGGGTCTAAAACGTTCACGATTTAAAAATCAAAATTTTTTTTTTCTTTCTACCGTCGAGCAGCAAGTTTTTTTTTTTAATTTTTTTTTGTTAACTAAATGTTACAAGCATAAGTCGTAACAGTAAAAACCTAGGTCCCAAATTCGATTTATATATCGCGTATTGATTTTGGATTTGATTCTGAGTAGTCTCTGGTCGATTTACTTTTTAGAGAAGAAGAACACAGTATAAAATGGTTTATAAATAGATAAAGTGTGTATTAATCAGAAAACGTGAAATGGTGTATTGGTCTTGGGTGTTGTCTGCAAACGAGAGGTCCTGGGATCAAACCCAGGCCACTGCAAATTCTTTTTATTAATTATAATAGAAACCACTTGGCTGCTGGACTCACTTTCTAATTGGGCCACGGAATTTATGGTATATATTGGGCCGTAAAAGGATTTATTGAATGATAATTGATGTTGGGCCGAGTTTATGTGTTAAGAAATTAATTATTGTAGATAAATTAAAGATGTAGCAAGCGGTGTAGTGGTTAGGAGTGTGGTATGTTTAGCGAGAGGTCTTGGGTTCGATCCTCACCGGGTGCATTCTTTTTATATTAGAGGCCTTTAAAGGTAATTCCATTATCAATTTATTTTATCATTATTATTAGTTTTATTATTATTATGATTGTAATTATAATTATTATTGTTAATGTATGTATTATTATATTTAACCTGATTAGGATTATTGTTAGTATTAATTATTAGTTATTATGAGTATTATTAATATTAATGTAAGTATTTTTATCATTAATATTAGTATATTAGGAGTACCCTTTATCATTAATTTTAGTATTATTAATTATGAACACTAAAAATTTCCATTTAAAAATGATAGTTATTATTAAACTTACCATTACTATTGAAAATGTTTTTTTTTTTTTTTGCTAAAACTATTATTTTTACTTTATCATTATTAATAGAATTACCATTGTTACTAAAATTACTATTATAAGTAGTATTATTATCCTTAAACCAGTATTACTACAATTGATAATTTTACAAAAAGAATGATATATACATATATATATAAATACAGATATATTTACTAAAGAAAGTATACTAATACTACATAAAATTTCATTTTAACTAGTAACATTAATTAAATATCAAATAAGTATCATAATGTAAAGTAGGTATTAATAAAATTATATATATAAGAACATTAATCTTAATACATAAAATAATAGATATACACTTGTTTGATTACAATTATATATTTTAATATATATACAAATGATATAGGTTCGTGAATCCGAGGTCAACCCTACAATTGTTCAATGTAGTCATATGTATTTTTTCTACAAAATACATTAGGTGAGTTTCATTTGCTCCTTTTAATCTTTATATTTTTGGGACTGAGAATACATGCGCTTTTATAAATGTTTTACGAAATAGACACAAGTAATCGAAACTACATTATATGGTTGAATGATCGAAATCGAATATGCCCCTTTTTATTAAGTCTAGTAATCTAAGAATTAGGGAACAGACACCCTAATTGATGCGAACTCTAAAGATAGATCTATCGGGCCCAACAAGCCCCATCCAAAGTACCGGATGCTTTAGTATTTTGAAATTTATATCATGTTCGAAAGAGGATCCCGGAATGATGGGGGATATTCTTATATACATATTGTGAATGTCGATTACCAGGTGTTCAATCCATATGAATGATATTTTTGTCTCTATGTATGGGACATATGTTTATGAAAAATGAAAATATGAAATCTTGTGGTCTATTAAAATGATGAAATGATTATTTATGATAAACTAATGAACTCACCAACCTTTTGGTTGACACTTTAAAGCATGTTTATTCTCAGGTATGAAAGAAATCTTCCGCTGTGCATTTGCTCATTTTAGAGACATTACCTGGAATCATTCATGACATATTTCAAAAGACGTTGCATTCGAGTCGTCGATGTCATCAATATTATTATCAAGTCATTTATAGTTTAGATATATTATGCAATGGTATGTATGCCATCAACTTCCAATGTATTAAAAGTTTATATTTTCAAAAATAAATGCAATGTTTGTAAAATGTATCATATAGAGGTAAAGTACCTCGCGATGTAATCAACTGTTGTGAATCGTTTATAATCGATATGGATTTCGTCCGGATGGATTAGGACGGGTCCTTTCAGTTGGTATCAGAGTGGTGGTCGTAGCGAACCAGGTCTTGCATTAGTGTGTCTAAATAGGAGTTGTTAGGATGCATTAGTGAGTCTGGACTTCGACTTAATAGTTGTTAGGTTACTTTAAGGAGTCTGGACTTGAACCTGGTCTGCATGTTAAAAGTTTTGCTTATCATTTCGTGTCGAAAATTACCTGCTTATCATTCTTAGAGAATCACTTGCTTATCATTCTTAGTCTAGACACGTCTTACTGCATTTAGTGCATCAATAGTGTATAGACAAAAATTCATATCTTAGCGTATCTGTTACTGTAGACTTTGTCTAACAACTTTCATAGAATTCATCCGTAACTTATGGGATTTTAGTATTATATATGTATATGTAAATTATGTATTGCAGGGTACTAATCTACATCCTATAATCTAATTCTTATCGAATATACAACATCTGACTGTACGAGATGAATCCCTCAACCAGTTCGAGTCCCTCAGATGTCGATAACTATTCCGATAGTTATTCCAAACAGCTATTCCGACATGGATATTCACCTAAGCTCCGAAAGTGGTGTCACCAGAATGAATCAATCAATCAGCCTTTCCAAATTCATCTGATGAGTTCGTAGTCGACTTCATCAAATGAGACGCGAAGAAGGCGATCCCTTCCACTAACCGAATTTACCTCTTGACGATGAACCTAAAGCATTTACCGGCGAACCAGTCCGAAACACCATTTTCACCCTCATTTCCCAAATATATCAACTCGATTATACTCTATCCACAATTCTAAACCTTATTCAGCCACTCGTTCCAACCGCCAGTCATTCCGAAATAATGGGAGAAGCCAACAAGCTTCGCGCTCGAGTAATCAATTTGCAGAATATAGTGCAAAACTTACCAGCTTCAGCAACAACATTAATACCATTACCACCAACAACCCAAGTTTCAACGTCACACGCCTCAACGTCTCATTCGATACCTCGAATATAATCATCGTTCTACGAATCGTTCTACATAAACTATCTTCGTCCTTCATGGCAATTAGGTAATCTTTAATGTTTTAGAGATTATGTACTCTAGTTTTAGCCGTAAATTTGATGAGTTTAATATCACATTGACTCATTAAATCCATGATTATATCTAAAGAAAATATATATGTATATATGTTTTCATAAAGATTGTAATTAAAAATTCTTTTGTACAAACTGTTAATGGTGAAAATATTTTAACGGGTAGGTAATACCCGAGGAATATTTAGATTTCATATTAATAAGTTACATTATACATTCTTCGAATCTGATTCAATAGTCATTTACTATCCTATTTACAACCACTAATATACGAATCCGTTCACCACAGAATAACCATTTTTATTCAATTTCGTATTTAGATTTTGACTTCTCAGAATCCAACAAGTGGCATAATGAAGAAAACATTGAACAAAATAAAATTTGTTAGAAATAAACGAATTAACTAATTGAAACATTGTTAAGAATCCATGCTAACTGTTCCTAGCTAATTCTTCCTAGCTAACTGATTATATTTTATTTATCGCAATTTAATTATCGTAATTTACATTTTCGCAATTTTATTTATCGTCATTTAATTTTCTTTTATTTACTTTACGCACTTTATTTATCGTCATTTAATTTCTGTTATTTATTTTTACGCACTTTAAATATAGGGACACATATACAAGGTTTTGACATATCATATCGACGCATCTATATATATTATTTGGAATCACCATAGACACTCTATATGCAGTAATGATCGAGTTCTCTATACAGGGTTGAGGTTGATTCTACAATAATATATATAGTTTGAGTTGTGATCGAGTTTGAGACGTATACGGGTCATGATACGTATTAATTTGAATATTATATATATAATTATATATGAATTATTGAATTGTCAACTGAGGACTATCAACATTGGACAATTAAAATGAATTAAAATATCGATTATAACATATGAAACTAAACATTTCTTCAAGTTTGCCACTTGATTTCACCCTAAACCTCATTTGTATCTTGACGATTACCATCTGCGTTCAAACCTTTCATGATTCTTGAAAACGCCTCAATCGATAGGATGAACCAACCGCACTTCATCTACGGAAGAAAAGATTGATGCATATAGTTACGCACTTGAAAAACTCTTGGAAACTGAGTAAACGTTTAACACATAACTGTGCTAATTTCTTTAGTGTTATTATTACCCAAAATAACTTTGCAGTTCTTCTTCAAAATAGCCAATTTTGTCACAGCTCCAGCAAGACAACTTCGACTTTTCGTACGAAACAACCTTATTATAACGTTGATATATACGCGTGCTCTTTTATTGTTACCGGGCAACCTTTTATATTCCACCATATTATCGTCAGCGTTTAATCATCTAAAAACACAATTCTCTTGAAATCACCTCAAATTGATAACCAATGATTCAGATATGGTAGCAGTAAATGTAGAGGAACCGGCAATCAGTACTTTGAAAACTCACAGCATATCTACATTAATAGTTATATGTATAACGTTTATCTCTTAGAATAATGATCTTCCATTCTAAAATTCTGAAAATCACCCAGTCTGCGAACTAATACTCTAAATTGTGAAAAGTTGAATGAAGCAACAAAAAGGGTAAACGACCTTAATCATCGGAAGTTTGATGATAAAGAATAGAACGTTGGAAAAGCTCAGAAAAGTTGGAACTGGAAAACGGATTGAGCTAACCACGAAGGAGACCAAGGATAAATACAAGGACCATACCCTATATATAAAGAATCCAGGTAATTATGGATCTGTTGAAATCTTTAGAGAATATCTTGCTCCGAAGTCATGTTAAAATCTTGCGGAAAATTTTTCCTTATCAACCATCGAACTTAGAAATTCCAAAATATCATCAATATCTTCAATATTTTTGAGGATATTTTCATAAATATTCTCGTCTGAAATTATATACCTCCTCGTGCTTCCTGTGTATCATTATATTGGAAACATTCAATAGAAAATTTAGTACCGAAAAGCAGATTATGCGAAACTAGGAAGAAAGCCGTGGACAAATCACAAAGAATAAGTTTAACTTCAAAGAATCCAAATGATTCAATGTCTGCTAAAATCTTTAGTGAATATCTTACTCCTTACTCTAAACCCTTACAAACAATAGTTTCTATCATCCTCTGATCTTAGATATTCGAAGATATTATCGTATATTTCATTACAAATATCCTCCATATTTCTGAAGATATTTTAATAACTATTCTTATCTGAAATCAATAATCTCTTCGTGCTATCAGTATTACATCATATAGAAACTGTTAGTTTCTATATTCTGTAAACTTTCGAGCTTAAAATATGAATGATATTGAAGTAATGTTGGGAACTGATGCATGAGTTAGTATAATATAATGACACTTGATCAACGTGATTATATTACAGTAAGTCATGCTGAGTTTCTAAATGGGATATGATGATTTACAGATTATAACGTTATCATGTACTATGTTACACGACTCTTACATTTTATCTGATATATAAACATATCAAGAACATATTTTCTTGATAGTTCTATCTTTTCCGGATATCCTAGTAATTTGACGAATCAAGATCGTGCTATTACCATTTCTTTCTTAGAACATTAACTATGTTCATTTCGAAGTTCATATCTATGAATTCTGGACCGTTGCTCGCTTTACCAGAGGTCGAGAGGATAATAAAAAGGCAAAAAATCCAAAATATAAGGGAAAATATAAAGCCCAACAACAACACCGAAATTACAAACTATGGATATCAGTGCGTATAGCAATATAAAGACACGGGAGGATTATAATCCCTAGAGCATAGTAGAAATAAACAGATTCTTCCGGTGGGAGTTGGAAAAGAAGAACGATCATTGCGATAGTCAGAATAAGGAAAAGGATTAGAACCGGATTAAGCATTATTATGTTCTTTTAGATATATGAACTGAGGAAGAAGGTATTGGAATGGTGAGAATAATGGAACGGAAGAGCTTAATTTATAATGGAAATATCAGACAGAGTAATCGAGGCAGATCATCATATTTAATTACAGAGATCTTAATTTCATTATTCGCCGAAGAATCAAATCTTTTAGATTTCGAAGATTTTCTTTAAATCCCTTGAATTCCGGAACTCAACCAAGATAACGTCAAAAGTTAAGAAGCATCTCATTTTCTAAAACCCACCGTGACTACGTCACCGGTTAAGACAAATTCTTATTATCTTATTTCACTCTTTTGTGATAGCTTCACTCGTACGCTTCGTGTAATCGAATTGTTTCATCCATATTTCTCAATAATGATAAAACTATATTTATCAACTCAATGATCGTCACAACAACATTCTTATTGTTAGCCATAACGACCTCGATCAAATTTCGGGACGAAATTTCTTTAACGGGTAGGTACTGTGACGACCCGGGAATTTTCGACCAAATTTAAACTTTAACCTTAATCTATAATCGACACGATAAGCAAAGTCTGTAATGTTGAGTCTTGAGAGTGTTGAAATCTATATTCATGTAATCATTTGACCTCGACCAAATTCTGACGATTCACGAATAACTATTCGCAATCAGATATATATAGATATACATATGTATGTATCATAATTTGTACTATAATTTAAAATAATATAAGATTTCATTACTAAAAATAAATATGTAAAATAAAAATAAGATATAATAAAATCTGTTATGAATCTATATATATACATATATAAAGCATATATGGAACATAATTATTAATTAACTATAATACTCGTTTGTCATCTCGTTTGGTATTAAACAAGTTAAATACGAAATTAATAAGTGAATAAATATATATAAACAATTGTAGATATCATATTATACTATACTATAAGTTCTATACATAACTAATGATTTTGTACATCATATCATAAAATATAACATGTATAGATATTAAATATTCAAAATATGTCGTTATTTATATCATATGATTATTACAAGGTTAATAAATTGTAATAATAATAATATATGTAATTTCAATTTAAAGATATAGTTATTATACTAAAAATAGTATGACTACTTTCATTAAGATTAAAATTTGTATTATTAATTATTATTTCTCAATATATAATATGTTGTGTGATAAAAATAAATTGTTAAAAATATTACTAATATCATTACTAACATTATTACTATCATTAATAATATTAGTATTATTGTAATTAATATGATTATTATTATTAATAATATTGTTATAAATCTTATAGATATTATTATTATCAACAATATTATTATTATTATTATAAAAATTTTTACTATTAATAAAGCTAACGGTACATTTTGTTTGTTTGTTTGTTTTGTTTACATAATATCAGAATTATTAATTATTATAAATTATATTATTATTATTATTATTATTATTATTATTATTATTATTATTATTATTAATTATTATTAGTATTTTAATCATTAATAAGATATATTTACATTTACTAATAAAAACGTATAACTAAAAACAGATGGATTCATTTCTCTTGTTACCATCAAACTATATGTAATTTTTGTCTTTGGTCTCTAAATGGAATCTAACTACAGAGAATTCCAAAATCTGTTAATAATTGCAATCAACTTTTAATTTTTATTTACTTCCTTCTGTCTGTTCTTGTTTTATCTGAGTAATAAAGGTCGACATTCAATATATATAAAAATCGATTACTTCCAGTGTAAAACAAAACCAAAGACTTTACATTATCCATTACCACTTTCAAACACCCTTAGTAATACCCATTCAATTAAAATTAAGCTGAAAATGGAAGAAACCCAGTCCCGTCTTCTGTCTTTGCTTCTAATCTCCAAAAATTCAATTTCTTAAAAATTTGTAAAATCCTTAACTGCCATTCTATTAGAAATCGTTCACTTAAACTTCCTGTAAAGTTTCAAACCTCAATTCGTTCTATCAAATTCAAATTTTGGAGTCAAAGATTTTTTTTTAAAAAGTCAACGATTATGTTCTTGAAGAAATTCTAATTTGTATTTGTGTTTCAACTTCAATAAATGATTTAAAAAGTTTACATGAATGATTTATGATATATTTCATGTTGTAACTAGGGTCTAAAACGTTCACGATTTAAAAATCAAATTTTTTTTTCTTTCTACCGTCGAGCAGCAAGTTTTTTTTTATTTTTAATTTTTTTTTTTGTTAACTAAATGTTACAAGCATAAGTCGTAACAGTAAAAACCAAGGTCCCAAATTCGATTTATATATCGCGTATTGATTTTGGATTTGATTCTGAGTAGTCTCTGGTCGATTTACTTTTTAGAGAAGAAGAACACAGTATAAAATGGTTTATAAATAGATAAAGTGTGTATTAATCAGAAAACGTGAAATGGTGTATTGGTCTTGGGTGTTGTCTGCAAACGAGAGGTCCTGGGATCAAACCCAGGCCACTGCAAATTCTTTTTATTAATTATAATAGAAACCACTTGGCTGCTGGACTCACTTTCTAATTGGGCCACGGAATTTATGGTATATATTGGGCCGTAAAAGGATTTATTGAATGAGAATTGATGTTGGGCCGAGTTTATGTGTTAAGAAATTAATTGTTGTAGATAAATTAAAGATGTAGCAAGCGGTGTATTGGTTAGGCGTGTGGTATGTTTAGCGAGAGGTCTTGGGTTTGATCCTCATCGGGTGCATTCTTTTTCTATTAGAGGCCTTTAAAGGTAATTCCATTATCAATTTATTTTATCATTATTATTAGTTTTATTATTATTATGATTGTAATTATAATTATTATTGTTAATGTATGTATTATTATATTTAACCTGATTAGGATTATTGTTAGTATTAATTATTAGTTATTATGAGTATTATTAATATTAATGTAAGTATTTTTATCATTAATATTAGTATATTAGGAGTACCCTTTATCATTAATTTTAGTATTATTAATTATGAACACTAAAAATTTCCATTTAAAAACGATAGTTATTATTAAACTTACCATTACTATTGAAATTGTTTTTTTTTTTTTTGCTAAAACTATTATTTTTACTTTATCATTATTAATAGAATTACCATTGTTACTAAAATTACTATTATAAGTATTATTATTATCCTTAAACCAGTATTACTACAATTGATAATTTTACAAAAAGAACGATATATACATATAAATAAATACAGATATATTTACTAAAGAAAGTATACTAATACTACATAAAATTTCATTTTAACTAGTAACATTAATTAAATATCATATAAGTATCATAATGTAAAGTAGGTATTAATAAAATTATATATATAAGAACATTAATCTTAATACATAAAATAATAGATATACACTTGTTTGATTACGATTATATATTTTAATATATATACAAATGATATAGGTTCGTAAATCCGAGGTCAACCCTACAATTGTTCAATGTAGTCATATGTATTTTTACTACAAAATACATTAGGTGAGTTTCATTTGCTCCTTTTAATCTTTATATTTTTGGGACTGAGAATACATGCGCTTTTATAAATGTTTTACGAAATAGACACAAGTAATCGAAACTACATTATATGGTTGAATGATCGAAATCGAATATGCCCCTTTTTATTAAGTCTGGTAATCTAAGAATTAGGGAACAGACACCCTAATTGATGCGAACTCTAAAGATAGATCTATCCAATCCAACAAGCCCCATCCAAAGTACCGGATGCTTTAGTATTTCAAAATTTATATCATGTCCGAAGGAGGATCCCGGAATGATGGGGATATTCTTATATACATATTGTGAATGTCGATTACCAGGTGTTCAATCCATATGAATGATATTTTTGTCTCTATGTATGGGACATATGTTTATGAGAAATGAAAATATGAAATCTTGTGGTCTATTAAAATGATGAAATGATTATTTATGATAAACTAATGAACTCACCAACCTTTTGGTTGACACTTTAAAGCATGTTTATTCTCAGGTATGAAAGAAATCTTCCGCTGTGCATTTGCTCATTTTAGAGACATTACCTGGAATCATTCATGACATATTTCAAAAGACGTTGCATTCGAGTCGTCGATGTCATCAATATTATTATCAAGTCATTTATAGTTTAGATATATTATGAAATGGTATGTATGCCGTCAACTTCTAATGTATTAAAAGTTTGTCTTTTCAAAAACGAATGCAATATTTGTAAAATGTATCATATAGAGGTCAAGTACCTCACGATGTAATCAACTGTTGTGAATCGTTTATAATCGATATGGATTTCGTCCGAATGGATTAGGACGGGTCCTTTCATAATACATATTAATACAATACATATACATACATTTTAATTTAGAAGTTATTACAACGTTAATCGTTATATATATATATATATATATATATATATATATATATATATATATATATATATATATATATATATATATATATATATATATATATATATATATATATATATATATATATATATATATATATATATATATATATATATATATATATATATATAATCTTGAAGTCTTTAAGTTAGTAATCTCATTTTATGTATATAACCAATTGTTATTATATGTAATGAGATACTTAAATATCATTTTATCAAATCATAAGTATATATATATCCATATATACATCATTATATAATTATTTCGAGTTATGACGTTCGTGAATCGTCAGACAAACTGGGTGGCCAAACAGTTGTATAAAATTCATTTCAAATAACCAAATCTTAATGAGTTTGATTGCTTAACATGTTGGAAACATTAATTATGTAAATATTAATCTTCTATATATTAGCAGAAAAATCCGGGTCGTTACACAGCAGGCCGCTCTGGGCTCTTCAGTTATTGCTTAAATTCAGCATCCTTTGCTTTATCACTTTCAATTTCAGAAGGGGTTTTGGGACGTTCAGACCCAACAAGGGGATCTAAATTGGTTTTCTTAAAAGTCCTGTAAACCTACATTTCTCCTTCTACAACGGATAACATACAAAAAGGCAGAGACATGTATATGAGAATACATATAACTAATGATAACACACTCTAGACAGAGCATATTAATAAAAGTGCCTACCACGGCCTTCCCAGCTTAGTACAGGCACATATCCAATACGCCAATTGTCCCTCATTCCATAGAGAACTAAGATGGTTTCATATTCACTATATGATCTTTGTGGAAGTTCTAGTACTTTCCAATCTTCAACCGTCGCCTTCTCATCCTCAGATAAAGTGATCGATTTACTCGCTTCTATTTTTGTCTTCCTCCATTTTCGAACATTGGCCCAAGCATCATTAATGACTCTTTCATTAACAAAAAAGTAGGGCTCTTTCCAATTTTTCAATGAAGATTCCTTCAACCCAGTAAAAGCCTTATTTGGTTTGCAGTCAAATGTGTACCAATACTTGCGAACCAATCGAGTTCTAAACAATTCATGAAAAATATTTACATTTGGTACTTCTTCTACGGCATTACAGTACATTTCAAAAAGTATAATTTTTTGTAACCCTAGCGGATGAATCTAACTAAGACCTATTACATAATGGGAAAGAATTTTTTGAAGAAAGGAAGAAAGAGGAATACGAAGATTCTCTACAGTTAATTGAAGCTTATAGAGGGTGATCGTCTTCTCAGGAGTTTTGTTAGCTCTATCGCTAGAGGAAGGAACCATAGGGTTTAGTAATCTAAGATTTCTATGCTCTCTATATAACTGGTCTATTTCGGCTTCAGTGATGCTGGAAGGAATTGTGCTCACATCACGATTGTCTCTTTGGGAAGAAATGCTGCTGGACTCGACCATGGTAGTACACAAAATAAAATAAATACAAACAGAAGAGAAAGATGAGTGATAACTGACCTCGCACAAATCAAATCGCTAAAATGAGTAATTACACTTATCTTCAAAGAAGATGATCAGTTTTCGGAAAAAGGAAAAGGAAAGAGGAATGGCTTATTTATAATCAAACTAGTGGACGATGAAAGGATGTGATTGAGCCACGTGTATGAACCATATTAATTGGGGAAAAATTTAAATTTCGAAAATAAAGCAAAAAAAATTTGGGGGCAAATTCATAATTGGAAACATGACGTCAGCTCAGAAGAACAGATGGCTACAGCAGATTTGTGTCTTCGAGGAAAAAGGCATATTTTATTTTTAGTTTAATGACTTTATTTTTTGCAAAAATAAAGACATTAAACTGGGAGACTTAATGGTGTATCCTAGGGAATACACGCATGAAAACATCATTTTTATATAGAAAAATGGATCAAATAGCACAAAAGATAATAAAATTTGGCGGTTTACAGTATTTGCCACTCAGCGTACAGCAGGCTTCCCAGCGTCATGCATAAGCCCTACAGGCAGCTTCAATGCTTAAGACCTTTTACTAGGCGTGTGAGCAGCACGCAGCCATGTCTGTCATACCAAGTCGGTTCCGGATATTTCACACAACAGATTCAATCAGCGATTGACACATGTATCCCGAGAATTTCAGACATTCTACGCCTATAAATAGACCACCTGGGTTACCACATTTCACATTTAAACTTCAGTCAGAGAGAAGTACACTTTCTCTCTCACGCAGTTCTTTCTCACTCTAAACGCACTTTAGCCTCTTAGCAGCAATACGCTAGACGGATCAATTACAGGATGATCCCAAGACTGATTGAGGCCACCCCATGGATCTCTCATCCGTGTTCCGGGTCTGCAGAGATTATTTCTCGAGGGTAAACATCAGTCGACATCATCTGCTCCACGCTAAGCAGCTATTGTCTTGTACTGGTACCTTACAGCCGCTACACGAAAAATCGTACCAACAGTATCAGAGCGCCAGACTTTGTTATAGAGAACCAGGTTGAATTATGTGTGCCTTATGTGTTAGCTAGGGTGCCTTAGCAACTGTTACCACTATAACCTTTCCTGCCTTAGATCTAAGTGCTTTAAATCCTTATATGCTAACTTTGCCTTAGCTTCTTGCCTTAGAAAGTTTACTTACTTATACTTTTTATCTTCCTTAGGATGGTGAGTCAATTTAAAAACTTAGTTCGCGCTCCTAAGTACTCTCCAGCCACGCCACCGCATCCAAATGCGATACCTGCTGATTCTGCTGATTCTGGCTCTCAGCACTCACCAGTATATAAACCAATGAGTACTCCAGAATGGGATGCTCTTCAAAGCCTCCCTAACTACAACAATGACTTCTCAAGTTACGAGCCTGAAGAAGAGCCTATTGAAGAATCATCTGAAAATTCATCTCTAAAGAGAAACCAACCCGAAACCGCTACTGCTGATAAAGCCGGTCCATCAAAAAGGGCTATATCACCATTCTGTGAAAACATTGAGCACGTGATGGTGAAGTGTGATCTCCTCAACCTCCAGTGTAGTTGTGAAAATAATAGGGAGTATAGTAGATGCCATGTTGCTCGGATTGAAGGAGATCATCATAGAATCTTTCGGCACTCAAACCGAAAAGCTGGAGAATATTGTGAGGAATAACACAGAGAAAGTGATGAAGGAGGTAATGAAGGTAAAGGCTGACGAAGAACGTGGTACAAGGTGTGGTAAAAAGAGTTTATGGTTTATCTCGAAAACGACATGAAAGCTATGACGGAGAATGAGAAGGGTCGTGATGTTTGCGAGGTGTAGTACGAAATAGTATTATTTTTAATATGAAATATGGTGAAATATAATACAAGTTTTATTTATTTATATAGATGGAATATACCTAAACCTTGCTACAACACTATAGGCAGTGTACCTAATCGTAGAGTAGTGTAGTTTTTAGTAAGTCATGTTCGTTCCACATGGAGCTAGCGATTACGTACTATATTTTTAACAACTATATTTATATAAAATATATATAATTATATATAGTAATAATAATATATAAAAGGGGGTTTTACCGTTTAATGACCGGTTTGTCGATTTTATATTTTAAGCGTAAAGATAAATAACAATAATTAAAGTGCATAAAATAAATAACAATATTTAAAGTTGCGATAATTAAAAGTGTGTTAAATGAAATGACAGTAAATAAAATGATAGAAAATAAAAGTACGATGAGAAATACAATAAAAGTATTATGCTTATTTAAACTTCCGTAACCATGATGTTTGACGTTTTGATTTTAATTAATTGTTACCCGGGTTAATTGAATTTTGTCCTGGCTTATTTGATACCTATCTGGGTTTTGCCCATAATAGTCCATCGGTCATAATTATAATATGATCATCAAATTAACCTTATTCCCGAAGTCAAATATTCCAACTAATTAGGGACTCGAACTGTAACAAGGTTTTAATACTTTGTTAATAATTACACCAGGTTATCGACTGCGTGTAATCCAAGTTTTTAATACTTTGTTAATAATTACACCAATTATCCTTGTATGTAATCCACTCCTGTTTTAATTAGTCCATGATACATTAATTTATTTACTTGGCCATAATGAATAATCAATTACCCAATCCAATTGATTAATTAAATGATTGTAAACGATGTCGTATAAACGTCACTAAATAGGACATTCATAATCAATTTAATAATTATTATATTAACTAATTTGAAGATAGGTTCGACAGGTTCCAATGAGTTGTCATTCAATTAGACAATACCCCTACCTATTAATAGTCAATAGTCCAATGTTCACAAGTGTCGGTCTTTTGTCCAAACCCAAATTATGGTGCAAAATCCAATAACCCCGTCTTAATATTTAGCCCAACATCACGATTACTTCAGCTCAAATAAGCATAATAATAACTTAGTTACGATACATTAATCGAAAAAGGAAGAACATAGCTTACAGTGATTATTTATCGCGTAGCGTTACACAGACAGAGTTCTGACTTTAAAACCCGTAAAACATTTCTTGCAATAACCCAACTAAACCAAAACTTTATTATTAAAATTAACTTAAATTAAAATTATAATATAAATATATATATTATGTTTACAGAGAATGAAAGAAAGGAATGAAAAAAATGGTGTCTCATTCGGGCAGAATTCGCTGGCTTTTATAGATGTGAACTGATCCTGAGGGCCATGCTATTGCATGGCTTCTTAGTGTTATTCCCATGTGATCACATGGCCAGCCTGACATGCTCCCATCAGTTTGTTTTCTATTTTACCGACGTTTTATTTAATAATATAATATAATATATATAATTTTATATAATTATATATATATTATATTATATTTATGTGTATAGTAGACTAGTAATTTTAGGACCGTTGACTCGCACGTTGATGCTCGGTTTATGTCTCGGTTCCGAATTTTCGAACGTCCTTTTGTACGTATAGATATCTTGTACTTTGCGTTCCGCGGCTTGTACTCTTGTAAATTTTAGACGTTTCTCATCAATAAATTGAACCACTTGAATTATATCTTGTACATTTGCGCTTTTTGGTCATTTGCGTCTTCAAATCTTTGTTTTCTTCTTTTGTCTTCACACTTATTTATTTAAACGATTATTACATAAAAATAGAACAATAGTAACTAAAAGCTTTACATATTGGAAGGATATTACTACTAAATATATGTTCATTTGGAGCACTATCAAATATCCCCACACTTGAACGTTGCTTGTCCTCAAGCAATACAGAACTTGAAATAAAATCACACTTCACTCGAATCACTTTTTTTTTATTCTCACACTTTATACATCAGTGATTTTGATACGGTGGTATAAACAATGATAGTAACAATAGAACCATGGTTAAAGGTGGGTGTGCCATCCACAGTTGCCTTGGGTTTAGGTCAACAACACTTGCAATCAAATAGCCGATTTACTTTCGGTTTCCAAAGCAAAGTGCACATTTGAAAGGCGGTTTAAAGTCCCACGTGACTATGAAAATTTAGATCCTTAAGGAAATTGGATCTTTATGAAAATATTTGATCTTTTGAAAATTTAACCTAGATTTTACCCTAGACCAATTTTTCGGAATAACCCTTCACCGGTGTTTGCAAAAGGTTTTTGTGGGTTTTGTGGGTTTCAGATTTGAAAATTTTAGTTCAAAACTAGCGGTTTTGTGTCACCCACTTGTTAACCTTGTATTAGGAAAGCAACACGTGCATGACACTTGCCCCGTATATTACCTTTCGGTAAACTACCGTCCGGTTGTAAAGGAAAGTGTTGAACAAGCAACTGTTAAGGCAATGTCTAATGACATGCTTTTGATTATGGTCCACGTCGTGTCGGATGCAATTACTATCCTTTGTAGGAGAAATAGTAAAGATCACCCTATAATTTTTCGGTTTGGCACAAGGTCCTGTCTTCGACCATGCTATCCAACGACCGTTCTTACGGTTGACACCCGATTTAATTCAGGTGACCTAATGAATTCCGGTGAATTCTTAAGATTTTACGTTCAATGGTAATGAATGCATTGAAAATAGGTTTTCAGAAAACAAATCGGTTTTATGTTCGATCAAAATATTTTCTCATTCAAGCTCGAGTTTAGATAGCATCGAATTCCATAAGTTTGTAATTCTAAATATTTAAAGTCAATCTCAAGGATTGAGTAATATCAGGCTTAAAAGCTGATTTTTAATCTTTAAGGAGATTATCCTTTCTGGGGGTCTGATTCATTAGTCTTATCAAGCTAATTTGCACGGCGCCCTCCTCATTTTACGAGACAGATTCTCTCATGGTTAGGATAAGTCTGACCACTTGGCGACCCTGTTTGATGCTGAGGTCCGTGGATTTCGTGCTGATTTTAGAGATGACTTTTCTAGATTTTTCGTCAACCTACAGCTGGTCTGGACGACAACTTCCTGACCTAAATCAAGAAGCGCGTGTCTTTTTTGGAAGACTTTACTTCCTTTTAATGATGGAATTGATTCATCGTGTAGATCTATCTATTCTTTCAAAGGTATTACAATAAATCGGATAAAACTGATTAGTTTAGTCGTAAAAGTACCTGCAATAATATGTACCAAATATGTGATATGTGTTTTAAAGAACTTGGTAAATTCTTCCCACACTTAGCTTTTATTTATTCTTTTCTTTGCCTTTTTATTCTCTTCTATTCCATTTTAAATGAATTCAAGCGTTTTGGGTTATTTCTCCATTTATGTTCTCTTCGAGGTAACAATAATTTCGGCATTAACACCTAGTTTTATCGTTCATAAATATGTATAAACATGATTTTGAATTCATTTAGTTGAAAATTTTTCAAATTTTCACAAATTTTGGCAATTAAACTAAGTGTAAACCCGCGAGAATTTATAACCCTTCCCCACACTTGAGATCATGCAATGCCCTCATTTGCATGAAATCGGACTATAATTATAAATTCATGAGGGTGATTAGTGTAGAAAAGTGATTAAAAATACCGAGTTTGCAAACATATTATTTTATATCACATTTGATATTTTGCGTCTTGTCGTCAAAATTAGTAGCTTTTGCTGAACTTTAATGTCAGTCTTTGAATGTTTTACCCTGTTTTGTACATAAGATAAACTACAAACATATATATAATATATATATATATTTTTTAAAAACCTTTATTTATTAAAACAATTTAAATGAATAATTTTTTAAAATTTTGTTTTCTTTTACTTTAGGTAGTTTCGGTATGTTTACCTAGTCCATCCCTCGACAAAATTTAAAATTTTTCGTTTTTAAAGCGATTGTTTTAAAAGCAAATATTTTTGGGTTTTTTAATTTTTTTAGTGTACTTTAGATCAATAAAATTAAAAATAATGATAACAAAATTTTTCGCCCCGCCCTCGGGTAAAGTAATTTCGATTCTATGATATAATCTTTAACTTACGACGAATTTTAGAAATCATTTTTTAAACTTAATGAAATAAAGTAAATTTTGTTTTTAAATTCACACAAAACTTAAATTTAAAAAGCGTATTAATTTCATACAAACCTACAAAACAAAATAAAAGTCAGAATGGGGGGAAGAAAACTATTTCTTTAGTGTCTGCTAGTGGAAAAGACCAATCAGATTCCATTCTCGGAACTACACGAGAACAGAACAAATAACTCTAGACAGAATTATTTCTTAGAACATTTGAATCTCCCCACACTTAGGTAGCTGTGATTTTGAAATTGTGATTAACTTCATTGTCAATTTCTCTTGGCTCATAATCAACTTGCATATCTATGACTTTTGCTTTAAGCCATTGGTCGGATTCCTGTGTAACATTCACAAATTCAACTAGTTTCGCCTTTTCTTTAGGCGATAGATTGGATACTAACCGGTTACATAACTTAAAGTTCCCCTTGGTTCTAGCATCACGAATCCGTTTAATAAGTTTCTTCATTGAACTGTTAATAACGGACTCATTTAATTTCATATCAACAATGGGGTTCTTTGTTATCAAGTCATCATTAGGTGTTACTTCATTTTCCCCACACTTAGGCATTTTATTATTGTTAAGCACTACCGTTGGAGTTGGTAAAACAACATGGTTCTTACCAATCATTTTTGTTGGTTCAACGGTTTTGGTTGGTGGACATTTAGCCTTTCGACTCACAAAGGTGAACGATTTGTCACCATCACTAAGTGTCATTCTACCCTCTCTTACATCAAATAATGCCCCGGTGGAGGCTAAGAATGGTCGACCTAAAATTAGAGGAATGTTTGAGTCCTCTTCTATGTCAATGACAATAAATTCAACTAGAAAGGTTAAATTACCTACTTGAACGGGTAGGTTGTCAGCAATTCCAACTGGGTGCCTAATGGTTTGATCAAAGAATCGAACACTCATTTTTGTTGGACTTAACTCACCTACTCCTAATCTCTTATATAATAAAAGGTGCATAACACTCACACTCGCACCTAAATCTGCTAGTGCATCATACATGACACAATCACTAAGTAGACAAGGAACAATAAATTCACCCGGATCACCCAACCTTGGTGGAAGTTTTGGTGGAACTGTCTTCACCGGGTTTACTTCTGCGGTTTTTATTTCTTACATTTTCTTATTCTTCTTCTTCTTCTTTCCAGAGGTATCACAAACTTTATTACCTATCACTTGCTCATATTCAACTCCTTTTCTTGGAAACGGGATGGGTGGTCTGTATGGTGCCACCATTGGTTTTACATACTCGGGTGGTGGTGGTATTGTAACTTCTTCATTGTTACTCACATCTAAAACCTTCCCATCTTCTGATGCTGGTTTTTCAGAATTCGTTGAAACCATATTAACATTCTCATTCCAAGGATTTAGTTCAGTATTACTCGGTAGCTTTCCTTGTTCCCTCTCACTCATCATGCTAGCAAGAGTACCTACGTGTTTTTCTAGATTCAAAATAGAAGCTTGTTGAGTTCTTAATGACTGATCAAACCTCTCATTTGTTTGGGTTTGAGATGTAGTAAATTGTGTTTGAGATTCCATTAGCCTTGCCATCATTTCTTCTAGATTTGGTTTTTTCTCTTCGATTTGTTGTGGTGGTTTATACAAGCCAGGTCTTTGTTGATTGAAAGTGTTGTTTTGAGTTGGTTGGTTATTCGGAATTTGTTGATTATACGAGTTATTGTTGGGTCCATTTGGATTGTAAAGAATGTTTTGATTTCGATTGAAGTTTGGCCTTGGCAGTTGATAATTATTTTGATAATTATTTCCCAGCCTTTGGGTCATGTAGGAAACATTCTCACGTTGTTCCATTGTTTGTTCAATGTTACAATCTTTCGTTAAGTGTGGTCCACCGCATTGCTCACAATTGATTCGTATTGCGTGAATATCTTTATTCATCTTTTCCATTCGTCTCTCGAAAGCATCTATTTTTGCTAAAACTGAATCAAAATCATGGCTAGAATCGGCTCTAGCCACTTTAGATGAACGAAAAATATCTTTTTCCTGGGGCCACTCATGCGAGTAGGAGGCTGTGTTATCAATGATTTTGTGAGCTTCGATTGCGGTTTTCTTCATAATGGAACCACCGGCTGCTGTGTCGATGTCTTTTCGTGTAGCAACGTCGACACCTTGGTAGAATATTTGTACTATTTGATAAGTGTCTAAATAGTGCTGAGGACATCCTCTCAACAACTTTCCGAATCTTGTTCACGCCTCATATAATGTTTCATTTGGCTTTTGCGCTAACGTAACAATTTCTCCTTGAAGTCTCACGGCTTTAGATGCCGGAAAGAATCTTTTAAGAAATTTCTCAACTAAAACATCACATGTGTCAATTGCTCCTTCGAGTAACGATTCTAACCAATCTTTGGCTTCTCCCTTTAAAGTCAAGGGAAACAACATGAGATAGATCTGTTCATCCTCAACTTCTCTGATTTGAATAGAGTACAGATCCTATTAAAGGTTCTAAGATGTTCGTTTGGATCTTCTTTTGGAGTACCACTATATTGGCATTGATTAGTTACCATGTGTAGGATTTGTCCTTTGATTTCATAATCTGGCGCATTAATGTCTGGCTTAATAATGGCGTGTCCTTGGCCCGTGCGTGTGGCTCTCATTCGATCTTCCATACTTAGAGGTTCCGTTACTTCCATAATTGAATTTGTTGAATACGAATCACTAGAGGATTCTCGATAGTGAAATTGGGTACAAAAGATGGATTATCGGAAATTCTAATTGGAGTACTTGTTCGACTAGATGATGATTCTAAAAAAAATCAACGGCGGCAATATTGGCTAGATGTCTTGATCGAGTTATAGGTGGTGAACGTTTTGCTCGTTGCATTCACTGAATATCCTATTAGAAATTATATAAGTTATCAAATTAATAGACTTTTCTGCTTTTGCCCACGTTTCGAATAGCCAAAAGATGCAGCAGGGAGCCAGGATCCTTTAAGTTGGAAAATCCACAACTCAGCCACTAACAAATCCAACTATTACTACGAAGCAGAAAATTTGGATGTCTATCAATTTAACCGCTTAAAATAATTTTTCATCGAAATTTAAAGAAAATAAAGAAAATTCTATGTCCTAAAAAACTAGAGCGTAGAAATGAGAAAGAAAAAACGCGTCGAGAAATAAGAGTCGAAAGACAAACGTCGAAAAATAAAAAGATCAAAAAATAATAATAAGAAACTAATTGTCGAAACTTAAAAGTCTAAAAACTAAATCTAAAAAGTTGCGCCTAAAGGTATTGAAGCTTAAAAGGAATTCTATATCCAAAACGGTAATAACTTAAAAGGCACTAAAATATATAAACGGCGTCGCAAAATTCTAAAGCGCCTAAATCTTAATTCTAAAGAAAAAGCACTTAAGTGATTTTACGGCAAAGTCTTAAAAGCTAAAAATCTACGGCAAATCTATAACTACGAAATTAATATTACTAACGACGAATATTAAAAACTATGAATAAACGATAAAAAGATACAAAATATAAAATAAAATGATAAAAATACAAATTTTATAAAAATATTATTTTTATATTATTATTATATAAAAATATTAATTAATCTATATAATCAATAAAGATAATAAAAACTTAAAATTATAATTAATATTAAAACTAGGAATAAATATATTAAATAAACTATACCCTAATTTAAATAAAAATATTAATTATATTTAAACCCTACTGCGTGTAATTATTACGTACCAGGTTATCAGTCCAGACACTCCTTGTGATTGCATGGGTTTAAAGTTGTGGGCTCATGCGATCACATGGCCCAAGAATCCAGAATTGTTTCGGGCTTTTAAACTGATCGGCCCAATTAAAATTTTTATTTATTATTTGATTTTTATATTTTCTGATTTATTACAAAATATTTATATAAATTAAATTAAACTTATATTTTAAATCCAAAAATAAAAGTACTTGTTAATATTATATATAAAATCTTAAAAATATATATTTTTATATTATATATATATATATATATATATATATATATATATATATATATATATATATATATATATTACTTTTTTACCACTTATTATAAATACAAAATATTTTTACGAAATAAGAAATAATATATTTTTTTTTAAAATATATTTTTACTAAAATATAGCATAAAAATTTAGCGTTTCGCCGGTTCCCCGGCAGCGGCGCCAGAAATACTCTATGTTTGCGAGGTGTAGTACGAAATAGTATTATTTTTAATATGAAATACGGTGAAATATGATACAAGTTTTATTTATTTATATAGATGGAATATACCTAAACCTTACTACAACACTATAGGCAGTATACCTAATCGTAGAGTAGTGTAGTTTTTAGTAAGTCCGGTTCATTCCACAGGGAGCTAGCGATTACGTATTATATTTTTAACTACTATATTTATATAATATATATATAATTATATATAGTAATAATAATATATAAAAGGGGGGTTTTACCGTTTAATGACCGGTTTGTCGATTTTATATTTTAAGCGTAAAGATAAATGACAATAATTAAAGTGCGTAAAATAAATAATAATATTTAAAGTTGCGATAATTAAAAGTGTGTTAAATGAAATGACAGTAAATAAAATGACAGAAAATAAAAGTACGATGAGAAATATAATAAAAGTATTATGCTTATTTAAACTTCCGTAACCATGATGTTTGACATTTTGATTTTAATTAATTGTTACCCGGGTTAATTGTCCTTTGTCCTGGCTTATTTGATACCTATCTGGGTTTTGCCCATAATAGTCCATCAGTCATAATTATAGTATGTTCATCAAATTAACCTTATTCCCGAAGTTAAATATTCCAACTGATTAGGGATTCGAACTGTAATAAGGTTTTAATACTTTGTTAACAATTATACCAGGTTATCGACTGCGTGTAATCCAAGGTTTTAATACTTTGTTAACAATTACACCAATTATCCTTGTATGTAATCCACCCCTATTTTAATTAGTCTATGATACATTAATTTATTCACTTGGCCATAATGAATAATCAATTACCCAATCCAATTGATTAATTAAATGATTGTAAACGATGTCGTATAAACATCACTAAATAGGACATTCATAATCAATTTAATCATTATTAGATTAACTAATTTGAAGATAGGTTCGACAGGTTCCAATGAGTTGTCATTCAATTAGACAATACTCCCTACCTATTAATAGTCAATAGTCCAATGTTCCCAAGTGTCGGTCTTTTGTTCAAACCCTAATTATGGTACAAAATCCAATAACCCCGTCTTAATATTTAGCCCAACATCACGATTACTTCGGCTCAAATAAGCATAATAATAACTTAGTTACGATACATTAATTAAAAAAGGAAGAACATAGCTTACAGTGATTATTTATCGTGTAGCGTTACACGGACAGAGTTTCGACTTTAAAACCCGTAAAACATTTCTTACAATAACCCAACTAAACCATAACTGTATTATTAAAATTAACTTAAATTAAAATTATAACTATAATATAAATATATATATTATGTTTACAGAGAATGAAAGAAAGAAATGAAAAAAATGGTGTCTCATTCGGGCAGAATTCGCTGGCTTTTATAGATGTGAACTGATCCTGAGTGTAGAGACCCATCCTAATCCATCCGGACGAAGTCCGTATCGATTATAAATGATTCACAACAGTTGATTACATCGCGAGGTACTTGACCTCTATATGATACATTTTACAAACATTGTATTCATTTTTGAAAAGACAATCTTTCATTACATCGAAAGTTGACGGTAGGCATACTATTTCATAATATATGTAACTATAATTAACTTTAAATAATCTTGATGAACTCAACGACTCGAATGCAACGTCTTTTGAAATATGTCATGAATGACTTCAAGTAATGTATCTAATATGAGCAAATGTACAGTGGAAGATTTCTTTCGTACCTGAGAATAAACATGCTTTAAAGTGTCAACCAAAAGGTTGGTGAGTTCATTAGTTTAACATAAATAATCATTTCATAATTTTAATAGACCACAAGATTTCATATTTCCATTTCTCATAAACATACGTCCCATGCATAGAGACAAAAATATCATTCATATGGATTGAACACCTGGTAACCGACATTCACAATATGCATATAAGAATATCCTCATCATTCCGGGATCCTCCTTCGGACATGATATAAATTTTGAAGTAGTAAAGCATCCGGTACTTTGGATGGGGCTTGTTAGGCCCGATAGATCTATCTTTAGGATTCGCGTCAATTAGGGTGTCTGTTCCCTAATTCTTAGATTACCAGACTAAAAAAAAGGGGCATATTCGGTTTAATAATCCAGCCATAGAATGTAGTTTTAAGTACTTGTGTCTATTACGTCAAACATTTATAAAAGCAGCGCATGTATTCTCAGTCCCAAAAATATATATTGCAAAAGCATTTAAAAAGGGAGCAAATGAAACTCACCATACTGTATTTTGTAGTAAAAATACATATAATAATATTGAACAACTGAACAATGCAGGGTTGGCCTTGGATTCACGAACCTATATCATTTATATATATATATATATATATATATATCAACACATAGTCGTAATCGAACCCAAGACCTCATAAGACTTTCAATAAAAGAAATTCCCAAAGCCGGGCTCGAACCCAAGACCTCTCGCTCACCCTCTCACCCCCTTAACCATTTGAGCTGCGGCTCTTTTCTGTCTAATCTTTATACCCATTTTAATTTAACCCGACTTCTTTCCTGGCTCCTTCTTCTTCTTCTTTATAAAATCAAGATTGAACCAGAGGTATCATTTCTATATCAACAAAACACCAATTTGGTTTATATTTAAACAATCAGAGGAAAAAAAATGTGGTTTTTCGAATCAATAAAACGAAGAAACAAAATTTAAATAAATAAAGGAGGAGACCCCTGCCCGTCGCTGTTTATATCACAAAAAAAATTTTTGATTTCGATTCTTGAGTACGTATTTGACAAAACTTATAACATGACTTACATTTCAATTCAATCCTAAAAACTTTCTCAAACATTAATTTAACCTGACACATCGATGTGAATTCGAATTTCACGGTAAACAAAAGTTTGACTTTTTTAAAAATAAAAGTTTGACTCCAAAATTGAGATTCGTTAAGATGAATTGGAAGCTGAGATTTTGTAAGTAGATTGAATAAAGGATTCCTATCACTTCTGCAATTTTAGCTTTGGCTAATTGTATCGAAAATGAAATAAGAGAAAAAAAATTTAAAAGCGTACAGAGAAAAAAAAATTTATTTAGATGTGCTCTTTCAATTCAATTTGGACTCCTTCTTTTATTTGCAGAGATGCTAATCAGTATGTATACATTGTAAATAATGGAGATCGAGAGTTTGTTTTGTAATGGAAAAGTGGGTCGACAGCTTTTCATAAGCCAGAAGAAAAAGAAGCAGAAACAAACAAGAAGGATGGGAATCTATTACTTAATCACGCGTAATTATATTTTAGTATTTATATAACTGAATTTATATATTTGTATTTATTTTTATATGTCTGTCTTTGATATCTTATAACTAATCCTAATAATTATTAAATATATTAATAATATTAATACTTTTAAAATGATAAAAATGTAACGACCCGTCCTAATCCACCTGGACGAAGTCATCAACATTTGGTCCCATTGCGATGATCGGCTCCAAGTAATGTCCTTATATTGAGCAAATGCACAGCGGAAGACTTAATTCGTACCTGAGAATTAACATGCTTTAAAGTGTCAACCAAAAGGTTGGTGAGTTCATAGGTTTATCATAACAATCATTTTAATATTTTAATAGACCACAAGATTTCATATACATAAACGTTTTAATAAAGATATTCTAAGTGGTTGAGCACTTGGTAACCATACTTAACATTTAATCAACGTCGCATATTCCCTTTATTATGAAATCTCACTACACCGTACCAAGTGTAGTCACGAAACGAAGTACTGTGCAACCGTTGAATACTGGTCGTCCAGTCCGGTTGGGGTTGTCAGGCCCGATAGATCTATCAACAGGATTCGCGTTTACAATACCGCTGTAAATAGTAGTTACCAAGCTACAGGGAAGTATGCCAGTGGTACAACTCAACGTAGAATATATATTTTTAGTCACTTGTGTCTATAACGTAAATCATTTATAAAAGCAGCACATGTATTCTCAGTCCCAAAAATATATATTGCAAAAGCAATTAAAAAGGGAGCAAATGAAACTCACCTAATGTATTTTAGAGTAAAAATACATATGACGACATTTAACAGTGTAGGGTTGACCTCGGATTCACGAACCTATATTATCCACATATATTAGTATTAGTAATATATATATTATTTTAATTGTTATGTATATTTCTATATATACTTTTATATATGTTTCATATAAGTTTTTTTTTTTATAACAAATTTTATTGTAATAATAATAATATTAATAGTAGTATTGATAATAATAATAATAATAACTTTTAATAACAATGATAGTTTTAATAATAACAGTAATTTTATTAAAAAAATGTAAATTTTAATTAAAATGATAATTTTAATACTTTTGATGATAAGAATTATAATAATAATAATTTTAATAATAATAATAATAAAGGTAATAATAATAATAATAATAAAATTACTACCTCAAAAAGAAAATGGCTTAAAATAATGCCCGAGCTCGGGATTGAACCCGAGACCTCTCGCTTAACATAAATGTTCCTAACCCTTGATCCATTTGTTAATTTCTTGAATTAAGTAACACCCTAACTTCTTTAAATCGAATGTCTGCCACCATTATTATCATTTTATATTTTGCAGAATAATCATCAATTATGTTTATCATTACCATCTCGTTATTTCATGCTTTGTTCCTCAAACAAAACCCCAATTACTTCGGCCCACAATCATTAGATATGTTTCGGCCCAGCAAGTTTCCAGCCCAATCATAAAATACCAAAGCACGACCCACTTATTACAACAAGATCACCACTTCGGCCCAAGCTAAAACAAAATATGGCCAAGGAATCAAACGCATGCAAATTTAAATATTTATTTAGTTGCAAGTGAGATAAAAATATCACAACATAATCTAAATATGGGGCCTTCATATCTCTCTTTCTGTATCGTTTTTGAAAAAAAAAATCATCTTCAATCATTTAATTGACTTTATCAACTACATCATTCCTTAGACTCCAAAACTAGTGGTTTGGGGTTAATAGCAACAAGAAATCGTGTATCAGTTTCGAATAAACAGAGGTAGTAGCAATTTCAAGTGGTGATTATGAGTCATGGGTGTTCGGTGATGGTGTTCGGTTATGACCAAAACATAAATAAAAATGGAAGTTTAGGTGGTTGTGGTTGGGTCTGAAAACAGAAACGATAACGGTAGCAATATTTATGGGTTCGGTTGTAGCAAGAATGGCGAGGTGGTATTCGTTTTATTGTGATGATCTTGGTGGTGTCGTGGTAATAGGTTTCGGACTAGAAACAGAAACAGTAGACGGGAAAGCAAGAACTTGAATAACAATGGGTTAGTTTCATTGTTGTTGATTGACAGAAAATA
Organism: Rutidosis leptorrhynchoides; assembly: GCF_046630445.1. Classification (NCBI taxonomy): domain Eukaryota; kingdom Viridiplantae; phylum Streptophyta; class Magnoliopsida; order Asterales; family Asteraceae; genus Rutidosis; species Rutidosis leptorrhynchoides. The sequence goes on along the minus strand of NC_092340.1, from coordinate 274,070,042 downwards.
ATTACCCATGGTAGTAGATGGTTGTTATTGATGGTGTTTCTGAGTGATTAAGGGTGACGAATGGGTGAAGGTTGAAGACAGTTTAATAGTGGTTGTTCCTGGTTATAGATGGTGGTAGCGTTTGTGCTGTGAAACAGTAAGGTTAGTGGTTTTGATGGTGACTCAAGTGGTGATCGATGGGGAAAGAGAAGGGTGATGGATGGTGGTGTTTTGGGTTCGTGATGGGTCGAAACCAAAAGCAAGAAGGATGAGCAGTGATTAAAAACGGAATATAGAAGTAGAAACATAAGGATCGAGCAGTAGGAAAATAGTTGGGTAGTGATGTTCTTTGTGTTTTACGAAAAGGAAGGGAAGAGAGAGAGAAGAGAGAGAGTAGAGTGGGTTGATAATAATGATGAAGGTGGTGGTTATGGTGATTGCTTAAAAGAGGAGATAAGGTGATGATTTAGATTCGGTATGTTGTATTTATGAAGAAGAGACGATGATCGATAACAGAAACATACGAGCTATGGTGGCTCGTTTGAGATGAAGTGATGTTGAGTTTATCGAGCCATAAACAGCTGCGGATAGTAGATGGGTTCTCATGGTGTTCAAGTGGTTTGGTATTGTTAATCTTCCAACGGTAAACTAGTATATAGTTGCATTTGGTGTGTGGTTACTCACGGTGGTTAGTGTGGAGATGATTCACGGGAGAAAGGGTGGTGATGGTTTATAGATAAAAGGGAGAGAAGAAATATGTCTGTGTTGTGGGTGATATCTATATGCCTTGTGCATATATATATATAATATATACATATATATTTTGTACAATCAAAGTGATAAGGAGGAGGAAACAACCCGAATAGTAACTTAAATCATTATTTTTGAGTTGTTGAAATGAATCAGATAGATGGATTCTTTACATACACAATCCTACAAATACAGTACATAATAATAATAATAAAATAATAATTATAATATATTATATAGTAAAACGTGTAAAGTAAAGGAAATAGTAAAGCAATTTAATAATATTACACATATTTAATTTATAGTTATTTATATTGCACCAATTTAAAACTTTGGTAATTAAACTTATGTAACATAACATACATACAACAATTTTTATAGATTTAATATTTGAAAACTATATAGATAATAAATATGTATAGAAATAAATTATTACATATTAAATTACACTTGTATATATATATATATATATATATATATATATATATATATATATATATATATATATATATATATATATATAACTATTTATAAACTAGTGTTCGTGAATCGTCGGTCAAATGGTCGAAGGTCAATTGAATAAATGAAATAGTTCAAAATTTTTGGGACTCAACCTAACAGATTTCGCTAATCGTGTCAAAACTATTACATCGTATCGAGAGTTTGGTTTAAAATAAGTCGAAATTTTCCGGGTCGTGACAGTACCCACCCGTTAAAGAAATTTCGTCCCCGAAATTTAAGTGAGGTCGTCATGGCTAACAACAAAATTGTTTTTATGACGAATATGAGGTGATAATGAAGTTTTATCATCATTGGGTAATATAGATAAAACAATTCGATCATACGAAGCGTACGAGTAAAGCTACCACAAAAGAGTGAAAAGTTTTGTCTTAACTTTTGACGTAGTCATGATGGATTCCCGGAATTCAAGGAATTTAGAGAAAATCTTGGAAATCTATAAGATCTGATTCTTCGGGATTTATGGAAATTAAGATCTCTTTAATTTAATACGATTATCTGTCTCGATTGCTTTGTCTGATATCTTCTCTATAAATGAACTTCTTTCGTTCTATTATTTTCACCACTCCAATTCTTTCTTCTCGATCCATACTTTCAAACCATTGTGAAAATGCTTAATCCAATTCTGATCGTTGTCCTCATCCTTACTATCGCAACATTCATTCTCCTTTTTCAACTTCCACCAGAGGAATCTACTTTCTTCTACTTCGCCTTTGGGGTTATAGTGTTTTTAATTCTCCCGTGTCTTTATGTTGCGATAAACATTAACATACACGGTTTGTAATTTATGCGTTGTTATCGGGCTTTATATTCTCCCTTATATTTTGAAGCTCTATGCTTTTGTTTTCTCTTCCCGACTTCAAGTCAAGCGAATAATGGTCCAAAATTCGTAGATATAGAATTTCGAATGATTATAATGTTCTAAGCAGGAAGGAACGTGATAGCACGATTTGATTTTCAAATTTATCAAAATTATTGAAGATAGAACTGTCAAGAGTATATTCTTCTTGATATGTTCGGAGGTTATGTAGAATGAAAGAGTTAGGTAACATGACACTTGATGATGGTATAATCTACTGTGAACCATCATCACATTTCATTAGAAACTCAGCATGACTTACTGTAATATAACCACGTTGGCCCGGCGTCATTATATTATACTAACTCATGCTTCAATTCCCTACACTTCTCAAAAATCATCCATAATTTAAACTCAAATTTTTATAGAAGGATAGAAACTGAAACAGTTCCTTTTATGAGGTAACATAGATAGCACGAGAAGATAGATAATTTCGGACGAAGATATTTATGAAGATATCTATTGAAGATATTTATGACGATATTTTGAAATTTCTAAGATCGGAGGTTGATAAAGAAAAATTTTCCGCAAAATTTTAACATGACTTTGGGGCAAGATATTCTCTAAAGATTTCATCGGATTCAGAATTATCTGGATTCTCTGAATATAGGGTTTGTTACTTGTATTTCTCCTTGGTTTCCTTTATGGTTAGCTCAATCTGTTTTTTTTTTTTTTTTTTTTTTTTTTTTACCAAATTTTTCTATCGAGCTTTCCTAACATTCCATACTTCATCATCAAGCTCTTGGCCGTCCAGACCATCTACGTTTTTTTTTTTTCTGTTTCCTCTGCATTTAATGCTATGATATCTGAATCATCGGTTATCAATTCGAGGTAATTTCAGGAGAATTGTGTTTTTAGATGATTAAACGCTGATGGTAATATGATGGAATATGAAAGGTTCCACGGTAACAATAAAAGAGCACGCATATATATCAAAGTTATAATATGATTATTTCGAACGAAAAGTCGAAGTTGTCTTGTTGGAGCTGTGACAAAATTTGGCTAATTTGGAAAGGAATTGCATAGTTATTTTGGGTAATAATAACGCCAAAGGAATTAACACAGCTATGTGTTAAACGTTTACTCAGGTTTCGAGAGTTTTTCAGATGCATAACTATATGCATAAATCTTTTCTTCCGTAGATGAAGTGCGGATGGTCCATCCTTTCGATCGAGGTGTTTTCAAGAATCATGAAATGTTTAAACGCAGATTGGAATCGTCAAGATACAAATGAGGTTTAAGATGAAATCAAGTGGCAAACTTGAAGAATTGTTTAGTTTCATATGTTATAATTAATATTTTAATTCATTTTTTAATTGTCCAATGTTGATAGTCCCAATCGATAGTCCACAGTTAACAGTACAATAATTCATATATAATTTAATTTTTAATATTCGAATTAATTATTACGTATCGTGACCCGTGTACATGTCTCAGACTCGATCACAACTCAAAGTATATATATTATTTGAGAATCAACCTCAACCCTGTATAGCTAACTCCCGCATTACTGCATATAGAGTGTCTATGGTTATTCCAAATAATATATATAGATGCGTCGATATGATATGTCAAAACCTTGTATACATGTCCCGATATATAAAGTGCGTAAAATAAATAACAGAAATTAAATGACGATAAATTAAATGCATAAAGTAAATAACAGAAATTAAATGACGATAAATAAAATTGCGATAATTAAATTGCGATAAATAAAATGTAATCAGTTAGCTAGGAACAGTTAGCTAGGAACAGTTAGCGTGGATTCTTAACAAAATTTCAATTAGTTAATTCGTTTGTTTCTAACAAATTTTATTTTGTCCAATGTTTTCTTCATTATGCCACTTGTTGGATTCTGATAGGTCAAAATCTAAATATGAAATTGAACGAAAATGGATTCTGTGGTGAACGGATACGTATATCTATGGATACAAGTAGGATAGTGACTGACTGTTGAATCAGAGTCGAAGAATGTACCGTGTAGTTGATTAATGTGAAATCTAAATATTCCTCGGGTATTACCTACCCGTTAAAATATTTTCGCCATTAACAGTTTGTACAAAAGAATTTTAATTACAATCTTTATGAAAACATATATACATATATATTTTCTTCAGATGAAATCATGGATTTAATGAGTTAATATGATATTAACTCATCTGATTTACCGTTAGAACAAGAATATATAATCTCTAAAACATTAGAGATTACATAATCGTCATGTAGAATAAAGGTAATTGATATAGAACGATATGTAGAACGAAGATAAAGTAGATAGAACGATACGTAGAACGATGATTATGCTCGAGGTACAGAATGAGATATTGAGGCTTGTGATGTTGAAACTTAGGTTGTTGGTGGTACTTGTGTCGATGTTGGTGGTACTGTTGGTGCTGAGACTGGTGATCTTACTGGTGTTGATGATACTACTAGTGCTTGCAAATTGTGTACCATGCTCTCTAAAGTTAACACTCGAGCTCGGAGTTCTTTAACTTCTTCTACTAACCCTGGTTGGTTATCAGTGTGAGGTAGAGGTCGGATATCTTCTCTAGTTCCGTTAATGGTAGCCTCAAGACGAAAAATTCTTGCGAAAAGGGTATAAACGGTGTTGCGAACAGGTTCGCCGGTGAGCGGGTCGAGCACTCCGACGTTAGGTGGTAAGTTCGGCTCGTGATATGGAGTACCTTCTTCATTTCTCCATAGGGTAAGTATTTCGCGAACCCATCCCCACTTTCTAAAGAAATCACGGTAGTTGATCGGTTGGTGCGCTCCCGTCACGCTATCTTCGGAGTCAGAAGAACTTGGTCGATTCGTAGAGGCCATCGTACGCGATCACAGAAAAGATTTTTGATATGAAAAGCTTTGTGACAGCAAATGATAGTTGGGTGGTATTCTCAATGCATAATATGCCTAGATATATATAGTACCAGGATCCCTTAAATTACGGAGAAATTTACGGAAGATATCAGGCAAAGTTTACCGTAATAGATACGCTAAGATATAAATTTGTCTATACACTATCTATGCAATAAAGGCAGTAAGGCATGTCAAGACTTAGGAATGATTAGCAGGAAATTTTTTCCACTAGGAATGATATACAATTCTTATAATATGCAGCTAAGGTCGAAGTCCAGACTCGCTAATGCATCCTAACAACTATCAGTTAGACATACTAATGCAAGACCTGGTTCACTAAGACCAACGCTCTGATACCACCTGTAACGACCCGTCCTAATCCACCTGGACGAAGTCATCAACATTTGGTCCCATTGCGATGATCGGCTCCAAGTAATGTCCTTATATTGAGCAAATGCACAGCGGAAGACTTAATTCGTACCTGAGAATTAACATGCTTTAAAGTGTCAACCAAAAGGTTGGTGAGTTCATAGGTTTATCATAACAATCATTTTAATATTTTAATAGACCACAAGATTTCATATACATAAACGTTTTAATAAAGATATTCTAAGTGGTTGAGCACTTGGTAACCATACTTAACATTTAATCAACGTCGCATATTCCCTTTATTATGAAATCTCACTACACCGTACCAAGTGTAGTCACGAAACGAAGTACTGTGCAACCGTTGAATACTGGTCGTCCAGTCCGGTTGGGGTTGTCAGGCCCGATAGATCTATCAACAGGATTCGCGTTTACAATACCGCTGTAAATAGTAGTTACCAAGCTACAGGGAAGTATGCCAGTGGTACAACTCAACGTAGAATATATATTTTTAGTCACTTGTGTCTATAACGTAAATCATTTATAAAAGCAGCACATGTATTCTCAGTCCCAAAAATATATATTGCAAAAGCAATTAAAAAGGGAGCAAATGAAACTCACCTAATGTATTTTAGAGTAAAAATACATATGACGACATTTAACAGTGTAGGGTTGACCTCGGATTCACGAACCTATATTATCCACATATATTAGTATTAGTAATATATATATTATTTTAATTGTTATGTATATTTCTATATATACTTTTATATATGTTTCATATAAGTTTTTTTTTTTATAACAAATTTTATTGTAATAATAATAATATTAATAGTAGTATTGATAATAATAATAATAATAACTTTTAATAACAATGATAGTTTTAATAATAACAGTAATTTTATTAAAAAAATGTAAATTTTAATTAAAATGATAATTTTAATACTTTTGATGATAAGAATTATAATAATAATAATTTTAATAATAATAATAATAAAGGTAATAATAATAATAATAATAAAATTACTACCTCAAAAAGAAAATGGCTTAAAATAATGCCCGAGCTCGGGATTGAACCCGAGACCTCTCGCTTAACATAAATGTTCCTAACCCTTGATCCATTTGTTAATTTCTTGAATTAAGTAACACCCTAACTTCTTTAAATCGAATGTCTGCCACCATTATTATCATTTTATATTTTGCAGAATAATCATCAATTATGTTTATCATTACCATCTCGTTATTTCATGCTTTGTTCCTCAAACAAAACCCCAATTACTTCGGCCCACAATCATTAGATATGTTTCGGCCCAGCAAGTTTCCAGCCCAATCATAAAATACCAAAGCACGACCCACTTATTACAACAAGATCACCACTTCGGCCCAAGCTAAAACAAAATATGGCCAAGGAATCAAACGCATGCAAATTTAAATATTTATTTAGTTGCAAGTGAGATAAAAATATCACAACATAATCTAAATATGGGGCCTTCATATCTCTCTTTCTGTATCGTTTTTGAAAAAAAAAATCATCTTCAATCATTTAATTGACTTTATCAACTACATCATTCCTTAGACTCCAAAACTAGTGGTTTGGGGTTAATAGCAACAAGAAATCGTGTATCAGTTTCGAATAAACAGAGGTAGTAGCAATTTCAAGTGGTGATTATGAGTCATGGGTGTTCGGTGATGGTGTTCGGTTATGACCAAAACATAAATAAAAATGGAAGTTTAGGTGGTTGTGGTTGGGTCTGAAAACAGAAACGATAACGGTAGCAATATTTATGGGTTCGGTTGTAGCAAGAATGGCGAGGTGGTATTCGTTTTATTGTGATGATCTTGGTGGTGTCGTGGTAATAGGTTTCGGACTAGAAACAGAAACAGTAGACGGGAAAGCAAGAACTTGAATAACAATGGGTTAGTTTCATTGTTGTTGATTGACAGAAAATAATTACCCATGGTAGTAGATGGTTGTTATTGATGGTGTTTCTGAGTGATTAAGGGTGACGAATGGGTGAAGGTTGAAGACAGTTTAATAGTGGTTGTTCCTGGTTATAGATGGTGGTAGCATTTGTGCTGTGAAACAGTAAGGTTAGTGGTTTTGATGGTGACTCAAGTGGTGATCGATGGGGAAAGAGAAGGGTGATGGATGGTGGTGTTTTGGGTTCGTGATGGGTCGAAACCAAAAGCAAGAAGGATGAGCAGTGATTAAAAACGGAATATAGAAGTAGAAACATAAGGATCGAGCAGTAGGAAAATAGTTGGGTAGTGATGTTCTTTGTGTTTTACGAAAAGGAAGGGAAGAGAGAGAGAAGAGAGAGAGTAGAGTGGGTTGATAATAATGATGAAGGTGGTGGTTATGGTGATTGCTTAAAAGAGGAGATAAGGTGATGATTTAGATTCGGTATGTTGTATTTATGAAGAAGAGACGATGATCGATAACAGAAACATACGAGCTATGGTGGCTCGTTTGAGATGAAGTGATGTTGAGTTTATCGAGCCATAAACAGCTGCGGATAGTAGATGGGTTCTCATGGTGTTCAAGTGGTTTGGTATTGTTAATCTTCCAACGGTAAACTAGTATATAGTTGCATTTGGTGTGTGGTTACTCACGGTGGTTAGTGTGGAGATGATTCACGGGAGAAAGGGTGGTGATGGTTTATAGATAAAAGGGAGAGAAGAAATATGTCTGTGTTGTGGGTGATATCTATATGCCTTGTGCATATATATATATAATATATACATATATATTTTGTACAATCAAAGTGATAAGGAGGAGGAAACAACCCGAATAGTAACTTAAATCATTATTTTTGAGTTGTTGAAATGAATCAGATAGATGGATTCTTTACATACACAATCCTACAAATACAGTACATAATAATAATAATAAAATAATAATTATAATATATTATATAGTAAAACGTGTAAAGTAAAGGAAATAGTAAAGCAATTTAATAATATTACACATATTTAATTTATAGTTATTTATATTGCACCAATTTAAAACTTTGGTAATTAAACTTATGTAACATAACATACATACAACAATTTTTATAGATTTAATATTTGAAAACTATATAGATAATAAATATGTATAGAAATAAATTATTACATATTAAATTACACTTGTATATATATATATATATATATATATATATATATATATATATATATATATATATATATATATATATAACTATTTATAAACTAGTGTTCGTGAATCGTCGGTCAAATGGTCGAAGGTCAATTGAATAAATGAAATAGTTCAAAATTTTTGGGACTCAACCTAACAGATTTCGCTAATCGTGTCAAAACTATTACATCGTATCGAGAGTTTGGTTTAAAATAAGTCGAAATTTTCCGGGTCGTGACAAAAAATATAGCAATAATAATAAAAATAACAATAATCTTATTGTAATAATAATAATAATATCATTATTAAGGATATTGATAGTAATTATAATTATAATAATAATAGTAATAATACTAATAATAGTATTAATATAACAAATTACTATTACACGTAATTATTTACATAAAATGATATATTATGAATTTCTATATATAATATTTATAAATTTCTTCTATTTTCATATTTATATAAAAAAATGTTATATATTACATATATCAATCTATAATTATTTATATGTGTGTGTGTGTGTGTGTATATATATATATATATATATATATATATATATATATATATATATATATATATATATATATATATATTTGTTATTAACCTCGTTAAGAAAATAGGGCGAGTATTTCTAAATAATATATTCCAAGCTTCTAAAATGTTATGTATATAACTATTACATAACAAGTTTTTATTACATAATTAAATAGATTATATATACATATATACATTCATTTAGCAAGGCAAGATCATATAAAATGAAAGTCATAACGGTTTTCAATTTTTAACTTATAATTTAATCGTGAATCGCAAGGTTAAGCCTAATGGATAATCAAACGCATGAAATCATTTAAATGCAACATATTCATTTGCTTATCATGTCGTCATCCATTAAATATCGTAAAAGCTAATTAGTTAACATATTTTGATGCACAAGAAATCATTGTAAAGCATGCATCGAAAAATTTAACAGAAATCTCCATTAATTTTTGTATAGTTCTCGTTGTTTGACACTTTTGTTCTTACATGTAAATCGCTTTACCATTTTCCGAATATTGTTAAAAAGAATAGATTTCTTAAATCATAGTGGACCTCATAACAGAGACGCGTAGTTATATCCCAATGTATCTGATAATTCAATCATTTGATATTATCTTTTAATTCTGTCGATAAATATATTGAAACAAATACGCTCATGTAAAATATTATACATCTAATACTTTGTCGACGTTTTCCATTAATATAACTATATATTATATATACATATCCATATACACATAAATGTTCGTGAATCATCGAGCATGGTCAAAGGTTAAATGTATTCATGTAAACATTTCAAGAACTATTGAGACTCTTCAATACAGACTTTACTTATCATGTCGAAATCATATAAAGATAAAGTTTAAATTTGGTCGGAAATTCTCGGGTCGTCACAGTACCTACCCATTAAAGAAATTTCGTCCCGAAATTTGGTCGAGGTCATCATGGCTAACAATAAAAATGTTTTCATGACGAATATGAGCTGATGGATAGAGTTTTATTACTGTGGAGTAATATGGATAAGATAATTCAATTACTCGAAGAGTACGAGTGAAGCTATCGCAAAAGAGTGAAATGAGTAAATGCAGATTCGTCTTAACCGGTGACGTAGTCACAGTTGAATTCCGGAATTTCAAGGGATATAATGGAAATCTTCGAAATCTAAAAGATTTGATTCTTCGGCGAATAAGGAAATTTAGATCTTTATAATTAAATACGGTGATCTGCCTCGATTACTTCGTCTGATGTTTCCATTATAAATTAAACTCTTCCCGTTCCATAGTTTTCACCATTCCTATACAATCCCCAATTTCAAAAGATTATGAAAATGCTTAATCCAATTCTAATCCTTGATATTTTTCTAATTATCATTTCTGTCATCCTTCTTTTCAGTCTTCCACCAGAAGAATCTGTTTACTTCTACTATTACCTTGGGGTGATACTATTCTTAATTATACCGTGTCTTTATATTGATATTCGTATTAATATCCATGGTTTGTAATTTCTGCGTTGTTGTTGGATTTTATATCTTTCCTTATATTTCAATGTCCCTGCTTCTGTCTCCTATAATTATTGTCATCCACAGTTAATGCGCTCTCTTATTTACTGCGATTTATACCCCCTTTCTATTTAGGAGCTTCATGCTTTTGTTTACTTTTCGCAAGTAATGGTCCAGAATTCATAGGTATGGAGTTTCGAATTATCATAATATACAAGGTAGAAGGGAAAGGTAGTAGCACGATTTGTTTTGTCAAATTACCTGAATCACTGAGAATAGAACTATCAAGAATATATTTTCTTGATATGTTCAGAAGTTAAGCAGAATGAAAAAGTTATGTAACATGGCACATGATGACGTTATGATCTATGAATCATCACGTTTTATTAGAAACTCAGCATGACTTACTGTAATATAATCACGTTGATCAAGTGTCATTATATTATACTAACTCATGCTTCAGTTCCCAACATTACTTCAATAACATTCATATTTTAAGCTTGAAAGTTTACAGAATATAGAAACTAACAGTTTCTATATGATGTAACACTGATAGCACGAAGAGATTAATAATTTTAGATAAGAATAGTTATGAAAATATCTTCAGAAATATGGAGGATATTTATAATGAAAGATACGATGATATCTTGGAATTTCTAATATCGATGGTTGATGAAGAAATATTTTTCGCAAGATTTTAACATGAGTACGGAGCAAGATATACGTTGTAGGTTTCATTGGATCCAGAATTACCTGGATTCTTTGAATATAGGGTATGGTTCTTGTATTTGTCCTTGGTCTCCTTCATGGTTAGCTCAATCCATTTTTCAGTTCCAACTTTTTTGAGCTTTTCCAACATACTATTCTTTATCATCAAACTTCCGATGATTAAGGTCGTTTATGGTTGTCTACGATTTCTGCTGCTTCATTCAGCTTTTTAAACATTCAGAGTATTGATTTGTAGACTGAGTGCTTTTCAGAATTTCAGAATGAAAAATCATAATTCTAAGAGATAAATGTTATACGTATACATATAACTGTTGATATAGAAACACTGCGAGGTGTTGAAACACTGATTGCTGATTCTCGGTAATTGGTATGGCAATTCTCGTTACAAGATGCGGATGAGTATATGATAAGACTTCAATAGATAAATATAGTGATTTGTCGGAGAGATTTAAGCCAATGAACAACGAGGTTGCCGGTATATCTGTTCGTAATATGGTGGAATATAAAAGATTCTCCGATAATAATAAAAGAGCACGCATATATATCAAGGTTATAGTAAGGCTAGTCCGACTAAAAAGTCGAAGTTGACTTGTTGGAGCTGTGACAAATTTGACTAATTTGAAAAGGAATTGCAAAGTTATTTTTCGGTAATAACAATGCCGAAGGAGTTAGCACAGATAAGTGTTAGACGTTTACTTAGGTTCCGAGTGTTTTCAGGTGTATAAATATATGCACCAATCTTTTCTTCCGTAGTTGAAGTGCGGTTGGTTCATCCTCTCGATTGAGGTGTTTTTAAGAATTATGAAATGTTTGAACGCTGAATATAATCGTCAAGATACCAATGAGGTTTAAGATGAAATCAAGTGGCAAACTTGAAGAATTGTTTAGTTTCATATGTTATAATCAATATTTTAATTCATTTTAATTATCCAATGTTGGCAGTCCACAGTTGATAGTCCACAATTAACAGTCCAATAATTCATATATAGCTTAATATATAATATCCGAATTAATTAATACGTGTCTGACCCGTATACGTCTCAGACTCGATCACAACTCAAACTATATATATTATTATAGAATCAACCTCAACCCTGTATAGCTAACTCCCGCATTACTGTATATAGAGTGTCTATAGTTAGTCCAAATAATATATATGGATGGGTCGATATGATATGTTAAAACCTTGTATACATGTCCCGATATTTAAAGTGCGTAAAATAAATAACAGAAATTAAATGACGATAAATAAAGTGCGTAAAGTAAATAACAGAATTTAAATGACGATAAATAAAAATTGCGATAATTAAATTGCGATAAATGAACTGCGATAAATAAAATGTAATCAGTTAGCTAGGAACAGTTAGCTAGGATTTTGTTAGCGTGGATTCTTAACAAAAATTTTCATAGTTAATTTGTTTGTTTCTAACAAATTTTATTTTGTCCAATGTTTTCTTCATTATGCCACTTGTTGGATTCTAATAAGTCAAAATCCAATTATGAAATTGAATGAAAATGGTTACTCTGTGGTGGACGTATTCGTATAGCTGTGATTGTAAGTAGGATAGTAAATGAATGTTGAATCAGATTGGAAGAATGTACCGTGTAACTTATTAATGTGAAATTTAAATATTCCTCGGGTATTACCTACCCGTTAAAATATTTTCATCATTAACAATTTTGTACGAAAGAATTTTTAAGTACAATCTTTATGAAAATATACTTCCATATATGTTTTCTTCAGATGCAATCATGGATTTAATGAGTTAATATAATATTAATCTCATTTGTTTTACCGTTAGACTAGAATACATAATCTCTAAAATATTAGAGATTACATAATCGCCATAAAGAACGAAGATAATTGATGTAGAATGATATGTAAAATGCTAATTATACTCGAGGTACAGGATGAGATGTTGAGGCATGGATTGTTGATGGTACTGGTGCTGTTATTGATGGTACTGTTGGTGCACGTGATGTTGTTGAAGCTGGTACGTTTTGCACCATATTTTCCATGGCTACAACTCGAGCTCGAAGTTCGTTAAGTTATTACTCTAGAATGATTGTCGGTAGGAACGAGCGAATGAATAAAGTTTTAGAAATTTTTTTTTTTTTTTTGATATCATATTATCATTGCGTGGTATCCTGGAAATGAGTGTGAAAATGGTGTTTCGGACAGGTTCGCCGGTAAGTGCTTAAGGTTCTTCACCAAGAAGTGAATTTGGTTGATGGAAAGGATCGCCTTCTTCGCGTCTCCATGGATTAAGTCGACTATGAACCCATCAGATGAATTGAGGATGACTGATTGGTTGATTCATTCTGGTTATACTGCTTTCGGAGTTCGAGTGGAAATCCATATCGGAATAGCTGTCGGAATAACTATCGGAATAGCTATCGGAATCTGAAGGACTCGAACTGGTTGAGGGATTCATCTCGTACAATCAGCTGAAGGATTTTCGATAGGAAACAGATTATAGGATGTAGATTAGTACCCTGCAATACATAAGTAACATATGCATATATAATACTAAAATCCCATAAGTTACGGAGGAATCTACGGTAGCTGTCAGACAAAGGTAATAGTAACAGATATGCTAAGATATGAATTAGCAGATACGCTAAGATATGAATCTTGTCTATACACTATTCATGCAATCATTGCAGTAAGGTGTGTCTAGACTAAGAATGATAAGCAGATAATTTCCTAAGGATGATAAGCAGATGATTTCTGACAAAAATGATAAGCAAAACTTTTGACATGCAGACACGGTCGAAGTCCAAACTCACTAATGCATCCTAACAACTATCAGTTAGACATACTAATGCAAGACCTGGTTCGCTAAGACCACCGCTCTGATACCAACTGTAGAGACCCATCCTAATCCATCCGGACGAAGTCCATATCGATTATAAATGATTCACAACAGTTGATTACATCGCGAGGTACTTGACCTCTATATGATACATTTTACAAACATTGCATTCATTTTTGAAAAGACAATCTTTCATTACATCGAAAGTTGACGACAGGCATACTATTTCATAATATATGTAACTATAATTGACTTTAAATAATCTTGATGAACTCAACGACTCGAATGCAACGTCTTTTGAAATATGTCATGAATGACTTCAAGTAATGTATCTAATATGAGCAAATGCACAGCGAAAGATTTCTTTCGTACCTGAGAATAAACATGCTTTAAAGTGTCAACCAAAAGGTTGGTGAGTTTATTAGTTTAACATAAATAATCATTTCATAATTTTAATAGACCACAAGATTTCATATTTCCATTTATCATAAATATACGTCCCATGCATAGAGACAAAAATATCATTCATATGGATTGAACACCTGGTAACCGACATTCACAATATGCATATAAGAATATCCCCATCATTCCGGGATCCTCCTTCGAACATGATATAAATTTCGAAGTACTAAAGCATCCGGTACTTTGGATGGGGCTTGTTAGGCCCGATAGATCTATCTTTAGGATTCGCGTCAATTAGGGTGTCTGTTCCCTAATTCTTAGATTACCAGACTAAAAAAAAAGGGGCATATTCGGTTTAATAATCCAGCCATAGAATGTAGTTTTAAGTACTTGTGTCTATTTCGTCAAATATTTATAAAAGCAGCGCATGTATTCTCAGTCCCAAAAATATATATTGAAAAAGCATTTAAAAATGGAGCAAATGAAACTCACCATACTCTATTTTGTAGTAAAAATACATATAACAATATTGAACAACTGAACAATGCAGGGTTGGCCTTGGATTCACGAACCTATATCATTTATATATATATATATATATATATATATATATATATATATATATATATATATATATATATATATATATATATATATATATATATATATATATATATCAACACATAGTCGTAATCGAATAAGTTTATATATATAACCTATTAATGATGTTATTTTTATATTAATAATATACTTATTTTAATAATAACTTTATTAGTGATAGTGACATTGATATTAATAATAATACTTGTAAAAGTATTAATTTTACAGTCGATGATAGTTATGATAGTAATTTTAATGATAACAGTAATAATAATAATAATTATAATATCTATAATAATAATCCTTTCACTATTAGTAGTAATAATAATATTAACAATAATAACAATACTTATGTTGATTATAATCCTAGTCTTCCTATTTAATCTCTAAACTAAAAACTAAAGCTCCTATAACATCAATTTGTAATTCTAGTCATAATAATAATAATAATAATAATAATAATAATAATAATAATAATAATAATAATAATAATAATAATAATAATAATAATAATAATAATAATAATAATAATAATAATAATAATAATAATAATAATAATAATAATAATAGTAATAGTAATATTTATATTAATAGAAATCATGAATATATTTATTTTACTACTAATGAGAATAATGATAATGAGTTAAATAACAATAATACTAGCAATAAATAATGATAATGAAAATAATAATTTTGATATTACTACTTAATACTTAATAATAATAGTAATAAAAATCTTATTACTAATGATGATATTAATAATAATACTAATAGTACCTAGTGATATTAATTAATAACAAAACTGATAATAATATTACCCTTATTATCTATATTAACCTAATTAATAACAATCAATAATAATAATACAATAATAATGACAATAATAATAATAATAATAATAATAATAATAAAAATAATAATAATAATAATAATAATAATAATAATAATAATAATAATAATAATAATAATAATAATAATAATAATAATAATAATAATAATAATAATAATAATAATAATAATAATAATAATAATAAGTAAAAAGATGACTACCTCATAAGACTTTCAATAAAAGAAATGCCCAAAGCCGGGCTCGAACCCTAGACCTCTCGCTTACCCTCTCACCCCCTTAACCATTTGAGCTGCTGCTCTTTTCTGTTTAATCTTTATACCCATTTCAATTTAACCCGACTTCTTTCCTGGCTCCTTCTTCTTCTTTATAAAATCAAGATTGAACCAGAGGTATTATTTCTATATCAACAAAACACCAATTTGGTTTATGTTTAAACAATCAGAGGAAAAAAAATGTGGTTTTTTGAATCAATAAAACGAAAAAAAAAATTAAATAAATAAGGGAGGAGACCCCCTGCCCGTCGCTGTTTATATCACACAAAAAAATTTTGATTTCGATTCTTGAGTACGTATTTGACAAAACTTATAACATGACTTACATTTCAATTCAATCCTAAAAACTTTCTCAAACATCAATTTAACCTGAAACATCGATGTGAATTCGAATTTCGCGGTAAACAAAAGTTTGACTTTTTTAAAAATAAAAGTTTGACTCCAAAATTGAGATTTGTTAAGATGAATTGGAAGCTGAGATTTTGTAAGTAGATTGAATAAAGGATTCCTATCACTTCTGCAATTTTTGCTTTGGCTAATTGTATCGAAAATAAAATAAGAGAAAGAAAAAAAAAATTAAAGCGTACAGAGAAAAAAAAAATTAATTAGTTGTGCTCTTTCAATTCAATTTGGACTCCTTCTTTTATTTGCAGAGATGCTAATCAGTATGTATACATTGTAAATAATGAAGATCAAGAGTTTGTTTTGTAATGGAAAAGTGGGTCGACAGCTTTTCACAAGCCAGAAGAAAAAGAAGCAGAAACAAACAAGAAGGATGGGAATCTATTACTTAATCACGCGTAATTATATTTCTGTATTTATATAATTGAATTTATATATTTGTATTTATTTTTATATGTCTGTCTTTGATATCTTATAACTAATCCTAATAATTATTAAATATATTAATAATATTAATACTTTTAAAATGATAAAAATATAGCAATAATAATAAAAATAACAATAATCTTATTGTAATAATAATAATAATATCATTATTAAGGATAATGATAGTAATTATAATTATAATAATAATACTAATAATACTAATAATAGTATTAATATAACAAATTACTATTACACGTAATCTTTTACATAAAATGATATATTATGAATTTCTATATATAATATTTATAAATTTCTTCTATTTTAATATTTATATAAAAAAAATGTTATATATTACATATATCAATCTATAATTATTTATATGTGTGTGTGTGTGTGTATATATATATATATTCATTATTAACCTCATTAAGAAAATAGGGCGAGTATTTCTATACAATATATTCCAAGCTTCTAAAATGTTATGTATATAACTATTACATAACAAGTTTTTATTACATAATTAAATAGATTATATATACATATATACATTCATTTAGCAAGGTAAGATCATATAAAATGAAAGTCATAACGGTTTCCAATTTTTAACTTACAATTTAATCGTGAATCACAAGGTTAAGCCTGATGGATAATCAAACGCATGAAATCATTTAAATGCAACATATTCATTTGCTTATCATGTCGTCGTCCATTAAATATCGTAAAAGCTAATTAGTTAACATATTAGGATGCACAGGAAATCATTGTAAAGCATGCATCGAAAAATTAGACAGAAATCTCCATTAATTTTTGTATAGTTCTCATTGTTTGACACTTTTGTTCTTACATGTAAATCGCTTTATCATTTTCCGAATATTGTTAAAAAGAATAGATTTCTTAAATCATAGTGGACCTCATAACAGAGACCCGTAGTTATATCCCAATGTATCAGATAATTCATTCATTTGATATTATCTTTTAATTTCGTCGATAAATATATTGAAACAAATACGTTCATGTAAAATATTATACATCTAATACTTTGTCAAAGTTTTCCATTAATATAACTATATATAATATATACATATCCATATACACATAAATGTTCATGAATCATCGAGCATGGTCAAAGGTTAAATGTATTCATGTAAACATTTCAAGAACTATTGAGACTCTTCAATACAGACTTTGCTTATCATGTCGAAATCATATAAAGATAAAGTTTAAATTTGGTCGGAAATTCTCGGGTCGTCACACTGAGGGCCATGCGATTGCATGGCTTCTCAGTGTTATTCCCATGCGATCGCATGGCCAGCCTGGCATGCTCCCATCAGTTTGTTTTCTAGTTTGCCGACGTTTTATTTAATAATATAATATAATATATATAATTTTATATAATTATATATTTATTATATTATATTTATGTGCATAGTAGACTAGTAATTTTAGGACTGTTGACTCGTGCGTTGATGCTCGGTTTATGTCTCGGTTCCGAATTTTCGAACGTCCTTTCGTACGTATAGATATCTTGTACTTTGCGTTCCGCGACTTGTACTCTTGTAAATTTTAGACGTTTCTCATCAATAAATTGAACCACTTGAATTATATCTTGTACATTTGAGCTTTTTGGTCATTTGCGTCTTCAAATCTTTGTTTTCTTCTTTTGTCTTCACACTTATTTATTTAAACGATTATTACATAAAAATAGAACAATAGTAACTAAAAGCTTTACATATTGGAAGGATATTGCTACTAAATATATGTTCATTTGGAGCACTATCGGGTCGTGTCACCAGTTTCTTTGCTATGTCAGACTACCGCCACAACGTTCTCGGGGGCAGAGTCGACAACTTTTACGGCAACCTCGAGTACCTACACGACAAGAAAAAGGCTAAAAATGAAAAGTTTTAAAAGCACATGGAGGAAGTTAAGAAGCTTCTAAGTGACAAAAAGAAGGGCACCAGTCCTAAGTAGGATGTCTTAGCCTACTAGGAAGTCTTTGTTTTTTTCGGTTTTCGTTATTGGTCTAGTTTTAAGATTTCCTTTCTTGTAAGAGCTTATCCCTAAGTACTTTCTTTCCAGTGTAATAAAGAGTTTTACCTCTACTTCGTTTAATAATAAAACTGAGTACGCTTAATTGATAACTTGTCTCAATTCACTACAACTTGTTATGTGAACTTACTTATTTACTCGCTTCAGAATATTGAATAAACCTTTATAACTTATTCATTATTCATCTAACTCAACTTATTTATGTTATTGAAGATAATGGTTCATCCACGAGCTCCTAATGTCAATCCAAACATTACCTTATCTACGAAACAGTTTCAGCAATTGCTTGCTGCTGCTCAGGGCACCAATAATGGTCATACTGCAAATAATGCTACATGTTCCTATAAGGATTTTATGAACTGTATGCCTACTCACTACAAAGACACTGAAGGTCCGGTTGAACTCACTCGTTAGTTCGAGAAGATGGAATTCGTGTTCCATATCAGCAACTGTGGTGCCGCTAATCAAGTAAAATATGCCACCTGCACTCTCTCTGGAAGTGCTTTGACTTGGTGGAATGCTTACACTTAGTCTGTGGGACTGGATGCTGCCATAGCCACTCTCTAGGAAATAGTGAAACAGATGATGACTGAGAAGTATTGTCCGCGCAATCAAGTACAAAAGATGGAAACCGAGCTCTGGGAGCTAAGGGTCAAAAACAACGATCTCGATGCTTATACTAATCGTTTTCTAGAATTGGCATCTCTCTGTCCTGGTATGGTCACTCCAGAATATAAAAAGATTGAACGTTATGTTGAGGGTCTGCCCACTGAGATCTAAGGCAACGTAATGTCTTCTGGAAAAGAAACCATTGATGGTGTCATTCTGATGGTACAAAATCTCATGATGGCTAGTAAAAGGAGGACTACTAGTAACAAGTCTACTAGTGTTACCACTGTTGATAACAAAAGGAAGGCAGAAAATACTTATCAACACCCCAACAAGAAGCCTGTTGAAGGAACCACTGGTGGTTCTAAGGGTGGTTATGCCAGTAAATAGCCCTACTACTCCAGATGTGAAAAACATCACAGTGGGAGGTGTAATATTCAATATGGAAACTGTAAGAAGATGGGTCACATGAGCAAAAATTGTAGACTTCCTGTTATTACAACAAATGCTCCTACAGCTAAAGACAAGCCCTTTGTTCCTACTTGCGATTCTTGTGGAGAAGTAGGACATACAAGACCCAATTGTCCTAAGAAGGCGGATATCACTAAGAAGGCGGATGCAGGTAAAGCTAAAGGTTGAGCATTCGTCATGACTACAGGAGAAGCCCGTGAGGATGATGAAGTTATAATGGGTACGTTTCTCGTTAACAACTGTTATGCTACTGTTCTATTCGATACAGGTGCTGATAGAAGTTATGTGTCTACAGAATTTTGTACCTTATTCACTAAGCAACCACAAGCCCTAGCTATTAAACGCCTCGTAGAAGTAGCAAATGGTAAGGTCATGAAAGTAGACAAGGTTTATAAAAACTGTGATTTGATCCTAGTCGACAAACTCTTTAAGATTGATTTACTCCCGGTCGAGTTAGGAAGTTTCGATGTAGTCATAGGAATGGATTGGTTGACTCCATTAAAGGCAAGAATCATGTGTTATGATAAAACCATTAATATTCCTCTCGAGAATGGTGAAACTTTAGTAATCCAAGGAGAGAGGAATGGTTCTAAACTTAATATCATCTAGTGTGTAAAAACCCGCAAGTATCTGATGAAGGGGTACCAAGCCATTTTGGCTCATGTTAAGAAAGTAGAATCATAGAAAAAGTGAATCGAAGATGTACTAATGGTTAGAGACTTTCCTGATGTCTTTCCTGAAGATCTATCTGGTCTCCCTCCCTTAAGACAAGTTGAGTTTCAAATTGACTTGACTCCCAGTGTTGCACCTATTACAAGGGCACCATACCGTCTAGCTCCATCCGAGATGAAGGAACTGTCCATTCAACTCTAAGAACTCTTAGAAAAAGGTTTCATTTGTCCTAGCTCTTTCCCGTGTGGAGCACCTATTCTCTTTGTTAAGAAGAAGGATGACACGATGAGAATGTCTATTGATTACCGTGAACTCAACAAACTTAACATCAAGAACCGTTATCCAATTCCGCGTGTTGATGATCTATTTGACCAACTTCAAGGGTCAAGTGTCTACTCAAAGATTGATCTTAGGTCGGGTTATCATCAACTGAGAGTCAAGGAAATCGTTGTTCCTAAAACTACTTTTCAAACTCATTATGGACATTATGAGTTTCTTGTAATGCTTTTTGGATTAACGGATGCTCCTGCTGTATTCATGGATCTTATGAAACATGTATGCAAGCCTTACCTTGACAAATTTGTGATTGTTTTCATCGATGATATCTTGATTTATTCCAAAAGTGAGAAGGAACATTAGCAACACTTGCGATTGATTCTAGATCTCTTGAGGAAGGAACAATTGTATGCCAAGTTCTCCATGTATGAATTTTGGCTACGAACCGTGAAATTTCTCGGACATGTAGTTGATAGTAAAGTTATACATGTCGATCCCGCTAAGATTACTGCTATTCAAAACTGGGAAGTACCCAAGAATGCGAAGCATATTCGCCAATTTTTGGGACTTGATGGTTATTACCGAAAGTTTATCAAGGACTTTTCTATTCTTGCCAAACCTCTCACGAAGTTAACTCATAAGGGGAAGAAATTTGAGTGGTCCGAAGAACAAGAGTCTGCATTTAAGGTTTTAAAAGAGAAGTTGACCACGGCCCCAATCCTTTCATTACCTGATGGTACCGATGGTTTCATAGTCTATTGTGATGCCTTTAATCAAGAGTTTGGATGTGTCTTAATGCAACATAAAAAGGTTATTGCTTATGTATCTAGACAATTGAAGAATCACGAGAAGAACTATACCACCCATGACCTGGAATTAGGAGATGTGGTATTTGCATTGAAGATGTGGCGACATTATCTTTATGGAATCAAATTCACAGTATTCACTAATCATAAAAGCCTCCAGCACATGTTTGATCAAAAACAGCTAAATATGAGGCAAAGGAGATGGGTTGAGTTGTTGAATGACTACAACTGTGAGCTCAAGTATCATCCTGGTAAGGCAAATGTTGTTGCCGATGCCCTTAGTAGAAAAGATCGTGTTAGCCCTATTTGAGTCCGAGCTTTGAATATGGTTATCCGAACGAATCTTACGACCCAAATCCGTGATGCACAACTTGAAGCACTTAAGGAAGAGAATATGGGACAAGAAGGACTTAAGGGCCTTGAAAGCCAACTAGTGATTAAGGAAAATGGGACACGGTATTTCAACGGCCAGATTTGGGTTCCATCCCTCGGGAATCTGCGAGAACGAGTATTGGATGAAACACATAAGACTAGATATTCTATTCATCCGGGCTCTAGTAAGATGTATCACGACGCGAAGGAATTTTACTGGTGGCCTAAATTGAAATCTAACATTGCCGAGTATGTGAGCAAGTGTCTGACTTGTTTGATGGTAAAAGCTGAGCATCAGAAGCCGTCTGGTTTACTTCAACAACCGGATATACCACAGTGGAAGTGGGAATGTATCACTATGGACTTCATCACTAAATTGCCAAGGACTTCTAGTAGCAATGATTCTATATGGGTCATAGTGGATCGTCTTACTAAATCTGCACACTTCTTACCGATCAAGGAAACTGATAAACTAGAGAAATTGTCACATCTTTATATTAAGGAGATAGTTTCACGTCATAGGGTTCCTATTTCTATCATCTCTGATCGTGACAGTCGATTCACTTCTAGATTCTGGAAATCTCTACAATCTGCTCTTGGAACTCAACTCGATATGAAAACTGCTTATCATCCGTAAACTGACAGACAAAGTGAGCAAACTATTCAAACCTTGGAATATATGCTTTGCGCGTGCGTCATTGACTTTAGCAAGGGCTGGGATAAGCACCTACCCTTGTTAGAGTTTTCTTACAATAATAGCTATCACGCAAGTATCAAGGCTGCGCCTTTTGAAGCCTTGTATGGGTGGAAATGTAGATCCCCACTGTGCTGGGATGAGTTAGAGGACAGACAATTGACTGGTCCTGAAATCATTCATGAAACTACCGAGAAGATCGTTCAGATTAAGAAACGATTCGAAACTGCTCGTAGCCGATAGAAAAGCTATGCTGATAAACATCGGATATCTCAAAATTTCAAGTTGGTGATAAAGTTATGTTAAAAGTATCTCCTTGGAAGGGCGTTGTTCGTTTTGGCAAAAGGAGTAAACTAAGTCCACGTTTAGTTGGACCTTTCAAGATTATTGAAAGAATTGGTCCCATGGCTTATCGATTGGAACTACCTACCGAGCTTAGTAATGTGCACAACGTATTTCATGTCTCAAATCTGAAGAGGTGCCTCGCTCATGACCCTCTGGTTGTCCCTTTGGATGATATCCGCATTGATGAAACAATGCATTTTGTTGAAGAACATGTTGAAGCTATGGATCCTGAGGTTAAGCGCTTGAAACAAAGTAATATTCCTATTGTTAAGATCCGATGAAATTCACGAAGAGGCTCCGAATATACCTGGGAACGTGAAGACCAGATGAGACGGAAATATCCCCACCTTTTCTCAACCGCTGTTGCAACCGAGAAGCCTGCCTGAAACTTCGGGACGAAGTTTCCATTAACGGGGAGGTACTATAACAACCCTCACTTTTCCATACTTGAAATGACTATTCTACCCTGAGGGTTTTGTTCTCTACATTTGTATTTTTAGGGTTGTTATTTAAACGCATATAAAATACGAATTTGTAACAAACGTTGACTAAAATAATTATAAATATAGTTGACATATTTTTATAATTTAAGTTATATTATATATAATAACGTTGAAAAAAAAATTTAATTAATAATACATGTAATTAATAAAATTCATATATATGTATAATTAATTAATTAAAACATATGTAAAAACAATCCTAAGCATAAAATAAATAAGTTAAAGGATTGAAAATGTAAATGTATTTTATTAATGATACAAATAAGTAAAATAAAATAAATATATATATAAGTATATATATACATATATACATATATATATATATATATATATATATATATATATATATATATATATATATATATATATATATATATATATATATATATATATATATATCGTATGTATATATATACGTATAATAATAATAAAACAAATAAACAAATAAAACTCTTTTTCTAGATCTTCCCATTTTAAAAAATATATATATATATATAATTTAATAAATAATTAAATGTCAAGTCTTTTGATATTTTTATAATTATTTTTACATTTATTAGAATTTAATGTGACTTTTTAAATTCTAAAATTTATTTTATTTACTATAAATACTAGATCAAAAATACATTTTTGTAAACTTTGCTGGAAATCTCTCAAGCAAATCAACAATTGAAGGTGTGTTTCTTTTTCTTGTTCTTCATATTTTTTATTTCTTTTCTTTGTATCGATAAACCGATTAAACTTCATAAAATCTTTAAAAAAATCAAAAACTTGCTTAAACAATTGATCTTATATTTTTACAATTAACATTACATGTTAAAGTAAACTATAAAAATAGATTTCGAATTTAATAACATGTGTTTATATTTATTTCGAATTTAATCTTATTTTGATGATTAAATCGGTTTATAATTGTTATGGATCAAAATATATTATGAAAATATTTATCCAACTCATGATAAATATCTACATAATGTTTTAATCTGAGAATAATTTTTTTATATTTATTTTCAATTCTTGTATTTTATTTTATTATATGAATCGAAACAAAGAAAAATCCTAATAATTCAAAATTTTGCTTTAAAAATCAATATTAATACTTTATAATTATTATTAGGCTATAAACGGATGATAAAAAAATTAATAGTACAATTTTATAAGTCGTTTATATGTTTATTGTGAATTTTATGTAATATATATATTTATGGATTTGTATATGTATTTATGTAATTCCTGATTTATATAAATATAATAATATGTATAAATTGTTAATAAAATATAATAAAATATAACATTCATGTGACAACTGATCTAAAATTTTATGAACATTATTATTTCACAAAAAATACAAGTACATAATTTTATAACTATTAAACGTGCTAATTATTATAATATGTATTCGAAAAAGGATTAAAACACCCAAAAATTTAGAATTAAATATGCTTTCGGTATATTTAAACATATAAAAATAAAAAAATAATTATTTAAATCGTTTATGTATTTTTCCTAATTTAAAGCTTGCTTAATACATTAAAATGGTAAAAAAATTTCAAAGTGGTTAAAAATTCAAATTTATATTTTTTATATTATTATTATATTACTAAGAGTCTGTAAAAAATTATAAGTCTTGTTTTATAAATCTATGTAGTATTTTATCCATGCTTAAAAGTCCTTTAAAGAATAAGATATTGTATGAAACTAAAAATAATACAATACCTTCTAATAATAATTAATAATAGTATTTTTTATCTGTAATAATGATTAATTAATTAATCTTGGTATATTAAAGGTCTTAATTAATTATTATAATTTAAAGATATTAATAAATACACAATAAGGTTTATTAGAATTTAAATTATATTTTTTTCTATAATTAGAATTAATTACTTAGAATTCATTACTTAGAATAAATTACTTAATTAGGATTAATTACTTAATCATTTATTTAAATGTAAATAAAACCTAAAAACAATTAATAAAATAACATATGTATTGTAAAACTTATACCTTATGATAAATATAAATAACATAAATGTGTTGTATTCCTATATGCGCGATTTCTAATACATAATTAATATTATACTTTCGTATAATATTAGGGAGGAAATACTTTCACGAACAAATAAACGTATTGGATTTATTTTTTATCATTGAACTTTCTTGACGGGTGGCGTCTACGAAACTCTAAGATGGAAGGGTTTAGATTTTACAATTTAAAGGATCCTATAGCTCAAGCCCCTCGACCTGAATAGGCCATTACAAATTAGAATTTTTTAATCGAAAGTTTATTTGATTACGTGATTACAAACTTTCTAAAAATAGAAACCTTCCTTAAAAGGAAAATTTACTATTAATTGTAATCCTTCGAACAAATGAATAATTATACCCAAATACTTTGTTGCTTAGTCAACTAACGACCAACTATTATCTCTAGGTTGAGAGTTTCGGTCTTCCAATTGTATTAATCTTCTGTTTAAGGATTTCTCTCTTCAATTACTATTAAGGTGAATTTCATAGCCCCACTTTTTACTCTTTCGTTACTGTTTTGAAACTATGGGGTGAGACACATGCTTGCTTTAAATTTTTTAACATGCTAGACATAAGTGCAAACTTTATATGCAACCAACATGAGTATTTTTATTGTGTTCATTTGAAACATACAAATCCCTGCTTTGTAATATCATTAATTGCTAGATGAATTAAGTGGCAAACGAAATTATTATAGATATCGCTATCGGGAGTAACGTCCTGAACCATTGACCTCAGGTCAATTGGTGGTATAATAATGATCTCGACATTTACATATGTATTGTCTCGGGGTAAAATCGTTTAGTTTTGATATTATACGCTCATGGCATACTTTTGATAAACATGATATATCGTCTTTTATTAAATCTTGTGGTCTAACGAACTTTCTCAATTTAAACCTATGTTATTCACTCAACCTTTTTGGTGGACACTTTTAAGCATGTTTTTCTGAGTTGAATAAGCTGCTACTACCTTTGTGTTGATCATGATTGCTACTACTTGGAGTCGTCATGCATCTAAGTTTTACATTTATTATTTCATTTCCAACATTTATGTAAAACAATGAATATTTAATACTTCCGCTGCAATAAAATTTATGGTTTTTATTAAAACGTCTCATATAGAGTCGTTCTCATTATTATAATAATTGTTTGGTTGTACGAATAGTCACATTTACCCTGGCCCTATTTTGGGGGTGTTACAGCTGCAGTAGTGGATTGACAGCTTTGCTTATGAGTCATGGCGGATAGAGAAGACAGATCAGCAATTGTATTTGCCTACAATTGACATATATAATTACAATAAGCATATTATTATTATCTACTAAAGTAATGGAAACTAATTTCAACTTTTCAAGCACAAGGATTACCTTCAGAAATTCAACAAAACTGTTAGATTTATTAACAAGGTCTTCAAGAAAAGATCTCAAACCGGTCAGCGGCATAACGGAGGGCGGTTGGGAAGAATAAGAAGAAGATTGTATTGTACCAGTTCCCTTGGATATCAGTGGATTAGTGAAGGGTGGTTTCTCAAAAGTTTCATCATCATTGGCTTCATCATCATTGTTGTCATCGTCATCATCATCATCATCCTCAACATCAGTGTGACGACCCGGAGATTTTCGACCAAATTTAAAACTTAATCTTTATATGATTTCGACATGATAAGAAAAGTCTGTAATGTTGAGTCTCAAAATTTTGAAATGTTTTATATAATCAATTACCCTTCGACCATTTTTGACGATTCACGAACAATTAATTGTAAATAAATGTGTGTGTGTGTGTGTGTGTGTGTGTGTGTATACATACATATATATATATATATATA
The DNA here is from genome assembly GCF_046630445.1 of Rutidosis leptorrhynchoides. NCBI lineage: Eukaryota > Viridiplantae > Streptophyta > Magnoliopsida > Asterales > Asteraceae > Rutidosis > Rutidosis leptorrhynchoides. The sequence goes on along the minus strand of NC_092340.1, from coordinate 274,042,384 downwards.
TATATATATATATATATATATATATATATATATATATATATATATATATATATATATATATAATAAATTGAAATAATAAATTGAACATGTCTAAATTATATATATATATATATACATATATATATAATAAATTGAAATAATATTATGCGATTTAATATGTAAAATAATATACAAAATAATTAAGTTGTTATTAAAATGAAATTTTATATATATATATATATATATATATATATATATATATATATATATATATATATATATATATATATATATATATATATATATATATATATAAAGCGTATTAGATATAAGTACCTAATGACTGTAATGCTCGTTTGACATCTCGATTGACAATGAACATGTCTAAATTCAAATTTATGAAAAGCTGAAATAAACGTTGGTCCATAATTAGGTGATGTAAAATTTAAGATTATTAAAAATATTTTTTACTTTATCGATTTGAGCTTTACTACTCCGTACATTTTATTTAGAACTAAAAATAAATATTAGACGCACTTTTTTATCAGGTTTCAAACATTCAATGACCAGAATAACCAAATTTATTTAATTTAAAAATTGGGATTTTTTCGAACACTTTTATCTGACACTGATTAACAACGAAAAATGAAATTCAGTCTGTGAAAGGCGACGGCTAACATATCACACATTTTTCTTCTTAATATATAATTATTATTATTATTATTATTATATGATTTAATGTTTTGTTTGATTCTCTCACAAATAATATCTTACGGAGTATATATGATATACATATTCATCCATATGCATAAATTAAAAACACTTTTTTCCTGTGGAACTCACCACCACACTATTTTTTTCTTTTTCCTTACTTAACTTACTTTCTGAATATCTAAACTCTTTCTATATATACACATTTATATATACATATATGCTTATAAACCGACACTATCATCACCTTCATTTATTAACAACAACCCTTCTTCTTGAACTCATCACAACCACCTTGCACCACCATGTACCCGGAAACCACCATTATCTAGTTTGTTTCTTTTCTTTTCTTTTATGCAAAACAACACACACATATCGACTTGTATTGTTGTTTCTGCCTTTATTTATCTTCGGAATCAAACCCATGTGTTATTGCTCTACTAAACCGAACCACCATATCTCATCGCGAAACCCATGTGTTGTGGCTCTACTAAACCGAATCACCATCATCAAATTACTCGTCAAAATTATATTCAAAAACCATCACTTGCTTCTTCTTATTGTTTAGATCGAACAACACAAGTTAATTGTTCCTGTCTTTTTCCTTCTTCCTCGACAACCATTAAAACACCCACGATCACCAACAGTCAATCACCACAGCCACCCTTGACAACCGAATAATCACCACCTTTCATCACCGCAAAACAACCACTAGAACATTCGAAAGGCTGCTGCAATTTTTGCTATATTTCTATTTACAGTTCAAACCAAAACACCACTATCATGACTCATATCATCACCCTAAAACCTTCACCTCTTCAACTTCTTTTTGTCTTCGTGAATGACCAAGACCAACCACGACCACCGCTATGTTCCTGTTAATTAATTTACTGCTACTGCAGCTGCAAAATTTCTGATTTCTGTGATCACAATCCAACCCGAACACCACCATGATTGAACTACTATTCGAAGGAAGGCTGGTACGTGCTTATTCTATGAATATCAGAGTAATATGCGTAATTTTATTCCTGCAAACTGCTGGTGTAGCTGCAGTCATTTTCTGTTTCAGTCTGCCAAATACCATGACAAACCACCGCTATCATCGCCTGTTATTCATTCCAACTGACCCAGCTACTACACGTTTTGTCTTTTTATATTATAATAGAAAACAAAAGCTTGGTGGTTTTTCACGAGTACAAGGACAATGGCCGACACCCTAACTACTTGATTATATAAAAAAAAAAGAATGACTTGTTACAAGATGTGTTGGCCACCGAATATATTTGCTGTTAGGGCTGCTGTATTTTTTTTATTTATTCAGTCGAGTAGTTTGTAGAAACCAAGCAAGTCACGAAATTCTATTTGGACCAGAATATACTTGGGCTTGATTTAAGTGTAACTTGGGCCTCGATACCTTAGTACCATTTATTGGGCCGGTAACAAATAAGAATTGAATTTGAGCCTGCCTTAATGTTGGGATGTGATTGGTGAATTACACGAATGATGATACGTAAATATTACGGATGATGATTCACGGTTATGATAATGATAAAGATGATGTTAAAATGATATAGATGATACATGAAATGATAACATAAAATTATGATAATAAGTGATGATATTAAGATGATGATTAGTTTGGAGCCGAGGGTTATGTTGATATAGTTATGATCATGATAGATGATCACGGTAATGTTAGATGATACGGTAATAAATCAGATGATGATGACGATATACGAACGTTATGAAAAAGATGTTAAGGATACGTGTTCACGGTGATGATACCATGAATATGAATAATACATAAAAGTGATAATAATAAATCATGAGTATATATATGGTTATAACGATGATGATGATGATGATGATGATGATGATGATGGTATGATGCTAACGATGATGATCGTGATTATGATAATGGGATCATGATGGTAAAATTCTTATTTTTCTTTTTATTATTACTAGAATTATTATTATTATTTATATTTTTATGATTAATATTATCATTATTATTATTATTATTATTATTATTATTATTATTATTATTATTATTATTATTATTATTATTATTATTATTATTATTATTATTATTATTATATTAATGTTACCTTATTAAAATGATAAGATTTAAGTTAAGTATGTAATTTAAAGAATGTTAAAATTAAGAAAATAATGTAGAAGTATGATTAAGCATATTACAAATACATATTATTATTACTATCTTTATTATTATTATTATTATTATTATTATTATTATTATTATTGTTATTGTTATTGTTATTATTATTATTATTATTATTATTATTCTTATTATTATTATTTTTATTATTATTATCATGAGTATTGATATTATTATTAATAGTATTTTTATCAATATAGTTATTAAAATAAATATTAGTATTTTATTATTATTAGCAAAATCATTATTTTGATAGTTATTATTACTAGTATTCATTATTATTATTAACATTATTTTAGTATTATTATAATTATTATTTTAACCAAAGATAGTTATATAAAACTGTATTTAATACAACCATAGTAATATTTTGTAGTAATTATTTATTTAAGGTTTATAAAATAAAGATAATTTATTTAAGTTATTAATAAAACATGATTTAAAATAACAATTAAAATCACTAATAATATATAAATTTTTGTTCGATTACCATTACATGTGTTAACATACATAATTGAATATAGGTTTGTGAATCCGAGGCCAACCCTGCATTGTTCAGTTCCGTCGTATGCATATTTTTACTACAAAATATCGTATTGTGAGTTTCATTACTCCCTTTTTAAATGGTTTTGCAATATATATTTTTGCGACTGAGTATACATGCGCTGTATTATAAATGTTTGACGAAATAGACACAAGTAATCGAAACTACAATATATGGTTGGATTATCGAAATCGAATATCGCCCTTCAAGTCTGGTAACCTAAGAATTAGGGAAACGGGCCCTAACTGACACGAATCCTACAGATAGATCTATTGGGCCTAACAACCCCCATTCATGTTTATGGATGGCTTTAGTACTTCGAGATTATTATTATATAGACGAGATGTCTGTGGGGATATTCTATGCATTAAGGTTAATGTTGGTTACCAGGTGTTTAATCCTTATGAATGATTTTTATGCAGATTGCTATATGATGTTTATGAAAAATGGAAATGAAAAATCTTGTGGTCTATTAAAATTATAGAAATGATTGATTACGAAAAACCTATGAACTCACCAACCTTTTGGTTGAAACTTTAAAGCATGTTTATTCTGAGTTATGAAAGAAATCTTCCGCTGTGCATTTGCTCATTTTAGAGATATTACTTGGAGTCGTTCAAGGCATATATACGTCAGTTCATCGCGATGGTACCAGATGTTATTGTATTCGTTCAGGTGGATTTGGACGAGTTATGACATGTGGTATCAGAGCGGTGGTCTTAGCGAACCAGGTCTTGCATTAGTGAGTCTGGACTTCGACCTAGTAGTTGTTAGGATTCATTAGTAAGTCTGGACTTCGACCTCAGCTGCATATTATAAGTTTTGTTTATCATTTCTAGTGGAAAATTACCTGCTTATCATTCCTAAGTCTTGACACGTGTTTTTGCATTTACACGGTGTATAGACGAATCATATCTTATCATATCTGTTACCGTGGATCTCATTTGGCACTTTCCAAAATTTCCTTCGTAAATTACGGAATCTTTTTGCTATATATATGTATTCGAGAAAACAGAGATATCATCCAGTATTCAGCTCTCAATTCGTATCAAGAATCATTTCATCACTTTCTATGATCTCATAATATGGCCTCTTCGAATAGATCAAGTTCCTCCAGCTCCGACGACAGCGTGACGGGAGCGCACCAACCGATCAACTACCGTGATTTCTTTAGAAAGTGGGGATGGGTTCGCGAAATACTTACCCTATGGAGAAATTAAGAAGGTACTCCATATCACGAGCCAAACTTACCACCTAACGTTGGAGTACTCAATCCGCTTACCGGCAAACCTGTTCGCAATACCATTGTCACTCTTTTCACAAGGATTTTCCGCCTCGAAGGACGACTCGATGTAGTTAAAGATAGGATTCATCCTCTACTCCCGATTTCTAATCAGATAGGATTATTAGAAGAAGTTAGAAGACTTCGAACTAAATATCAAGAATTGACAAACCCTACGGAAGAGTGGGTAGAACTAATTCATAGACTCAAGTGTAAAGTAGAAACCCTGGAGGTGACGGTGTTCGATTTGGAAGCTAAGCTCACACCTACTACACAGGTACCGCCACCAATACCAACAACATCAACAACCCCACTAGCACCAGCATCATTCCCATCAACACAAGCTCCGTAAGAACCACAGACAGCGAAGAGTATCGAGAATGATGAATTATGAAATATTAATTCATTACTTTCGATTCACGATTAAAAGATATATGTATATATATATATATTTATGTATATCTCAAAATCGTAATAAAATATCAGCTATGATGTGTGAAAATTTTTTAATATCAGCTATGATGTGTGAAAATTTTTTAACGGGTAGGTAATACCCAAGAAAGATAAGCTTAAAAGGCTTTTATCATAATTAAATTCACATATGCTATCCTGTACATTCTTCAATTCCGATTCAACAGTCATTGAATTATCCTACCTACATCCACAGATATATGTATTCGTTCATCGAAGAACGACCATTTTCATTCAAATTTCATATTCGGATTTTGACCGATCAGAATCCAAGTCAAGATTTGACAAGTGGCATAATGAAGAAAAATAATGGACAAAATAAAATTGATTAGTAACCAATTAATTAACTACGCAAACATTATAAATCTATACTAACAAAATCCTAGCTAATTGTTCCTAGCTAACTGTTAATTCCTTATTACAATTTATTTATCGCAATTTTAATTCTCGCAATTTTATTTATCGTCATTTAATTTTTGTTATTTATTTTACGCACTTTAAATATTGTCGGATATTTTACGCACTTTAAATATTGTCGGATAAATCGGGACACGTATACAATGTTTTGACATATCATATTGACATTATCTATATATATTATTTTGAATAACTCATAAGACACTATATGCGGTAATGCTCGAGTTAGCATATAATGGGTCGAGGTTGATTCTAAAATAATATATATACCATGGGTTGTGATCGAGTCTGAGACATGTATACAATAGGTCACGATACGTCTTAATTAATTAAATTATATATTGAACTATTGGACTACAAACATTGGACTACTAAACTTTGACAATTAAAAACTATTAAAAGAGTGGGAAATATTAATTACAATATTTTGACTTAAAATATCATTAATAAGTTACATCTTCTACAGTTAAATAATTCCTCAAGTTTTCCACTTGATTTCATCTTAAACATCCTTCGTATCTTGACAATTACAATCTCTGTTCAAACCCTTCGAATTTCTTGAAAACATCTCAGATTGATAACTAATAATTCAGTTATGGTAACATTGAATACTGACGAAGCAGCAAACACTGTACATGGTCATAATGACCAAAAGTTGATGATAAAGAATGAAGTGTTGGAAACACTCAATAGAAAACTAGGTACTGAAAAAAAAAACGAATTGAGCAAACTATGAAGAAGGCTGTGGACAAATCACAAAGACTAAACCTGCCTTCAAAGAATCTAAATGATTCAGTATCTGCTGAAGCCATTAACGAATACCTTGCTTCTGACTCTACACTTTTACTAACAAATCTTCATCATCATCCATCAATATTAGAAATTCTAAAATATCATCGTATCTTTCATTATAAATAACCTCGATATTTTTGAAGATATTTTCATAACTACTCTTATCTAAAATCATTTATCTTTTCGAAATATCAGTGTTACATCGGAAAAGAAACTATTTTAGTTTCTAAATTTTGAAAAAAATTCGAATTTAAAATATGAATGTTTTGAAGTAGTGTTGGGAATTGAAGCATGAGTTAGTATAATATAATGACACTTGATCAACGTGATTATATTACAGTAAGTCATGCTGAGTTTCTAAACGGAACGTGATGATTCACAGACCATAACGTCATCATGTGCCATGTTACATGACTCTTACATTCTACCTAATCTCCAAACATATCAAGAACAAATCTTCCTAATAGTTCTATCTTTTCTCTTGAATTCTGGTAATTTAACCAATCAAGATCGTACTATTACAATTTCTCTCTTAAGAACATTAGTCATGTTCATTCGAAACTTCATACGAATCCTGGACCATTATTCCCTTGACTTAAAGTCGGGAAGAGAAACAAAAGTATGGAACTCCAAAATATAAAGGAAAATATAAAGCCTGACAACAATTAAAAACCTTGTATATCAATGCATATAGCAATATAAAGACATGGGAGAACTAAAAACACTATAAAACCAAGAGTATAGTAGAAGTAAATAGATTCTTCCGGTGGCAGATGAAAAAGAAGAATGACATATATGAAAGTTAGGAATATATCAAGAATCAGAACTGGATGAAGCATAGTGATGAATGCTTTAATATGAATTGAGGGAGAAAGGATAGAAGGTGTGATCTGTGGAAATAAGGAAACGAAGAGGGTAGATTTATAGTGAAATATTTGACAGAGCAATCGAAACAGATTATCGCATTTAACCAAAGAGGATCCTAATTTCCTTAATTACCGAAGAACCAAATCTTATTACGAAGATTTCCTCTAAATCCCTTAAATTCCGGAAATCAACCATGACTATGTCAAAGGTTACGACGAATCTTTATTTTCTCATTTCTCTATTTTGTGATAGCTTCACTCGTACTCTTCGAGTGATCGAATCGTTTTATCCATATTACTCATTAATAATAAAACTCTATTTATCAACTCATATCCGTCATGAAAACATTCTTATTGTTAACCATGACGACGTAGATCAAATTTTGGGACGAAATTTCTTTAACGGGTAGGTACTGTGACGACCCGGAGATTTCTAACAAAATTTAAAACTTAATCTTTATATTATTTAGAAACGATAAGAAAAGTCTGTAATGTTGAGTCTCAAAATTTTGAACTGTTTTATATAATCAATTACCCTTCGACCATTTTCGACGATTCACGAACAATTAATTGTAAATAAATGTGTGTGTGTGTGTGTGTATATATATATATATATATATATATATATATATATATATATATATATATATAATAAATTGAAATAATATTATGCGATTTAATATGTAAAATAATATACAAAATAATTAAGTTGTTATTAAAATGAAATTATATATATATATATATATATATATATATATATATATATATATATATATATATATATATATATATATATATATATATATATATATATATATATATATAAAGCGTATTAGATATAATTACTTAATGACTGTAATGCTCGTTTGACATCTCGATTGACAATGAACAAGTCTAAATTCAAACTTATGAAAAGTTAAAATAAACGTTGGTCCATAATTAGGTGATGTAAAATTTAAGATTATTAAAAATATTTTTTACTTTATCGATTTGAGCTTTACTACTCCGTACATTTTATTTAGAACTAAAAATAAATATTAGACGCACCTTTTTGATCAGGTTTCAAACATTTAATGACCAGAATAACCAAATTTATTTAATTTAAAAATTAGGATTTTTCCGAACACTTTTATCCGACACTGATAAACAACGAAAAACGAAATTCAGTCCGTGAAAGGCGACAGCTAACATATCACACGTTTTTCTTCTTAATATATAATTATTATCATTATTATATGATTTAATGTTTTGTTTGATTCTCTCACAAATAATATCTTACGGATTATATATGATATACATATCCATCCATATGCATAAATTAAAAACACTTTTTTCCTGTGGAACTCACCACCACACTATTTTTTTTTTCCTTACTTAACTTAATTTCTGAATATCTAAACTCTTTCTATATATATACATTTACATATACATATATGCTTATAAACCGACACTATCATCACCTTCATTCATTAACAACAACCCTTCTTTTTGAACTCATCACAACCACCTTGCACCACCACGTACCCGGGAACCACCATTATCTAGTTTGTTTCTTTTCTTTTCTTTTATGCAAAACAACACACACATATCGACTTGTATTGTTGTTTCTACCTTTGTTTATCTTCGGAATCAAACCCAAGTGTTATTGCTCTACTAAACCGAACCACCATATCTCATCGTGAAACCTATGTATTGTTTCTCTACTAAACCGAATCACCATCATCAAATTACTCTTCAAAATTATATTCAAAAACCATCACTTGCTTCTTCTTATTGTTTAGATCGAACAACACAAGTTAATTGTGACGACCCGGAAATTTTCGACCAAATTTAAACTTAATCTTTATATGATTTAATATTTCTGACACGATAAACAAAGTCCGTTATGTTACGTCTCAAAATTTTTGAACTATTTTCGTACATTCATTTGACTTTGACCAATTCCGACGATTCACGGACAATTAATTGTAATTAGATATGTGTATGTGTATATATATATAAATAATAAATGGAAATATAATATTAAATATTATATGTTGTTGTTATTAAAATTAATGATGTAAATAAAATAAAAATATGATATTATGATAATTATTATTTAAAACATATATATATATATATATATAAATAAAGTACATTAAATATATATTTTGTGATTTCAAAGCTATTTAGTAAACGACAGAAACAATCAATTACCATTCGACGGATATTACACAAGTTTAAATCAAACTTATGCGATTTTAAAATAAACGGTGATTCGAAAATGAGTTAAATAAATTATAGGCTTATTAAAAATATATTTAGGAACTATTGGTTGAATTTTAAAACTTTTCATATTTTACTTCGGATTGGGAGTGAATAATTACTATAATTTTTATTTAATAGTTAATGCTCGAATTTTATATCATAATGACCAAAATAAATAAGTATAGTTAATTTAAAAATATAAGATTTTTCTTAACACTTTTATTCGTCACTAGTTATCAACGGGGTACGAAATACTATCCAACTGTCGGTAAGATGAAAACAACAAACATTCACGTGAATTCTTTTATGGTGACTGTGCCTTTCATCATTCACTGAATTATGAACTACATAAATTATTGTTATAAGATTATTATTAATTATTTTAGTATTATTAATTAATATATGTATGTATATGTATTAGGAGAGTTATGATTCCGTTTCAATCAACTCCTTTCTTCTTCACCTGTCCATCGATCACCAACCATCCAACACCACTTCACCACCTTGTACAACCATAAACCACTCCAACCTTTGAACAAGCGCTATCTGTACTATTGCTGTTTCTGTTTCAAACACCATATATACCACCACCTTATTTATTATTTGTGAATCTTTTTGATTGAATCACTCTACATCACCACCATACTCCATTCTCCATCTTCCACAACCACCATCCTTGATCACCCGTAACACCACTCGAACAACTCGAACGAAACCATCAACATCCATTTAATGTTAGATTCATAATAACCTCAAACCCATCCACCTCTCTTATATATATATATATATATATATATATATATATATATATATATATATATATATATATATATATATATATATATATATATATATATATATATATATATATATATATATACCTACGTACCTCATCAAATCATTCCATTTGATCACTATTTTCTGCTTTATGTTATTACCATCGTAACACCTTTAAACCACCAAAATCAACCATAACCAACTGCTGCTGCACTCGTTCTTTGCTGTTTCAACCAAAGCCTTACCACCATTTTTTTTATTCATAAAAGTTATCCACTTGATTTTATTGAAATTCTTATTCAATGCCTTATAAAATTCGGGACATGTTGTGTATGTGAGACAAACATGAGCAGCCAACATTTACAATCAAGTGATTCCCACTTTAGTTAATAATGATATAATTGCTTTTATCTTTTCGGTGGACCTCACCGAGTCACCAAACCCGTCCAATTGGATACTTGTTCAATCGGACCCCACTACCACCTAGCCAATCACGAAAACAGGAAGATTGGGAGTTACCATGTCACATCACTAGCTTCTTAACTATCGTCATCATTGGTGTTGGATTGAACGTGCCCATAATTGTCACCATAAACGCCGTCATGTTGAATCGATGAGTTCGTCCCCATATTCTCACAAAAATCAAACCAAACAACCCTTGATTTAAAAAGAATAAGAAATATAAAGTATGTATATATATATATATATACATACATACACGTACGCACTCGGTTATCTGTTCCCTATCTCAACCTCACTCTCTCTATATATACATATACTTAAACATACCTCTATAGAGATGTGTTTGTGTATATGGGTGTGTTATTGTCGAATTAACATATGAAGTGGATGGTACCGATATATATGACTTTGATAATGATAATGGAGAGGTTGATGATGAAGTAGATGAAGATAAACGGTGAAGAATGTTGATAATGATAAACCGAAGACTACTTATTTTTTTCCGGTAAATCGATAGTTGCCATTAACAATCTATCTTCAAACTATTTTGGTCACCACTTGCTACTGTTACTCGAATACCAGAAGATGGCTGCAGATCGAAACCATCCTGCTACATGCGATGGCTAACCCTTTTCCACTGTTAACTGTAATTCAATTTTGGGTTTTAAAACTACAACAAACTGGGTAGATTGGATCTTGGGCTTGAACATATGAATGGGTATTAATTTTGGGCTGTTTGTTTGTTCCACTTGTGACCCAACAACAAAATTGATTATGTTGTCTCTTGGGCTTAGCTTAGTTACACGATTGGGCTACCATGTTTTGTTGGGCCAAAGGAGTTTAGTTGGGCTGTATATATAACATGTTATTTACTTGGACCGAATCCATAAAAATGATCATAGGTAATTTCCTCTTATTTCATGTTGAGATTCGATGGGAACATAAAGGTTAGATATATGATAATGATTATGATGATAGGATTAAAATGATGATGATTATGATTCATGGTGATGATATGATTATGATAATACACAATGATGAAGTTAAACGAATATGAAGATGATAGACTATAGCAATGACGATGGGTTATATAAATATTCGTCTGGGTTTAAGCAGGAATGAATGGGTGGCGGAATAGTTAAGGATGTTATCTGGTTAGCGGGACGTCGCGGGTTCAAACTCGGACTTGGGCATTTTTTTAACGACTACTTCTTTGAGGTAGTTTACTTATTACTCACTATTATTATTATTATTATTATTATTATTATTATTATTATTATTATTATTATTATTATTATTATTATTATTATTATTATTATTATTATTATTATTACTATTACTATTATTATTATTATTATTATTATTATTATTATTATTATTATTATCATTATTATTATTATTATTATTATTATTATTATTATTATTATTATTATTATTATTATGATTAATGATTAATGTTATTAAAATGTTAAGGTTAGGTTTAAAAATAAAATTAAGAATTAAGTTTATGATTCAAAATAGGTTAATAATATGATTATGATTATTAAGAAAAAGTATGATTAAGTTTATGACAAATACTTATTATTTTTGAAAATTATGGATAATATTATTATTAAGACTATTATTATTATTATTATTATCAAGTATCATTATTATTATTATTATTAGAATTATCATTAATACTATCATTATTATTTTATTATCCCTATTATTACTATTTCTAATATTTATATTATTATTTTTACATTATTATTATTATTATCATTTTTATTATTACTAGTATCGTTATTAGTTTTATAAAAACCATATTATTATATTTATCAATATTACTACTAATATTATTATCATTACTACAATAAAAATTATTCATATAGAAATATACTTAACTAAACTATATTAATATTTTATTTATTTAAAGTATATAAAATAAATACATTTAATTAAGTTATTAATGAAACGTATAATTTATTAATATAACAAGTATATCACTAATAATAATATATACAAATTTGTTCGATTACAAGTATATGTGTTAATATATATAAATGATAGAGGTTCGTGAATCCACGGCCAACCTTGCACTTGTTCAATGCCGTCATATGTATTTTTACTACGAAATACAGTATCGTGACTTTTATTTGCTCCCTTTTTAAATGCTTTTGCAATATATATTTTTGGAACTGAGAATACATGCGCTGTTTTATAAATGTTTTACGAAATAGACACAAGTACTTAAAACTACATTATATGGCTGAATTATTAAACCGAATATGCCCCATTTTAGTCTGGTAATCTAAAAATTAGGGAACAGACACCCTAATTGACGCGAATCCTAAAGATAGATCTATTGGGCCCAACAAGCCCCATCCAAAGTACCGGATACTTTAGTACTTCGAATTTATCATGTCCGAATGGAGTCCCGGAATGATGGGGATATTCTATATGCATCTTGTTAAGGTCGGTTACCAAGTGTTCACCATATGAATGATTTTTATCTCTATGCAGTTTGCGAAATGCCTGATATGAGATGTATGTTTATGGAAAAATTGAAATCTTGTGGTCTATTAAAATTATGGAAATGATTGATTATGATAAACTAATGAACTCACCAACCTTTTGGTTGACACTTTAAAGCATGTTTATTCTCAGGTATTAAAGAAATATTCCGTTGTGCATTTGCTCATTTTAGAGATATTACTTGGAGTCATTCATGACATAATTCAAAATACGTTGCATTCGAGTCTTTGAGTTCATCAAGAATATTATTAAGTCAATTATAGTTGGATATATTATGAAATGGTATGCATGCCGTCAACTTTCGATGTAATGAAAGTTTGTCTTTTAAAAACGAATGCAATGTTTGTAAAATGTATCATATAGAGGTCAGGTACCTCGCGATGAAATCAACTATTATGAATCGTTTATAATGTATATGAACGGGTCCTTTCATTAATTGTTCCTGTCTTTTTCCTTCTTCCTCGACAACCATTAAAACACCCACGAACACCAACAGTCGACCACCAAAGCTACCCTTGAAACCGAATAATCACCACCTTTCATCACCGCAAAATAACCACTAGAACATTCGAAAGGCTGCTGCAATTTCTGCTATATTTCTGTTTACAGTTCGAACCAAAACACCACTATCACGACTCATATCATCACCCTAAAACCTTCACCTCTTCACCTTATTTTTGTCTTCGTGAATGACCAAGACTAACCACGACCACTGCCATGTTCCTGTTAATTAATTTACTGCTACTGCAGCTGCAAAATTTCTGATTTCTGTAATCACAATCCAACCCGAACACCACCATGATTGAACTACTATTCGAAGGAAGGCTGGTACGTGCTTATTCTATGAATATCATAGTAATATGCGTAATTTTATTGCTACAAACTGCTGGTGTAGCTGCAGTTTTTTTCTGTTTCAGTCTGCCAAATACCATGACAAACCATCGCCTGTTATTCATTCCAACTGACCCAGCTACTGCACGCTTTGTCTTTTTATATTATAATAGAAAACAAAAGCTTGGTGGTTTTTCACGAGTACAAGGACAATGGCCGACACCCTAACCCACTTGATTATATAAAAAAAAAAGAATGACTTGTTACAAGATGTGTTGGCCACCGAATATATTTGCTGTTAGGGCTGCTGTATTTTTTTTATTTATTCAGTCGAGCAGTTTGTGGAAACCAAGCAAGTCACGAAATTCTATTTGGACTAGAATATTCTTGGGCTTGATTTAAGTGTAACTTTGGCTGTGATTCCTTAGTACCATTTATTGGGCCGGTAACAAATAAGAATTGAATTTGAGCCTGCCTTAATGTTGGGTTGTGATTGGTGAATTACACGAATGATGATACGTAAATATTACGGATGATGATTCACGGTTATGATAATGATAAAGATGATATTAAAATGATATAGATGATACATGAAATGATAACATAAAATTATGATAATAAGTGATGATTAATAAGTGATGATATTAAGATGATGATTAGTTTGGTGCCGAGGGTTATGTTAATATAGTTATGATCATGATAGATGATCACGGTAATGTTAGATGATACGGTAATGAATCAGATGATGATGACGATATACGAACGTTATGAAAAAAGATGTTAAGGATACGTGTTCATGGTGATGATACCATGAATATGAATGATACATAAAAGTGATAATAATAAATCATGATTATATATATGGTTATAACGATGATGATGATGGTATGATGCTAACGATGATGATCGTGATTATGATAATGGGATCATGAGGGTAAAATTCTTATTTTTCTTTTTATTATTACTAGAATTATTATTATTATTAATATTTTTATGATTATTATTATTATTATTATTATTATTATTATTATATTAATGTTACCTTATTAAAATGATAAGATTTAAGTTAAGTATGTGATTTAAAGAATGTTAATATTAAGGAAATAATGTAGAAGTATGATTAAGCATATTACAAATACATATTATTATTACTATCTTTATTATTATTATTATTATTATTATTATTATTATTATTATTATTATTATTATTATTATTATTATTATTATTATTATAATTGTTATTATTATTATTATTATTATTATTCTTATCATTATAATTTTTATTATTATTATCATGAGTATTGATATTATTATTAGTAGTATTTTTATCAATATAGTTATTAAAATAAATATTAGTATTATTATTATTAGTAAAATCATTATATTATAGTTATTATTATTAGTATTCATTATTATTATTAACATTATTTTAGTATTATTATAATTATTATTTTAACAAAAGATAGTTATATAAAACTGTATTTAATACAACCATAGTAATATTTTATAGTAATTATTTATTTAAGATTTATAAAATAAAGATAATTTATTTAAGTTATTAATAAAACATGATTTAAAATAACAATTAAAATCACTAATAATATATAAATTTTTGTTCGATTACCATTACATGTGTTAACATACATAATTGAATATAGGTTCGTGAATCCGAGGCCAACCCTGCATTATTCAGCTCCGTCGTATGCATATTTTTACTACAAAATATCGTATTGTGAGTTTCATTACTCCCTTTTTAAATGCTTTTGCAATATATATTTTTGGGACTGAGAATACATGCGTTGTTTTATAAATGTTTGACGAAATAGACACAAGTAATCGAAACTACATTATATGGTTGGATTATCGAAATTGAATATCGCCCTTCAAGTCTGGTAACCTAAGAATTAGGGAAACGGGCCCTAATTGACGTGAATCCTAAAGATAGATCTATTAGGCCTAACAACCCCCATTCATGTTTATGGATGGCTTTAGTACTTTGAGATTATTATTATTATACAGACGAGATGTCTATGGGGATATTCTATGCATTAAGGTTAATGTCGGTTACCAGGTGTTCAATCCATATGAATGATTTTTATGCAGATTGCTATATGATGTTTACGAAAAATGGAAATGAAAATCTTGTGGTCTATTAAAATTATAGAAATGATTGATTACGATAAACCTATAAACTCACCAACCTTTTGGTTGACACTTTAAAGCATGTTTATTCTCAGGTATGAAAGAAATCTTCCGCTGTGCATTTGCTCATTTTAGAGATATTACTTGGAGTCGTTCATGGCATATATACGTCAGTTCATCGCGATGGTACCAGATGTTATTGTATTCGTTCAGGTGGATTTGAACGGGTTATGACAATCAGCAAATTCTGTGATATTACCACCAGCAGTGGTTTCATCATCTTCCTCATCTCGCAGAATTATTCCTAAGGATACAGCAACAAATGAGCATAATGATATATTACATTCATTATTATTGTTAATAAAAAACATAAGTGTAAAACATACGTCTCTTCTTCAGTTGAGAAGCAACTTCAACTATTGAGCACTTGCCTGCACGCTTTGAGCGTCTAGCGGTCTTCTTTGCATTAGACGGATTAGGGGTGGTTTCAATAATTTCAACCTCGGGAGAAGGTTGTGCAACACTACCACCCTCGCCCTCTGTGTTCCGTTCCGGGCTCTTTATCAGTTGTTCAAACTCTGCATCTTTGGATTTCTCAGCCTCAATTTCTTCTGCATTTTTCTGTCGTTCAGACACAATAACCTTATCTAGGTTGGCTTTCTCAAACATCTTGTAAACCCTCATTTCTCCTTCTGCATTAGATAAGCACAAACACAAGCAGAAAAAGCATATATAAGAATACATGTGATTTTTTGTTAACATAATTGAAGCATAACATATTCATAAAGGAGCCTACCATGGCCTGTCCAGTGCAACACTGGCATATATCCAACACGCCAATTGTCACTCATGTTGCAGAGTACCAAAATGGCTTCATACTCAGTATAGGATCTTTGTGGAAGTTTTGGTGTCTTCCAAGCTTCTATTGTTGTTTTTTCATCATTTAACAGTTCAATTGCTTTGCTAATCCCAATCTTTGTTTTCCTCCATTTGCGAACACTTGCCCAGGGATCGTGAATAACCCTCTCATTGACAAAGAAATAGGGTTCTTTCTAGTTTTTTAAAGATGCTTCCTTGTCACCAGTAAAAGATTTTCCTGGATTGCAGTCAAACGTGTACCAGCATTGACTCACTAATCGATTCCTAAACAGCTCGTGAAAAATATTTACACTAGGTACTCAATTTAAAGAATTGCAGTACATCTCAAAAAGAATAATTTTCTGAAGACCAAGAGGGTGAATTTGGCTGAACTCTATCCCATAGTGGGCAAGAATTTCTTGTAGTAACACGGAGGAATACGGAGGTTTCCTACGGTTAGTGTAACAACCCAACCCGTATTTAAACCGGCCCGTAAAATTTTTTTCTTTAATACATTAATATTTAGGTCCCAATTATGTTCCAAAAACATCACTAACACAATAATAAGTCCAATAAATTTTTAAAACATTTAATACATAGTTTAAATGTCCGAACGGGCAAACACGACCCGACTATTTTAATTTCCAACAAAACCGAGCATGATGATTGGGGATACGCTACCCAATCCTATCCATCAAAAAGCATTTCCTCTAAAGCAACTACGCAAGTCCACTAGTTCCCACACTTACCCGAGCCACCGCCTCCAAGCTAATCTATAAAAATGTAAACAACGAGAGGGTAAGCTAACGCTTAGTGAGTGAGAATATACTACATACATATATATACATAAAATGGACACGCCACACAAGTAACCAAATAACGCATACCGGAGCATCCAAGCATAAAGGCAAGCTAAGCTAAGCATACCGTACGATCACTAAGCAACAAGCTAAAATAACAACAAATATAAGTTCACCAACGACGATGTGAACAACGCCAATAAGCTACTCCCTGAGGGTTAGCTACATCACAATAATACGACAATATATAAAACAATATATAAACGTCCAAGGTTAACCCCTTAACCCAATACCAAAACCGACTACCAATTACCAAAATGAAGATTGGCCGAACTACACGAGCCTTAGTAAATCCGCATCCACACGAGACTACTATCTTCAATAACACAACAACATCGAGGTTAGCCGAACTACACGAGCCTTAGTAATCCGCAACCACACGAGATCACTACCTCAATAAGATGACGAAACTACATGCGTCATCGTGAATCCACATCCACACGTGACTCACTTCTCACATCAACCCTTCGCCATTGGGGTTATAATTCACATCACAAGCACATGTGATAACGTACACACATTGTGCACCTCGCCAAACGGTGGTCAACCAAAACGCAAAACCGTTCCAATTGGACCTATACACAAGTCCATCAAATCCACCTATATGTGAAGTGAGCTCTATAACCGAGAACCACTTCACCCGACCCGCACCCATCCTACACATATATATGCACATAGGATATTAACACTCACCTTGAAGTCTTGATGGATGCCGAACCAAAATCCGAAATCACCAAAGGAAGGTATCTATTCCATTCATCACATAACAAGTAACACAATTAGGGTGGATTACAAACCAACCCATATTGACAACTAGTGCAAATTCGACCCAAATGCACTTCCAAGCACAAACTGCACCCAAACTAACCAATAATCACTAACACATGTGAGAATGATCCTAATACACCAATTGAACTCGAACGCAAGTGTTAAACACTTGTCTTACCCAATTTGTCACCAAAACCCTAATTTTGACCCATAAAAGTCAACATCTCACCATTTGCTAGTTTTGACTTTAAATCGCCATTAACATATGTGTTTATACTTCCATTTAACTCATTTTAAGTTTATAAACTCAACTGAATCGACAATCGGGCATAAACATCATAAAACCCTAATTTTGACTCTATTCAAAATTAGTCAACCAATCGAGCCCAAAAGGCTTCCAACACCTCAATAATCACTAAATACTAGTGATTACACCCGTTTGCAAGTCTTACAATCTTACACTTGCTCACTAACCCAAAACACGCCAACATCAACAATGAACCCGAATATTGGTGTTAATCTTCAATTAACAACTAATGGGGTTTCATTTATGAACACACAATCAAAACCCTTAAATTTAGATGATGAACATGAAAATGAAATTCGGAGTTAGAGCTTACCGCTAGTATCACCTTATAGCTAAGAACGAGGAGAACAAACTTGTCTCATACGCTTTCTATCAAAACTCGCTTCTTCCTTTCCGAAAACCCCTTTGAATGATTTGAAGTATTTATGTTTTGAGAGAAATAGTGGAATAAAAATGGAAAAGAAAATGGAATAAATGAGTGCGTGGACCAGAATTGGGGCTTAAATCTGCCTCATACGTGAAATGAACAAAACGCCCTCGAAAAACCCTTTATTTACAAAAATCCGGAATCAGAAAGCCAGAGGTGCCGCGCCGCGACACCCCTTCTCCACGCCGCGAGAATACACTGAGTCTGGGATCGATTTAACACGCTATCTGATCCTGTTTTTCGTTAAATGTCGCGCCGCGATGAGCTTAGTCGTGCCGCGACCAAGGCCGTGGTCTGGTGCCCTTGTCCATGCAACATACATTCGGTTAAAATACCCAACAAACACTTGAAACAATCCTTCGATCACTCGCGTACTCTATTTACATACATGCAATATGTATATACATACTCGATACACCCATATATCAAACATGGGGAAAACGGGGTGTTACAACTCTCCCCCACTTAGATTCGATCACGTCCTTGTAATCCCAGTCACTTAACCAATCCGAACCTACACGTTATGGTTCTCGAACAAACGTTCCAATCCAACTTCCAACACATTTCTCATTAATCCGAAGATTAATCCATACAAAATACGCACTTGCACGCATTTCGAGACGTGCAACACTCACAACATCCGAAATCTATAACGCTCACTTAGAATACGCGAGATCGCCACGTATTCCTCCAACTCCTCTAGGCAATTTTCTCAAAGAGTCTCCCTTAACAACTAAATCATCATCCGTGATTTATTAAGATCCACAAATCCAAGCACAAGAACTTGCTCAATCCCTTACGTTGGGAAACTCAACCAATCTCGTACAGATATAAACTCCTTAGCGTACCATTACCAAGTAAAAATGCTAAAAGCAACCGAGTCTCAACCTAAGGTCAACAACTAAACGATGATGACCGAACAAAACGAATCCTTACGGATAACACTTACCCACTTACAACCCTTGTAGTGCGCAATACGACCAATACGCGACTATCGTAACATCATAAGCAAACGGTTAAAACTGATAGCGCCCAAACGACTATGGCAACGCTAATTCAAAGGTGTACAAAATTGACTACTGTCGCACCCGTAACAACATTTGAGCGAAACACGGCTATTGCATCACTAATCACACAACGTGGTCCTCACGACCCCACCATCGGCCTATAAAACAACCAATAGTTCACACATCCAACAACATGAAGGCTGGTCGAAAACTACACGCGCCTTAGTGAATCCGCACCACACGCGACTCACTACCTCCACCGCACAACAATCGGGATTGGCCGAACTACACGATAGTCACTATCACAAAGGAATGACCGCATCCACACATGTCATTGTGAATCCGAACTACACGAGACTCACTTCCTCAATATAATGACCGCATCCACACATGTCATTGTGAATCCGAACTACACGAGACTCACTTCCACAACAAGATGACCGAAGTACACGCGTCACCGTGAATCCGCATCCACACGCGATCCACTTCCCAAATCTCAACACAGGAATGGTACTCCCATTCCCCATCGGTACTCGAATTTCCCGATAACGTTATACCTTACCGATATAACACTACTCCCATGATGAAGTTAGCGGACCGAGTTACGGCCATAACCCACTAATCACATACGAGCTTTTGGCCTCAAACAACGAGTAGTGTAACATCGCGCACTGCTACACTATAGTAAACCCTAGCGGGATACACTAACCATCACCATACGTACGCGTACACAACGCCAACACCATCGAGCAAGAACCACCTATATCGCACATAGGCACAAAACAATAATTCTCTAGGAGAGAATCCGACACGCACATCCCTTAATCGAGGAATCTCACCTTGCTCGTCAAACACGTCCATTATCTCTCAACGAGATTTACCACATTACCACCTCAGTGGTAAATTCGAATCCGAAACCATAAGTACAATTTAACCGAAATTGTACTCTACCACAAATCGACCAAATCTATGTCCCGACACAAATCTCGGATCTACTAAGAGTATCATCCGAAATCTCACACTAAAACCTCCTCGTGCGGGAGTGTAACTCCCCCACTTAGAACTACGTTCCATAACTGCACCTTGTACAACCATACAATGCTACCAAGGGTAGACTTTACTAACAATGGGGTTCACACGACCCATCACCACATCTTGCTCCAATCTTGAGCACCCGAAGGATTTTAACCTATCCTTAAACACTTCGAACGAAAAATGTACCACAAGTTACACAAACTCTACTCTCGCAATCATCCAATTGCTATAGTTTGTCAAATTTCCCACCTAGTCACTCATATACCTAAGGGTTTCTCTCCGGCACCCTAAGTACAATGTAACCGCAACACAATCGGAGTCAAACACCACATTAGTAGGTATGAAAGAGGCACGTATCGTTGCATCCCGTAGACTCCATTACCAACGTTCATCGAGATTCAAAACACTCGACCTCAAGGGTTTCACCCACCCGACGAACCACACGGTTCATCAACTTCAACACGAGAGCGAACACACTCTAACCTCCGAACACCAAAGCCCACCCCCATGGCTTGGTAAAAACATTTCCCAACACTAAGGAACACTTGGTTGCACCAAGTCTTACGCCCTTCATCCGTCAATCCAAACGCCACCATAGGGTAATTCCATTAGGAACGTCACCCATAGCAAAATATGCACAACGCAATGCATTCAACAAACCTGAACTCAACGGCACAAAATAAATAATCAAAGGACATATTTATTAAAATGAAACGTACCTTAACGTCTCCTTACCATACTCGTCCCCGCTAACTCGGGACATTCCAACTTACAATGTCCTTCCTCTTGGCAATTGAAGCACACCGTGCCGTCACCCTTTGGCACCGAACATTCCCAAGACTTGTGACCCCTCACGCCACAATTGTAACATCTAGACGCACTAGAATCCGATATACTTGTCCGTGTACCACTCGTGCTCACACTTGCACCCTTACTTGGAGCACCATATGAAACAACCATTCTCTTACTTGAAAGTTCACCAATCTTTGATCGCGAATACGACTCGAAACCCCTAGCCACGGCGAATAATTCTGCAAACGATTTCGCCTGACCTCTGCTAATTTTGTTCTTTAAGTCATCATTCAAAGTTCGATAGAAATCTTCCATCAACAAACGATCATTTCCCAAATACTCCGGGCAAAAACGAGCCTTCGCCATAAAGGTCGTCTTGAGAGTATTCAAATCCATAGAACCCTATTGCAAATTTCGCAACTCATTACGCAATTCCGACAAGTCAGCTGATGTCCGGAACTCCTCAAAGAATTCCTCCTTAAACTCGTCCCACGTTAAAGCCATAAACAGCTCACCACCGATAAGGTCAATCTTACCATCCAACCAATCCTTCGCCCTACCCCGTAACAAGCTAGTAGCGAGTCTTGTCTTTTTCTCGGAAGGGCAATCAATAGTACGAAAACACCCTTCAACATCCGAGATCCATGTTGTGCTTACCAAAGGATCCGGTTTCCCGTCATACATCGGGGGTTTAGTCCTCATGAAGCTCTTATGACAACGCTCCACTTCGCTACTACTCCGAAATTCTAATTTACTTCCTATCCATTTCTTCTCGAAACGCACCCATTTTCTCTGCAACGGCGGCCGTAACTCTAGCGTTAAACTCAACGTCGTTTGTCTCAATCTCGTTTTGTGTCGTCATTCTAAAGAATTCAAAACGATTAGTCCACGAACGTATAAAACCGCATGCACAACACTTCCCCATCTTGCTAAACACTCGTCGTACATCACTTGTTAGACACGATTTGCACCCGTAATAAGCTTTGCAAGTCCTTATTACGCACATACGTCATCTCAACTCATTAGTACAACGACCGCCTCGCTTGATGATATAAACCAACACAACGAAAATTCTACGCGATATAAACACAAGCAAGAATTACATCACAACACAAGCCACAATCCTAGTTAGTTCACTTGCACGCTAAGGCACTAACCAAGTTCCTGTCCGACCCGTTCACCTACAAGTCCCGCAACAATTAAGCACACACAAAAGTCTAAGTCTAGACACCTATCTCAAGTCGCCTAAATCCCTTAGACCATGCTCTGATACCACTTGTAACAACCCAACCCGTATTTAAACCGGCCCGTAAAAATTTTTTCTTTAATACATTAATATTTAGGTCCCAATTATGTTCCAAAAACATCACTAACACAATAATAAGTCCAATAAACTTTTAAAACATTTAATACATAGTTTAAATGTCCGAACGGGCAAACACGACCCGAATATTTTAATTTCCAACAAAACCGAGCATAGTGATTGGGGATACGCTACCAAATCCTAATTCATCCAAAAGCATGTCCTCTAAAGCAACTACGCAAGTCCACTAGTTCCCACACTTACCCGAGCCACCACCTCCAAGCCAATCTATAAAAATGTAAACAACGAGAGGGTAAGCTAACGCTTAGTGAGTGAGAATATACTGCATACATATATATGCATAAAATGGACACGCCACACAAGTAACCAAATAACGCATACCGGAGCATCCAAGCATAAAGGCAAGCTAAGCTAAGCATACTGTACGATCACTAAGTAACAAGCTAAAATAACAACAAATATAAGTTCACCAACGACGATGTGAACAACGCCAATAAGCTACACCCTGAGGGTTAGCTACATCACAACAATACGACAATATATAAACGTCCAAGGTTAACCCCTTAACCCAATACCAAAACCGACTACCAATTACCAAAATGAAGATTGGCCGAACTACACGAGCCTTAGTAAATCCGCATCCACACGAGACTACTATCTTCAATAACACAACAACATTAAGGTTTACTGAACTACACGAGCCTTAGTAATCCGCAACTACATGAGATCACTACCTCAATAAGATGACCGAAACTACACGCGTCATCGTGAATCCGCATCCACACGTGGCTCACTTCTCACATCAACCCTTCGCCATTGGGGTTATAATTCACATCACAAGCACATGTGATAACGTACACAAAATGTGCACCTCGCCAAACGGTGGTCAACCAAAATGCACAACCGTGCCAATTGGACCTATACACAAGTCCATCAAATCCACCTATATGTGAAGTGAGCTCTATAACCGAGAACCACTTCACCCGACCCGCACCCATCCTATACATACATATGCACATAGGATATTAACACTCACCTTAAAGTTTTGATGGATACCGCACCAAAATCTGAAATCGCCAAAGGAAGGTACCTATTCCATTCATCACATAACAAGTAACACAATTAGGGTGGATTACAAACCAACCCATATTGACAACTAGTGCAAATTCGACCCAAATGCACTTCCAAGCACAAGCCGCGCTCAAACTAACCAATAACCACTAACACAAGTGAGAATGGTCCTAATACACCAATTGAACCCGAACGCAAGTGTTAAACACTCGTCTTACCCAATTTGACACCAAAACCCTAATTTTGACCCATAAAAGTCAACATCTCACCATTTGCTAGTTTTGACTTTAAATCGCCATTAACACAAGTTTATACTTCCAGTTAACTCATTTTAAGTTTATAAACTCAACTAAATCGACAATCGGGCATAAACATCATAAAACACTAATTTTGACTCTATTCAAAATTAGTCAACTAATCGAGCCCAAAAGGCTTCCAACACCTCAATAATCACTAAATACTAGTGATTACACCCGTTTGCAAGTCCTACAAGCTTACACTTGCTCACCAACCCAAAACCCGCCAACATCAACAATGAACCCGAATCTTGGTGTTAATCTTCAATTAACAACTAATGGAGTTTCATTTATGAACACACAATCAAAACCCTTAAATTTTGATGATGAACACGAAAGTGAAATTCGGAGTTAGAGCTTACCGCTAATATCACCTTGTAGCTAAGAACGAGGAGAACAAACTTGTCTCGTACGCTTTCGATCAAAACTCGCTTCTTCCTTTCCAAAAACCCCTTTGAATGATTTGAAGTATTTATGTTTTGAGAGAAATGGTGGAATAAAAATGAAAAAGAAAATGGAATAAATGAGTGGGTGGACCAGAATTGGGGCTTAAATCTGCCCCATACTTGAAATGACCAAAACGCCCTCGAAAAATCCTTTATTTACAAAAATCCGGAATCGGAAAGCTAGAGGTGCCGCACCGCGACACCCCTTCTCCACGCCGCGAGAATACACTGAGTCTGGGATCGATTTAACACGCCATCCGATCTTGTTTTCCGTTAAATGTCACGCCGCGATGAGCTTGGTCGCGCCGCGACCAAGGCCGTGGTCTGGTGCCCTTGTCCATGCAACATACATTCTGTTAAAATACCCAACAAACACTTGAAACAATCATTCGATCACTCGTGTACTCTATTTACATACATGCAATATGTATATACATACTCGATACACCCATATATCATACACGGGGAAAACGGGGTGTTACAGTTAGGGTTTAACAAAGCACATGTGACCCACACAGAACTCAAATGAATCTTCAATCTTGATATGATTGGGATTAATGGTCCAATGTATCCATCTTTGGGTGTTGTCATCAAGGAACTATCATTCAAGTATATATCCCATTATTATTGGTCAACTTTCAAAGAATTTAGTAGTTGATATTTGGACTGACGTTGTTGAGCTTTCTATTATAGTGAATATCAGGTGAATGTGAGTGAACTAGGTTTTGTGAAAGTCACTGAGAAAGTAGTATGGGATAAGATATTTATTATCGTTACAGATTTTGATTTACTTCAATAAAATATTGCAATGTTACTTGGGCTTAATATGTTTCTGAATTATTTGGTTGCAAGGAAATATGCCCAAGCGACAAACAATCCTGAAAATGATGGATGCATCACTGCAGTTCTGCTCGTGTAGATGTTCAAATTTTTCGTTGCTTTATGCATTTTCTTATGTAACTTAATACATTTTTAACTTGGAGCTTTTTTTTTATAATCCACCCACTACTAATGAATGTAGTACGATTGGATGCTTCACAATGGTGTACTTGAAAGGTCGTGGACAATGGTCCAAACTCAGTTATCTATGTGCTTTGTGAAACTGAATGTTGTTAGTATTGGATGCTTCAAGGTATGTACTATTCTTTTGATAAATTTGTACAAAAATTATAACTAATTATTTGAGATTTTTTGGATAAAAGTTATATAAGATCTCTGTATGTCCTTCACCCTTTTATCTGTTTATCATATTCAATTGCATGGAAATAAAAATTTTCAGTTTCATTTTATTGTGCAAGTTAAATCAATAATACTTTACGCCTCAGCTACTTATTAGAAAAGTGTAAGTCTTGCGTTTTAATTATGGTTTATAGAGGATTTGCTGAGTGATCAAATCAATAATCATGATATGTATTTGTGATCCGTGGGGTACTTTTTGTGTGAAGCCTTGCTTGATATAAGATAAAAATATGTTTATACCTTAAGTTTTAAGCTAAACTTTCTCTTGGTGCATGTTAAAGAATAGTTCCAAAACTAATTTCTCCATGATATGCATTGAACACTTATGTGGCTTAATAATGGCAGCAGGTTTGTGTATGTTTCTTTCTTATTACGATGCAAACGTTGATCTTTACATGCATTGTTTTAGTTACCTTCATTAGATCCATGAAACTCTCAATTAAATCATATATTGTATTTTTGAAGTGCCTTTCATACTAATCATGCACCTACATGTTCTTTGTCTTGCCTATTTGAGTTTACTTTTAGATCTAAACTTGAATATGACCACATTCGATATGTGAAACTGGAAAAATGAAATAATTACCGAAAGGGTGAAATTTTATTCTTGCAGGTGTACATGGTTACAGCGTCACAACTATTATGAAGTAGACCAATATTTCAAACCCTAACCAGGTCTAATTTTTAAGCAAACAATACCGTAAGTTGTGCGAAATTCTGATATTTGTATGGTCTATATGAACTAAAGATTGGGTCAAAGTTTCTTGCCACTAATACAAGGATGGTATGAATATGCACAGTAAGGTTTAATCATCATACCTTCTAGCCACAACATTATTTTAGTGAAAGCTCATAGGTATCAAAATGTTTATTTAGATATTTAGATGTTCTTTGTTATTTCATTTGATGATGTTGGTGATCAGGTTTAAAAATTGTGTATCTAAATGGTATTTTCGCAGGGTATAAAATAGTACTTCTTGATTCGTGATTGTGGACACAATTACTTAGAAATTACATTCAAGTCCATTTGGTTCATTGGATATATTATGCTAATATGTTAGTATTAAATTTTAACGGTAAGATATATATTTTCATGTAAAAATGTTTTAAACTTAGATTCGTTTAAATAAGTCCGTGGTTTCACGAATCATTTTACTTGTATATTTTATTTTACAAAACATAACTAAATTGTTTTACATTATTAGAAGTTATGCCATAACATTTCACTTTATTTTCTAATTTTCATTACACAATTTAACTTCCAAAATACGTATTTATCAAAATTATGTATTAATAAGTTGTCAGCTTGTAAATCATTGATGAAATTAATAAACCGCATCGTAATGTACATTGACAAAAGATGAGATCAGCAGGAGCACTCAAATTCTATATTTCCTATAAAAATTCACTCGGTAAGAGTCAGATACGTGTAAGATAACTCCATCGAATACCCTCTCATGGTAGGATCAAGTATCATCCCACTTTGTCAATGATTTTAAATCCTCACCAAGAGAGGACTAGAATTTGTGGTCATTTTTTTTTTAGCGGCAATTTTTTGGCATCAGTAAAACATTTATTTTAACGACCCTCATCATTTGCACGTATCACACACGTTTGGGCAGAAACTCGAATCCAATCGACGGTACCCGGGAACACATCCATTTGGGCAGTGTTCCTGGATAGAAGTCCCTGAACGATCCTGTAAAACCTCCCTATAGGGTCAATATATACCACCATTATTGGTGTTCAATTGTTTTAAAGAAAATCATGTCATCCCTAAGGGGATCGAACTCATGATCTCTCCCTATCTCATGACACTAAGTACTCGGAGGAACCATTGGGCTATGCTCGCAAGTTAATTTTAACAAAGACTTCCACATAGTTGAACTCAGCTTTTAAAACTACCACCAGTGTTGTAAAAAACCCGATTACTCGCCGATTAATCTCCGATTAATTATTTTTAAGAACAATTCGTTCTGATTTTCCAAAATTCGTTTAATTAATCGGTCAACGTCAATTGATGGGTCAAAATCGAATTTGGTAATCAAAGTCGGTCAAATTCAAAATTGGTCAGCATTTTAACATGAATTTAAACTAGAAATTTACAGTTTTTGAACAAAATGAATAAATTTAGACAATTATATTAAACCTTATGTTTATCTTTATGATTTTCTTCTATATTTACATATATAATTTTTAAAATTTAATATTTAAATGCATAAAGTACAATTCGATTAATCTCGGATTAATCCCCGATTAGTCCCCAAATTTCCGATTAATCATTCCAAAGTTCTGACCGATTAATCTCCGAATATCGAATTTTTCAACATTGGGTACCACTGAGTTAGTAGCTCATTGGTTGCCTCAGAGTGTATATATTAGGTCTATGTAATAAATATATATTGTATTGTATATCCCCTATCTTATTAGTATATGGCATCTGTGTTTTGTAAACTGATAAGCTTTTCATACGATATTGTAAGTGTGGGTATTCGTTTACCTTAATATGTGTGGTTTAGTCGTATTATTCTATCTATCTATACATTATTATAAGGCACGTTTCATTATGTTTACGTGTCATCTTCTGAATTAATCAAATTTAAATCGTTGTACGTGTCACTCTATTATTAAACCATATTAAATATAAAATTAATAATTGATAAAATATGACAATGATTTTTAAATTAATAATTAATAAATACTCCTTGATTACCTTAAATAAAAGATAAAGTTTTATTAACATATACTAATCAAAACCAAAATACTTCGTGTCTCCTAACCATTAATATACGGTAACAAAGATAATAAATAATACGGAGTAATAGAATAACATCTACTTATCTACTTATATACGAATTGTTGATAAAAATGACATCATGTAGCTAATTTGTGAAGCTTTTAAGTTGTTAATATGTCCACGTGTCATTGTAAAGTTTATTAAGATGACGTCATTTGAACGTTCTTCAACTATTAATACCTGAAACATTAAAATAAAAATACATTATTTGATTTTAGTATTTAATAACCTACATGAGAAAAGCTGAAAAGAGGAAGATTTGCATGGGAAATAGGGAAATTTGAATGAAAAAAGGAGAGATTTGTATGTCAGAATTTTACCACGAGTACTTAATACATGCATGCTCACTACTTATGTTTTAAAAATCTACAAGTTAATAAGTAGGTCCGATTGATATATCTAGAGATTATAAATTTTCATCATTATTATTGATTTCCTCTGTCCCCGTCAAATTCATATGGGTTCTTCATCTTACTGTTCTCTCTTCATCTCCTAAAAATTATTTCTTTCGAAGATACTGATAGATTCGAAAGAGTTAAGTTTTTCATTATCAATCTGTTTTGTTGCATATATGTTTTTACAATCAAATCTCATCCTCTTTTTATTTGGCTTAAATACAGTTGCAGCAAATGGAAGTTAAATAGTGGTTATGAAAGTGCATGTAAGGTGCATGATGGATTGTCTAAGAAGAATGTAAAGGAGAAAGTGATGGTGGTGATGTATGTTTGAAGGAAAAAAATGATACTGAGTAATTGAGTATAAGACTAGCTTGTGAGTAGAAAGTCACAGGTTTATTTTAATTTTTTGTACATTTTTGTTAGGTATTGTTTAATCGTTGGTTAAGTTATTCAGATCATTAAGAATTCTTGAAGCTAACTTATATATTTCATTGTTGTGATGATTAATTGTTCATCAAATGCACACTTATCTTCAGGGATGATGCTCTCTGTTCGTAGCAACATGTATGAGACTTTGAATATGAACAAGCTATCTTTTGACAATAATCTTATTGAAGTTAATTGTCGATTGCAAATTTCATATGTTGACTCGTTGAGGATGAAAGTTTCCAGTAGTGTAAAGTTTGTTTTTTTTTTTTTGGCGAAAAAGGATATTATTAGATTACATTTTCATCCGAAAGATGAAAAGAGGATAAACACGACTTTACAATCATAAACAGATTACAACTAACAACTGCACTTTTGTGCAGACATACTTGGCAGAAGTTACTGGAGTTGCTGGGGAGATTAATGTGCAGTAAGTTATTAAAAATGATAAATTATTATGTTCTTGGGTCAATGATATGAATTTATATTAATATGTAATATGTATATGTATATGTATAATGTTATAATGTTATTAATCTTGTGCTTTAGAGGAACTAGCAGATCAATTAGATGTTTTGGCAAAAGCAGTTTTAGTTAACGACTACGAGCACATATTCTTTAACTTCTATTTGTATCGATAATTTGTTAATTGTTTGACTCACTAATTTGCTTTGGGGGTGATAATTTAGATCCATGTATATATTATTGTTCTTTGTATGATGTTTATTATACTTAGTTTGACTTGTAGTTTGACTCTGTAGCCTGTTCTTTGTATGATGTTTATTATACTTAGTTTGACTGTTGCAATTGTATTGTACTCTTTGTTTGGTTTACATCTTACTGATTAAAATCTTATTAATTTTATTTTCTGTTTTTCGCAAAATATAAAAAATTGTTGTTGCAATTGTTGATGATTTCCAGCCGTATCTTCTAGATGTTTCCATTCTAGCCGTAATCTAGATTTTTCTAGATGTTCAAAGAAGCCGGTTGAAGAAGCAAAGTTGGAAACAATTACGGCTAGTCACTTGTTTGACAACTCATATGGAAGTATTCAAATTGGAAACGATTACGACTAGCCACCTTTTTATGCGTTCACACCAATCCCGTTCACACTTTTCCACCTCCTCAAATTTTTCCTATAAATAGAGGTGGAAACCTTCATTGTAATGCATTCAGAAAAGTGTAATCACACCTAAGTGTAATCACACCTAGTTAGTATGTGTGAGTTAAAGTGTAATCCTAACCAAGAGTGAATACATCTCTAGAGAGTGATGAGAATTCCTAGTGTGTTAGTTTGAAGGTTTTTTGTTTTAGAGTTTTGTATTAGTTTGAAGGTTTTTTGTTTTAGAGTTTTGTAATACTCTGTAATCTATTCTTGTGAGTAATAGAGTTATTTTCTCTCAAATTTGTATCTCCCAACGTCCAGGCGATCCTCTCTTCACAACAAGTGGTATCAGAGCCAGGTTAGAGGCGTTGGTCGAGTTTTTGGGTTTTCTGAAGTTTTCATGCCGTTTGTGTTGAAAAATTATTTGTAAGGTAATAATGTCCACGGAAGAGTCAGGATCATCTTCCGGAGCCATGATTATGCTCACTGCCACCAACTACACGCTGTGGAAACCTCGGATGGAAGATCTCCTCAGCTGTAAGGATTTGTTTGACCCTATTGAATTAAAGGGTACAAATCCTGATTCCGCCAAAGAAAAAGAGTGGAAGAAATCAAACCGAAAAACTATTGGTCAGATCCGTCAATGGATTGATCATAGTGTCTTCCACTATGTTGCACAAGAGACAGACGCATATGTCCTCTGAAAAAAGTTGGAGGACATGTACCAGGCCAAGACTGCTCGGAATAAAGCCCTGTTGATGAGACGTTTAGTCAACATGAAGCTTAAAAGTGGAACTTCAGTTGCCGAGCATACCAGTGAGTTCCAGAGCTTGGTCAACCAGTTATTGTCTGTAGAGATGCCGCTTGGCGATGAAGTTCAGGCGCTACTGCTATTTAGTTCTCTTCCCGATAGTTGGGAAACGCTGGTAGTAACACTCAGCAACTCAGCCCCGAATGGTAAACTTACCATGTCAATGGTCAAGGATGCCCTATTCAGTGAAGAGGCAAGGAGAAAGGACATGGGCACAGATCAGACCCATGCCTTTGTCACAGAGAATCGGGGGAGACAACAAATAAGTAGCAAAAATAAATGGAGAGGCAGAAGTAAGAGCAGGGGCAGGTCCTCTGATAGCAGAAAATCAATATATAAATGTTATCATTGTGGATTAGAGGGACATATGAAGAAGAACTGCTACAGATTGAAAGAGGAACAAGGTCAGAGCAGTTCACAATCGAAGAATAAGGGTGGAGAAACATTAGTTACTATCACTGGTGATGTAGCTTATTGTTCAACTCATGATGAGACATGC
This sequence comes from Rutidosis leptorrhynchoides, assembly GCF_046630445.1. NCBI lineage: Eukaryota > Viridiplantae > Streptophyta > Magnoliopsida > Asterales > Asteraceae > Rutidosis > Rutidosis leptorrhynchoides. The sequence continues at coordinate 274,009,701 of NC_092340.1, read as the reverse complement.
CTTCACGTCTCATGAGAAGACACAGAATGGGTGGTAGATACTGCAGCATCCTACCACGTGACTCCATACAAGGAATACTACACAACATACAAAGCTGGTGACTTTGGAGCTGTGAAAATGGGAAATTCCAGTTCCGCTGAGATTGTCGGAATTGGAGATGTCACAATAAAGACAAGTTCCGGGAGCACAATCACTCTGAAGGATGTCCGCCATGTGCCAGATCTTCGACTGAATCTACTTTCTGGAGTAGCTCTAGACAAACAGGGCTATGATAGTCATTTCAGTAGAGGCACATGGAAATTGTCAAGAGGCGCTATGATAGTCGCTCGAGGATACATTTGTGGCACACTATATAAAACTCATGTGAAGATCTGTACAGACGGCCTTAATGTTGCAGAAAAAGAGGCGTCACAAAATTTATGGCACCAGAGACTTGGTCACATGAGTGAGAAAGGGTTGTCTACCCTAATAAATAAGAAGCTTATCAATGTAGATAAGGACGCTGCACTAGATCCTTGCACTAGATAAGGCGGCAATCGATACTTTCTAACGTTTATCGATGATGCTTCTCGAAAGGTGTGGGTATATTTCTTGCGGACGAAGGACCAGGTTTTTGATTACTTCAAACAGTTCCATGTCATGGTAGAACGTGAGATAGGAAAGAAGTTAAAGTGTCTTCGATCCGACAACGACGGTGAATACTCTTCCAGGCAGTTCGATGCCTATTGCAGATCATATGGCATCCGACATGAGAAGACAGTTCCACGTACCCCTCAACACAATGGTATAGCAGAAAGAATGAACCGAACAATCATGGAACGTGTTCGGAGCATGCTCAGTATGGCTAAACTGCCAAAGCCATTCTGGGGAGAAGCAGTCAGAGCCGCATGTTACTTGATCAACCGATCTCCATCAGTACCACTGAATTTTGAAGTTCCGGAGAAACTTTGGTCTGGAAAGGACCCATCATACTCTCACTTAAGAGTATTTGGATGTTTGGCGTACGCACATGTATCCAAAGAGCTCAGACAGAAGCTGAATGCAAGGACCACTCCATGCATATTCATAGGCTATGGAGATGAAGAATTTGGATACAGATTATGGGATCCAAAGGAGAAAAAGGTGGTCAGAAGTAGGGACGTAGTGTTCCATGAAAGCCAGACAATAGAAGATATTGAAAAGCCCACAATATCTCAGAAATCAAATGTTGCTGCTCAGGTGCCAGAGGCAACAACGGAATCATTCATGAGAAATGAATATACAGTGCAAGATGAAATACCGGAAGTAGAAAATAATGAGGAAAATGACGGTGCTGAGCAGGGGGAGCCACAACCCCATCTGCCAAACGTTCCAGGACCATCACAAGGCGAAGATGATGGTGGATCTCCTCAGTATATTCCAGAAGTTCGTAGATCTGAACGAGGTCGGATTCCATCGAGTAGATATCCGGAATCCGAGTACCTTCTACTTACTGAAGATGGAGAACCAGAGAGTTTTCATGAAGCAGTATCTCATAAGGACAAAGAAAAATGGTTGCTCGCAATGCAGGATGAGATGGATTCTCTGCAGAAAAATTAGACTTATGAGATCGTAGAACTTCCACAAGGGAAGAAAGCACTGAATAATAAATGGGTGTTCAAGCTGAAAAAGGATGGCAGTGGAAAAGTGGTGAAATACAAAGCACGACTTGTAGTCAAAGGATTCCAACAGAAGAAAGGGATTGATTTTGACGAGATATTTTCACCAGTAGTCAAGATGACTTCAATTAGAGTCATACTTGGTTTGGTCGCAAGTATGAACTTGGAGCTTGAACAGATGGATGTAAAGACGGCTTTTCTTCATGGAGATTTACATGAAGAAATTTATATGGAGCAGCCAGAAGATTTTGAGGTTTCAGGAGATAATCTCGTATGCAAGCTGAAGAAAAGTTTGTGCGGTTTAAAGCAGGCACCTAGGCAGTGGTACAAGAAGTTTGACTCATGCATGGTGAGTCAAGGGTACAAGAAAACTGCAGCGGATGAGTGTGTCTATATTCAGAAGTTTTCTGAAGGAAATTTCGTTGCTCTTCTACTATATGTAGACGATATTTTTGATCGTAGGGAAAGATACAACGAAGATCAACCAGCTGAAGAAGGAACTCTCTAAGTCTTTTGACATGAAAGACTTAGGACAGGCTAAACAAATTTTGGGAATGCAGATTACCCGAGATAGGAAGAATAGAAGGTTATGGCTATCTCAGGAGAAGTATATTGAACTAGTCCTTTCACGATTCAATATGAACAATGCCAAACATGTTAGCATTCCATTAGCCAACCATTTCAAGTTAAGCAAGAGTTCTTGTCCCTCATCCAAGGAAGAGATCGGGGAGATGTCGTCAGTACCATATTCTTCAGCGGTTGGAAGTTTGATGTATGCAATGGTGTGTATGAGGCCTGATATTGCTCACGCAGTGGGAACAGTGAGTCGTTTTCTCTCTAACCCCGGGAAAGAGCATTGGAATGCGGTAAAATGAATTCTCAGATATCTTAAAGGTACAATGAAGATATGTCTTTGTTATGGGGGAGCTGATCCAATCTTGGAAGGCTATACGGATGCTGATATGGCTGGAGATCCTGATAGTAGGAAATCTACTTAAGGATTCATTTACACTTTTGTAGGAGGAGCTGTTTCATGGCAGTCAAGACTACAGAAGTGTGTTGCATTATCCACAACTGAAGCAGAATATATTGCTGCCGCAGAAGCTGGAAAAGAAATGTTGTGGTTAAAGCGCTATCTACAAGAATTTGGAATCAAGCAAAAGGAGTACAAGGTACATTGTGACAGTCAGAGTGCTCTAGATTTGAGCAAGAACTCCATGTACCATTCCCGTACAAAACATATTGATATCCGCTATCATTGAATACGAGATGTAATTGATCGACAACTGTTGAGACTAGTGAAGATCTATACAAAGGAGAATCATGCGGATATGTTAACAAAGGTGGTGACTCGAGAGAAGTTAGAGTTATGCAGAGACATAACCAGAATGTTTTCTATGGATACGTCTGGAGGGGAGAATTGATGATTTCCAGCCGTATCTTCTAGATGTTTCCATTCAAGCCGTAATCTAGATTTTTCTAGATGTTCAAAGAAGCCGGTTGAAGAAGCAAAGTTGGAAACAATTACGGCTAGCCACTTGTTTGACAACTCATATGGAAGTATTCAAATTGAAAACAATTACGGCTAGCCACCTTTTTATGCGTTCACACCAATCCCGTTCACACTTTTCCACCTCCTCAAATTTTTCCTATAAATAGAGGTGAAAACCTTCATTGTAATGCATTCAGAAAAGTGTAATCACACCTAGTTAGTGTGTGTGAGTTAAAGTGTAATCCTAACCAAGAGTGAATACATCCCTAGAGAGTGGTGAGAATTCCTAGTGTGTTAGTTTGAGGGTTTTCTGTTTTAGAGTTTTGTAATACTCTGTAATCTATTCTTGTGAATAATAGAGTTATTTTCTCTCAAATTTGTATCTCCCAACGTCCAGGCGATCCTCTCTTCACAACAATTGTATTGTATTATATGAAGACGAATACTTTTTTTAGAAATATCTATAACCAACAAATATACTATCAAATAATTTAATAGTCACTTTTGTCAAATTCGTGTAATCACGGATCATGAACTAGTTATTCTAAAGCACGTGCCATTATACTTACGTGTTATCTCCGCAATTAATCAAATTTAAATTGTCTTACGTGTCACTCTATTATTAAACCAAATTAAATATAAAATTAGTAATTGATAAAATATGGCAATGATCTTAAATTAATAATTAATAGATACTCTTTGATTGTTAACTTAAATAAAATGATAAAGTTTTATTAACATATACTAATCAAAACTAAAATACTCCGTGTCCCCTTAACTATTAAAATACGGTTAACAAAGATAATAAATAATAATCGAATAAGGGAACAAAGATAGAGGATAATAATAGAATAAATAATTAACCAACCACCCGAAGATAATAAAATACGGAGTACAACCCATAGTTTAATTCGGGATAAACTCTAATATACATTCCTTGAACTAATTAGTAAATAAATAATAATAATAAATAATAAATAATAGATAATAATAATAGAATAATGTCACGGACTTATCTCGATAAGTTCACGTGCGGCACTTAGTCTCTACTAAGTCAGCCTTTCTCGGACCTTATAACGATTCAAGTAACCAAAAGAGAAAATATTATAGAACAAGTGGAATTGAAGAAAATGCTTATATTGCCTGAGAATGCTTTACAAGAGAGAATGTTTGAGATTTGAGGTGTGGTGTGCCAAATGAGACCACCCCTATTTATACTACTCCTAACACTAAATGGATGGCTAAGATTAATCTAAATCAATGGTTAGGATCTAAGTACTAGAAACTTCAAGTATATACATGGAGATAGATATTTCCATGAACATTCCATACCATTCCATGGAAGAACTTATGGGAAAGTTCTAGGGAGCTTCCATGATGTTCTTGGGCCTTCCATGAGGTTATTGGGTTAAAACTCTTAATTGGGTCATAATCTTAGTGGGTTGGGCCACAAACTTGTTGGGTTGTGACATTCTCCCCCACCTAAGCTCGCGACGTCCTCGTCGTGTGATCCTCGTGATACTTCTTGATTTTGTCTGTGAACTGCCACAATAAGTCTTCGGCTTCCCAGCTTGCTTCACTATCGGGCAAGTTACGCCACTTAACTAGGTATTCTCTATAGCTCGGCACACCTCGTCTCCGTACCGTTCGATGCAACAAGATATCTTCCACTTCACGATCGAACGAAGTCGCAACTGCCATTGGTGCTCGTTTGGAAACTCCTCGTTCCGGGTCTTCCTCGTCCCCATGATAAGGTTTTAGAAAACTTACGTGGAAGACTGGATGAATCTTTAACTTGGGCGGTAGTTGAACTCGATAAGATACGTTCCCAACACGTCCAATTACCGGGAATGGGCCTTCATATCTCCGGATCAATCCTTTGTGCACCTTCCTAAATGTTTTGAATTGTTGAGGTAAAAGCTTCACCATCACTTGGTCCCCAACTTTGAACTCAACATGTCGTCTTTTCTCATCCGCCCATTTCTTCATTTTCTTGGTCGCCTTATCTAGTGATGCTCGCGCCAAGTCGGCTTGTTCTTGCCACTCCTTCATCGTTCTATAAGCGGCTGGGCTGCTTCCATCATATGAAGCGGCCAAAGCATTCGGGGTCAAAGGTTGGCGTCCTGTCACCAACTCAAAAGGACTCTTCCCCGTGGACTCACTCCTTTGCATGTTATAAGAGAACTGAGCAATATCAAGAAGCTTTGCCCAATCATGTTGATTTGCACTTACATAGTGTCGAAGATAGAGCTCCAATAGTGCATTCACCCTTTCCGTCTGTCCATCCGTTTGGGGATGAAAACTCGTGGAGAAATTCAAGTCTGTCCCCATGATCTTGAACAACTCTGTCCAAAAACGCCCTGTGAACCTCGGATCTCGATCACTTACTATCACATGTGGTATCCCCCAATACTTCACCACATTCTTGAAAAATAGTTTTGCGGTTTCATCCGCGGTAACTTCGGATGATGCGGCTATGAAGGTACCATACTTAGAAAACCGGTCTACCACGACTATAATACTCCCACACCCTTCCGACTTGGGTAAGCAAGTAATGAAGTCCATGGAAACACTCTCCCATGGTCCTTTCGGTGTAGGTAGCGGCTGTAATAGTCCTCCTGATTGGCGTTGCTCTATCTTGTCTTGTTGGCATATTAGGCATGTCCGCACGTACGTCTCTACGTCGTCTTCCATCCTTGGCCAATAATAAGTGCCTTCTACTAATGCCAGCGTCCTCTTGATACCTGGATGACCAGCCCACTTTGAATCATGACACTCCTTCAAGATTGTCCGTCTAAGATCACCCCACTTAGGCACATATAACTGGTCTCCTTTGGTGAATAATAGATCAACTTTGAGCCAAAACCTTCGCGTTTTTCCATCTCGAGCCAATCCAACAAGGTTTTTGGCTATAGGATCATGCTCTAATCCCTCATTTATACGATCTTGAAGGAAGAATTGTGGTTTTGTGATCGCTGCAAACTCCGCCTTACGACTTAGGGCATCAGCTACCACATTGGCTTTCCCAGGCTTATACTCCAACACATAGTCAAATTCGGCTAAGAAGTCTTGCCAACGAGCTTGTTTGGGACTCAACTTCTTTTGGGTTTGAAAATAACTCGTTGCCACATTATCCGTCTTGATCACGAACCTTGATCCCAAAAGATAATGCCTCCATGTCCTCAAACAATGAATAATTGCTATCATCTCTTTCTCTTGCACAGTGTACTTCCTTTCCGCCTCGTTAAGTTTTTGACTTTCGAACGCGATTGGGTGACCTTCTTGCATTAGAACTCCTCCAATAGCAAAGTCCGATGCGTCTGTGTGTAACTCGAACGGAATGGTCACATCCGGAAGTCTCAACACCGGTTCTTCCATGACAGCTCCTTTCAACTCCTCGAATGCTGCTTGACATTTCTCATCCCACAACCAAGCTTTATTCTTCTTTAACAATTCTGTCAATGGAGCCGCTTTCGCCGAGTATCCCTTGATAAAACGACGATAGTAGTTTACTAAACCAAGGAAAGATCGTAAATCAGTCACCTTCGTTGGTGCCTCCCACTCTTGAATTGCCTTGACCTTAGCCCCATCCATGAGTAACTTCCCATTTTTAATTCTATGTCCAAGAAAATCCACCTCCTCTAATCCAAATGAACATTTCTCTAGCTTCACATACAACTCGTTGTCCCTTAGTACTTGAAATACTTGCTTCAAGTGCCTCACATGATCTTCCATGGTGTCGCTATACACGACTATGTCATCCAAGTACACCACGACAAACTTGTCGAGGAACGGGTGGAATAATTTGTTCATCAAAGTACAAAATGTGGCAGGGGCATTGGTTAAACCAAAGGGCATGACTAGGAATTCATAAGCACCATACCTCGTCACGCATGTGGTCTTAGCCTCATCTCCTTCGACAATTCGGACTTGATAATATCCCGATCTCAAGTCTAACTTGGAGAAGTATCTCGCCTTCCCAAGTTGATCGAACAAATCAGCAATAAGTGGGATTGGGTATTTGTTCTTGATAGTTACCTTGTTGAGTGCCCGGTAATCTATACACATCCGCAAGGACCCATCCTTCTTTCTTTGAAATAGCACCGGAGCACCATACGGGGATTTTGACGGTCGGATGTATCCAGCATCCAGCAACTCCTTAAGTTGTCATCGCAACTCCTCCAACTCGGGTGGTGGCATTCGGTATGGGGCTTTGGAAGGTGGTTTTGATCCCGGCTCCAACTCGATCACATGGTCAACCTACCTCCTAGGTGGTAACTTCTTTGGTAACTCCTTGGGCATGACATCCTTGAACTCATCAAGGACCTTCTCAATTTCCTTGGGTACCTCTAGTTTTCCCTTATCTTCGACCGTCTCTTGCTTTGCTACCGCTAAATAGCATGTCTCATTCTTGTTGTACCCCTTCTTGAATTGCATGGCCGAAAGTGACTTGGATGCACTCTTGCTTCCACGTTCGGTTGACACCATACAAGTCTTCTCACCATCCAAGATACACAGTGAGTTAGCGAACGGTATAGGGAAACCGCGTACCTTATCTAGGAACTCCATCCTAAGTACTAACTTGAAGTCGTCTATAAGCACGACCGATAGATCAATCGTTCCTTCCCATTCTCCAATCTTCACTTGCACATCTTTAGCCACTCCAATAATCGGTTTAGCATTCGCGTTCACCGTCTTCATCATTCCGCCCTCCTTTATCTCTTTAATCCCCAATCTCTTAGCTTCCTCGGTGGAGACAAAGTTATGAGTAGCTCCCGTATCTACCAAAGCTCGTACCCGGTTTCCTCGAACATAAACTTCCACGAATTGGAGTCCTTTAGCCATTACTTTAGGTACCTCCACCTTGGCCTTGATAGTGTTGAGTATCTGCATTGATCCCATGCACACATCCTCATCCTGACAACCCACCTTTTGAGCTTCCATAGCATGAAGGCTAGCTTTTTTCGGACAATCTCGGGCTCTATGCGGTCCATCACATATGAAACATCCATCATTCTTGTAAGAAGTTTTTATGCTCTTGTTATTCCCGGTTGGTGGTTTACGTGTATTATCATTCCTTGATTGGGCGGGCTTATCTCCCCCACCTTTCTCATGGCTCACCTTCTTATCTTTTGACTTGAACGAATCTTTCCTATTAGCATGGTCGACTAGTGCCTCCGCTTGAGCAATTGCGGTGGCAAGGTCTTGGACTCCTCGTCTCTCCAACTCCGTTTTAGCCCAAGGTTGCAAACCATCGAGAAAATAGAAGAGAAGAATATCATCGGGAATATCTGGGACCTCCAGGCTAAGGTTCGTGAATTCTTTAATATACTCCCGAATCGTCCCGGAATGATGTAATTTACGTAGACGACTCATCGCATCCTTTTGAGCATTCTTGGGGTAGAATTGATTCTTAAGTTCGGTAAGGAAATCATCCAAAGTATCAATAGTAACCGTACCTTTCTCGATATCTCCATATCGACGACGCCACCATAACGCTGCGGTATCCTTCAGGTAACGGGTTGCCGTCTTGATCTTCATTGCATCATCCACTATGTTGACTCCCTCCAAGTATTGTTCCATCTCCCACATAAAATCATCAACCGCTCGGGCTTCCCGCTTCCCCAAGAACGGTGACGGCTTGGGAACGTCCACCTTTAGAGCATTGCATCCAGTGTTGCCACCCCCACTAGCCATGAATCTCAAACAAGAGTTCATGTTGGTTTGTAAATCCACGAGGCGTTGGTGAATAGTGGAGACCTCCCCCTCCATTTCGCCTCGCAACTTCGTAATCTCACCCATGAGCATACCCCTTAAGTCATGGATCTCACGTCGCATGTCAACGTCTAGCACGTTGATTGCACTCTTGCAATCATCTTTCAATTCGTCAAAGTCCCCGTCCAAACCATCCAAACGTTGGTGGACGTCTTCGACCTTTGCTTTCACGTCGTCCATGGATGTCTCTACATCCATGATCCTCTTGTCCAAGTTTGCGACAAAGTCTTTGGACATACCTCGGTTCTTCTTGGCTCCTTGGCGAGTCTCTACCCGACCACGAGTCTCATCACCCATCACACCACTTGTTGCGCTCACATTCTTCTCGGTCTCGGTTGCCATCTCCTTGAATCGACCTTGCTCTTGATACCAAATGCCACGGACTTATCTCGATAAGCTCACGTGCGGCACTTAGTCTCTACTAAGTCAGCCTTTCTCGGACCTTATAACGATTCAAGTAACCAAAAGAGAAAATATTATAGAACAAGTGGAATTGAAGAAAATGCTTATATTGCCTGAGAATGCTTTACAAGAGAGAATGTTTGAGATTTGAGGTGTGGTGTGCCAAATGAGACCACCCCTATTTATACTACTCCTAACACAAAATGGATGGCTAAGATTAATCTAAATCAATGGTTAGGATCTAAGTACTAGAAACTTCAAGTATATACATGGAGATAGATATTTCCATGAACATTCCATACCATTCCATGGAAGAACTCATGGGAAAGTTCTAGGGAGCTTCCATGATGTTCTTGGGCCTTCCATGAGGTTATTGGGTTAAAACTCTTAATTGGGTCATAAACTTAGTGGGTTGGGCCACAAACTTGTTGGGTTGTGACAATAAGGTAACAAAAATATATGTCGTAGTTCTCTTTTACGTCATAAAATATATATTTATATTTTTTTTTTCAAAAGTAACTACAGTATTGTTATGTGTACGCTGTGGCGGAACTTGAACCAGATCATAGATGAGGGCGGGTGGAAAAACTTGTTAAATTTTTTATTAAGAGCAGGAGCACATACTAATAAAAACCTTAATTTTTTTAGTAAAAAAAAATATTTTAGTGTAATTTTTTTTTCTCAAAATCCAGCCGGGGCAGGTACCCCGCCCTGTCCCTATCTTCAATATGAGTAGACCCACAACTATTTACATGTATATGATGACCTTAGATCAGTATGGAAAGATTAGGACTACTCAAATACGGAGTATTACGTTAGTTAAAAGAAGATTAAATTAATATTAGTAGGATTACTAAAGAATTATTTTTTAAATACGTTTAATTACTATTGGGTTAAATAAAACGTGTAATTAAGTTCTACCAACATAATAAAGTCCAAGATCAACTTACTTATTAATATTGAAATAGATGGCAAAGTCCGTGCGTTGCACGTCTTGTTCCATAAATATTTTACGAACCCGTATGTTGCACGTTCCGTAAATATTCTAGGAGAATGTAAGTTTGGGTAACTATCAAACTAAATCGTACCATAATTCTATTCTTAATTATGTGAGTTCGTTTTATCATTATGCTAAATTCTTATTATCCTTCAAATCGCATCAAACATGATACAACTATGACATCAATAATACTTTTATGCCCATATCCTCCCACCTATTTATCCAGTGACAATCTTGAATGAAACGAAGTAGGCTGACAATTTAAGTAAACCATTCACTTGAAAATCAACTATAACAACTCACTTGAAAATCAACTATGTATAAATATTTTAGGATATCGGATAACTTCATATACACTAAAATTCAAAGTTCATATGCTACACTTTATATAAAAAATAAATGAAGTATAATATTTTCTTTCATAAAGCTACACGAATTTATGAAACACATTCACTGGCACCTCACTGTTTGCTAATAGACATTTACGTTGACAAACTTACCTTCAAATATGTAGGAATCATCATACATGTGCAAGTTGATAAATAAAAACTATGAGGCTTCAGTTTCACTGTACTGCAAAAATATAAAAACACTACACAAATTTAAAAAAGATGTTGGTTAATGGACAAAGATAACCCATAAATAAATCATCAAAACTAATATGATTATTGTTTTATCATAAATTATCACTTCTCAGATCAGGACAAAACTAATTCACTTTCAATTTAACTATCACATTCACATTACAATATAAAACAATCAACAATGATCACCAATAATGACTAAGCAATTATAGAGTACTAAAGTGACTAATAAACCATCATTACTTAAAGGCTAAGAAGATTAACATTATATGTGTAGTATTTTATAGAATACATGTACTCTCAAATAATCTACTCTCATTATGATATTCAAGAATCATGACTTGTAAGTGGGTTTAATCCGTTAGTTTATATATTTATGTAAGCATGTGAGTGTTCTAAAAAAAACTTCCAAAAGAATATGAAAAGTGGTGTATTAATAAGTGTTAAATAATTTATTAATTTAAGTTAATTTGCTATTTAATATATCAAGCCTTATGAGTTCTTCAACGGAAAAGGTTGTAGGGTAATTTAGATTTATATTTTATTAACTATAAATCAATATGGAGTTGATCATAAGTTCTTAATTTATTATGAAGTAAATAAATGATGATAATTTACTTTTTACAAAGTAATAAATTTTTAACCACTAAGTGGTTAATATTTTTACATTAAGTGGTTAACTTTTTTAACATCATAATAAGTAAGATAGTTTAATGATCATATTTATGAATTTTAGAGTCAATTGTTGATCACACACACACACACACACACACACACACACTGTGAAGACCCGTCCTTATCCACCTGGACGAAGTCTTCAACATTTGGTCCCATTGCGATGATCGACTCCAAGTAATGTCCTTAAAATGAGCTAATGCACAGCGGAAGACTTAATTCGTACCTGAGAATAAACATGCTTAAAAATGTCAACCAAAATGTTGGTGAGTTCATAGGTTTATCATAACAATCATTTCAATATATTAATAGACCACAAGATTTCATAATCATAAACATAATACACTCGCAAGTGTATGTAAAGCATTCTAAGTGGTTGAGCACTTGGTAACCATACTTAACTATTAATCAACGTCGCATATTCCCTTTACTATGAAATCTCACTACACTGTACCAAGTGTAGTCTACAAAACGAAGTACTGTGCAACCGTTGAATACTGGTCGTCCAGTCCGGTTGGGGTTGTCAGGCCCGATAGATCTATCAACAGGATTCTCGTTTACAATACCCATGTAAATAGTAGTTACCAAGCTACAAGGAAGTATGCCAGTGGTACAACTCAACGTAGAATATATTTTAAGTACTTGTGTCTATTTCGTAAACATTTACAAAAGCAGCGCATGTATTCTCAGTCCAAAAATATATATTGCAAAAGTAATTAAAAAGGGAGCAAATGAAGCTCACAATACTGTATTTCGTAGTAAATATGCATACGACTATACTGAACAAGTGCAGGGTTGGCCTCAGATTCACGAACCTATATCATTAATATATATATTAAAACATATAATCGTAATCGAACAAGATTATATATTCTTATTATTAATATATTTGTTATTTTAATAAACTATATATTATATTAATAGATAAATTGAATATATTTATATTTTTAATAATTAGTATTTATTTTATTTGTAAAAAAATGTATAAAGTTTAGGGATTACATAATTTTTTTTTTTAATCTTGCAAGTAATAAGCTTGACTAGCTAGGTAAAGATCTGCTTCAAATTAAATTTGTATATAAGGGGGTAAACCCGTAATTATAGAAGTCAGTTTATCTATTTGTAAGACCTCAAATAGTTCAGGGACTCAAAACGAAAATAATAAAATTCACTCATCACCTTTACAAACTTTGTCGTACATACTCTTTTAAATTAGTTATGGGAAAAATGATCACACTTTAGGTACAATCATGCATCAACTTTAAAGAAAAGCATTTTCATGTTTTTGATTTCATTCGTCAGTTATTACCAACTTAAAACAGAGTAACTTTTAAGAGTAACTTTTATTTACTCTTATAATTCCTTCCTTTCTTATTTAATTTACTTAAGGATAATACTAAAATGATAATAATATTAGTAATAACAATATTAATGATAATTATAACTACTATAATCATAAATGATAAATAATAATAATAATAATAATAATAATAATAATAATAATAATAATAATAATAATAATAATAATAATAATAATAATAATAATAATTTTAAAATATGATACTACCTTTAAAGTAATCAAATGTGTGTGGGTTAGTTGGGGATCATACAAAAACAGATAGCAACACCAATATTATTAATCACCACACAACTTTGCAAGAACCTTTATCCCAAATCACCAAAAGCATCACTTCCAACCTTACTACAAATTAACAATATTCTAGCAGTTGCTTCTGATAAAACCTCAACGAGAATTATAACAACGATACCAAGACCGAGTCCCAACACCTTCATTGTCGCCGGTAACGCCATTATTTCATCATCAGTAATTGTTGTCTAAAGGTTCATACCCACACCGGACATGGAGACCCCATTAAACTCACTGTGATTGTTTCTACTTTGTGATACTAGAGGAAATTTGTGGAGTAGAAGAGATACACTGTCGATGGTGATAGTGATACCTCTGGCGACATCTGAAAAGATACGATAAGTAAATGGATTTGCAAAGCTTAGTTGTAGAAGAAGAACGATTGTGGTGATCGGAAATCACTATTTTTATGATTATTGTTGTCGTTGTTTCACCACTAATAGCGGCAGAGTACAACGCTGATGCAGAAAGTGACACTAACAGAAGCACATGTTATGTAGTGTACTGCTTATTTTATGGCAACAACAGTAGTAGTATTAGGTGGGTTTAAATGGTGGTTCTTGTGGTGGTTTGCGTATAACAGAAAAAGAAACAAGAGGGTGAGGTTAGCGATGGGTTGTAGGATGGTGGTGACGACTTAGGTGATTATGGCTGCAGCTTGAAGTAGACCGAATAAAAGATAATAGGGTGGCGTTTGGGTGTGAGATCAAGGGTGGTGATCAAAGTGGGTTTTGATTTCTTGTTTGAGTAACGAGAACCGTATGGGTTCAGTTGCGGTTGTAGTCAACTTGTCTATGGATTAGGAAGTCGACTGAATCAACCTCGGTTTGGGTTTAGAGGAGATAGAAGAAAAAAGAAAGGAAAAAAATAAATAATAACAATGTTTTGAAATTGGTGATTTTTGTTTACTGAAACAAGGTGATGGTTGATCATGTAAAGTATGTGTCTGTATATATATCATAGATATTAGACAAAGTGGTAAGGAGTTTTATATTAATTATAAATTAATCACATGTTTAGAAATGAAGGACACTGTATAAATAGTATAGCAGCCATTACTTTGGCATATTATCAGTCGATATATATATATATATATATATATATATATATATATATATATATATATATATATATATATATATATATATATATATATATATATATATATATATATTAGGGATAGTATTTTGTGGTCTGTTGATAATCAGTTGCGAATAAAAGTCTTCGGAAAAATCCCAAATTTTTAATTTAACTATATTTATTTATTTTGGTCATTATAGTATAAAATTCGAGCGTTAACTATCAAATAAAAATTCATTAATTATTCACTCCCAACCCTAAGTAAAATATGAAAAGTTTTAAAATTCAACAAATAGTTTCTAAATACATTTTTAATAAGCCTATAGTTTGTAAAACTCATTTTCGGCTAACCGTTTATTTTAAAACCAAATAAGTTTCTTTTTAACTCGTTTACTGTCAATCAAATGACAATTTAGCGTTACTTTTGTTTACTAAATAACTTCGAAACCCTATTTATATATTCTATATATTTTATTTATATATATAGATAATAATTATTTTATGTTATTATTATTTTACATAAATAATTCCAACAATTACCATATACAATATTTCATATCATTATATACATTTATATATATTTTAATATATGCATATCTATTTAAGTAATCGTATCGTGAGTCGTCGGGAACAGTCGAAGGTCAATTGAATATATGAAACAGTTCAAAATTTCTGAGACTCAACATTATAGACTTTGTTTATCGTGTCAAAATTATATAAATATTAAGTTTAAATTTGATCGGAAATTTCCGGGTCGTCACAGTACCTACTCGTTAAAGAAATTTCGTCCCAAAATTTGATCGAGGTGGTCATGGTTAACATTAAGAATGTTTTCCAGACGTATATGAGTTGATAAATAAATTTTTATCACCATTGAGTAATAAGGATAAAACAATTTGATTATTCGAAGAGTACGAATGAAGCTATCACAAAAGATTGAGATAGAGATTTAACTTTTGACGTAGTCATGATAGAATTTAGAAAATAAGGTGTTTCTTTACTTTTGACGTTGTCTTGGTGGAATTCCGGAATTTCAGGGATTTAAAAGAAAATCTTCGAAATCTATAAGATTTGATTCTTCGGGATTTATGGAAATTAAGATCTCTATAATTAATTACGGTGATCTGCCTCGATTACTCTATCTGATATTTCCATTATAAATTAAGCTCTTCCGTTCCATTATTCTCACCATTCCTATACTCTCTTTCTTAGTTCATACATCTAAAATATTGTGAAAATGCTTAATCCAGTTCTGATTCTTGTCTTTATCCTTACTTTTGTAACCATCATTCTCCTTTTCCAACTTCCACATGAGGAATCTGCTTTCTTCTACTTCGCATTTGGGGTTATAGTGTTTTTAATTCTCCCGTGTCTTTATGTTGCGATAAACATTGATATATACGGTTTGTAATTTCTACGTTGTTGTTGGGTTTTATATCTTCTCTTATATTTCAATGTCCCTGTTTCTGTCTCCAATAATCATTGTCATTCATAGTTAATGCTCTCTCCTATTTGCTGCGATTTATACCCCCTTTTTCTTTCGGAACTTCATGCTTTTGTGTTCTTTTCGCAATTAATGGTCCAGACTTCATAGGTATGGAGTTTCGAATTATCAAAATATACAAGGTAGAAAGGAAAGGTAGTAGCACGATTTGATTTGTCAAATTACCAGAATCACTGAGAATAGAACTATCAAGAATATATCTTCTTGATATGTTCGGAGGTTATGTAGAATGAAAGAGCTATGTAACATGACACATGATGATGGTATGATCTACTGTGAACCATCATCACGTTTCATTATAAACTCAGCATGACTTACTGTAATATAATCACGTTGGTCGGGCGTCATTATATTATACTAACTCATGCTTCAATTCCCAACACTTCTCCACAATTCATTCATAATTTATACTTAGATTTTTCAGAAGTTTCCAATATAATGGAATACAGAAAACACGAAGAGGTAGATAATTTCAGACAAGAATATTTATGAAAATATCCTCAAAAATATCGAAGATATTTATGATGATATTTTGGAATTTTCTATGTTCGATAATTGATGGAGAAAATTTTCCGCAAGATTTTTACGTGGGTACGGAGCAAGATATTCTCTAAAGATTTCATCGGATACAGATTTATCTGAATTCTTTGAATATAGGGTTTGGTCCTAGTATTTGTCCTTGGTCTCCTTCATGGGTAGCCCAATCCGTTTTTCAGTACTAAATTTTCTATCGAGCATTCCCAACACTCTATTCCTTATCATCAACTCTTGGCCATTTAAGCCTTTTACAATTTTACTGTTTCGTCTGCTTTTAATGCAGCCATATCTGGATCGTCGGTTATCAATCCGAGGTGTTTTCAGGGGAATTGTGTTTTTAGAAGATTACATACTGATGGTAGTATGGTAGAATATAAAAGGTTCTCCGGTAACAATAAATGAGTACGCATATATATCAAAGTTATAATAAGGTTGTTTCAAATGAAAGGTCGATGTTAATTTGATGAAGCTGTGACAAAATTGGCTAATTTGGAGAGGGATCGTATAGTTATTTTCGGTAATAACAATGCTAAAGAGCTAGCACATATACGTGTTAAACGTTTACTCAGGTTCCTAGTGTTTTCAGATGCATAACTATATGCATTAATCTTTTCTTCCGTAGATGAAGTGTGGTTGGTTCATCCTCTTGATTGAGGTGTTTTCAAGAATCATGAAAGGTTTGAACGCAGATTGTAATCGTCAAGATTCAAATGAGGTTTAAGATGAAATCAAGTGGCAAACTTGAAGAATTATTTAGTTTCATATGTTATAATCAATATTTTAATTCATTTTAATTGTCCAATATTATTCGTCCACAGTCGATAGTCCACATTTAACAGTCCAATAGTTCATATACAGTTTAATATATAACATTCGAATTAATTAATACGTATCGTGACCCGTGTACCGGTCTCAGTATTGATCACAACTCAAACTATATATATATTTTGGAATCAACCTCAACCCTGTATAGCTAACTCCGTCATTTGCATAAAGAGTGTCTATGGTTGTTCCAAGATAGATATATAGATGGGTCAATATGATATGTCGAAACCTTATACACGTGTCCCGTTATTTAAAGTGCGTAAAATAAATACAGAAATTAAATGACTATACATAAAATTGCGGGAATATAAATTGCGATAATTAAATTGCGATAAATAAAATGTAACCAGTTAGCTAGGAACAGTTAGCTAGGAACAGTTAACGTGGATTCTTAACAATATTTCAATTAGTTAGTTCGTTTGTTTCTAACAAATTTTACTTTGTCCGATGTTTTCTTCATTATGCCACTTGTTGGATTTTGATAGGTCAAAATCCAAGTATGAAATTGAACGAAAATGGATTCTGTGGTGAACGGATACGTATATCTATGGATACAAGTAGGATAGTGACTGACTGTTGAATCAGAGTCGAAGAATGTACCATGTAACTGATTAATGTGAAATCTAAATATTCCTCGGGTATTACCTACCCGTTAAAATATTTTCACCATTAACAGTTTGTACAAAAGAATTTTAATTACAATCTTTATGAAAATATACTTGCATATATATTTTCTTCAGATGTAATCATGGATTTAATGAGTCAATAAGATATTAAACTCATTTGATTTATCGTTAGTACTAGATTACATGATCTCTGAAACATTAGAGATTACATAATCGCCATGTCGAACGAAGATAAATGAGGTAGAACGATGTAACAACCCACACCAAACCACGACAAAACCCCGTTAATTTTCACCACATAAATTTTTTTTCCTGAACAGCATACCCGCGCGCCGCGCCCCCTACCTGGCGCGCCGCGCCAAAACGGGCTGTCCCCGGGACTTTTAAATGCGAAAAAGATTGACTAGTTCCCGACGTATTTAGCCCAAACGCTTTTAACCACATGTTCCATATATAAAAACTAGCACGTTCTATTAATAAAATTATGTTTACGAAGCGGGGCCCACATCGACCCAAATTACCCTTTAAGTATCAAAATACAATTTTCGACCATAAGACTTTTAATACAAAATAAAGCCGAGCATGGCGATTGGGGATACGCTACCCAATCCTAATAAATCCAAAAGCAAGCCTTCTACGCAAACTATGCAAGTCCTCTAATCCTCGCGCTTACCCGAGCCACCATCCGCATGCAATCTATAAAAAGAGTCAACAACGAGAGGGTAAGCTAACGCTTAGTGAATGATAATATACTACATACATATATATGTATAAAATGGACACACCACAAAATAACAAATACCGCATACCGAGGCATCCATATAAGGCACTACACTAAGCATACCATACGATCTCTAAGCAACGAGCTAAAGATACAACAACAATATAAGTTCACCAACGACGATGTGAACAACGCCAAATAGCTACACCCGGAGGGTTAGCTACAACACAACAATACATTAATATGTAACAATATAAATATAACAACGCGTAACACTCCCAAGGTTAACCATAACGCTATGGTGCTACCGGCTCATGGTTCACACCATACGCAATTGAGTCATACTCTTTTATAGTGCTACCGGCTCGTGGTTCACACTCGATGCTACCAGCTCGTGGTTCACATCAATTATTTTATAGTGCTACCGGCTCGTGGTTCACACTCGATGCTACCGGCTCGTGGTTCACATCTTAGTTTATAGTGCTACCGGCTCGTGGTTCACACTCGATGCTACCGGCTCGTGGTTCACATCTTAGTTTATAGTGTTACCGGCTCGTGGTTCACACTCGATGCTACCATAACATCCACAAACAAATACGCCATAAACATGAACGCATAATTATTCCACTCACAATATTAACCCTTCGCCATTGGGGTTATATAATCCACATCGCCCGCCCATGTGATAACGTACACACAAAGTGTGCACCTCGTCAAAGGTGGTCAACCAAAATGCACAACCGTGCCAATTGGACCTATACACAAGTCCATCAATCCACCTATATGTGAAGTGAGCTCTATGACCGAGAACCACTTCACCCGACCCGCACCCATCCTACACATACATATGCACATAGGATATTAACACTCACCTTGAAGTCTTGAAGAAAGCTTCCAAGTAAACCGCAACTCGCCAATGGAAAATACCTATTCCATTATCACAATTACAACAATACACTTAGAGTGGATTTACAAATCAACCCAATTCGTCACTTAGTGTAATTTTGACCCAAATGCACTTCCAAGCACAAACCGTGCCCAAAACTAACCAATAATCACTAACACAAGTGAGAATGGTCCTAATATGCCAATTAAACCCGAACTCAAGTGTTAAACACGTGTCATACCCATTTTGACACTTAAACCCTAATTTTGACCCATAAGGTCAAAATCTCACCATTTACAAGTTTC
Organism: Rutidosis leptorrhynchoides; assembly: GCF_046630445.1. Classification (NCBI taxonomy): domain Eukaryota; kingdom Viridiplantae; phylum Streptophyta; class Magnoliopsida; order Asterales; family Asteraceae; genus Rutidosis; species Rutidosis leptorrhynchoides. Next base: position 273,990,004 of record NC_092340.1, on the reverse strand, counting down.
GACACCAAAACACATTTAACTCGGTTTAATACTCCAACTTAATCCATTTTAAGTTTATAAACCTCGTTAACTCGCCAATTGGGTCATAATTACCACCAAACCCTAATTTGACCCAAAGTCATAGTTAGTCAACCAAGTAACCCTAAATGGGTTTCAATACTTCCATAATCACTAACTTAAGTGATTAAACTCAATTTCAAGTTCTAAACATGACCAATTAGTTCACCAACCCAAAATCCACCAACAATTTACAATAAACCCGATTATTAGCATCACTAAACCCATTTTATCATCTAAAAGGGTTTTACAACTAATTAACTCAAAACCCTAACTTGAATATTAAATCAAACAAATGAAATTCGGAGTTTGAGCTTACCAATACTATCACCGCGTAGCCAAGAACGAAAGGGACAACTTTAAAACCCGAGACTTTGAACAATTTGAGCTTCTTCTTCACCAAAACCTCCAATCTCTCTCTAGAATCACTCTCTCTCTCTCTAGATAGTTGGGAGTGATGAATGGATGCCAAAATGATCCAAAAGTGGATCTAAAACTGATATTAAGGCCACAAATCCGTCCACAAGTGAAAGGACCATAATACCCTTCATTTAGACACTTAAAATGCTGAAAAAACGCATCAGGCCCAATCGGAGCGCCGCGCCAAAAGGTGGGGCGCCGCTCCACCCTGTAGGTCAGATTTCAGAAACTCGTTTTGGCCATAACTTTTTGACCGTAGCTCCGTTTTCGATGAATCAAATATCGTTGGAAACGTAATAAGATTTTCTTTCCAATGGTAAGGCTTTGAAACATCAACACAAACTTTATTTGAGGTTGAAAAGGTACGTACACACCTTGTACCTCAAACAACGTCCAGTTTCCTTCGACGGTCGAGCAAGCAACACCTACATGCTGTGCACACTCCATACACACATAGTACACCTTAAATACATTATGTACAATAAATATTTGGGTCTTACAACTCTCCCCCACTTAGAATCGATCACCTCCTCGTGATCCTCGTCACTTAACCAAACGGACCACACTCCACGGTCCTCAACATAAGTCCCAATCCGACCTTCCTAAGCAATTCTTCCTAACGAATCGCCTTCAACAACTAAATCGTCATCCACGATTTTCTCAAATCCACAATCCGAGCATTAAAACCATGCTCCTTCCCTAACATCGGGAAACTCATCCCATCTCTAACCGAGATATCAATCCTCTAGCGTACCATTACCAAGTACCGTGCTAAAGTAACCAAGTCTCAACCTAAGGTCAACAACCCGAAACGATGAAGACCGAACCAAACGAATCCTTACGGATAACACCAATCACTAAACATCCCTTGTAGCGCGCAATACGACCAATACGCAACTACCGTAACATCATAATCCAACGGCTAGAACCGATAGCGCCCAAAACGATTATGAAAACGCAAAACCCAAGGTGTACGAAATCAACCATCGTCACACCCGTAACAAACATGTGAGCGGAACACGGCTATCGCCTCACTAATCCCACAACATGGTCCTCACGACCCCACCATCGACGTATAAAATGACCGATAGTTCCCGCAACATGGTCCTTACGACCCTACCATTGGTGTATCAAACAACCAATAGATCACACGACACGAAGGCTGGCCGAAAATACATGAGCCCTAGTGAATCCGAACTACACGCTACTCACTACCTTCACCACAACAACAATCGGGAATGGCCGAACTACACGTGCCATAGTGAATCCGAACTACACGAGAGTCACTATCCCGGAGGAATGACCGAACTACACGAGTCAATTGTGAATCCGAACTACACGAGATTCACTCCTCAATACAATGACCGAAACCACACGAGTCATTCGTGAATCCGAACTACACGAGATTCACTTCCACAACATCGAGGTTGGCCGAACTACACGAGCCTTAGTAATCCGAAACCACACGAGATTACTACCTCAATAAGATGACCGAACTACACGAGTCACCATGAATCCGAAAACACACGCGATCCACAATCTCAACACAGGAATGGTACTCGCATTTCCCACCGGTACTCGCATTTCCCGATAGTGTTACACCATACCGACATAACACTACTCCCTTGATGAAGTCAGCGGACCCCGAAGGTCATGCTCCACCAATCACAACACCGGATGAAGTCAGCGGACCCGAAGATCATGCTTCACCGATCACAACACCGGATGAAGTCAGCGGACCCGAAGATCATGCTTCACCGATATAACACCACGCTCATGATGAAGTCATCTTACCCTAAAGATCATGCTTCATCAAACAACCATACCATAATCGACCAAGAACCACCTATACCAAACATAGGTACCAAACAATAATTCTCCACAAGAGAACCCGACACACACCTCCCTTAACCGGAGGATTTCACCTTGCTCGTCAAACACGTCCATTATCTCTCAACGAGATTTACCACGTTACCACCTCGGTGATGATTCAAATCCAAACCATAAGTACAATTTATCCGAGATTGTACTCTACCACAAATCGACCCAACCAGGTCTCGACAACGTTTTCCGGATCTACCAATAGCATCATCCGAAATCTCACACTAAAACTTCCTCGTGCGGGAGTGTAACTCCCCCACTTAGAACCACGTTCCATATCCACAACTCGTACAACCGCACAATGCTACCACAGGTAGACTTTACCAACAATTGGGCTCACACGACCCATTACCACATCTTGCTCCAACCTTGAGCACACGAAGGATTTTAACCAACCCTTAAACACTTTGTACGAGAAGTGTACCGCAACACAATCGGAGTCGAACACCACGCTAGTAGGTATAAAAGAGGCACCTAATGTCGCGTCACGTAGAATCCCTTACCAACATACATCGAGACCCAAAACACTCGATTCCTCGGGTTTCATCCCACCCGTCGAACCTCATGGTTCATCAACTTCAACACGAGAGCTAACATGCTCTAACATCCGAACACCAAAACTCATTTCCATGGCTTGGTAGAGACATTTTCCAAATACTAAGGAATGCTTGGTTACGCCAAGTCTTACGCCCTTCGCCCGTCAATCAAACATCAACATAGGGTACTTCCATTAGGAACGTCACCCATAGCATAACATGCACAACAAAGGCACGCAAATCAAACTCAAACGGCATTTAATAAATAATCAAAAGACATATTTATCAAAATTAAACGTACCTTAACGTCTCATGGCCGCACCCGTCCCCGCTAACTTGGGACATTCCGACTTACGATGTCCTTCCTTTTGGCAATTGAAGCACACCATACCATCACCCTTTGGTACCGAACATTCCCAAGACTTGTGACCCCTCACGCCACAATTGTAACATCTAACCGCACTAGAATTCGACATACCCGTTCGCGTACCACCCGTGCTCACACTCGGACCCTTAGCCCTCTTACTCGGAGCACCATAAGAAACGACCCTTCGCTCACTTGAAGGTTCACCCTTTTTCGATCGTGAATACGACTCGAAACCTCTAGCCAAGTCGAATAATTCCGAAAACGATTTCGCTTGACCCCGGCTAATTTTACTTTTCAAGTCATCATTCAAGGTCCGATAGAAATCTCCCATCAACAAACGATCATTCCCCAAATACTCCGGACAAAAACGAGCCTTCGCCATAAAGGTCGTCTTGAGAGTACTCAAATCCATAGATCCTTGTCGCAAATTTCGCAACTCATTACGCAATTCCCACAAATCGGCCGAAGTCCGGAACTCCTCGAAGAATTCCTCCTTAAAGTCGTCCCACGATAAAGCCATAAACGTCTCGCCACCGACAAGATCAATCTTACCATCCAACCAATCCCTTTCCCTACCCCGCAACAAACTCGTAGCGAGTCTCGTCTTTCTCTCAGGAGGGCAATCAATAGTACGGAAACACCCTTCGACGTCCGAAATCCAAGTTGTGCTTACCAAAGGATCCGGCTTTCCGTCATACATCGGGGGTTTAGTCCTCATGAAGCTCTTAAGATAACGCTCCATTTCACCACTACTTGAAGTTCGGAATACCTCCCTTCCATTCTTTCTTCTAACGCACCCATTTGCTCCGCAACGGCGGCCGCAACCCTAGCGTTAAACTCCACATCATTCGCCTCGGTCTCGTTTCGCGTCGTCATTCTAAAGAATGCAAAACGATTAGTCCACGAACGTGTAAAACCGTACGCACGACACAGCCCCATCTTGCTAAACACTCATCGTACATCACTTGTTAGACACGATTTGCACCCGTAATAAGGTTTGCAAGTTCTTATTACGCACACATGCCGCATTGACTCGTTAGTACAACTACCGTCTCGCTCGATGATATACACAAACACAACCAAAATTCTACGCGGTACAAACACACGCGAGAATTATTATCACAACACAACAACATATTAATAATATCCGCATTACTAATATAAACGTTAGTCAACCTATAGCCAAGGCACTAACCAAACCCATTCCGACCCGTAATCCTACAAGTCCCGCAACAATTTAAGCACACACAAGTCTAAGTCTAGGCACCTATCTCAAGTCACCTAAATCCCTTAGACCATGCTCTGATACCACTTGTAACAACCCACACCAAACCACGACAAAACCCCGTTAATTTTCACCACATAAATTTTTTTTTCCTGAACAGCATACCCGCGCGCCGCGCCCCCTACCTGGCGCGCCGCGCCAAAACGGGCTGTCCCCGGGACTTTTAAATGCGAAAAAGATTGACTAGTTCCCGACGTATTTAGCCCAAACGCTTTTAACCACATGTTCCATATATAAAAACTAGCACGTTCTATTAATAAAATTATGTTTACGAAGCGGGGCCCACATCGACCCAAATTACCCTTTAAGTATCAAAATACAATTTTCGACCATAAGACTTTTAATACAAAATAAAGCCGAGCATGGCGATTGGGGATACGCTACCCAATCCTAATAAATCCAAAAGCAAGCCTTCTACGCAAACTATACAAGTCCTCTAATCCTCGCGCTTACCCGAGCCACCATCCGCATGCAATCTATAAAAAGAGTCAACAACGAGAGGGTAAGCTAACGCTTAGTGAATGATAATATACTACATACATATATATGTATAAAATGGACACGCCACAAAATAACAAATACCGCATACCGAGGCATCCATATAAGGCACTACACTAAGCATACCATACGATCTCTAAGCAACGAGCTAAAGATACAACAACAATATAAGTTCACCAACGACGATGTGAACAACGCCAAATAGCTACACCCGGAGGGTTAGCTACAACACAACAATACATTAATATGTAACAATATAAATATAACAACGCGTAACACTCCCAAGGTTAACCATAACGCTATGGTGCTACCGGCTCGTGGTTCACACCATACGCAATTGAGTCATACTCTTTTATAGTGCTATCGGCTCGTGGTTCACACTCGATGCTACCGGCTCGTGGTTCACATCAATTATTTTATAGTGCTACCGGCTCGTGGTTCACACTCGATGCTACCGGCTCGTGGTTCACATCTTAGTTTATAGTGCTACCGGCTCGTGGTTCACACTCGATGCTACCGGCTCGTAGTTCACATCTTAGTTTATAGTGCTACCGGCTCGTGGTTCACACTCGATGCTACCATAACATCCACAAACAAATACGCCATAAACATGAACGCATAATTATTCCACTCACAATATTAACCCTTCGCCATTGGGGTTATATAATCCACATCGCCCGCCCATGTGATAACGTACACACAAAGTGTGCACCTCGTCAAAGGTGGTCAACCAAAATGCACAACCGTACCAATTGGACCTATACACAAGTCCATCAATCCACCTATATGTGAAGTGAGCTCTATGACCGAGAACCACTTCACCCGACCCGCACCCATCCTACACATACATATGCACATAGGATATTAACACTCACCTTGAAGTCTTGAAGAAAGCTTCCAAGTAAACCGCAACTCGCCAATGGAAAATACCTATTCCATTATCACAATTACAACAATACACTTAGAGTGGATTTACAAATCAACCCAATTCATCACTTAGTGTAATTTCGACCCAAATGCACTTCCAAGCACAAACCGTGCCCAAAACTAACCAATAATCACTAACACAAGTGAGAATGGTCCTAATATGCCAATTAAACCCGAACTCAAGTGTTAAACACGTGTCATACCCATTTTGACACTTAAACCCTAATTTTGACCCATAAGGTCAAAATCTCACCATTTACAAGTTTCGACACCAAAACACATTTAACTCGGTTTAATACTCCAACTTAATCCATTTTAAGTTTATAAACCTCATTAACTCGCCAATTGGGTCATAATTACCACCAAACCCTAATTTGTCCCAAAGTCATAGTTAGTCAACCAAGTAACCCTAAATGGGTTTCAATACTTCCATAATCACTAACTTAAGTGATTAAACTCAATTTCAAGTTCTAAACATGACCAATTAGTTCACCAACCCAAAATCCACCAACAATTTACAATAAATCCGATTATTAGCATCACTAAACCCATTTTATCATCTAAAAGGGTTTTACAACTAATTAACTCAAAACCCTAACTTGAATATCAAATCAAACAAATGAAATTCGGAGTTTGAGCTTACCAATACTATCACCGCGTAGCCAAGAACGAAAGGGACAACTTTAAAACCCGAGACTTTGAACAATTTGAGCTTCTTCTTCACCAAAACCTCCAATCTCTCTCTAGAATCACTCTCTCTCTCTCTAGATAGTTGGGAGTGATGAATGGATGCCAAAATGATCCAAAAGTGGATCTAAAACTGATATTAAGGCCACAAATCCGTCCACAAGTGAAAGGACCATAATACCCTTCATTTAGACACTTAAAATGCTGAAAAAACGCATCAGGCCCAATCGGAGCGCCGCGCCAAAAGGTGGGGCGCCGCTCCACCCTGCAGGTCAGATTTCAGAAACTCGTTTTGGCCATAACTTTTTGACCGTAGCTCCGTTTTCGATGAATCAAATATCGTTGGAAACGTAATAAGATTTTCTTTCCAATGGTAAGGCTTTGAAACATCAACACAAACTTTATTTGAGGTTGAAAAGGTACGTACACACCTTGTACCTCAAACAACGTCCAGTTTCCTTCGACGGTCGAGCAAGCAACACCTACATGCTGTGCACACTCCATACACACATAGTACACCTTAAATACATTATGTACAATAAATATTTGGGTCTTACAAATGATACGTAAAGCGAAGATAATCAATGTAGAACGATGTGTAGAACGAAGATCAAGTAGATAGAACGATACGTAGAACGATGATTATGCTCGAGGTATAGATTGAAATGTTGAGGCAGGTGAGGTTGAAACTTGGGTTGTTGGTGATACTGGTGTTGATGCTGGTGGTACTGTTGGTGCTGGTAATGTTGCTGAAGCTGGTAAGTTTTGCATCATATTCTCCAAAATCATTACTCAGGCGTGAAGCTCGTTGACTTCTTCGGTTACTCCGGGATGATTGGCGGTTTGAACAAGGGAATGGATAAGGTTTAGAATTTTAGATAGAAGATAATTGTGAAGAGTTACCCCGGAGATGTGGCTAAAAATGGTGTTTCGGATAGGTTCGCCGGTATGTGATTCAGGTTCTTCGCCGAAAGGTGAATTCGGTTGGTGGAAGGGATCACCTTCTTCGCGTCTCCATTGATTAAGTCGACTACAAACTCAGCCCCAATTTATCCAGAATTGATGATGGCTGATTGACCGATCCATTCTGATTGCACTGCTTTTAGAGCTTTACTGAATATCCATATCGGAATAGCGATCGGAATAACTATCGGAATAGCTTATCGTAATCCGAAGGACTCGAACTGGTTGAGGGATTCATTTCGTATGATCAGATGAAGAATTTTTGATAAGAAATAGATTATAGGATGTAGATTAGTACCCTGCAGTACATAATTCACATACGCATATATAATACTAAAATCCATAAGTTACGGAGGAATCTACGGAATACGTTAGGCAAAGGTAACTATAACAGATATGCTAAGATATGAATTTATCTATACACTGTCTATGCAATAGAGGCAGTAAGACATGTCTAGACTAAGAATGGTGAGCAGGTAATTTCTTAAGGATGATAAACATATGATTTCCGACTATAAATGATAAGCAAAACTTTTGACATGCAGACAAGGTCGAAGTCCAGACTCATCAATGCATCCTAACAACTCCTAGTTAGACACACTAATGCAAGACCTAGTTCGCTACGACCACCGCTCTGATACCACCTGTGAAGACCCGTCCTTATCCACCTGGACGAAGTCTTCAACATTTGGTCCCATTGCGATGATCGACTCTAAGTAATGTCCTTAAAATGAGCTAATGCACAGCGGAAGACTTAATTCGTACCTGAGAATAAACATGCTTAAAAATGTCAACCAAAAGGTTGGTGAGTTCATAGGTTTATCATAACAATCATTTCAATATATTAATAAACCACAAGATTTCATAATCATAAACATAATACACTCGCAAGTGTATGTAAAGCATTCTAAGTGGTTGAGAACTTGGTAACCATACTTAACTATTAATCAACGTCGCATATTCCCTTTACTATGAAATCTCACTACACTGTACCAAGTGTAGTCTACAAAATGAAGTACTGTGCAACCGTTGAATACTGGTCGTCCAGTCCGGTTGGGGTTGTCAGGTCCGATAGATCTATCAACAGGATTCGCGTTTACAATACCCATGTAAATAGTAGTTACCAAGCTACAGGGAAGTATGCCAGTGGTACAACTCAACGTAGAATATATTTTAAGTACTTGTGTCTATTTCGTAAACATTTATAAAAGCAGCGCATGTATTCTCAGTCCAAAAATATATATTGCAAAAGCAATTAAAAAGGGAGCAAATGAAACTCACAATACTGTATTTCGTAGTAAATATGCATACGACTATACTGAACAAGTGCAGGGTTGGCCTCAGATTCACGAACCTATATCATTAATATATATATTAAAACATATAATCGTAATCGAACAAGATTATATATTCTTATTATTAATATATTTGTTATTTTAATAAACTATATATTATATTAATAGATAAATTGAATATATTTATATTTTAAATAATTAGTATTTAATTTATTTGTAAAAAAATGTATAAAGTTTAGGGATTACATAATTTTTTTTTTAATCTTGCAAGTAATAAGCTTGACTAGCTAGGTAAAGATCTGCTTCAAATTAAATTTGTATATAAGGGGGTAAACCCATAATTATAGAAGTCAGTTTATCTATTTGTAAGACCTCAAATAGTTCAGGGACTCAAAACGAAAATAATAAAATTCACTCATCACCTTTACAAACTTTGTCGTACATACTCTTTTAAATTAGTTATGGGAAAAATGATCACACTTTAGGTACAATCATGCGTTAACTTTAAAGAAAAGCATTTTCATGTTTTTGATTTCATTCGTCAGTTATTACCAACTTAAAACAGAGTAACTTTTAAGAGTAACTTTTATTTACTCTTATAATTCCTTCCTTTATTATTTAATTTACTTAAGGATAATACTAAAATGATAATAATATTAGTAATAACAATATTAATGATAATTATAACTACTATAATCATAAATGATAAATAAAAAAAAAAAAATAATAATAATAATAATAATAATAATAATAATAATAATAATAATAATAATAATAATAATAAAAATAATTTTAAAATATGATACTACCTTTAAAGTAATCAAATGTGTGTGGGTTAGTTGGGGATCGTACAAAAACAGATAGCAACACCAATATTATTAATCACCACACAACTTTGCAAGAACCTTTATCCCAAATCACCAAAAGCATCACTTCCAACCTTACTACAAATTAACAATATTCTAGCAGTTGCTTCTGATAAAACCACAACGAGAATTATAACAACGATACCAAGACCGAGTCCCAACACCTTCATTGTCGCCGGTAACGCCATTATTTCATCATCAGTAATCGTTGTCTAAAGGTTCATACCCGCACCGGACATGAAGACCCCATTAAACTCACTGTGATTGTTTCTACTTTGTGATACTATAGGAAATTTGTGGAGTAGAAGAGATACACTGTCGATAGTGATAGTGATACCTCTGGCAACATCTGAAAAGATACGATAAGTAAATGAATTTGCAAAGCTTAGTTGTAGAAGAAGAACGATTGTGGTGATCGGAAATCACTATTTTTATGATTATTGTTGTCGTTGTTTCACCACTAATAGTGGCAGAGTACAACGCTGATGCAGAAAGTGACACTAACAGAAGCACATGTTATGTAGTGTACTGCTTGTTTTATGGCAACAACAGTAGTAGTTTTAAGTGGGTTTAAATGGTGGTTCTTGTGGTGGTTTGCGTATAACAGAAAAAGAAACAAGTGGGTGAGGTTAGCGATGGGTTGTAGTATGGTGGTGACGACTTAGGTGATTATGGCTGCACTTAAAGTAGACCGAATAAAAGATAATAGGGTGGCGTTTCGGTGTGAGATCAAGGGTGGTGATCAAAGTGGGTTTTGATTTCTTGTTTGAGTAACGAGAACCGTATGGGTTCGATTGTGGTTGTAGTCAACTTGTCTATGGATTAGGAAGTCGACTGAATCAACCTCGGTTTGGGTTTAGAGGAGATAGAAGAAAAAAGAAAGGAGAAAAAAAATAATAACAATGTTTTGAAATTGGTGATTTTTGTTTACTGAAACAAGGTGATGGTTGATCATGTAAAGTATGTGTCTGTATATATATCATAGATATTAGACAAAGTGGTAAGGAGTTTTATATTAATTATAAATTAATCACATGTTTAGAAATGAAGGACACTGTATAAATAGTATAGCAGCCATTACTTTGGCATATTATCAGTCGATATATATATATATTAGGGATAGTTTTTTGTGGTCCGTTGATAATCAGTTGCGAATAAAAGTCTTCGGAAAAATCCTAAATTTTTAATTTAACTATATTTATTTATTTTGGTCATTATGGTATAAAATTCGAGCGTTAACTATCAAATAAAAATTCATTAATTATTCACTCCCAACCCTAAGTAAAATATGAAAAGTTTTAAAATTCAACAAATAGTTTCTAAATACATTTTTAATAAGCCTATAGTTTGTAAAACTCATTTTCGGCTAACCGTTTATTTTAAAACCAAATAAGTTTCTTTTTAACTCGTTTACTGTCAATCAAATGACAATTTAGCGTTACTTTTGTTTACTAAATAACTTCGAAACCCTATTTATATATTCTATATATTTTATTTATATATATAGATAATAATTATTTTATGTTATTATTATTTTACATAAATAATTCCAACAATTACCATATACAATATTTCATATCATTATATACATTTATATATATTTTAATATATGCATATCTATTTAAGTAATCGTATCGTGAGTCGTCGGGAACAGTCGAAGGTCAATTGAATATATGAAACAGTTCAAAATTTCCGAGACTCAACATTATAGACTTTGTTTATCGTGTCAAAATTATATAAAGATTAAGTTTAAATTTGATTGGAAATTTCTGGGTCGTCACACACACACACACACACACACACATACACACACACACACATATATATATATATATATATATATATATATATATATATATATATATATATATATATATATATATATATATATATATATATATATATATATATATATATATATTTATTTATTTAGTAGGATGATGTACTCTTTTGTATGATTGATATGGAAAATGGAATGAAAATGACATATTTATAGGCTAAAAAAATAACTTACGTTACTTAGAAGATCAAAGGTTTATATATTTATTAATTATTAATTACTTAAAATTTATTTATGACATTTTTATTTAATAAGATTTTTTTTTACTTTTTACCATAATAATTTTTAACCTTTTTTACCAGTCTATTAAATTGCATGGGTAAATTTTATTAAGTTAAACGTATTTAAAGAAGGGGTGGACAAGGTAATCATCGAAGCTTGGGGTAAATCGGTAAGTAGCTCAAGAAAAGATTGCATTTTTAGAGATAGATAGAAAAATGTTAAAAATGATTTGAAGATTTGGAGTAAAATAGAATTTGGGAATTTGGAGGGCGAAATTAACGAGTTAAAAAGATGTGTTGCTATGTTGGAAGATTTAGCAGAGTCGGGGAATATAAGTGATGAGGATCGAGCACGTTGGTTAGAAAATCGGAGACGTTGGGTTGAAAAGGAAAAAATTAAAACTGGGATATTGAAACAAAAGGCTAGGATTCGTTGAATTTTAGATGGGGATGAATACTCCAAATACTTCCACTCTACTATTCATAGAAAATTCAATAAATGCAATATTTGGGGGTTGGTTATAAATGGGTCTTGGTGTGATGATCCACCGGTGATAAACACATTTTGTCCTCGAGCATTTCAAAACGATCTTTGGGAGAAAAAATGTTCTCATGCCGTCTCTCTGGGCTGTGGGGGAAATGGGTTTAAGGCATGTTGGGCCTGGTAGCCTGGCGCTAAACAGATCAGTCTAATTAGGATATTTGTCCCCATCTCTAGACACGCATATGGGCTCGGCTGGATTACAGAATCAGAGTGGGCCGTTTACGGGTAATGGGCTGGGGAATTTTGTGGAAGAGGTGTGGGTTAGTGGAGCTGATAACACTGAGGCTTACGGTACCTGTGGTGATACAAGGCAGTCAGGTTGTGTTCTAAACAGATTAGGTGAAACGGAACCGATAGCGCTAGAAGAGAGGTTTAGTGAATCTGAAATATGGGAAGCGGTTAAAGGATGTGGTAGTTCTAAAGCCCCCCGGCCCGGATGGATTTAACATGGGGTTTTATAAGAAATTTTGGTATGTCATCAAGGAGGAACTAATCGAGGCAATTAATTTATTTTGGGACAGCGGGGAAATATCTAAGGGGTGCAACGCCTCCTTTATCGCTTTAATTCCCAAAAAGCAGGATCCACTCGGCTTAAGTGACTACCGCCTAATTAGTTTGATTGGTAGTTACTATAAAGTCATTGGGAAGATACTTTCAAACCGCCTCAAAAAGGTGGTACCTAATCTTGTGGGGTCCGAACAAAGTGTATTTATAAAAGGGCGGAATATTCTAGATGGTGTGCTAAGTGCAAATGAATCACTTGCATTCCTAAAACAAAAAAAAGAAAAGTGTTTTGTGTTCAAGGTGGACTTCAAAAAATCCTTCGACTGTCTCAATTGGGATTTCTTACTTGAAGTTATGAATATAATGGGATTTGGACCAAAGTGGAGGAAATGGATAATGGCATGCTTCAAATCGGCCTCCATTTCTATACTTATCAACGGATCACCGACTTGTGAATTTAAACTTGAAGGGGGTGTTCGACAAGGCGACCCACTATCCCCGTTTCTCTTTATCCTTGCGACGGAAGGTTTAAATGTGTTGGCAAAAAATGCGGTTGACAAGAATGTATTCCAAGGGGTGGAAATCGGGAATGATAAGATCATGGTCTCACATCTTTAATAATCAGATGATACGATCTTCTTTGGCACATGTAATGAGGGAAATACACGCAACCTCATGAACCTACTCAAGTGTTTTGAGCTTACTTCGGGCCTTAAGGTCAATTATCACAAGAGTAATTTAATTTGGGTTGGGGTGGATAATATAGCGGTTGAGAACATGGCGAACTTGTTCGGATGTAAGGTAGGGTCACTCCCCTTCATGTATCTCGGACTCCTGGTTGGTGGTAATATGAGAAAGGAAGAAAATTGGAAGCCGGTCATAAGTAAAGTTGAGAAAAGACTCCCGAATTAGAGATCCGTACGGTGTCATTTGGTGGATCTTCAACCCTTGTGAAATCGGTTCTTAATAGTCTCCCGTTGTACTACTTCTCGCTCTTCCGCGCTCCGCCATGTGTGATTAAACATCTTGAGTTTGTAAGATGTTCTTTTTTTGGGGCGGGACGGGAAATATGTCTAAAATATCTTAGGTCAAATGGGAGGATACAATTCTACCATATTGTGAGGGCGGGCTATATTTGGGTTCTCTTAAATGTCAAAACATGGCTTTGATTGGTAAGTGGTGGTGGAGGTTCTTATCCAAGCCCAGCACTTTGTGGGTCAAAGTCATTTCGAGCATATACGGGTCATCAGGGGGACTTTCACTAAATGGGTCATCTCAAGTTGACTACTTCAAATCAATTTGGAATGATATCATTAAGTGTGGGTGGGATATTGAAAAAGCTAACATTCCTTTTAGGAAATTTTTTGTCAAAGATATAGGTGATGGGGCTTCCACTTCATTTTGGAATGATGTTTGGATTGGTGAGGTGGCATTGAAAGATAGATTTAAGAGGTTAGCAAGACTTGAGATCAACTTAGAGGCGACGGTTCAAGATCGATTACAATATGATGGTTCGAAATGCATCGGTGTTTGGTCATGAGCAAGAACTCCATCCGGGTGCTAGTGGCGAAATGGAAATTCTTCACAAGCTACTAGTAGGCGCGTTTATTAATCCATCGAAGCAAGACATGTGGAGATGGGGTGCGACTAGCAACAACATATTCACAACAAAATCTTTGAGGAAGATAATCGAAGAAAAAATGATACCTCGGGAAAATGGTAATATTGTGACTTTGTGTAAGAACTTGGTTCCAAATAAAAATAGAAGTGTTCTGTGACGTCCCGTACAAAATCAACGTGTACGGATCATCAACAGGATCATTACACGGTTACAACACTATATGCTGTTTTAAAACAAGTTTTACATTCACGAAAAGATAACATCTTTACCAACGTCAAATGTTTTACAAAAGACAACGTGCTTCTACGAATAAAAAACATTAACATAAGTACGTGACACAAAGGTCATTACAAAGTCATTGTTCAAATGTAACATAAGTTGTGAATACAAGTAAAAGTTTCATGATTGAGACATCTCTAAACAATGCAGCGGAAGTCTAACACAGCGAGTCTATAACAGTAAGTCTAACAGCGGAAGCAACAACGTCTAAGCACCTGAGAAATAACATGCTTTAAAATGTCAACACGAATGTTGGTGAGCTATAGTTTCTGTAAACAACGATATAATGTAGACCACGAGATTTCGTATTCAAAATAGTATGAAAAGTATATGCTTATCCGTGGGCACCCGGTAACTAACTTAACAAGTAATATAAATATCACCCCCTAAAAGTACACTTGACGAGTGCGTATGTTCTCGAAGTATTAAACACCCGTTAAATGCTAGCGCGACTAGCCCGAGTGGGGATGTCAAACCCTATGGATCCATATCTAAGATTCGCGTTCACCGGTTCATAAACCAATGACTAAACGTTACCGTGCTGATAAGGCTAAAAAGGAACATATATTTCATAGCAAAATCCCCCAAGAAAGACAAGATTTTAGTTGCAATTGTTCCATTTTCGAGTAATATTCGTTTATTTTAAATAAGTGCGAAGACAAAAGGCGAAAACGAAGATTTGAAGACGCAAAGGTCCAAAAAGCTCAAAAGTACAAGATACAATCAAAAAGGTTCAAATTATTGATGAAGAACGTCTAAAAATGACAAGAGTACAAGTTACAAAACGCAAAGTACACGATATAAAATTGTACGAAAGGGCGTTCGAAAATCCGGAACCGAGGCATGAACCAACTTTCAGCGCTCGACGCAACGGTGTAAAAATTACGAGTCAACTATGCACAAGAATAAAATATAATATTTAAATAATTCATAATAAGAATAATATTAAATAATAAAAAGTTGTTAATTGAGCATAGTTCAGGGGTCGTAAATGAAAATTTCAATTCTAATTTCGCTATAAAAGCGATGATTTACGATCATACTTTCTAGACTTTTTTCGATCATTTTTTCTATCTTTTTCTTACTTTTCTATATCAAATATCAATATCTATATTTATAATTCTCTATCATAATGTTAATGTAATCAGATATAACAATAATCTTAATTTTAATTTTAAATTATGATAATAATAAGATTTATGATAGAGATCGTTTGAGTGTGTAAGTCGAAATTCTGTCCGTGTAACGCTACGCTATTTTTAATCATTGTAAGTTATGTTCAACCTTTTTACATTAATGTCTCGTAGCTAAGTTATTATTATGCTTATTTAAAACGAAGTAATCATGATGTTGGGCTAATTACTAAAATTGGGTAATTGGGCTTTGTACCATAATTAAGGTTTGGGCAAAAGATCGACACTTGTGGAAATTGGACTATTGACTATTAATAGATGGGGGGTATTGTCTAATTGAGTGACAACTCATTGGAGTCTGTCGAACCTATCTTCAAATTAATTATCCTAATAATTAATAATGATTATGGTTGTCCTATTTAGTGACGTTCATATGGAATCTATTATAATCATTTAATTAATTATTCGGGTTGGGTAATTGATTATTCAAACTGATCAAGTGAGTAAATTAATATTCATATCTAATCAAAACAGGGGTAGATTACATACAGTGATAACTGGTGTAATTGTTGACAGAAGTGATAACTGCGTCACAGTTTAAATCCTTAATTAGTTGGAATATTTGACTTCGGGTATAAGGGTAATTTGACGAGGACACTCGCACTTTATATTTATGACCGATGGACTATTATGGATAAAAACCAGATAGGTATCAAATAAACCATGATAAAGGACAATTAACCCGAGTAACAATTAATTAAAATCAAAACGTCAAACATCATGATTACGGAAGTTTAAATAAGCATAATCCTTTTATTTCATATTCTATCGCAATTTTATTTATTGTTATTTTATTTATCGTCATTTATTTATTTTACGCACTTTAATTATTGTCATTTATCTTTACGCTTAAAAATATAAAATCGACAAACCGGTCATTAAACGGTAAAAACCCCCCTTTTATAATAATATTACTACTTATATATATATATATATATATTTATATAAATATAGTTTTATAAAAATATAGTACGTAATCACTAGCTCCCTGTGGAACGAACCGGACTTACTAAAAACTACACTACTCTACGATTAGGTACACTGCCTATAGTGTTGTAGCAAGGTTTAGGTATATCCCATCCGTAAATTAATAAAACTTGTGTCATATTTTGTAGTATTTTGTATTAAAAATAATACTATTTCGTACCCTCACGCTACATCATCAAGTTTTTGGCGCCGCTGCCGGGGAGCGCTAAAACGCTATATTTTTAATTATAATAATATTAAAATAAAATATAATAATATAATAATATTGAAATAGAATATAATAATATAATAATATTGAAATAGAATATAATAATATAATAATATTTTAGAATATATTTTGAATCGTAAAAGTTTTAAAAAGTCGTATTTATTAAATACTTCAGGGGTATATTATGTAAATTGTAATTAATAATTTCTATCATGTCGCTTTCATGTGAATAGTAAATTAATTAATTTCTTTTCATTTACTATTCATGAATAGTAAATGAATTAAAAAAAAAGTTTTGAAAAAAAAATAATAATTATAAAAAAAAGTATTAATTTGTAAAAAAAAATTCGTTTTTAAAAAAAAAACGTAAAAAAAAAAAAAAACAAAAACGTAAAAAAAAAAACGTAAAAAAAAATTATTAAAAAAAAATATATTTTTTTAAGATTTTGTCTATAAAAAAAAATGTTTTTTTTAGTTTTATTACCTTTAGATTTTTAGACTATAGTCGCAACTTTTAGTATTAAGTTTAGTTTTGCCATAGTTATTTTCTTATTTTTATTTTTCGACGCCTTTTACCTATGTATCAATTACAATTCTAATTAGTAATCTCTATTTGTAGTTTTAATTTTAAGATAGTGATAGTTATAAGGTTGGATTAACCGCGTGTTTACAAACCACTCTTCGTCTTTTTCATTTTTCGACACTTTTCGACGCGCACTCTTTTTCTCTCTTATTTCTCGCCATTATAGTTTTTAGGACTTATTTTTTTTTCTACTTCTTCTCTAAATTTCTTAAAATTACGAAAATTTATTTTAAGTGGTTAAATTGATAGACATCAAAATTTTCTGGTTCGTAGTAATAGTTGGATTTGTACGTGGACCGGGTTATTGGAGCCAAACAGTACTCAATTATATTGAGACCAAACGAATCCTACCCCTCTGCTGCATCTTTTGGCTATTCGAAACGTGGGAAAAATCAGAAAAGTCTATTGATTGGATAACTTATATAATTTTTCTTTCTTTTTTAAAAACTAATAGGATATTCAGTGAATGCACCGAGCAAGACATTCGCCGCCGGTCATACGTTCACCACCAGTAACTCGATCAAGACATCGTTTAACGAATATCGCCGCCGTTGATTTTTCTTTAGAATCGTCATCTAGTCGAACAAGAACTCCAACTCAAATTTCCGATAATCCATCTTTTGAACCCGACTTCACAATTACGAACCCGGAGCATATTCAAGAACAATTCCAAGATCCTGAACCACTAATTATTCCTCTTGAGCCACAAACCATTAAATCAGAATCCTCTAGTGATTCGTATTCAACAAATTCAATTATGGAAGTAACGGAACCTCTAAGTATGGAAGATCGAATGAGAGCCACACGCACGGGCCAAGGTCACGCCATTATTAAGCCAGAAGTTAATGCGCCAGATTATGAAATCAAAGGACAAATTCTACACATGGTAACTAACCAATGCCAATTCAATGGTGCACCGAATGAAGATCCTAACGAACACCTTCGTACGTTTAAAAGAATTTGTACACTATTCAAAATCCGAGAAGTGGAAGATGAGCAGATCTATCTCATGTTGTTTCCCTGGACTTTAAAGGGAGAAGCCAAAGATTGGTTAGAATCGTTACCTGAAGGGGCGATTGACACATGGGATGTTTTAGTTGAAAAATTTCTTAAACAATTCTTTCCGGCATCCAAAGCCGTGAGACTTCAAGGAGAAATTGTTACGTTCGCGCAAAATCCAAATGAAACATTATATGAGGCGTGGACAAGATTCGGAAGGATGTTGAGAGGATGTCCTCAACACGGATTAGATACTTTTCAAATAGTACAAATCTTCTATAAAGGCGTAGACATCGCCACACGAAAAGACATCGACATAACCGCTGGTGGATCCATTATGAAGAAAACCGCAACTGAAGCTTACAAAATTATTGATAACACAGCCTCCCACTCGCATGAGTGGCACCAAGAAAAAGATATCTTTCGATCATCTAAAGCGGCTAGAGCCGATTCTAGCCATGACTTTGATTCCGTTTCCGCAAAAATAGATGCTTTCGAAAGACGAATGGAAAAGATGAATAAAGATATTCACGCAATACGAATCAGTTGTGAGCAATGCGGTGGACCACACTTATTGAAAGATTGTCACATTGAACCAACGATGGAACAACGAGAGAATGTTTCCTATATGAACCAAAGGCCGGGAAATAATTATCAAAATAATTATCAACCGCCAATGCTAAACTTAAATCGAAATCAAAACATTCTTTACAATCCAAAAGGACCCGAAAATAACTGGTATAACCAACAAGGTCCGAATAACCAACCAACTCAAAACAACACTTTCAATCAACAAAGACCTGTCTTATATAAACCACAACAACAAACTGAAGAGAAAAAGTCAAATATGGAAGACGTGGTATTCAAGCTAGTTGAATCTCAAACACAATTTATTGAAACTCAAACCCAAACGAACGAGAGGTTTGATCAGTCATTAAGAACTCAACAAGCTTCCATTTTGAATCTAGAAAAACACGTAGGTACTCTTGCTAGCATGATGAGTGAGAGGGAACAAGGAAAGCTACCGAGTAATACTGAAGTAAATCCTCGGAAAGAGAATGTTAATATGGTGTCAACAAATTCTGAAAAACCAGCTCCAGAAGATGGGAAGGTTTTAGATGTGAGTAACAATGAAGAAGTTACACCACCACCACCACCCGAGTATGTAAAGCCAGTGGTGGCACCATACAGACCACCCATCCCGTTTCCAAGAAAAGGAGTTGAGTATGAGCAAGTAATAGGTAATAAAGTTTGTGATACCTCTGGAAAGAAGAAGAAGAAGAAGAATAAAAAAGTGCAAGAAACAAAAACAGTAGAAGTAAACCCGGTGAAGACAGTTCCACCAAATCCTCCACCTAGGGTAGGTGATCCGGGTGAATTTATTGTTCCTTGTCTACTTAGTGACTGTGTCATGTATGATGCACTAGCAGATTTAGGTTCAAGTGTGAGTGTTATGCCTCTTTCATTATATAAGAGATTAGGTGTAGGTGAGTTAACTCCAACGGATATGAGTGTTCGAATCCTTGATCAAACCATTAAGCACCCAGTTGGAATTGCTGACAACCTACCCGTTCAAGTAGGTAATTTAACCTTTCTAGTCGAATTCATTGTCATTGACATAGAAGAGGACTCAAACGTTCCTCTAATTTTAGGTCGACCATTCTTAGCGTCCACCGGGGCGTTATTTGATGTAAGAAAGGGTAGAATGACACTTAGTAATGATGAGAAATCGATCACCTTTATGATTCGAAAGTCTAAATATCCACAAACCAAAACCGTTGAACCGACAAAAACGATTGGTAAGAACCATGTTGTTTTACCAACTCCAACGGTAATGCTTAACAATAATAGAACACCTAAGTGTGGGGAAAATGAAGTAACACCTAATGATGACTTGATAATAAAGAACCCCATAGTTGATACGAAATTAAATAACCCCGTTATTAACAGTTCAATGAAGAAACTTTTTAAACGGGTTATTGATGCTAAAAGTAAGGGAAACTTTAGGTTATATAACCGGTTAGTATCCAATCTGTCGCCTAAAGAAAAGGCGAAGCTAGTTGAATTTGTGGATATTACGGAAAAAGCTGGTCACTGGCTTAAAGCAAAAGTCACAGATATGCAAGTTGATTATGGTCCAAGAGAAATTGACGATGAAGTTAATCACAATTTCGACACCACATCTACCTAAGTGTGAGGAGATTCAAATATTCTAAAAAGAAAATGCTGTTTGGAGTTAGTTGTTCTGTTCTCGTGTAGTTCCGAGAATGGAATTCGATTGGTCTTTTCCGCTAGCAGACACTAAAGAACTAGTTTTCTCCCCCCATTCTGAATTTTTTTTGTTTTTTAGGTTTTATATGAAATTAATATGTTTTCTTTTTAAGTTTTGTGTGAATTTAAAAACAAAAATTTACTTTATTTCATTAAGTTGAAAAAAAATGATTTCTAAAATTCGACGTGAGTTGAAGACTAGGCCGTTGAGCCGAAATTACTTTACCCGAGGGCGGGGCGAAAAATTTTTTCATCATTATTTTTAATTTTATTGATTTAAAGTATGCCAAAAAAAATATATTTGATTTTATAAATTTTTGAACGTGGGGTAATATACCCAACTTTAAAAATATGTATATATGTTCGTATTTTATCATGTAAACAACAGGGTAAAACAACGCACTTTCAAAGACTAACATTAAGTTCAGCAAAAGGTACTGATTTTGACGACAAGATGCAAAACAACAAATGTGATATAATAAATGAAGGAATGAACGATGAGGCGCGCCATCTATCATTCGACGAGCTTTGTAATTACAAACTGGGTATTTTTAATCACTTTTCTACACTAATCACCCTCATGAATTAATAATTATAGTCTGATTTCATGCAAATGAGGGCATTGCATGATCTCAAGTGTGGGGAAGGGTTATAAATTCTCTCGAGTTTATACTTGGCTTATTTTCTAAATATTATGAAAATTTTAAAATTTTTTAACTAAATGAATTCAAAATCATGTTTATACATATTTATGAACGATAAAACTAGGTGTTAATGCCGAAATTATCGTTACCTCGGAAAGGACATAAATTGAGAAACAACCTAAAATGCTTGAATTCATTTAAAATGGAATAAAGGAGAATAAAAAGGCAAAGAAAGAAACTAAGTGTGGGGAGAATGTACCAAGTTATTCAATTAAAAATTATCTATCACATATCTTTGTACAAGATTATTGCAGGTACTTTTGTTTTGGATGATACTAATCAGTTTTACCCGGTTTACTGTAATATATTTGAAAGAAAGATGGATCTACACGATGAATCAATTCCATCATTAAAAGGAAGTAAAGTCTTCCGAAAAAGACACGCGCTTCTTGATTTAGGTCAAGAAGTTGTCGTCCAGACCAGCTGTAGGTTGACGAAAAATCTAGAAAAGTCATCTCTAAAATCAGCAGGAAATCCACGGACCTCAGCATCAAACAGGGTCGCCAAGTGGTCAGATTTATCCTAACCATGAGAAGGATTTATCTCGTACAATGGGGAGGCACCGTGCAAATTAGCTTGATAAGACTAATGAATCAGATCCCCAGAAAGGATAATCTCCTTAAAGATTAAAAATCAGCTTTTAAGACTGATATTACTCAATCCTTGAGATTGACCTTAAAGATTGAGAATTCAAACTCATGGAATTCAATGATATCTAAACTCGAGCTTGAACGAGAAAATATTTTGATCAAAAATACAAACCGATTTGTTTTCTGAAAACCCATTTTCAATGCGTTCATTACCATTGAAAGTAAAATCTTAGGAATTCACCTGGAATTCATTAGGTCACCTGAACCAAATCGGGTGTCAACCGTAAGAACGGTGGTTGCATAGCATGGTCGGAGACAGGACCTTGTGCCAGACCGAAAAATCATAGGATGATCTTTACTATCGCTCCTACCAAGGATAGTTCTAGCATCCGACACGTTAAAAGACCATAATCATCTGCATGTCACGGGACATTGCCTTAACAGTTTCTTGTTCATCGCTTTCCTTTACAACCGGACGGTAGTTTACCGAAAGATAATATACGGAACAAGTAAACTGGATGTGTACTTTCCGATACCGGGATAGCAGTGGATTACACGAACCTAAAAGTTTTAGCCAAAATATTGATCCACAAATATATTTTGCAACACCGATGATGGATCAAATCAGAAAACTTGTCTAGGGTAAAATCTAGCTTGAATTTTCAAAAGATCAAATGTTTTCATAAAGATCCAATTTCCTTAAAGGATCTAAATTTTTATAGTCATGTGGGACTGTAAACCGCCTTTCAAATGTGCACTTTGCTTTGGAAACCGAAAGTAAATCGGCTATTTGATTGCAAGTGTCGTTGACCTAAACCCAAGGCAACTGTGGATGACACACCCACCTTTAACCATGGTTCTATTGTTAATATCATTGTTTATACCGCTCTATCAAAATCACTGATGTACAAAGTGTGAAGAATAAAGAAGTGATTCGTGTGATGTATTATATTATTTCAAGACTGTATTGCTTGAGGACAAGCAACGCTCAAGTGTGGGGATATTGATAAGGCTAAAAAGGAACATATATTTCATAGCAAAATCCCCCAAGAAAGACAAGATTTTAGTTGCAATTGTTCCATTTTCGAGTAATATTCGTTTATTTTAAATAAGTGCGAAGACAAAAGGCGAAAACGAAGATTTGAAGACGCAAAGGTCCAAAAAGCTCAAAAGTACAAGATACAATCAAAAAGGTTCAAATTATTGATGAAGAACGTCTAAAAATGACAAGAGTACAAGTTACAAAATGCAAAGTACACGATATAAAATTGTACGAAAGGGCGTTCGAAAATCCGGAACTGAGGCATGAACCAACTTTCAGCGCTCGACGCAACGGTGTAAAAATTACGAGTCAACTATGCACAAGAATAAAATATAATATTTAAATAATTCATAATAAGAATAATATTAAATAATAAAAAGTTGTTAATTGAGCATAGTTCAGGGGTCGTAAATGAAAATTTCAATTCTAATTTCGCTATAAAAGCGATGATTTACGATCATATTTTCTAGACTTTTTTCGATCATTTTTTCTATCTTTTTCTTACTTTTCTATATCAAATATCAATATCTATATTTATAATTCTCTATCATAATGTTAATGTAATCAGATATAACAATAATCTTAATTTTAATTTTAAATTATGATAATAATAAGATTTATGATAGAGATCGTTTGAGTGTGTAAGTCGAAATTCTGTCCGTGTAACGCTACGCTATTTTTAATCATTGTAAGTTATGTTCAACCTATTTACATTAATGTCTCGTAGCTAAGTTATTATTATGCTTATTTAAAACGAAGTAATCATGATGTTGGGCTAATTACTAAAATTGGGTAATTGGGCTTTGTACCATAATTAAGGTTTGGGCAAAAGATCGACACTTGTGGAAATTGGACTATTGACTATTAATAGATGGGGGGTATTGTCTAATTGAGTGACAACTCATTGGAGTCTGTCGAACCTATCTTCAAATTAATTATCCTAATAATTAATAATGATTATGGTTGTCCTATTTAGTGACGTTCATATGGAATCTATTATAATCATTTAATTAATTATTCGGGTTGGGTAATTGATTATTCAAACTGATCAAGTGGGTAAATTAATATTCATATCTAATCAAAGCAGGGGTAGATTACATACAGTGATAACTGGTGTAATTGTTGACAGAAGTGATAACTGCGTCACAGTTTAAATCCTTAATTAGTTGGAATATTTGACTTCGGGTATAAGGGTAATTTGACGAGGACACTCGCACTTTATATTTATGACCGATGGACTATTATGGATAAAAACCAGATAGGTATCAAATAAACCATGATAAAGGACAATTAACCCGAGTAACAATTAATTAAAATCAAAACGTCAAACATCATGATTACGGAAGTTTAAATAAGCATAATCCTTTTATTTCATATTCTATCGCAATTTTATTTATTGTTATTTTATTTATCGTCATTTATTTATTTTACGCACTTTAATTATTGTCATTTATCTTTACGCTTAAAAATATAAAATCGACAAACCGGTCATTAAACGGTAAAAACCCCCCTTTTATAATAATATTACTACTTATATATATATATATTTATATAAATATAGTTTTATAAAAATATAGTACGTAATCACTAGCTCCCTGTGGAACGAACCGGACTTACTAAAAACTACACTACTCTACGATTAGGTACACTGCCTATAGTGTTGTAGCAAGGTTTAGGTATATCCCATCCGTAAATTAATAAAACTTGTGTCATATTTTGTAGTATTTTGTATTAAAAATAATACTATTTCGTACCCTCACGCTACATCATCACGTGCTAAGGGAAATCTTTGTGCCGTTATATCACCCACACATATATAAAGTTTAAGTACTCGTGTCTAGTATGTTAAAACATAAAAAGTGCATGTATTCTCAGTCCCAAAAATAGTTAAAGTAAAAAGGGAGCTATAACTCACAGTGAATGTGCGGTAAAAGTCGCTATGAAAAGTATGCAAGTAGTAAGTCAGTCCGAAAGGTCCTCAACCTAAGTTAAAGGTTACTAAGTCAGTAAGTCATCCCAAAAGGTTTAAAAGTACGTAAGTAAAGTCCTAAGCATCATCATTATCATCATCTCACGTAAAAGGTAAAGTAAGTTTTCAACAAGAATAGAGATCGAAACAAAGGGCTGATTTTGGACAGCTGCTACGACCTTTATACAAACTGAAAAGACGCGTGGTCAGTGGCCAAGGCTCCGTATGTGAGTCCTCTTACCGCTGTCCAATTTTCAGATCCTAATTCGATGTCGTTTTGTGACAACCCGGAAAAATCTGACAAAATTTAAACAAAATCTTTCCGTGATTTCATTTAACCTCGACTAATTCCGACGATTCACGAACCATTATTTATAAATAATTTAATATTAATTTTTTATATTAATATTATTATTATCACTCATTATTATCATTTACAAGTATTATTACTCTCAATATTATTAATATTATTATTATTATTAATAACTATTATTATCATTAATACTATTAGTATTATCACTTTTACTAAAAGTGATAAGATTAATATAAATATCATTATTATTAATACAACTTATTATTAATAATAAATATTATTATTATTAATAGTATTATTAACATTTTATAGTGATTATTATCATTATTATTAATTATAATTAAAACTATCATTTTATTATTAATATTTTCATATTAATATTATTATCATTATTTTTTTATTTATCATTAATAATATTATTATTATCATTTTTATAAATTATTATTATCACTATTATTATTACTTTTATTAATAATATTATCAAATTATTATTATTATATATTTATTAATATATTTAATAATAATATCAATTAAAAAATAAAGTCAAAAACAGTACATAAATGATATATATTTTTAAATCTGCTTTTAATATTTCCAGATTATGATCGACCTAATTTTATTCTTTTTATTTTTTTAATCCATCGTGATTCTGTTTTTAATTTTTTTATATATATCGTGATATATATTTTAATTTCTACTGGTCACAAATTTGTTGTTTTTTGATCAATAATCAATATACAACAAGTTTGATTAATTATAAATACTGCATTAACAGCAATTCACGAATCAAAAACAGGAATATTTTTTTTTATTTAAACCGTCGACCTCTGACCTCTGTTCTTGTTTAAATATTCAAAACCTCGATTTCGTTTTCAATTTAAAAATCTAGAAATGCAGTCTTGTTAGGATTTCCATACTCAAACTATCTACACAGTTTCAAATCCCAATTCGTCCTATCGAATTCAAATTTTGGAGTCAAACTTTATATTTCAAAAGTCACCCGATTGTTCTTCGTGAAAATTAGAATCAGTGTTGATGTTTCAGATTAAATTGATGGTTCCTAAAGTTTCTAGGAACTATTTACAACATATTTCATGTTATAATCGTAAACTAAAACGGTCTAAAATTTCAAAATCAATGTATGAGTTGATGTGTTCTTCGCGACCGTCATTTTTTTTTCTATTTACATATTTGTTTTGTTTTGTTTGGCTGTTGATTAAAAACCCCACAACAGGTCGATTATAATTAAATTTCAAAGCCTTAATTCAAATTTTGTACCTCGTGATTATGTTGAGTAGTGCTTTGGTCGTTCGAATTAAGAAGAAGAATAATAGAAGTTGAAACAGATAGGTTTTAAAATAAAAGTTAAATGGGTATAAATCAGATAAACGGGTACATCAGAGTGGTCTTGGGTGTTTGCGTTATTCGAGAGGTCACGGGTTCGAGCCCGGGCAGTGGCGTTATTTTTTTTAAAGCCTCTTTTAAGGTAGCACTTTACTTTTATTATTATTATTATTATTATTATTATTATTATTATTATTATTATTATTATTATTATTATTATTATTATTATTATTATTATTATTATTATTATAATTATAATTATAATTATAATTATAATAATAATAATAATAATTATTATTATTATTATTATTATTATTATTATTATTATTATTATTATTACTACTACTACTACTACTATTATTATTATTGAAAAAGTATTAGTTATCATTTATCATAATTATATTTACAAGTAAGATTATTATTATTATTATCATATTATTATCATTACTATTATCATTATTAATAAAAGTATTATTAATTATGGTTATTATTGCTATTATTATAGTTATTATTATTATTAATATGTATTACTATTATTATTAATCATTAAAATATCTATTAAAACTATAATTATTATTAAAAATATCATTTTTGCTAAAACTATCATCTTTACTTTATAATTATTAGTAAAACTATTATTTGTATTAAAATTACTATTATTACCATTATTATTATAATTATTAGTAAATCATTATTATCGAAACTATCATTTTTACAAATAAATATTGTGTACATTGAATACACGTATTTTATATACTATAATTATATTTTATATAATTATATATCAAACATATTAACATTTTTATATAAATATTCATATATAACAAATTAGGTATTTTTAATAAAATACTAATCACATATATATAATATTATATAAATATTAATCATTTTTGTATATACAATTTAAATATATAAGATATATAATTTAAGATATAATATATAAATTTGTTTTGATTACGAGTATATGTGTTAATATATATACTTGATATAGGTTCATGAATCCGAGGTCAACTCTACATTTGTTGAGTGCCGTCATATGCATATTTACTACAAACTATCGTATCATATCGTGAGTTTTCATAGCTCCATTTTTATCTATATTTTTGGGCTGAGAATACATGCGAAACTTTTATAACTGTTTTACACATTAGACACAAGTGCTCAAACTTTTATACTATATACATGCTTTGTCATGCTAAATCCCTGCCGTAATATCGTTAATTGCTGAGGTATAAGATGCAAACTTAGTTATTATGAATAGCGCTATTGAGAGTAACGTCTCTATCCATTTGACTGTTGGTCTTGGATACATAATAATGATTCAACGACATGAGTAGCAAGTGTCACTGGGTAACTTTGTTTAGTCGCGATATTACAAACAACAACTCTTTCGATTAATATAATTGGTATTAATCAACTTTAAACTAAAATCTTGTGGTCTAATGCTATATTGAACTATTGATTTATGATAAACCTATGAACTCACTCAACCTCGTGTTGACTTTTTAAAGCATGTTTATTCTCAGGTACTTAAATATTGCTTCCGATGTATATCTGCTACTTTGATGATGATTTCTTGCCATTCTCGGAGTCTTCATGCATTACTTACCAATTCATCTAAAAACATTTAATGCTTTAAATACAATGTAATCTATTTATCTTCCACTGCAAAACTCAATAAAACGTCTCATATAGAGTCGTTCTCGTTTGTACAATTGTGATTTGATATAATTAGTCACAAATACCTCAGTCCCTATTTGGGGGTGTGACAGAAATGGTATCAGAGCAGTATTGTTATAGAGAACCAGGATTGCATTTTAAGTGTGCCTTATACAATTAGGTACCTTAGCAATGTAGGACTACAACTTTCCTTGACTATAGTGCCTTTAATTGTTGCCTTTAATTGTTAAATTCTACACTATACCTTAGAAATTTTACTTATTAAATTATTTAATCTTTCTTAGAATGCCAAACCAATCTAAGAACTCTGCTCACTCTCCTAAGTACTATCCAATTTTGCCACCACATTTAAATGCGACACCAAGATTTCTGAAATTCTCAACATTCCTATGTCATCTATCATGGTTTTGTGTATTACATATGTATTACATGAAATATTATCCATGATTTTTGAAACTCCTATATTTGTTACTATTCATACTCAAACGTATATAACTCCCTGTTATATCACGTACCTATATGCCTTATGCCTTTATGTATCAGTTTGCGAACCAAAAAATGTCATTGGGTTATCGAGAATCTCAAAGACATTATAATGTCATCGCTATTCATATTCATTACTTTTAAAATTTTTGTTTTCTCGTTATTTTTGATCATTGAACTTTCTTGATGGGTGGCATCTACAAAACTCTAGAATGGAAGGGTTTGGATTACCAATTTAAAGGTACCTAAAGCTCAAGCCCCTAGACCTGAATAGGCCATCACGAATTGAAAGTCTTTAATCAAAAGTTTATCTGATTACATACTTATCATTTTTAATCTAGACACGTCATACTGCAATTATTGCATAAATGGAGTATAGACACATCATATCTTATCATATCTATCCCAATAGACTTTGTCTAAACACTTTTCCTAAATGTCCTCCGTAAATTACGGAAAATCTTTTTGCTATATATACGTATTCGAGGAGACATATATATCATTTAGTATTCAACACTCATCTCATATCGAAAACCCTTTATTCAATCATATAATATGGATTTCTCACTTGATTCCTCGAATTCCTCAAGCTCCACAGGCAGCGTAACTGGAATGAACCAACCAATTAGTCATCATCTTTTCTGTATGGATTGGGGATAGGTTCGTAGTCAACTTAATCAATGGAGAAGTGAAGAAGGTGATCCTTTTCATCCACCACATTGCCCTATTGGCGAAGAACCTGAAGCACTTACCGGCGAACCAGTTCGGAACACCATTTTCACCCTCATTTCCAGGATATCCCACCACGAGTATATAATATCTAGAATTCTAGATCTTATTCATCCGCTCGCCCGAACCGCCAATCATACCGGAATAATAGAAGAAGTCAACGAGCTTCGCGCTCGAATAGTGGCTCTGGAGAATATGGTGCAAAATCTAAGAGCATCAGCAGCACCAGCAGCATAACCAATACCGCAAGCACTGTAAGCACCATCAGCATCACCACCAACCGCACCAGCACCACCACCAACAACATTCGTATCCCACGCCTCAACATCACACTAGGTACCTCAAACATCAACAACATACGCCCCATAGATACCAAGGAATATTAGTAATAATGAGTTAAGATGAATTGACTCATTCTTCATGAAGAATTATATATGTATACTTCATATATACATGTATACTTCATATATATATATATATATATATATATATATATATATATATATATATATATATATATATATATATATATATATATATATATATATATATATATATGCTTTGAAACAATAATAAATCTTTTCGTACTAAGCTATTACATGTGAATCTTAACTAGTATGTACTACTTGGTTAATTCATATCACTAATATGCTATGATGTACATCCTTCGTTAATGACTTAACAATCGTTAATCACTGCTTCAACACAATAAACTCAATTTCATAATAAACCAAGTTCATTATTCAAATACATGTTGATTGTATACTTTCATTTTCGATGTACTCGAAACTTTTTAGAAAACATTATTCGTGCCTTGTGAATTTCACAAGAATTTCACGAGCATCAACATCATATACCGAGGTATATCAATAACAATTAACGATGAAGTATTGATTCATAACTTCATTATCGAAATATTTCGTGATAATTATGAAATCTCTAAGGTTTTGGAGATTATTCATTCTCGTTTCAATCGCAAATCAAATGAGTTTAATATTATATTACTCATTAAATCTATATTATATCTGAAGAATACATATATGAACGTATATCTTCATAAAAATTGTAATTAAAAATTCTTTTGTACAAACTATTAATTGTGAAAATATTTTAACGGGTAGGTAATACCCGAGAAATATTAATATCTCACATTAATATGTTACATTGTACATTCTTGAATTCTGATTCAATAGTCATTAACTATACTACTTACATTCACAAGATATATGTATCCGTTCACAAAAGAACAACTATTTTCATACAAATTCAATTACATATTCTGCTTTTGACATATCAGAATCCAAGTAAAGCTTTAGCAGGTGTTATCTTCCTAAAGATCACTACATTCATTCTGTGATGAATTATCACATCAAACCACCGAAATTATCATTCATTACTTTTGAAAATTACAATATTTCTTGGTCAACCGTTAGACCCGTTGACGGTTACATCCTGCGTTCAACAATCAAATTCAAAATCCTTGAAAACACCTTAGAACTGTAACCAATGATTTATATTCATTAAACCTGAAAATACTGACGAAGCAGCAAAAGCTATAGATGGTCTTAATGGCCAAAAGCTTGATAATAAAGAATTGTGTGTTGGAAAAGCTCAAAATAAAATCTGGTATTGAAAAATGCATTGAGCAAAACATGAAGGAAACTGTGGACAAATCACAAGGACTAAACCTGTAATCAAAGAATCTAGATGATTCAATTTCCGATGAAAACCACAAAAGATCTCTTTACGTATTCTAAATCCTTACAGAAGAATTTTCTTCATTATTCTTCGATCTCATAAATTCTAAGATATCACCGTATCTTTAAGTATAAATATCCTCGATATTTCTGAAGATACCTTCATAACTATTCTTGTCCGAAATTATTTATCACTTCGCACTATCTGTGTTACATAATAAAGGAAACTGTTTTAGTTTCTATATTTCTGTAACATACAAGTTTAAATTATGAATGTTTTGAAGTAAGTGTTGGGAATTGTAGCATGAATTAGTATAATATAATGACGTCATGCCAACGTGATTATATTACAGTAAGTCATGTTAAATTTCTAATGGAAGCTGATGATTTACAAACAATACCATCATCATTTGCCATGTTACACGATTCTTGAATTCTACTTAACCTCTGAACATATCAAGAAAATATATTCTTGATAGTTCTATCCTCAGTAATTTTGGTAATTTAACAAATCAAATTGTGATATTATGTTTCTTTCTACTTAGAACATTATGTTCATTCGAAACTTCATACCTACGAATTCTGGACCATTACTTGCTTTACAAAAGCATGAAACTCCGACATATAAGGGAAAATATAAAGCCTGTCAACAACACATAAATTACAAACCGTGTATATCAATACGTATTGCAACGTAAAGACACGGGATAATTAAAAACATTATAACCCCAAGGTAATCGCAGAAGTAAACAGATTCCTCTAGTGGTAAATGAAAAAGAAGAATGACTGCATATATGGTCAATATAATAACAAGGATCAATACGGGATTGAGCATATTAACAAATTTTTTGGAAGTATGAATTGAGGAAGAAAGTATAGAAGTGGTGAAGATAATGAAATGGAAGAAGCTAATTTATAGTGAAATTCCAGACACGGCAATCGAGGCAATTTACCACATTTAATCAAAGAAAATCCTAATTTCCTTAATTACTGGAGAATCAAATGTTATAAAGATATCGAAGATTTCTTTAAATCCCTTGAATTCTGAAAATCAACTTTAGCTATGTCAAAAGTTAAGACGAACATTTAATTTCCTCATTTCACTCTTTTGTGATAGCTTCGCTTATACTCTTCCTATAATCGAATTGTTTTATCCATACTATTCAAAGGTGATAAAACTCTATTTTTTAACTCATATTCATCATTAAATATTCTTGTTGTCAACAATGACGATCTCTATCAAATTTCATGACCGTGATTTTCACGAACTCCTCTCTATTTTGTCTGCCCTAATATTGTGGCATAAACGCTCAAGGTTTAAATAAGCTCAATATTATTCATAACACATATCATGTATCCAATTTACTGAAATGACTTGTAAAATATCATCAATCCTTTTTGAGAAAACCTAATCGATGACACTCTTGTTAATCCTTTAGATAACATCCGCATTAATGATAAAATGCACTTCATAGAAGAACCTGTAGAAATTATGGTTCGTATGATTTAAACTCTTGAAACAAATCAATATTATATCCGTTAGAATTCACGTAAGGCCCCGAGTATACCTGGGAACGTGAAGACCCAATAAAACAAAAATATCCTCACCTGTTACAAACAACGCCGACTGATGACAACAACTAAATTTAGGGACGAAATTTCTATTAACAGGGGGATACTGTGATAACCCGGAAAAATCCGACACAATTTAAACAAAATCTTTCCGTGATTTCATTTAACCTCGACTAATTCCGACGATTCACGAACCATTATTTGTAAATAATTATGTATTAATATTAATTTGTTATATTAATATTATTATTATCACTCATTATTATCATTTGCAAGTATTATTACTCTTAATATTATTAATATTATTATTAATAATTATTATTATCATTAATATGATAATACTATTAGTATTATCACTTTTACTAAAAGTGATAAGAGTAACATAATATCATTATTATTAATACAACTTATTATTAATAATAAATATTATTATTATTATTAATAGTATTATTAACTTTTTATAATGATTGTAATCATTATTATTAATTATAATTAAAACTATCATTTTATTATTAATATTGTCATATTAATATTATTATCATTTTTTTTATTTATCATTAATAATATTATTATTATCATTTTTATAAATTATTATTATCATTATTATTACTTTTGTTAATAATATTATCAAATTATTATTATTATATATTTATTAATATATTTAATAATAATATCAATTAAAAAATAAAGTCAAAAACAGTACACAAATGATATATATTTTTAAATCTACTTTTAATCTTTCCAGATCATGATCGACCTAATTTTATTCTTTTTATTTTTTTAATCCATCGTGATTCTGTTTTTAATTTTTTTATATATATCGTGATATATATTTTAATTTCTACTGGTCACAAAGTTGTTGTTTTTTGATCAATAATCAATATACAACAAGTTTGATTAATTATAAATACTGCATTAACAGCAATTCACTAATCAAAAACAGAAATATATTTTTTTATTTAAACCTTCGACCTCTGACCTCTGTTCTTGTTCAAATATTCAAAACCTCGATTTCGTTTTCAATTTAAAAATCTGGAAATGCAGTCTTGTTAGGATTTCAATACTCAAACTATCTGCAAAGTTTTAAATCCCAATTCGTCCAATCGAATTCAAATTTTGGAGTCAAACTTTATATTTCAAAAGTCAACCGATTGTTCTTCGTGAAAATTAAAATCAGTGTTGATGTTTCAGATTAAATTGATGGTTCCTAAAGTTTCTAGGAACTATTTACAACATATTTCATGTTATAATCGTAAACTAAAACGGTCTAGAATTTCAAAATAAATGTATGAGTTGATGTGTTCTTCGCGACATTCATTTTTTTTTCTATTTATATATATATATTTTTTTTTTTTGTTTGGCTGTTGATTAAAAACCCCACAACAGGTCGATTATAATTAAATTTCAAAGCCTTAATTCAAATTTTGTACCTCGTGATTATGTTGAGTAGTGCTCTGGTCGTTCGAATTAAGAAGAAGAAGAATAGAAGTTGAAACAGATAGGTTTTAAAATAAAAGTTAAATGGGTATAAATCAGATAAACTGGTACATCAGAGTGGTCTTGGGTGTTTGCGTTATTCGAGAGGTCACGGGTTCGAGCCCGGGCAGTGGCGTTATTATAATTATTAGTAAATCATTATTATCGAAACTATCATTTTTACAAATAAATATTTTGTACATTGAATACACGTATTTCATATACTACAATTATATTTCATATAATTATATATCAAACATATTAACATTTTTATATAAATATTCATATATAACAAATTAGGTATTTTTAATAAAATACTAATCACATATATATAATATTATGTAAATATTAATCATTTTTGTATATACAAATTAAATATATAAGATATATATAATTTAAGATATAATATATAAATTTGTTTCGATTACGAGTATATGTGTTAATATATATATTTGATATAGGTTCGTGAATCCGAGGTAAACTCTACATTTGTTCAGTGTCGTCATATGCATATTTACTACAAACTATCGTATCGTATCGTGAGTTTTCATAGCTCCCTTTTTATCTATATTTTTGGGCTGAGAATACATGCGCAACTTTTATAACTATTTTACACGTTAGACACAAGTACTCAAACTTTTATGCTATATACGTGCTTTGTCATGCTAAATCCCTGCCGTAATATCGTTAATTGCTGAGGTATAAGATGCAAACTTAGTTATTATGAATAGCGCTATTGAGAGTAACGTCTTTGTTCATTTGACCGTTGGTCTTGGATATATAATAATGATTCAACGACATGAATAACAAGTGTTACTGGGTAACTTTTTTAGTCGCGATATTACAAACAGCAACTCTTTCGATTGATATAATTGGTATTAATCAACTTTAAACTAAAATCTTGTGGTCTAATGTTATATTGAACTATTGATTTATGATAAACCTATGAACTCACTCAACCTCGTGTTGACTTTTTAAAGCATGTTTATTCTCAGGTACTTAGATGATTTCTTGCCATGCTTGGAGTCTTCATGCATTACTTACCAATTCATCTAAAAACATTTAGTGCTTTAAATACAATGTAATCTATTAATCTTCCGCTGCAAAACTCAATAAAACGTCTCATATAGAGTCGTTCTCGTTTATACAATTGTGATTTGATATAATTAGTCACAAATACCCCAGGCCCTATTTGGGGGTGTGACACGTTTGATCGTGGCGACAGTTCAGCACGTCGTTACAAAGGCGTAGTGATTTTCGGAAGGCTATAAATCCTAAAACGTATATCGGATTTAGGCGAGTCTTAAATGAAAATTCGTCTACTCGAACCGAACTATCTAGTAATCAACTTTTCCAGAAGCCCAGGAGTCTGATCAAACCCTGAAAAACAGTAAACAAGTGCTCCGGTGGGTTTCTTGGTGCTTGATGCTTATCACGGTTCTCATCCTTGATTCAATCAAACAAACAAGACTTTTAGTTACATAAATTTGATCAAACAAAGTAATGAAACCCTAAGCTAGAAAGCTTGGATCCATTAACAATAATTATGAGATTTCAAAGCTAGAAAGCTTGAATCTTTTATGTTCTTGAAGATCTTTAAAGTAAGAAGCTAGATCTTCAAGTTCGATGAAGATCATAAATAAAAGTTTTAGTTACATAAATTTGATCAAACAAAGTAATGAAACCCTAAGCTAGAAAGCTTGGATCCATTAACAATAATTATGAGATTTCAAAGCTAGAAAGCTTGAATCTTTTATGTTCTTGAAGATCTTTAAAGCAAGAAGCTAGATCTTCAAGTTCCATGAAGATCATAAATAAAAGTTTTAGTTACATAAATTTGATCAAACAAAGTAATGAAACCCTAAGCTAGAAAGCTTGGATCCATTAACAATAATTATGAGATTTCAAAGCTAGAAAGCTTGAATCTTTTATGTTCTTGAAGATCTTTAAAGCAAGAAGCTAGATCTTCAAGTTCCATGAAGATCATAAATAAAAGTTTTGATCTTTTAACAAAAACAAAGTGATCTTAAGCTACAAAGCTAAGATCCATCAAAGCAATGAAGATCCAAAGCTAGAAAGTTTGAATCTTTTATGTTTTTGAAGATCTTTAAAGCAAGAAGCTAGATCTTCAAGTTCCATGAAGATCATAAACACAAGTTTTGATCTTTTAAGAAAAACAAAGTGATCTTAAGCTACAAAGCTAAGATCCATCCAAGCAATGAAGATCCAAAGCTAGAAAGCTTGAATCTTTTATGTTCTTGAAGATCTTTAAAGCAAAAAAGCTAGATCTACAAGTTACATGAAGATCATAAACACAAGTTTTGATCTTTTAACAAAATAAAGTGATCATAAGCTAGAAAACTTAGA
Organism: Rutidosis leptorrhynchoides; assembly: GCF_046630445.1. Lineage (NCBI taxonomy): Eukaryota > Viridiplantae > Streptophyta > Magnoliopsida > Asterales > Asteraceae > Rutidosis > Rutidosis leptorrhynchoides. Next base: position 273,953,006 of record NC_092340.1, on the reverse strand, counting down.
TCCAATAAAGTAATGAAGATCCAAAGCTAGAAAGCTTGAATCTTTCATATTCTTGAAGGATTCAAATCAAAGTTTGAGTCTACAAGATGTAACAAGATCAAAAGTTAAAAAGTTTGATCCTCTAATGATGATGATGATGTCGTGAATATGAAGAGAAGAAGAAGAAAAAGAAAATTTAAAACTTACAATTTTAGTGTGAGAAAAACTAGAGAGAATATTAGAGAGCAAGTGTGTGTAAAATGAGAATGAGATCAAGTGTAAAATGGATGAATGAGGCTTGATATTTATACTGGTGGTGGTGCTAGGTGGCCGTGTTTTTGGGGAGGGGACAAGGGGACACCTTTTTGATTTTTGCATGGTGGTGGTCTAAAGGTGGTGCTTGTTGTTGGGATCCCATGCAACCTATGTAGTAATGGTGAACAAAAATGCTAGTATGTTGGCTCTTATTAATGGGTTTTTTGTATTTCATTTTAATGGGTCATAATTTCATTAAAATTGGGCTAACTTAAAAGTCCACTAACTAGAGTAGGGTGGGCTTAAGTCCATTAAGGTAAAAAGTCCAATAAGACTAACTAGTGTGCATTAGTAAATTACTAAGCGTAATTAAGCAACCAATAAGCCAAGTAATTGTCATTAGAAAATAAAAATTAGTATTACGTAGTCATAATATTCCAATTACGACAAAAGTTTAACGTGTACAAAGTACATAGCTCGTTCTAAACGTCAAGTGACACCAACGGTCGTAAAAGCATTCGGGGATCAAGTTAGGTGATTACGCACTTAATAACACATTGTAAGATATTAATGAAAGTAATTAATCGTAAATAATGATCCCAAAATATAATCTAACACAGTACGCACAAATACGCAGTTTTGTGAAAATAAATATAAGTCGAAAAAGTCGGGTCGTTACATTACCCACCTGTTAAAGAAAATTTCGTCCCGAAATTTTAAGCTGAGGTAGACGGTAGAGTTGTGAAGAGGTGAGGATACTTCTGCATCATCTGATCCTCTCGTTCCCAAGTAAACTCGGGTCCTCGTTTAGCATTCCAGCGGACTCGGACAATTGGAATCTTGTTGCGTTTCAAGGTCTTGACCTCACGGTCTATAATTTCAACAGGTTCTTCCACGAAGTGGATTTTGTCATATATCGTAAGCTCCTCAAGAGGTATGACAAGTTCTGGTTCAGCAAGGCACTTCTTTAGATTCGATACGTGGAAAGTGGGATGAACAACACTTAATTGAGTCAGAAGGTCCAAGCGGTAAGCAACGGGTCCAACGCGCTCCAAGATTTGAAAAGGACCAATATATCGCGGATTTAGCTTCCCACGCTTTCCGAAACGGATTACACCTTTTCAAGGTGCGACTTTCAACATTACACGGTGTGATGGCCCACCAAAATCCCTATTGAAGTAGCACATCATTCATCGGTCTCATTGCGAGGTTTGCCCTCTATATGATACGTTTTACAAACATTGCATTCATTTCAAAAGACGCACTTTCTATATAAGAAAGTTTTAAAATCTGTATACATTTTTAAAGCATGTACATAAATGTTTTCGACCTGTGGTGATTTCTACATATAGACAATCCCAATAAATGATAGTTCATAATAATACATCAGTTGACTAAACAGTCAAAATATAATACATATTAATGTTTGAATGCAAAGTTTCCTTGAAAAATATGTCATGTAAGACTCCATGCACATAGCAGTTAAACAGCGGAAGCTTCTCTAATACCTGGGAATAAACATGCTTAAAAGTGTCAACCAAAAAGGTTGGTGAGTTCATAGTTTTATCATAAACGATGAGTTTCAATAGTTTTAATAGACCGCAAGATTTCAGTTTCATAAATATTCGTACACTCGCAAGTGTATAAAAGCATTCTATAAATTGTAGGCACCCGGTAATAAGCCTTAACGTTCATGTTTTACCCTCCGAAGTTCATCGGATCAGGTACGTTTAAATAACCTCGATGTAAAGCATCCCGTAGCCAGGATAGGGTTTGTCAGACCCAATAGATCTATCTTTAGGATTCGCGCCTACCAGTCATACAATAGTAGTTATAGTTACCAAGCTAAGGGAATATTTCTGGTTTAAACCCACGTAGAATTAGTTTTAGTACTTGTGCCTATTTCGTAAAACAGTTATAAAATACGCATGTATTCTCAGCCCAAAAATATATAATGCAAAAGCATTTAAAAAGGGAGCTATGAAAACTCACGTATCAATATTGTGGTTCAATATTGTGGTTCAATATTGTAGGTTGGCCTTTGATAAATGCAAGGTTGGCCTTTGATTCACGAATAATACCCCCGAACATTACCCATAACCTCCTTAGCTATAACCCATTTGAAAACCCGTTTGAAATCACTTGAACATAACCCTGTCGTAGTATTTTATGTGTATACTAATAATAATACTACTAATGATAATAATAAGATTAATAATAATAATATTAATCTTAATAATAATAATAATAATAATAATAATAATAATAATAATAATAATAATAATAATAATAATAAAATTGTGATGATGAATATGATACGGAGTAAATATCTATTTCTATGTGAAAATGAATTGAACGGGAAACTGAAGTTGTGTGAAATTATTGGTGTCGATCATTCATATATATAGATTAATAAAATAATAATATAATAATTTTGAAATAAAATATAATAATATAATAATAATCAATAATTCAATATAATAATAAAAAAATTAAAATTTGAAATCGTGTGAATTTAAAAAGTAGCCGCCTTTGTTTCATTCTACCGACAGTTTTCACGGACCGGTATTTCGTACTCTGTTGCTAATAATTGACGCGTAAAAATATGGATAAAAATTCCACTTTTTTGGTCTTAAGCTTTATAAAATTAGTTGTAAAAAGGTTCTCTTATAAAGTTTGTACGCGTAATATGTGTTTTCCTAGTTTTGACTGAACAAAGATATATAATATAATATTAATTTAATTATAATAATATAATAAATATAATAATATAATAATATTGAAATAAAATTAATAATATAATAATTATTTTGAATCAAATTTGAATCGTAAATTTTTAAAAAGTCGTATTTATTAAATACTCAGGGGTATATTATGTAACTTATAATTAATAATTTCTATAATGTCGCTTTCATGTGAATAGTATATTAATTAATTTCGTTTTATTTACTATTCAATGAATAGTAAATGAATTAATTTAAATTCAACTATTTAAGCTACACGTTGTTGTACGTTGTGCTTTACAGATTGTACATTTTTAATTTAACTTCGTTTCTTAAAAAAAATTACAACAATTATATCATAAAAATAAAACGAATTAATACGCAAAATTTTTAATTTGAAATAGCATCGCTTAATAGTAATTTTTATCATTTCATATATAAATATTATAAAATTTAGTTTTCTAGAACTAATTATATTCAAAATCATTTTATTAAGAGGTTATAATAATAGAAATTATTATATCATAAAACGTCTTCGTTTAAGAAAGTAAAATCATATATAAATCATAACGGGTTCGAGTTTTAAATTATAGGTTGTTCGTGAATCGTAGGGTAAAGTCCAATCGTTAATTAAATGTATGAAAAAATTATTTTAATGCAACACATCAATTTGCTTATCTTGTCGGAGTTATCAGAGTTTAAATTTGACCGAAATTTCCGGGTCATGATAGTACCTACCTGTTAAAAGAAATTTCATCCCGAAATTTGGCTAAGGAAAGTTGATAACGAAAACGAGGATATTTTCGTATCACGAAATATGATATAACTTGAATTCTTTAAATGAATTCGATTGTTAGTATAATCATTATCAAAGAAAATGATAAGATCGATGAATGGAGTATTTCGAGTACCCTAAATGGGTCAGGTTCCGTTTTATGATAAGCACAAGTTCTATAAATAGATAATTTCTCACTACTGAGAAATACAAATGAAATGATAAAGATTTATCCGGAAATACGATATATAGGATTTTAAATGAGCATAACTAGTGTTATAAGCAGAAAGACAAATGTAATGGCATGATTATATTAGCAAACTGCCGGAATCAAGGAAAGTATAGAACTATCAAGAAAATACATTCTTGGTATGTTCAGATGTTAAGTAAAATAAAAGAATCGTGTAACATGATACATGGGGAGGGTAATGTTGATCAAGTACTACCTTCCTCGTGTGCCATTAGAACTTCCGCATGACTTACTGCAATATGATCACGTTGATCGGGCGTCATTATATTATACTAACTCATTCTTTCATTCCAACACTACTCTAAAATATCAATGAATTTAAATTCGAATGTTACAAAAATTTTGAAACTAAAACAGTTTCCGTTATGATGTAATACAGATAACGCGAAGAGATAATTAATTTCGGACAAAAATAGTTATGGAGGTATTTTTCAGAAATATTGAGGATATTTATAATGGAAGATACGATGATATCTTAGAATTTTAAAAAAAAAAATCAAAGGATGATGAAGAAAATTCTTCCGCAAGGATTTAGAATATGTAAAGAGATTGCATATCTTCTGAGATTTCAATCAGAAACTGAATTATCTAAATTCTTTAAGTACGGATTTAGTCCTTGTGATTTGTCAACAGCCTCCTTCATAGTTTGCTCAATCCGTTTTTTAGTTCCAAATTTCTTTTCTAACATACTTTTCTTTATTATCAACTTTTGACTACTAAGACCATCAACAGCTTTGGCTGCTTCATCCGCATTTTCATATATAACGAGTCCAATTCATTGATTTTCAATCTGAGGTGCTTTCAAGAATTTTGAATTGGAGTGTTTGAACACAGGTTGTATCCGTTAGTATATGATGGTGGAGGTGAAATCATCGCGAATTATGAAAGATACGAATAATATTCTCCTCGGTTTTATGAATAACATTTTGAATTCAAAGTATGGTTTCGAAGGATGTAGGAATTTAAGATTGATGACACTTCTTAAATCTTGACTTGGATTTTGATTTTTCAAAATCAGAATATGTAATTGAATTGGTATGAAAAATGTTTGTCTTGATTTTTGTGAAATGATGTATATTGCTATGAAAGGAGAGAGTATAATTAACGATTGTCGAAACATCATTAAAAATGTACAGTGTAACATATTAATGTGAACTTAAGTATTTCTCGGGTATTACCTACCCATTAAAATAAAATTTCACAAGTAATATTTGTACAAAAGAATTTTTATTACAGTCTTTATGAAAATATATGTATGTATATTTTCTTCAGATGTAATATGGATTTAATGAGTTAATATTATATTAATCTCATTTGGTTTACGGTTGGAACTAGAAATGGATAATCCCTAAAACTTTAGAGATTACATAATCGCCGCGGAATATTTCTTCAACGTAAATGAAATAATGAATTAATACTTCATCACTCATTATTGTTGGTATCCCTCAGTGCCTACGGTGCGTATGATGTTGATGCTTGTAATGCGTCTTGCGATGTTGAGGCTTGTGATGTTGTTGGTACTGCTGCTGCTGGTGCTGGTGGTGGTTTGATGTGAGTATAGGTAATGAGAATTTGTTTTGTTTTGTATTGTGAAAGAAGATGCTTAAAGTTTCTTGAATAAAAAGAGAGGTCAAGAGCTTTATAAAGGGAATGAAATGATGTAGGATGCACTTGCTAATAAAGTTTTGCTTTCCATGACAGTAAATTTTTTTTTTTTTACTAAACAATTCACCATGCAAGATATGGAGTAAAGGTCGGATAGCCTCAATAATATTAGAAATATTATACTCGTTGCGGCATATCCTGGAAAGGAGAGTAAAAATGGTGTTACGAACGGGTTCGCCGGTAAGTGCCTCATGTTCTCCACCAAGAGGCGAATTAGATTCATGAAAGAGATCGCCTTCTTGTCTAAATTGATTGATTCATCCACGAACCCACCCCCAATTCATCTAGAAAAGGTGATTACTAATTGGTTGGTTCATTCCGGTTAAACTGCTCTCGGAGCTCAAATGAAATTCCATATCGGAATAGCTTTTAGAATCCGATGAACTCGAGCTTTGTGAAGGATCCGCCTTACACGATCAGAAAAAAATGATTGTTGATATGAAAAAAATTTAGGACATAGATTGATATTCTTAATACATAATTTACATATGTATATTTAATACCAAAATCCCATAAGTTACGAAGGAATTTACGGAAGATGTTAGGCAGAGTCTACCGTGATAGATATGATAAGATATGAATATGTCTATACACTATCTATGCAATAATTGCAGTAAAACGTGTCTAGATTAAAAATTGATAAGCATGTAATTTCTGACAAAAATGATAAGCAAAATTTATAATATGCAGATACGGTCGAAGTCCAGACTCACTAATGCATTCTAACAACTACTGGTTAGACACACTAATGCAAATTCTAGTTCGCTAAGACCAATAATGATACGCATATCCGCAAGACTATGCGGATTGCGCATCCAAAGCCCTAGAACGCACATAAACTGCCATATAAGGCATGTGGCACGGGTATAGCCGCACAATATGCGCCTATACCATCTGATGCGAGTTTCGTATACTTGCATAAGGGTCTGGTACATTTTAGAAGAATGTACGGTATAATCAATTTGGGTTCTTTTCCTTAAATAACGAATGTTAGTTGGGATAAGATTGCATTTAATTTGGGAAGAGATTCTACTGAAACCCTAATTCGTGAGCCTATAAATACATAGCTCATAAACCCTAAATATATACGTTCACTTGTTTACTCATACGTAAACTACAGCATACAAATCTCTATCGTACGAACAAAGCTTCTTCCGATCTCTAAAGACTTTCAGGTATGTATTGAACTATAAAACCTTCATGTCTTTGGGCCACTCAACCTTGTATGCTAGGTTGTTGGTGGACTCTCATATTGGCCACCCTGTCGGAATCGAAACGATACCGATGTGGGTTATCCACGACTAAACGTCGGAGGTTCGAATATTGTTAGTCCTTAAACCCCTTTTATGCACTCAAGCGTAGGTTCACCTTGACCCCGTGAAAATATGCTTGATCCTTTGGCGCCATCCGTAGGGCAGGTTACATGAGCAAATAACAAAGAAATTCACAATGAATCTAATTAGTTTTTGCGTTTTCAATAAAATATTTTTTTTTTGTACTAATCGGTCGATTTCAGGTTGTTTATCTAATTCAGATCAATGGCGGGCAACAAAGGTCCGAAGCCAACTTTTCAGACATTTAAAGGTCAACGAACACCTGCACAAACATCAAAATATGCATTTGTGACGGAAGGGAAAAAGGTGTCAAAACCCCCTTCGACAGAAAATATCCAAACAGGGCCGACAAGCGCCGAGACGGAAAAAACTGTTCCTCTGACCACGGTAGGGACAAAAAGTGAGCGGCTACAGAGTGTTGGAGATGCGCCCCCGACAGTAGAAACTGGCTATGTCCGCTTCAAAGAAGCGGAAACGGTACGAATGAAATCTCCGGAAAAAATAAGTTTTGGATCTCCAGATAACATGAGCTATATACGCTCTAAGGAAACGGACGACGAGTATGACTCTCCGCCAAGTGGCGCTAAGCTAATGGCAAAAACCACGTATGTAGGAACGATCCTAATTATCACAACGGTGGAGCCGAAAACTCAAACTTTGAGGGTTACCCTGGCAAGTGCGCAAGAAGAAATAAGAAGATTGGGTTTGAGAAACCTAGATGGTTCGTATATTACAGTAGCACCGCTTCAAGCGAAGATGACTTATGTACCAGCCCAACCAAATGTAGATGGGTTAATGCGAACTCAACACCAGGGTGATGAGGGAAGTGCGCCTTATAATCCGCTGGAGCCAAGCAGCTCAAATAATTTTATTTCAGAATTGCAGCAAGTTGCACCCCCACATTTAGCGCAAGCGCTCAATGAGCCAGCGCGATTTCAGGAGTTTATGCAAAACTGGTTTGCAGTAATGCAAGGGCATAAAGCAAGACAATCTTTAGAGGTAGCTCCCACTACAGAAAAATTCGCTGCACATATAGCGAATCACCCGTTACCTCAAGCACCTGTAATACCGCTAACATTAGGAAGCTACGATGGGTTATCTGACCCTGATGACTTCCTACAAAGATTTGAGGGAACATCAAGAACTCACAATTGGGGAGACGAGGTAGCATGTCACATGCTACCAATCGTATTGCAAGGAGTGGCGCGGGAGTGGTTTAATAATTTAACTCCCAGAAGCATAACAGGGTATGCTGACTTAAGATCCCGGTTTTTACTTAATTTTCATAGTCTGCGTGTGCACAGAAGAACGCATGTGAAATGCCATGACATAAAGAAAAAACCCAAAGAATCCTTGGGTGATATCATTGATAGGTACACCAAATAAGTGGCTAAAATACCAGATCTACCAGAAAGCCAAAAGGTGTTAGGGTTTGTACACTGCCTTGATATAGAAAGGCACCTATCTTTGTGGCAGAGGTTGAAAAGGAAGGTCCCGCAAACATTTGCGGAAGCAATAAAGGAGGCGCATGATTACATGCGGGCGCAAGAAGATATAACACAGAATTGCGGAAAAAGCTACCTGGGCAAAGGCAATAATGATGATGATCACCATCGTGATCAGAGCAAGAGTTCTGGATCTGCGAAGAGGTATAATAACAATAACCCTCTCAAAGGCGGAAGTTATCATAATAACAATAAGTACCGACGGTACAACAACAGTAGAGGAGGCGGTAGTTACCGAAACAAGAGCGTTCATGATGATAATTATGCAATCATAAAAGATCTCAGCAAAACGCCAAAGGAGATATTGGAAACTGAGTCAGTATGTAAAACGTTTGAAGCACCAACACCACTACCCGATTATGCAAAAAAGGACAAAACCAAATTTTGTGATTTTCATGATGATTTTGGTCACGAAACTAATAAGTGCAGGCAGTTAATCGAGAGGGTGGTTGCAGAACTAAAAAAGGGAAGGTTGCAGCATTTGAAGAAATCGGCTAAAGCAGTAGGCCACAAGTCAAGACAGGAAAAAGAATTTTCGTGGCAAAAGAAAAGCGAACTAAAAGCAGGGGAAGCAGAAAATACCCTAAATATGGTAACAAGTGAGAACATGATAGCAAAATTAAGAAAGGTTAGAGATTGGAGAAAAGCAGGAATCTCATTCGAAGCAAGTAAAAGGGACTGATTGAAAAAACCCGTGATAGTTAAAGGATACATCAGAAGCTGCAATCAGGAACTTAAGGGATTATGCGTAGACACTGGTTGTGGTACAGATGTAATGTATGAACATTGCTACATGTCGCTGCCTATGTCAGTTAGGTCACAGTTAAAAAAGAAAGCAGCTACTTTGTTTGGTTTTGCTAGTGAAATGGTCCTGTTGTTAGGAACGATTAAAATTGGGTTAGAGATACGAGACGACATTAATGATAAAAAGAAAAGTGATGTTGAAATTGAATTCGCTGTAGTCCAATCAAAAGCTGAGCACAATGCACTGTTAAGCAGGAGCACCTTGCAAAAGTTAGGTGCCATATCGTCGACAATACATGGCATTCTAAAATTCCCAACAAAATGGGGAATTGCAACCATAAAATCGGAAGTGGATGAGAAGAACAGAACGAGGCTAGAGGGTATGAGGCAGAAAGAAAAGGATGTAGAGTCAAGTGAGTAGCGGATGACCCAAGAAGCGCTACACTCACAGGTACATAAATATTTCAAATCAATATTTAATATTGCAGTGTCACAGTTTCTAGAAAAAGGTACAAGCACCAATTTGTATTTGAAACAAAATCGCTCACTTTAAAGTTAGCAACAATTAAGATAAACGCTTAATTATGTAATTAGGGTGCGTAAAAACTGTGTTGTGACTACCTGTTTTAAAAATATTATACGTTATTATAAGATGCAGGGTTCGAAAAATCTTAGAAAAAGTGTTAAGACGAACCAAGGAGTCAAAAGAAACTGCGGAAAAAAGATCCGCACTCACATTACCGGTTTAGCGAGACAGCGCCAACCAAGGAATAAGAAAGAAGTCGCACATGCAAAGGTTGAAAAATTTCCTAACACCAAAAAACGGCAACTTGCGATGCAAAAGCAAAATACAAGGATGAGCGCACAGATAAAGCCTAAAAACAGCTTGCGCGCAGCATCAAAAATCAGCATAATTGTAAAAAATGATGCGCCTGAAGAGCTCGATATAAAGCAAAGCGCGCGCACCCGAATATCCACTGACATCATTCAAACATGGTCCTCAGGAAGAGGTAGGTTGCATAAAATAGCAGCAAAATTAAATATTTTACCCTAATTGAAGTTGAAATTTATTCTCGGACATTATATCAACAGGAAGTTTATGGCGTTTAAAACAACGACAATCGAATGAATGGTGGGATAAACACCATACAAGCAAAAAAATCATGAAGGTAGTCCGTGAAAAGATAAAGGGAGGTGAAAGAGAGTCAAAAGGAAAAAGGCCACGAAAGCAACGTCGGGTTAAAGTACATGATGGCACTGCCACATTAAAAGCGGTAAGGAAAAATAAAAACCCAAGAAGTGATTGTGTGGTGAATAACCCAGATAATACGGTTGCTAGGAAATGTAATAAGAAGGGGCACAAAGGTTAGAAACAAAATTGACATGATGCGCCTTGCATGCATAAAAATAAACGGCCAAAAGAGGAAAAGATAGCAACAGTAGGATTGATCACCCAGACATCTGTTGAAATTTTGTTATGTTTTTTATTTCTGTCATTTGAATTACTTTTTATAAATTGAATCATACAATTTAAGCCCTTAATTTGTGCATTTTTGTTACTTATATGCCCCTAAAGCTGCACAGGGATACACTCCGAATCCCAAGTGGCATAGTTTAGTTTGGTTACTAATACTATCTCTAATGGTAATAGTAGTAAAACATTGGTTTGTTTCAAACGCTCGTATACCACGCAAGATGGAGACTTGCTAAGTCATGACTATAAAATACAAGTTTGGTTACTTATTCAATCTACGGACATTGGATTGTCCGGAAGACTCTTGAAATAAGCATTGGGTTGCTTATATAGACGGATTCGATATTGGTTTATCAATGCGTACAAATAATTTAAAACTCAAGAGTATAATATATATAAGCATTGGTTTGCTTTGATAATATGAAAGAATAAAAAGATCATGCGCATATAGAAGGGTCGCTCCCGTCATATGCGAATGACATTTATTCCTATGCTGTAATGCGCATGCAAATACACCGCTTACAAATTTGCAAACAAATATGAAATGCATATAGCAAAATATATTCAAACGTTCATACACGATAAGTAGAGTAATATTTATATTAAAATGCCTTTAGCAAACCAAAAATATCTTATACTCCAACATCGTATAAGAAAAGGCAGATAAAATTCTACTCCTCCGCATATCGTTTAAAATAATTATTACCTACTAATATACTAAGGGTGGCTTAATTGGAACGGTGCCCTACACTAAGGAGAATATACAATCCTCGCCCGCAGCGATCAGACGTATATCTTGCTTTGAAGAAAAAAATAACATAAATATAGATATAGGGATGCGAAACCCTTAAACTGCCAGCCCCATTCCTCGCTGGCGAAAAACAGCACAGTGGGAAGCAGACAATCACTGTCCCTCCAACCCACCACCTACCGAATCATCGTCAACCACTTGACGGGAGAAAAAGTTCCGATTCTCAGCCAATTCCTCCAGTCGGGGAATCCTTAAACTCGCTAAAGCCGCACAGGCTTCCATACACTTCCCATCAGCATCCTCCACAAGTTCATCTGAAATTGGTGTCGTAATAATATCCGGCACAGAAAGGTTTGACTTCACAACATCCCAAAATCGCGATCGCTCAAGAGCACGTGCAGCAACTATAGCCTTGCCAAACGGAATGCGAATACTCGGACAAGCCATAATATGCTTTGCAATCTCAGGAAGACCGGACCTTAAGGTCGAGTATTCAGATTTTAGGCTCGAGTATTCAGCTTTGAGGCTTGACCATTCAGTTTGGAGGCCTGCGCACTTGGCCTTTAGATCATCACGCTCGTTAGCAACTATCTGGCGCCCTGCATTCAACTCCTCAAGCTGTTTTTTAAACTGACAGTTTTCCGACGATGCAGTACCAAGTTGTAGGGACAGATTATTCACTTGCGACTCAAGATCAGCATGAACAGCTTCGGAACGTTTGATTTCATTCAATTGACTCTGGCACTCACCCTCAAGATGAGTATTCCTATCTTCCACTTTCAAACGAGCAGCAAACTCCTGATGAAGCTGCTCATAAATCTGTTGTTTTTCAGCATCAAGCTTGGCAAACTCCCTTTGCTCACGTGATGGATGTTTAAGATCGAGAATTATGGAATTAGACTTTTGTTTTAGATTGCTGATATCTTTAGCAAGATTAAACATCGTAGCTTGCGTGTCAACAAAAAGATCTTGCTCGGGAGAAAGATTCTCAAACTTAGCAGCAAGATTAGAAGGAGCGCAGGCACCTAGATGCGAGAATTGCTGGGAAAAAGTAGGGACAGATATCTTAAAAAACTCCTCAAAATAGTCCAGATTCATGTCCGGGGATAAAGCAAAGCTGGTAGGAATGTTGAGTTGAGCACGCTTGTTGCGGCTAGTGTCAAGCGAAGAGGCGCTCGAGTACAAGTTGGTGCGCCTTTGAAATGGTGGAAGCTCACAGGAAACATTTAAATCTGCAGTTGATTGATGAAGAATGGGAACTGTTTGGGATACTTGGGCTTCTAGAGCAGGGGCACGGTTGGCAGATTGTACCTCTTGGTCAACTTCAATCGGATTGCTAATATCTGCAACATAAAGAATTACAATGAAATATATTTATAATAGTAATAAATACAAAATAGAAATGTTCTACAACAGAGCATACAAGGCGCATACCTATGATTGGCCTTTTTCCGGCCGCTTTCGAAGTTTCAACAACAGGGGATCGCTGAATTTCAACAAAGGAAGACACGTCGGTTTATCCCTCTTGACGAAGACTGGTTGTCCTACGCTTCGACGTAGCAGGAGCAGCTGGATTAGTTGGAGCCTTGATAATTTCTGGGTGCACATCAGAATCAATATCGTGCAGATTTTTCTGTCCATAAACAACGCCATCGGACGTCTTCAACAGCATGAACTCGTTCAAATCCATCTCTGCAAATACATGAATACATACAAATATGAGAAAAAGGAAGCTAAACATACACCCTATGTAATGCAGGTAAAAAAGGGATATACCCTTCTTGTTCTTAATTATAACAGGACACTTATCAGCGCGTGCCCAGTCGGTTGAAATGCAGCCAATAACTAAGGGGACATTGGGATAAACATGAGATGGAAGCTGAAGGTTAAGGCAAGACTTGTAAAATTTGTCTTCCTCGGCAGGAATCGACAAAGGTTTGTTTTTCTCCCCCTTCTTGCCAGAATACCAGATGAGAATGCTATTAAACTTTTCAGAAATGCAAGTAGCTTTAACAAAGAAAAATGATTTTTTCCACACCCCCTTCACGCCCTGTTTCGGGGTAACACAAAATTTGGCAACATTATCAAAAGAGTACCAGCTCTCGTCACTCATGGAGGCACGAAACAGATTGGTAAAAATAGCTAAAGATGGCTTCTGACCGTTGGCGCAACACCACATTTCAAAAATAGAAATGCGATTGGCACCATACGGATGGAGTTGGCTAATACCGATAGAATAGTGGCGAAGAACGTCCCTGAAAAAGGGGGTTGGCGGAATACGGGTGTTGCCGAGCTCCAAAACTTTCTCGTAAACTGCAATCATTAACTCCGGTGGTTCATTAGCCCGTTGACCATTCAAAGGGGCAATTGGGGAATACTGCTCAAGAAGGGGATATTGTTGCATGATTCGGCAAATCTCCGATTCAGTGATTGACGACTCTATATCCTTGACGTTCTTATCAGAAGACATGGCAGATCGATGCAAGATTAAAAAATGTAAATAAAAGACGGAAGGAAAGAAAGCACGGACCTTCGGATAACTGAATACGAACGGAAAAGCAAATGGCTGCCGGAAAAAGAGCAAAAATTTTAAAATCAAGAGGAGCGTGTAAAATCCAAAAAGGGTAATTTTCCTATTTATAGGCAAGTATAAATGAAAATGACACGGATAATTCTTCAGTGTACACATGTAACAATCTAAGTAAGTTAACAATCAACGTACAATAGCAACTCTAGGCAGTTGCTTACGCCGTCATCATTATCTCTAGGGTAAATAGTGACAGCTGTTACCTCGGGTGACAGAATTACAGTCGAAAGGACGATTTTTCAACTATACGAATATATTGCATTAAATGCAAATGGCGGTTGGGTACACATACACGCATATAATGACCTGTGTGTCTTGCCAATACGTTAAAATACACAATCCCAAAATCCGAGGTAATTATTGGGCGTTATTCGGTGATATTATTTTATTAAGTTCGACGCTATACACTTATTAGCGTTGTATATAACATCGAAGTGGGGGGACTTAATGATACGCATATCCGCAAGACTATGCGGATTGCGCATCCAAAGCCCTAGAACGCACATAAACTGCCATATAAGGCATGTGGCAAGGGTATAGCCGCACAATTTGCGCCTATACCATCTGATGCGAGTTTTGTATACTTGCATAAGGGTCCGGTACATTCTAGAAGAATGTACTGTATAATCAATTCGGGTTCTTTTCCTTAAATAACGATGTTAGTTGGGATAAGATTGCACTTAATTAGGGAAGAGATTCTACCGAAACCCTAATTCGTAAGCCTATAAATACATAGCTCATAAACCCTAAATATATACGTTCACTTATTTACTCATACGTAAACTACAACATACAAATCACTATCGTACGAACAAAGCTTCTTACGATCTCTAAAGACTTTCAGGTATGTATTGAACTATAAAACCTTTATGTCTTTGGGCCACTCAACCTCGTATGCTAGGTTGTTGGTGGACTCTCAAATCGGCCACCCTGTCTGAATCGAAACGATACCGATGTGGGTTATCCACGACTAAGCATCGGAGGTTCGAATATTGTTAGTCCTTAAACCCCTTTTATGCACTCAAGCGTAGGTTCACCTTGACCCCGTGAAAATATGCTTGATCAACCAACGCTCTGATACCAATTGTGATGGCCCACCAAAATCCCTATTGACGTAGCACATCATTCATCGATCCCATTGCGAGGTTTACCCTCTATATGATACATTTTACAAACATTGCATTCATTTCAAAAGATGCGCTTTCTATATAAGAAAGTTTTAAAATCTGTATATATTTTTAAAGCATGTACATAAATGTTTTCGACTTGTGGTGATTTCTACATATAGACAATCCCAATAAATGATAGTTCATAATAATACATCAGTTGACTAAACAGTCAAAATATAATACATATTAATGTTTGAATGCAAAGTTTTCTTGAAAAATATGTCATGTAAGACTCCATGCACATAGAAGTTAAACAGCGGAAGCTTCTCTAATACCTGAGAATAAACATGCTTAAAAGTGTCAACCAAAAAGGTTGGTGAGTTCATAGTTTTATCATAAATGATAAGTTTCAATAGTTTTAATAGACCACAAGATTTCAGTTTCATAAATATTCGTACACTCGCAAGTGTATAAAAGCATTCAATAAGTTGTAGGCACCCAGTAACAAGCCTTAACGTTCATGTTTTACCCTCTAAAGTACACCGGATCAGGTACGTTTAAATAACCTCGAAGTACTAAAGCATCCCATAGTCAGGATGGGGTTTGTCAGACCCAATAGATCTATCTTTAGGATTCGCGCCTACCAGTCATACACCAATAGTTATAGTTAACAAGCTAAGGGGATATTTCTGGTTTAAACCCATGTAGAATTAGTTTTTGTACTTGTGCCTATTTCCTAAAATAGTTATAAAATACGCATGTATTCTCAGCCCAAAAATATATAATGCAAAAGGATTTAAAAAGGGAGCGATGAAAACTCACGTATCAATACTGTGGTTCAATATTGTAGGAAAAGTATGTAGACGCAACGTGAATGATAAATGCAAGGTTGGCCTTTGATTCACGAATAATACCCCCGAACATTACCCATAACCTCCTTAGCTATAACCCATTTGAAAACCCGTTTGAAATCACTTGAACATAACCCCGTCGTAGTATTTTATGTGTATACTAATAATAATAATAATACTACTAATGATAATAATAAGATTAATAATAATAATATTAATCTTAATAATAATAATAATAATAATAATAATAATAATAATAATAATAATAATAATAATAATAATAATAAAATTGTGATGATGAATATGATACGGAGTAAATTTTTATTTCTATGTGAAAATGAATTGAACGAGAAAATGAAGTTGTGTGAAAATGTGAGTGTCGATCATTCATATATATAGATTAATAAAATAATAATATAATAATTTTGAAATAAAATATAATAATATAATAATAATCAATAATTCAATATAAAAATAAAAAAATTAAAATTTGAAAACGTGTGAATTTCAAAAGTAGCCGCATTTGTCTCATTCAACCGACAGTTTTCACGGACCGATATTTCGTACTCTGTTGCTAATAATTGACGCTTAAAATTATGGATAAAAATTCTACTTTTTATATTTGAATATATATATATATATATATATATATATATATATATATATATATATATATATATATATATATATATATATATATATATATATATATATATATATATATATATATATATATATATCTGTTTTGGTCTTAAGCTTTATAAAATTAGTTGTAAAAAGGTTCGCTTATAAAGTTTGTACGCGTAATATGTGTTTTTCTAGTTTTTAACTAAACAAAGATATATAATATAATATTTATTTAATTATAATAATATAATAAATATAATGATATAATAATATTGAAATAAAATAAAATAATATAATAATAATTTTGAATCAAATTTGAATCGTAAATTTTTAAAAAGTCGTATTTATTAAATACTTCAGGGGTATATTATGTAACTTATAATTAATAATTTCTATCATGTCGCTTTCATGTGAATAGTAAATTAATTAATTTCGTTTCATTTACTATTCAATGAATAGTAAATGAATTAATTTAAATTCAACTATTTAAGCTACACGTTGTTGTACGTTGTGCTTTACAAATTGTACATTTTTAATTTAACTTCGTTTCTTAAAAAAAATTACAAAAATTATGTCATAAAAATAAAATGACTTAATACGTAAAATTTTTAATTTGAAATAGCATCGTTTAATAGTAATTTTTATAATTTCATATATAAATATTATAAAATTTAGTTTTCTAGAACTAATTATATTCAAAATCATTTTATTAAGAGGTTATAATAATAGAAATTATTATATCATAAAACGTCTTCATTTAAGAAAGTAAAATCATATATAAATTATGACGGGTTCGAGTTTTAAATTATAGGTTGTTCGTGAATCGTAGGGTAAAGTCCAATCGTTAATTAAATGTATGAAAAAATATTTTAATGCAACACATCAATTTGCTTATCTTGTCTGAGTTATCAGAGTTTAAATTTGACCGAAATTTCCGGGTCATGACACACGGTCACCTACTTGGAATTCGAGATCTTTACGTTTAAGGTCGGCATAGCTCTTTTGATGATCACGGGCTGTCTTGAGCCTTGCTTGAATTTGGACAATCTTCTCGGTGGTTTCATGGATGAGTTCGGGTCCGGTGATTTGCTTTTCACCTACTTCGTCCCAACAAATAGGAGAACGCCATTTATGGCCGTACAAAGCTTCGAAAGGTGCGGCCTTGATGCTCGAATGGTAACTATTGTTGTAAGAGAATTCGGCTAGGGGCAAATGCTTTTCCCAAGCGTTTCCAAAATCAATAACACAAGCTCGTAACATGTCCTCCAAGGTTTGAATCGTGCGTTCACTTTGTCCGTCGGTTTGCAGGTGATATGCGGTACTCATATTTAGACGTGTTCCCAAAGCTTCTTGTAAAGAATGCCAAAATCTAGAAGCGAAACGGACATCTCGGTCGGAAATAATCGATAAGGGACACCGTGACGAGATACAATTTCCTTTATGTATAGTTGCACGAGTTTGTCCATCGTATCAGTTTCCTTCATGGCTAGGAAGTGATCAGATTTGGTAAGGCAGTCAATAATAACCCAGATGGTATCATATCCGCCTACCGTCTTTGGTAGCTTCGTGATGATGTCCATCGTTATCCTTTCCCACTTCCATTGCGGGATCTCGGGTTGCTGAAGTAATCCAGATGGTCTCTGATGTTCGGCCTTGATCTTGGAACAAGTTAAAAACTTTCCCACATAAGTAGCAACATCCCTTTTAAGGTTTGGCCACCAATATTGTTCCTTGAGATCGTGGTACATCTTTCCAGCTCCTGGATGAATTGAATACCTTGACTTGTGGGCTTTGTATAGAATAAGGCTTCGTAAATCCCCATAACTAGGCACCCAAATTCTTCCGGTGAAATATCGGAGTCCAGTCTCCTTAACCTCGAATCGAGAGACGAGAATTTTCAAGCGTTCTTGAGAAATATTCTCCTCTTTGAGAGCCTCATCTTGGGCTACACGGATTTGGCTATTGAGATTTATGTGGATGGTGATGTTTAGGGCTCGGACACGAAGAGGTACAATTCTTTCCTTTCAGCTCAAGGTATCAGCTACAACATTTGCCTTGCCAGGATGGTAACGAAGTTCATAATCATAATCGTTCAGCGTCTCGATCCATCGTCGATGTCTCATGTTCAGTTTCTTCTGATCGAAAATGTGTTGGAGGCTTTTGTGGTCGGTGAAGATGGTACTCTTGATTCCATAAAGATAGTGTCTCCATAGTTTGAGTGCAAAGACAACAACACCAAGTTCGAGATCGTGCGTCGTGTAGTTTTGCTCGTGAATCTTCAATTGTCAGGAGGCGTAAGCAATAACCTTTGTTCTTTGCATTAATACACACCCAAAACCATGTTTCGAGGCATCTCAATATACAACGAAGTCATCACTGCCTTCAGTAAGGGACAGGATAGGTGCGGTGGTTAACTTCTGCTTCAGGGTTTGGAATGTCGACTCTTGTTCGGTTGCCCAAACTGTAACACCCCGCCAAATTTCCATCTGACGGCGTGTTAATCAAGGTCTCACAGTTAACAGTTACGCCCTCTATATGAGATGTTTAAAGCAATCGCATTTAATTTTATTAAAAGTTGACTTTCAAAACATAAGTCAATAAATCCCAAAATAGAAACACTGTTGTGATCGTAACCACAAGCCAACAGTATTTTAACAGTTATAAAAGTTTTAAATGCGAAAGTACATAATGTTCTTTGAATAGTATGCTGACTCCACAGCCAGACCATGCAGCAAACACAGCGGAAGCCTACCTCTTAAGGACCTGAGAATAAAACACGCAAAACAGGTCAACAAATAATGTTGGTGTATCTACAGGTTTAAAGTAATGCAATAGTATCTGAAAAACAATTATCATAAAATAGTTTAAGTTCCTTGACCACGAGATTTTACAAGTACAACTCCAAGTTGCGAAACGTTTACATAATCTATGAGCACCTGAATACTAGCAATGACTAGAGTATAGAAACCACTACACTCTCCTTAGCCCATAAAATGTTATACACTTATTCGAGTGCATCTAATGTTCAAAGTAAATGCACCACAGTTATAAAGTAGGGTGAGGTTGTCAACCTAACGGATCCGTCTATCTAAATTGTGCTTACCCGATGGTATTAAAAGTATTAAAGCTAGAGGCTTTGTGAACAAACTCAATATGTATATATAGTACTCGTGTCAATATAAAAGCATTTGAAAATGTAAGTAATACAGCGTGTATTCTCATCCCTGAAAACATGTAAAAAGCGGGACTGTAGACTCACCTTAGAATAAAGCTCGGATTGAAAAGTGGACAATTAACTTGTACGGTTTAGTGCCGAGTAATGCAACCTAAGTATACGTATTTAGGTTGGTCAATAAATATGTCTTAAACAAATGTGGTTTCATAGTATAAGTTATCTTATTGCTCGACTTGACGCGTTTCAAAGTAGAAGTCAACATGCAGTCAACTAGTCCATGCAAGTCAAACAAAGTCAAACAAAGTCAAACAAAGTCAACCAAAAGTCAAACTAGGTCAAAGTAGTCAACTAATATGAACATCAGTAGGTTCATGTCAAATGTTGGTCAACATGTCAAACCTAAGTCAAACAACACGTTTTAGATCATGAATGGTCGATTTCACAATTTCAGTTTATCGTCATGCATAAAGTTCATGTACATGTAGCAAACTTAGCATAGTAGTTCATAGATCAAAATTCATGCAAACATGGAAAACTCCAGATCATAAGTATACTCAAAATCAATTCCAAAAATGCCGGCCAGGGTCTCATAAGATGATTAGAAGTCAAGAATCAGAAGGGGTACATTAATGGTTTGCCAAGTCAGTTTCTGACCGCGCACTGATTTCGTTTTAGCTATAACCGGAGCTAGGGACATGCAATTGATAAAAGATCAGTGGCCATGGTTCCAGGATAAGTAAAACTAACACATATCAAAATATGAGCAATTTTTGTTTGGCCAATTTGTACAGTTTATTCTGCATGTTGGATGTCCTGTTTTCAGCTCAATTCAGAATTCACACAATATATGGTCCTATTGTGCCCAATTCATAAGGTTTTAGAGATTGTAATTACTAACTATATGTCACATATCATGTTAAGATTCATTTTCCAGAAGAATTCATGCCAAATCATTAAACACAAACCACAGAGTATAAAAACAGAGAGCAAGTTGCTGATTCGATCCTAGTTTAGCTAGTCACATTCGCACGCGATTATCCGAAGATCTAGATACAATTATGAAGCGACCCGTCCTAATCCACCTGGACGAAGTCTTCAACAGATGGTCTCATTGCGAGGTACTGACCTAAATATGCCATGAACGACTCCATGTAATATCATTAAAATGAGCAAATGCACATCGAAAGATTTCTTTCAGACCTGAGAATAAACATGTTTTAAAAGTGTCAACCAAAAGGTTGGTGAGTTCATAGTTTTATCATAAATAATAAAATTCAGTAATTTTGATAGACAACAAGATTTAAATGTGCATGGTACAAATGGGCCCGAATCCTATACCCACCTGTAATGTACATGCGATTTCTTTTAAATACAGTACATATATCTCGTGGAAACCATTTTTCGACAATTCTTTATAACCGTACACATATCTCGTGTATAAAATATCATACACATAACCTGTGTATAAAATCATTCTCTCTATATATAACCTTTGCTTGATAACCGACCTTAACATTTAATGCGCATCATGAATATCCTCAAAATAAACAGAACTTTCAGTCTGTAACAAATATATAAACCTCAAAGTACTAAACACTACGCCCACTAGCTCTTATGTCTAGTGAACATTCTGGGTGGGGGTGTTAAACCCGGTAGCTACCTTTAGGATTCGCGTCAATTAGTAGGCAATTATAACGTCCAAACTAATTCTTAGGTTACCAAGCTATAATAATCAGGGGGAAATATTCCGATCAATTAGTGGCAATTATAACATCCAACTATTTCAACAGAACTTCTGTCTATATAATAATTCATTAGAGGAATGTTTTGCTTGTGTCTATTTCGTCAAACATTTATAAAAGCATTTCATGTATTCTCAGCCCCAATAATATATATTGCAAAAGTATTTAATAAAAAGGGATCAAATGAAACTCACAATATGATATTTTGTAGTAAAAGTATGCATACGACGGAACTGAACAATGCAAGGTTGGCTTTGGATTCACGAACCTAGATCAATACAAAGAGATACCAACAAAATAAAAGAAGATTGAGAAGGTTGACAGAAGTATTCAAGCCAGGAGTAACAAACAAGAAAAATAAAAGTAGATAAATATGTGCAACTAAATTTATTACGATATGTGATTGATCAATTGTCTTATAGTTGTAAGTTATTCAACTCAATTACTATTAACAGACAGGAAGGACAATTGAATCGATGTAAAACAGTTTCCCTAATTTTTATTGATTTTTCTTCTTCTGTTTCTTCCTGAATTGTATCAGTTATAGAATGTAAAAGAGAGAGTAATACAGTAACAAGATTCGATTACAGTTTGTTTTGTAGCTTTGATTCGTTCGACAACATATCTTCTGTCAGAAGAAAAATAGAAAAGTAAAATAGACCTTCAATACAATTTGTTTGATTCTTATTATTGAGTTTTGATTTGTACGATATTAGAGACAAGAAGAACAAATTAAACACAGTATGATAGTGAAACGACACGTCCATATTACTATAAACACAGTACGTTATTAATTGGTACCATAGCGAGGTATTTGACCTCTATATGATATGTTTTATAAAAAATATTGCATTCGTTTCATAAAAAGCACACTATTATTATACATAATGCATGTTTTAAACAAGTGGGAGATTATTTAAGAAATAATCCCCATGATACATCGGTTTCCAAATACTACACACGTGACATAACAGTCGAATATAATACATGACAAAGGTTTTATTGAATGCGACACTTCATTTAAACAAAAGTATGAGACTCCATGCACAGCTTGCTTAGATAACGCAACAGCGGAAGACTTTCTTAAGGACCTGAGAATAAACATGCTTAAACAGTCAACACAAAGGTTGGTGAGATATATAGGTTTAAAGCTAGCATCGATAGAAATATAGACCACAAGATTTCATAGTTACAAACATTTCAATAAAGATATTCTATAAGTTGTTGAGCTCTTCGGTAACCATACTTAACCATTAATGTGGCATATTCCCTTTAGTATGAAATCTCCCTACACCGTACTAAGTGTAGTAAAAATGAAGTACTATGCAACCATTTATGACACTAGAGCGACTAGCCCGGTTGGGGTTGTCAAACCCGATAGATCTATCAATAGGATTCGCGCTTACATGTTCTTACAACATGTAAATATTAGTTACCAAGCTATTAGGGAAGATATGCGAAGTGGTACAACTCAACGTAGAATATATTTTAAGTACTTGTGTCTATGGCGTAAAACATAAAATGCATGTATTCTCATCCCAAAATATTTGTAGAGTTTAAAAATGGGACTATATACTCACGGTAGTAAAAGTATATTAATAATAAGTTTTCAACTTATTAAAAATATGGCCGTCGTCCTTAGATTCACGAACCGATAATAATAATAATGATTCAGATAATAATACGACATGTGAATAAAATAAAACAAGTTCATAGAATTAATTTTTAACATTTTTATGTTAGTAGTCCAAAATAGTCCGAAATGTCCAACAGTCCAATAATCGGTATATATATAATCTTAGAATTACCCCACGAAGTATTGTATACGTATTGTATTTGCATCAATCTAGAGACGTATTGTATATGTATTGTCTTAGAATTAACTAAGACGTATTGTGTACGTATTGTCTTAGGATTTATCAAAGCGTATTGTATACTT
Organism: Rutidosis leptorrhynchoides; assembly: GCF_046630445.1. Taxonomy (NCBI): domain Eukaryota; kingdom Viridiplantae; phylum Streptophyta; class Magnoliopsida; order Asterales; family Asteraceae; genus Rutidosis; species Rutidosis leptorrhynchoides. The sequence goes on along the minus strand of NC_092340.1, from coordinate 273,929,521 downwards.
ATTGTCATGGAATGTACCAAGATTATTATATATATATATATATATATATATATATATATATATATATATATATATATATATATATATATATATATATATATATATATATATACAATCTCGGAATTAACTAAGATTATAATATTTTGTTATACTAATGATAACATGTACAAATATATATAGGAAAAGTTAGCAAGGATATGGTTAATATAGTTTTTACAATATAAATTTCGTCCATACAACGTTAATTTTAGTAGATTTTGTTTTGCTCGCCAAATATTCATTACAACTCCGTTTAAAGTGAATCAAATTGCTATGGTTTCATAATGAACTGTAGTATTTATAACTAAACTGAAAAAGTAGTGGTTTATAGTCAGAGTTACAGGTTACAAGTCATATTTGAAAGAGATATCATTTCCGTCGAAAAACGACATCTTGATGACCATTTTGAAAAACATACTTCCACTTTGAGTTTAACCATGATTTTTGGATATAGTTTCATGTTTATAAGAAATATCATTTTCTCAGAAGAACAACTTTTAAATCAAAGTTTATCATAGTTTTTAATTATCCAACCCAAAACAGCCCCCGGTTTTACTACGACGGCGAATGTCCGGTTTTACGGTGTTCTTCGTGTTTACAGGTTTTAAATCATTAAGTTAGCATATCATATAGATATAGAACATGTGTTTAGTTTATTTTAAAAGTTAATTTAGAAGGATTAACTTTGTTTGCGAACAAGTTTAGAATTAACTAAACTATGTTCTAGTGATTACAAGTTTAAATCTTTGAATAAGATAGTTATATATATATGAATCGAATGATGTTATGAATATCATTAATACCTCAAGTATAATAGGTAAACCTACTAGAAATGATGAGAAAATAACTTGAGCTTCAAAGGATTTTTGATGGCTTAGAAGTTCTTCAAGCAGAATCATGACACGAAAACAAGTTCAAGTAAGATCACTACTTGATTTAAGATAGTTATGTTTATAGGAATTAAACTAAAGCTTGGATATGATTATTACCTTGATTAAGAATGAAAAGTTACTGAGATTAGATGGAAGTTCTTGATCTTTGATGAGTTGTTGGATTGGATTAAAAAGATTGGAAGTAATCTTGCAACATCTTGATTCTAGGTTGTTTTTATGATGATTAAAGCTTGTAATTGAAGCTAAATGATGGGGAAAATGCTTGGAGATGATCAAGTATGAAGTTAGGAGTATTTTGAGAGAGAATTGGGAGTGTAAGTATGAGAAAATGGAATAAAGAAATGGTGTGTATGCATAAAAACGTTTTTAGTTTATAAAGAAAGAAAAAATTCCTAATTTTGTTTTCTTGCTAAATAATTCATGCTACTTGACAAATGGTTGGTTCCACATGTTCCTTAATCATTTAAGGCTTCTAAGGAGCAGATTTTTATTGGTATATACCAATAGTAAATACATCTAGAAGCTGGGTATAATACGAGTGCAAATACCGAGCGAATACGAGTAGAATTCTTGATGAAAACAAATGGGAATACAATTGTGATTATTTTTGTTAAGTAAGAGTTTTTTTATATATGTATTGAAGTCCTTTAAATGTGTATTAATACATCTTAATACACTATTGATGGAATACCACATGTAAACAAAGTCACAAAACCCATTTTCATATGTATGTATTCGTGTATATATGTGTATGTCAAGCGGAAGCAAAATTTACTTCAAGAACATGTGTATTTTAACCTTTTAAAATGTATTCCATTTATAGATCTAGTCTTGAAAATATACTAAAATGTAAATAGAACTAGTTAGGGTTTTATACCTTCTCCTTGAAGGAGGTTGAAGTAGCAAGATGAAGATGATGAAGATGAAGCTAGTTTCTAACTTGAAACCTCAAATCTTGTATACCCACAAGCTATGTAATCAACACCACCTTTGGTTAGGATTTGCAAGACACCAAAATACAAGCAAAAATCAATGGAAGAACCCTCTTCCTAGCTCCAAAATTTCGGCCAAAAAGGGGAGAAAAAGGAGAGCTTTTGCTAATTTGAAATGCTAGTGAATGTACCAAGTAACTTGTGCAAGATGCATGCTTTGATATATGTACAAAAGTAATTGTAACAAGCAAGCATGGGGCTTCCTTGGAACCCACCAAAACCGCCACCCATGTGGCCCCCCCCCTTTTTTTTATTTATTTTTCTTTTATAAAACAAAAGGGTGCATTTTGTTACTTGTGATGTACATATATATATTTATAAGCCTTTTCTAAATAATATGTACATGTAATAGTTTAATAAAATAATTAAACTTATGTATATAATTATCCAAATAATTATTACAAGCATTTTAATCTTTTAGAAAACCAATTTCTAAAGTCTAAGTGTCAAGTATCAGTTTTAATGAACCAATCCTTAAAACAAATACATTAAAAGTGTTGATAGCTTGTTATTGGGTATGACCCGACTTGGATCATAACATATTAGCCACATTAATCAATTATGTCTCTCGGGCATACGAATTACCTTCAATCTCCCACTTGCACGAGAAACATAAGAAATTAATGCAAGTGACGGATACCACCTAACGACCGTCCATCAACCCCAATATGTTATGACTTAGTGCCATTCAATAACATCATCCCTTTCGAGTTCCCATCTCGAATATGATTAGGTGAATCTTTCAATATATCCTTTTGTCCTAGATGTCATGTCAAATCCAAGAGACATAGAATGATCACTCTCTTATAGATCTAACTTTATCAGGCCTTAGGCATCTGACTCTCAACGAATAAGAGGGACAAATTCCATCTTGACTACATACGTCCTAGACACTACACTTCGTACCATACCTGAAGCCTCCCTTATGTACTACCATGTTTCAGAATAGCGAAGGAAAGAATCAAGGCACAATATTCGGTGAATGTCTGAACCCAATATGTGTCTCAGGTCAGAGGATATAATGATATTCTCCTTTACTCAAGATTACATGTGATCAACCACAAAGGCTCCATATAGTAAATCTTGAGAGCGGGTCTTCCAATATTTGTGTCCCATAAATATCTATGAACCTTGGTCGCAACCTTGCCCCACATTCACCATTTGAATGCTAACCAATCCAAGTTCATAATAGTCTAGACCTCACACTTGTTCCCACAAATGTGATCAACTACGGAATTCAGAATAATAGTTTATTCATGGATAAAATATGCAAAATTGGAACATGACTCATAAATAAATTAATACCATAATTATATTAATGAGTTTGAACTAATTCGTTCCGTTACAATACATAAAATAGATCAATTCCAATCACTAGAATATCGAAGCCCTAATGCACAAACATGTCCCTCATGTTTTGGCCCATGTAAAAGCTTCGTGAGTGGATCCGCAACATTTTGATCTGTGTGAACTTTGTGAATACATATCTTTCCCTTTTCAACCTCATCCCTGATGTAGTTGAATCTCCGCTCAATGTGACGAGTCTTTTGATGAGCACGAGGTTCCTTGATTTGAGCAATCGCACCCTCGTTGTCACAAAAGATCTCAAGAGGGTTCTGAATGGAAGGGACCACTCCTAAGTCGTCGATGAATTTCTTCATCCATGCAGCTTCCTGAGCTGCCAATGAGGCGGCAATGTACTCCGACTCTGTAGTGGATAACGCAACAACTTCCTGTTTCACACTCTTCCAAGAGACCGCACCACCATTTAACATGAATACATAACCGGATTGTGATCGAGAGTCATCTCGATCAGTTTGGAAACTCGCGTCCACGTAACCTTTTACAGCGAGTTCCTCCTCACCAGACCCATATATTAGAAACATATCCTTAGTCCTTCTAAGGTATTTCAATATACATTTAACCGCAGTCCAATGACTATTTCCTGGGTTATTCTGGTATCTACTTGTCAAGCTTAGAGCGCATGACACATCCGGTCTAGTACATATCATTGCATACATGATAGACCCAATAGCTGATGCGTATGGGACTTTCTTCATTCTCTCTTGCTCATCTTTTGTGGTAGGACACTGAGATGAACTGAGAATGGTTCCCTTTTGAATAGGTACCAAACCTTTCTTAGAGTTTTCCATCTTGAACCTTTTCAAGATTTTATCAATGTATGTACTTTGACTTAAACCTATCAATCTCTTGGATCTATTCCTATAGATCCCAATCCCCAATATGTATTGTGCTTCTCCAAGATCCTTAATGGAGAAGCAACTCTTTAGCCAAGTTTTGACTTCTTGCATTGTGGTTATATCATTCCCAAATAATAATATATCATCCACATATAGCACAAGGAACATTATGGAGCTCCCACTAGCCTTCTTGTATACACAAGCTTCATCACCATTTTTAATGAAGCCAAATTTCTTTGCCTCTTCATTAAAACGATGATTCCACATCCTAGATGCTTGTTTCAATCCGTAGATTGATTTCTTTAACTTGCATACCTTTTTAGGATTTTTCGGATCAACAAAACCTTCGGGCTGTACCATATAGACATCTTCCTCAAGATACCCATTTAGGAAAGCGGTTTTGACATCCATTTGCCAAATTTCGTAATCATAATGAGCAGCGATGGCAAATAATATCCTAATAGACTTTAGCATTGCCACAGGCGAAAAAGTTTCATCATAGTCAACCCCTTGAGTTTGAGTGAAACCCTTTGCTACAAGTATAGCTTTGTATGTATCCAAGTTTCCATGTATGTCGGTTTTCTTCTTGAAAAGCCACTTGCAATCAACTAGCTTAGAGCTAGGAGGTTGCTCAACAAGTTCCCAAACTTGGTTTTCATACATGGATTGCATCTCGGCGTTCATGGCTTCCTGCCATTTATCTTTATCAATCCTTGATAAAGCATCTTTGTAGTTTGTCGGTTCATCCAAATCAAACGTATAGCAACCATCCACGAGAAACCCATATCTCTCGGGAGGATTACTAATCCTACTAGATCTTCGAACGTCTTGTGTACTTTGATCATCCACATGATCATTTTCAACATCCTCATGTTGAGTGCTAGTGTCAACCAATTGTGTATCATCGGCTTGATCTTGTACCTCTACAAGATCTATTTTCCTTTCACCATTACCTTCCACAAGGAACTTGGTTTCAAGAAATTCCGCTTTCCAAGCTACAAATACCGTTTGCTCGGATGGATCATAGAAGTAATATCCCATGTCATCTTTGGGATATCCTATGAAGATACACTTTGTGGATCGAACATGTAGCTTATTTGCTACATAACGCTTAGGATAAGCTTCACATCCCCATACTTTCAAGTATGAAAGAGAAGGAGGTTTTCCAAACCACATCTCATGAGGAGTTCGTTCCACTTTCTTGGTTGGGGCCATATTTAAAATACGAGCCGCGGAGCTTAGACAATAACCCCAAAATAATAGAGGTAACGAGCTTCTTGCCATCATAGATCGAACCATATCCATTAGGGTTCGGTTCCTCCTTTCGGAAACTCCATTAAGTTGGGGTGTTCCGGGTGGAGTAAGTTGTGAGATAATCCCACAACTCTTAAGATGATCTTGGAAAGCATCGCTTAGGTATTCACCTCCTCTATCGGTACGAAGTACCTTGATTGTCTTATTGAGTTGATTTTGTACTTCGTTTGGTATTCTTTGAATGCTTCAAACGTTTCGTCCTTGTGTCTTAATAAGTAGACATATCCAAAACGACTAAAGTCATCAATGAAAGTAACAAAGTATCTTTCACCATTCCTAGTCATGGGTTTAAAGGGTCCACATACATCCGAATGTATTAATCCCAATAAATCTTTAGCCCTTTCATAAGTCCCTTTGAAAGGTGCTTTAGTCATCTTGCCTTGTAAACAAGATTCACATACATCAAACGAATCCATTTCATTTGATTTCAAAAGTCCATTCTTTTGAAGTGTATGCATTCGGTTCTTGTTTATGTGACCAAGGCGACAATGCCATAAATAGGAATCACTCAAATCCCTTTTGAGTTTCTTGGTGCTTGTATGGTATATAGAGCTCGATGATGCGTCATCATGAACCAATTCATAAATTCCATTTGAAGGCGAAGCCTTGAAATAGAATACATTATCTTTAGAAACATGAATATCATCATCAATAAAATTAACAACGTAACCACATTGTTTTAAGCGAGAAATAGAAATAATGTTTCTACACAAATCCGGAGCATACAAAACATTTTCTAAAATAAGCTCCAATCCACTTGGAAGCTTCAAAACAAATTCTCCTTGAGCTTTAACATGCACCTTTGCACCATTGCCCATATAGAGACTTGATGTTCCCGCCTTATGATCACTAGGAATGGCACCCGCGGGTAACGGGCACGGGTTCTATATACCCGCGACCCGCCCGTCGGGTTTCTTTTTTGCACGATGAAACCCGTTACCCGCCCACGGGTAAAAACATTTTGCCCATGCCCGTGACCCGCGGGTACCCGTGACCTGCGGGTAACCCGCGGGTAATAATAATATACAATTTTTTATTAGAAAATTCAAATAATTTTATTAATTATAAAATCATATGTACAAACTATATGTATAATGACGTGAAAAATAAGTTTTTTACATGTATATAATATTATATTTTTAATCATTATTTAAATACTAGTAAAATAGCTTTTAAATTTAATAATTGTAATTATTTATTCATGGGTAAATTAAGAAAAGTCTCATGTATTCACGGGTCGGGTTTTACCCGCGACGGGTAGTACATACCCGTGACCCGCCCGCGACCCGTTGGCGGGTATAAATTTTTACCCGTACCCGTGCCCGCGGGTAAGATTTAATAATTTTACCCGCCCATCGCGGATCGGGTACCCGCGGGTCACGGGTTTTTTCTCGCCCGTTGCCATCCCTAATGATCACTTCTTTTGAACCCCTGCAAAGAATTGCAAATATGAGTTCCACATCCCGTGTCTAATACCCATGTATTAGAAGAAGTAATACTAAGCTCTATATATACCATATATATATTACCTGAGGTTTGCCCTGCATCCCTCTTGTCCTTCAACTCCTTAAGATAGACCGGGCAATTTCGATTCCAGTGACCCATTTCACCGCAACCGAAACACGGGTCTTCTTTGGGGTTTGCCTTCTCGGCTACCTTTTGCTTCTTAGCCTTGTTGATGGTTGGGGTAACCATCTTCCCCTTCCCTTTGCCTTGATAGGCGGGTCCCTTTCTCTTAGCCACCTTTGGCTTAGAGGTGTTACCTTTAGACCCACCTTGATCGATCGCTAACACGGGTAAAGCCCTTTTACCCATGCTAGTTTCCGCCGTTCTTAGCATACCGTGAAGCTCACCTATGCTCTTATCCATCCCATTCATATTGTAATTAATTACAAATTGATCAAACCTTTTTGATAGGGAGTTAAGGATAAGATCGGTGGCTAACTCATTAGATATGTTTAGGTTAAGACGGTTAGCACGATCGATAAGGCTTTTCATCTTAAGTACATAAGATGAAACCGATTGGGTATCGTCCATACGACAAGCATGTAGCGCCCGAACCGTTTTGAAACGCTCAACACGCGCTTGTTGGAGGAACATCTCCTTCAATTGAGTTATCATGTCGTATGCACTATGATGCTCGAAATCCTTTTGGAGTTCGGGTATCATAGTCCCAAGCATTAAGCATGAGACTTGAAGGGAGTCGTGGCAATACTTATCGTAAGAGGCCATTGCCTCCACATCATTCTCATCCGGTTGATCGGGAATGGGGTCCTCAAGCACATACATTTTATCCTCTTGTTTGAGGACAATCTGAAGATTGCGGAACCAATCCATAAAGTTTGTATGGTTGAGTTTGTCTTTCTCGAGGAGAGACCGTAACGATAGGTTGTTCATGTTAAGTGGTGCGTTTTGCATGTTGTTGTTGTTGTTATTAGCGGCCATCTACAAAATTCAACAAAGTCCTTTTAAGTATCGATTTTAAATTTAATGAACAATACCCTTTAAATTTGTTTTATTAAATATTAGAATCCAACGGTAAATCAAATTTCGGTTAGGTGACCTTTATCCCGTCATTTGATTTAGCTAGGTAGTCATAATGACAATTGCAATCCTTTTGCAACTTCTAAGTTATGGGATCATGCAATCCTTTTGCATGGCATATTAATCCCATCAACGCCTATTTGTTCCTCATGCTTCGGTGACCCTAAGTTCATGATTCCCAAATCAAGTCGTCCTACTTGTGTAAACATGTAGACTTAACATACAAGTGGTTAGGTGACCTTTATCCCACATGTATGCGAAGTGTACCTTATTCATATTAGTTCACTCATGACGGTTAGGTGACCTTTATCCCATCAAGAGATTCCTAATATGTCTAAGTGTTTCCACAAAAGGATGGCGTTTAACTTGTTTACCTTGTATTAGTTAAAGGGATTTTAAGTTTTCTACATTCTAGTTTTAGAAAACAAAAGGCTATACACCAACATGCATTTGGTGTGTAGTGTTTTATGAAAAACCTATTTTCATGTCCTTTTAGTAAACCAATTACTAGTTATAAACCATTTCATTTCCTTTTAAATAAACCATTTTATTTAAGTCTAATAACCAATTATTAGTGTCATTTTGTTATGTTTTATTATAACCATTTATAATGTATTATGCAAGTGTTAACATGTGATAATCTTGTAGCAACCAAACATACAAACATACAAAAACATGCATAACAAAGTGTTCACAATCAAGAGCCATTTTGGTGGACATTTGTTTAGCCAAAAAACAAATGTCACCTAAGAGGGTTAACCAAAGTAAGAGATTTTTAAACAAAATCTCCCACTTAATCTTGTAATCTTCAAATGCTCCATCTTGTAATCTTCATCATGAGTCTTCACTTTCATTTTACAAAATTATATCCTAATACAATTTTTCTAGAAAATGAAATAACAACCTATTCTATTTTTACAAACCAAATAGAATAAATTACATCAACAAATTACAAGATTAATTACAACTTTTACAAACCAAAATTACCAAAATTATTACAACCATATGAATGAATATTACAACCAAGAATAATAACCAAATCATCCAAACATTCAACCACACGGTCTAGGCTCGATTGTGAACAACAACATAACAATAATCTTGGCCAAACTTGAAGTCCAAACCCACTTTTGGAACCCCAAAAATTCGGCCAACACCATAAACCCACCAAAACTCAAAATTTTTACATTCTACTTTCATGCATGTTGGTAGATTGTAAAATAAATGAGTTTACTAGCCAAAAACAAGAAGCATATTAACAAGACTTTGGCTCTAGATACCATTGATGGAATACCACATGTAAACAAAGTCACAAAACCCATTTTCATATGTATGTATTCGTGTATATATGTGTATGTCAAGCGGAAGCAAAATTTACTTCAAGAACATGTGTATTTTAACCTTTTAAAATGTATTCCATTTATAGATCTAGTCTTGAAAATATACTAAAATGTAAATAGAACTAGTTAGGGTTTTATACCTTCTCCTTGAAGGAGGTTGAAGTAGCAAGATGAAGATGATGAAGATGAAGCTAGTTTCTAACTTGAAACCTCAAATCTTGTATACCCACAAGCTATGTAATCAACACCACCTTTGGTTAGGATTTGCAAGACACCAAAATACAAGCAAAAATCAATGGAAGAACCCTCTTCCTAGCTCCAAAATTTCGGCCAAAAAGGGGAGAAAAAGGAGAGCTTTTGCTAATTTGAAATGCTAGTGAATGTACCAAGTAACTTGTGCAAGATGCATGCTTTGATATATGTACAAAAGTAATTGTAACAAGCAAGCATGGGGCTTCCTTGGAACCCACCAAAACCGCCACCCATGTGGCCCCCCCCTTTTTTTATTTATTTTTCTTTTATAAAACAAAAGGGTGCATTTTGTTACTTGTGATGTACATATATATATTTATAAGCCTTTTCTAAATAATATGTACATGTAATAGTTTAATAAAATAATTAAACTTATGTATATAATTATCCAAATAATTATTACAAGCATTTTAATCTTTTAGAAAACCAATTTCTAAAGTCTAAGTGTCAAGTATCAGTTTTAATGAACCAATCCTTAAAACAAATACATTAAAAGTGTTGATAGCTTGTTATTGGGTATGACCCGACTTGGATCATAACATATTAGCCACATTAATCAATTATGTCTCTCGGGCATACGAATTACCTTCAACTATATATATATATATATATATACATTTTAACTGAGTCGTTAAATCATCGTTAGTCGTTACATGTAAGTGTTGTTTCGAAACCTTTAAGTTAACGGCCTTGTTAAATGTAATTAATCCCATTGTTATTATATCTAATGGGATGTTAAATTGTTATATTATCATGATAACATAGTGTGTTAATATATCTTAATACGATATATAAATATTAAGACGTTATTACAACGATAATCATTACGTATATATATCGTTTCGAAATCCTTAAGTTAGTAGTCTCATTTTATGTATATAGTTCATTGTTAATATACTTAATGAGATACTTAATTATCATTTCATCATGTTAAATATATATATAAGTTCATATATATATTATCATGTTATTTACAAGTTATAACGTTCGTGAATCATCGGACAAGTTGGGTGGTCACACATTTACATAAAATTCGTTTCAATTAATCAAGTCTTAAAAAGTTTGATTGCTTAATATGTTGGAAACATTTAATCATGTAAATATTAATATTGTTCAATATATAATCATGGAAAAATCCGGGTCATGACAGTACCTACCCGTTAAAGAAATTTCGTCCCGAAATTTGAAGTAATACCTATTCAATTGGCGGTGTTTGTAAACAGCTGTGGATATTTCTGTTTCATCTGGTCCTCTCTTTCCCAAGTGAGTACAGGACCTCTTCGAGCATTCCAACGAACCCTAACTATAGGTATGTTGCTTTGCTTGAGCCGTTTGACTTCACGATCCATGATTTTGACAGGTTCTTCTATAAAATGCAGTTTCTCGTCGATTTGGATTTCTTCAAAAGGAACAGTGAGGTCTTCTTTTGCAAGGCATTTCCTTAGGTTCGAAACGTGAAAGGTATTGTGTACTCCAGCAAGTTGTTGTGGTAGCTTAAGTCGATAAGCCACCGGGCCAATACGTTCGATGATCTTGAATGGTCCTACGTATCTTCGGTTCAATTTACCCCTCTTACCAAACCAATCACACCTTTCTGAAATGCCCCGTTCATATTAATTATAAACGTTTCATATTAATTGATTTCTTTGCGAGGTTTTGACCTCTATATGAGACATTTTCAAAGCTTGCATTCATTTTAAAATAACCATAACCTTTATTATTGAATAAAGGTTTAAAAGCATAAGTTTTGATTGTCGATCAAAGACAATCTCCTCAAAATACATGTATTTTACACACACCATTACATACTTGCCAACAATATATTACAAATACAATTCCCGAATGCAAGTTTATTTATTTAGAATAGCATGATGACTCCAAATCTTGACGTTGAGTAAACATGCAATAGCGGAAGCTTTCTACTAATCAGCTGAGAATAAACATGCTTAAAAAGTCAATAAAATTGTTGGTGAGTCATAGGTTTAGTTTCTATATAATAATCATAACATTTAATAAGCCACAAGATTTTATTTAATTAAATAAGCAGGATCATTATGAAAGGACCCGTTCATATACATTATAAACGATTCACAATAGTTGATTACATCGCGAGGTATTTGACCTCTATATGATACATTTTACAAACATTGCATTCGTTTTTAAAAGACAAACTTTCTTTACAACAAAAGTTAACGGCATGCACACCATTTCATAATACATCCAACTATAATTGGCTTAATAATAATCTTGATGAACTCAATGACTCGAATGCAACGTCTTTCAAAATATGCCATGAATGACTCCAAGTAATATCCTTAAAATGAGCTAATGCACAGCGGAATATTTCTTTAATACCTGAGAAAAAAACATGCTTTAAAGTGTCAACCAAAAGGTTGGTGAGTTCATAGGTTTATCATAACAATCATTTCAATATATTAATAGACCACAAGATTTCCGTTTATAAATATATGTACACTCGCAAGTGTATAAAAGTATTCTATAAGTTGTAGGCACCCGGTAACAAGCCTTAACGTTCATGTTTTACCCTCTAAAGTACACCAGATCAGGTGTGTTTAAAATAACCTCGAAGTACTAAAGCATCCCATAGTCAGGATGGGGTTTGTCAGGCCCAATAGATCTATCTTTAGGATTCGCGCCTACCGTACATAGACAAGTAGTTTAATGTTACCAAGCTAAGGGTATATTTCTGGTTTAAACCCACGTAGAATTAGTTTTAGTACTTGTGCCTATTTCGTAAAGCATTTATAAAAACAGCGCATGTATTCTCAGTCCCAAAAATATATATAAAAGGGAGCAAATGAAACTCACAATACTGTATTTTGTAGTAAAAATACATATAACGTCATTTAATAAGTGCAAGGTTGGCCTCGGATTCACGAACGTATCAATATAGAGATTCAATATTGCAGGAAAGTACGTAGACGCAACGGAGATGATAAACACTAGATTGACCTCACGAGCATACCCATGAACCATACCCATCACCTCCATAGCTATAACCCATAATTTCCTTAGCTTCGACTCATTCAAAAAAACTATTTTGAAATCACTCGGACAGCACTCCGTCGTAATATTTTATGTATACTAATAATATCTTGAAATAATACAGAGCAAATATATATATTTATATATATAAATCGAGTGAGAGAGTTTAGAGAAATATATTTTCAAGTTTCTATGAAATAATGAAACCTACTTAATTCTATTTATAATAGATTTTTGAATTATTAAAGTGAATTATTAAAGTATGAATTATTAAAGTGAATTATTAAAGTATGAATTATTAAAGTGAATTATTAAAGTATGAATTATTAAAGTGAATTATTAAATTATGAATTATTAAAGTGAATTATTAAATTATGAATTATTAAAGTGAATTATTAAAGTATGAATTATTAAAGTGAATTATTAAAGTATGAATTATTAAAGTGAATTATTAAAGTATGAATTATTAAAGTAAATTATTAAAGTATGAATTATTAAAGTGAATTATTAAAGTGAATTATTAAAGTATAAATTATTAAAGTGAATTATTAAAGTTAAAGTAAAGTAAAAGTAAAGTAAAGTTAAAGTATAGTAAAAGTATAAAAACTATGTATGTATAATACGCGTATAAATATATATAATATTAATTTAAATTGTTATATATATTTAATGAAATAAAATATAAATATCGTTATATTTATTATACTGGTTAAGTAATGAGTTGTCAAAAGTGATTCTAGATATTTATAAAAGTTATATACATTTTAATAATAAAGTTCTTTTTAAACTAAAAACGTCTTTGTACGTTTGAAAATAGATTAATAGAATATTATGGAAATCAATTCTCCACTAACTTTTGTCTAACTTTCGTAAATGACGCTTTTTGTTTTTATTTATAAATAGATTTACAAATTATTCTGAATATCGTTAAGAGGAATAGATTTTCTCAAATCATAGTGGACCTCTCAACAGAGATTTGTAATCATAATTCAATGTTTCTGATAATTCAACCATTTAATATTTTTTTTTCGTCGAAAATCATATTGAAACAAATACGTTCGTGTAAAGTATTATACGTTTAATACTTTATTAATATTCTCAAGTTATAATATATATATACATATACATATCTATTTATATATAACGGTTCGTGAATCGTCGGAATTTGGTCGAGGTTATAATGAATGTATGAACACAGTTTAAAATTCTTGAGATTTAACTTAACAAACTTTGCTTATCTTGTCGGAATAATATAAAGATTAAAGTTTAAATTTGGTCGGAAATTTCCGGGTCGTCACAGTACCTACCCGTTAAAGAAATTTCGTCCCCGAAATTTGATAGAGGTCGTCAATACTAACGATGAGAATGTTATTATAACGATTATAGAGTTTTATCATGTTCAAGAAGAATGGATAAAATAATTCGATTACTCGAAGTGTATGAGTGAAGTTATCGTAAATGAATGAAATAATCATTGTCATCCACAGTTAATGCTCTCTTCTATTTGCTATGATTTATACTCCCATTTCTAGTTCGGAGCTTTGTCCTTTCGTTTCTTCTTCTTGCGATTAAGCACCGCTTGTAATGGTCCAGAATTCGTAGATATAAATTTCGGAATGAACATTGTTAATGTTCTAGGAAGAAAATTGTAATGGCACGATTTTGACTTGTCAAATTACCAGAATACCTCGGAAAAAGCCGAATCATCAAGAAATATTTTCTTGATATTTAGAGATCAAAGAGAATACAAGAGTCGTGTAACATAGCACATGATGACGTTATGATCTGTGAATCATCATGTTCCATTTAGAAACTCAGCATGAATTACTGTAATATAATCACGTCGATCAAGTGTCATTATATTATACTAACTCATGCTTCAGCTCCCAACACTTCTTCAAGAATATTCCTATTTGAAACTCGAATGTTTCAGAATTTAGAAACTAAAATAGTTTCTTTTATGATATAATACAGATAGCGCGAAGAGGTAAATGATTTCAGATAAGAATAATTATAAAAATATCTTCAGAAGTATGGATGATATTTATAATGAAAGATACGATGATATCTTAGAATGTCTAATATCAGAGGAAGATGAAGGATATTGTCCGCAGGGGTTTAGATTCATGAGCAAGGTATTCGTTAATGACTTCAACAAGTACTGAATCATTTGGATTCTTTGAAGGCAGGTTCAGCCTTTGTGATTTGTCCACAGCCTCCTTCATACTTTGCTCAATCCGTTTTCCAGTTCCAAAGCTTATCTTTTTCTGAGCTTTGCCAATATACTATCCTTTATCATCCAACTTTTTACTGTTAAGGTCGTTTACAGTTTTTGCTGCTTCATCAGCATTTTTCAAAATTTCGAGAACTGGATCGCAGTTTAGGGTGTTTTTTAGAAATTTCTCATTCAAAGAATGTAAGTCTTGGAGGTAGACGTTGTGTGTATATGTAATTGTTGATGTAGACATGCTGCGAGGTTTCAAAATACTGATTGCTGATTCTCAATAATTGGTATGGCAATTCTTGTTATAAGGTACGAATGAGTATATGATAGGGTTTCGATAATTATAATAATTTTTTTTTTTGGAAAGTCAAAGATCAATGAAGTTGTTGGTAAGTTTATTGCTAATGTGGTGAATATAAACGATTCCCCGGTAACGTTGGCGAAAGGGCAACGTATCTATTGAGGTTATAATAAGACTGTTTTGATTGAGAAGTCGAAGATGACTTGCTGGAGCTGTGACAAAACTGTCTATTTTGAAACGGAATTGAAAAGTTATTTTAGCTAGTAAATGCCAAAGGGTCTAACACGGATACGTGTCGAACTATGACTTGGGTTTTGAGAGTTTTTCAGGTGTATAACTGTGGGTAACATGTGGTTGGATCATCATCTCGATTATTCCTTAGTTGAAGTGTCTTCAGGAATTTCGAAGGGTTTGAGCACATATTGTAATCGTTAATACACATGATGTTCTAACACAGTTTTGAAGTCAAAGTATAGCTTTGAAAGATATAGGAATCTAAGAGTGATGATACTGGTTATATTTCGAATTGAATTATGCGATTTCAAAATCAGAATATGTAATTGAATTTGAATGAGTATGATTGTTTTGATTTATATGAAAGAATGGATATTGTTGTGAAAGTAGGGAGTATAGTTGATGATTGCTGAATCAGTTTCGAAAAATGTAATATATTAATTGTGAATTTATATATCTCTCGGGTATTACCTACCCGTTAAAAAAAAATTTCACAATTAATATTTTGTACAAAAGAAGTTTATTACAGTCTTTATGAAAATATATGTGTATATTTTCTTTAGATGTAACATAGATTTAATGAGTTAATATTAAATTAAACTCATTTGTTTTATGGTTGGAACTAGAATTGAGTAATCCCTAAAACTTTATAAATTGCATAAGTATTTCTTCAATAATATTGAAATTATGAATCATTACTTTGTTATTTGTTGGTTTTCGTGAAATTCTTGTGAACTTCGCAAGGTACGAATGATGTTATTTGAAAAGTTTCGAGTACATCGATGATGAAAGTGTAAAATCAAACATATATTCGAATAATACACTTGATTTATTATGAATTGGATTTTTTATTGAATTGAGACAGAGATTGTAATTAACGATGGTTAAGTTGCGGACGAAGGACGTACATCATTGCATATTTGTAATATGAATTAACTGAGTAGTTAAGATTCACACATAATAGCTTAGTACGGGAAGATTTATTATGGTTTAAAATTTTATACATATAAAATATACATATAAATCTTTCGATTGGAAATGAGTTAATACTTCATAACTCGTTGATACAATATATTTGTTGTTGATTCGTAATGATGTCCACAATGATTCTTGAACTGACAGAGTTTGTGATGTTACAGGTGCTGTTGATTCTGACGATACTGACGGCACTGACTGTGTTGATGATGCTACGGTCCTGTTGATGCTGTTGGTAAAACAATTCTAGCTTGTAAATCGTACACCATTTTCGATCAAAGTTTCTACTCTACCATCTCCGTTCACTCATCCGATTTACGGTCAGAATTAAATAATCTCTAAGATTTTGGAGATTACATAACTGCCGCAGAGATATCTCTTCAATGAAGTTTATGAATTAATACTTCATCGTTTGTTGTTGTTGATATTCCTGGATATTTACAGGGCGTATGACGTTGATGTTTGAGATACATATTGTGATGTTGCGGTGTGGGATGTGGATGTTGTTGTTGTTGGTGGTGATGGTACTGTTGGTGTTGCTGATGGTGGTACTGTTTATGCTGCTGGTGCTGCTGCTGGTCTTTGTAACCTTTGCACCATATTCTCCAAAGCCACTACCCGAGCGCGAAGCTAGTTAACTTCTTCTATTACACCGGGGTGATTGTCAGTTCGAACGAGCGGATAAATAAAATCTAGAATTTGGTGTAGTATGTAATCGTGACGAGATACTCTAGAAATAAGAGAGAAAATGGTGTTTCGGATAGGTTCGCCGGTAAGTGCTTCAGGTTCTTCGCCAAGAGGGCAATGTGGTGGATGGAAGGGATCACCTTCTTCTTGTCTCCAATGATTAAGGAGGCTACGAACCCATCCCCAATTCATCCAGAATAGATGATGACTAATTGGTTGATCCATTCCGGTCACACTGCTTTCGGAACTTGAGTGGGATTCCATTTCGGAATCTGAGGGACTTGAACTAATGACGAATTCCATTTCGTACGATTGAATAAAGAATTTTTCGATATGAAATGATTTTCTGGCTATCGGGTGGTATTCTAATTATATAGAGCAAAAGGTTTCGTTGATTACGGAGGAATTTACGGAATATGTCAGGCAAAGTTTACAGTAACAGATACGCTAAGATATGAATTAGCAGATACGCTAAGATATGAATTTTGTCTATACACTATTCATGCAATCAATGCAATAAGATGTGTCTAGACTAAGAATGATAAGCAGGTAATTTTCGACAAAAATGATGAGCAAAACTTTTGACATGCAGACACGGTCGAAGTCCAGACTCACTAACGCATCCTAACGACTATCAGTTAGACACACTAATGCAGACCTGGTTCGCTAAGACCACCGCTCTGATACCAACTGAAAGGACCCGTTCATATACATTATAAACGATTCACAATAGTTGATTACATCGCGAGGTATTTGACCTCTATATGATACATTTTACAAACATTGCATTCGTTTTTAAAAGACAAACTTTCTTTACAACAAAAGTTAACGGCATGCACACCATTTCATAATACATCCAACTATAATTGGCTTAATAATAATCTTGATGAACTCAATGACTCGAATGCAACGTCTTTCAAAATATGCCATGAATGACTCCAAGTAATATCCTTAAAATGAGCTAATGCACAGCGGAAGATTTCTTTAATACCTGAGAAAAAAACATGCTTTAAAGTGTCAACCAAAAGGTTGGTGAGTTCATAGGTTTATCATAACAATCATTTCAATATATTAATAGACCACAAGATTTCCGTTTATAAATATATGTACACTCGCAAGTGTATAAAAGTATTCTATAAGTTGTAGGCACCCGGTAACAAGCCTTAACGTTCATGTTTTACCCTCTAAAGTACACCAGATCAGGTGTGTTTAAAATAACCTCGAAGTACTAAAGCATCCCATAGTCAGGATGGGGTTTGTCAGGCCCAATAGATCTATCTTTAGGATTCGCGCCTACCGTACATAGACAAGTAGTTTAATGTTACCAAGCTAAGGGTATATTTCTGGTTTAAACCCACGTAGAATTAGTTTTAGTACTTGTGCCTATTTCGTAAAGCATTTATAAAAACAGCGCATGTATTCTCAGTCCCAAAAATATATATAAAAGGGAGCAAATGAAACTCACAATACTGTATTTCGTAGTAAAAATACATATAACGTCATTTAATAAGTGCAAGGTTGGCCTCGGATTCACGAACGTATCAATATAGAGATTCAATATTGCAGGAAAGTACGTAGACGCAACGGAGATGATAAACACTAGATTGACCTCACGAGCATACCCATGAACCATACCCATCACCTCCATAGCTATAACCCATAATTTCCTTAGCTTCGACTCATTCAAAAAAACTATTTTGAAATCACTCGGACAGCACTCCATCGTAATATTTTATGTATACTAATAATATCTTGAAATAATACAGAGCAAATATATATATTTATATATATAAATCGAGTGAGAGAGTTTAGAGAAATATATTTTCAAGTTTCTATGAAATAATGAAACCTACTTAATTCTATTTATAATAGATTTTTGAATTATTAAAGTGAATTATTAAAGTATGAATTATTAAAGTGAATTATTAAAGTATGAATTATTAAAGTGAATTATTAAAGTATGAATTATTAAAGTGAATTATTAAATTATTAATTATTAAAGTGAATTATTAAATTATGAATTATTAAAGTGAATTATTAAAGTATGAATTATTAAAGTGAATTATTAAAGTATGAATTATTAAAGTGAATTATTAAAGTATGAATTATTAAAGTGAATTATTAAAGTATGAATTATTAAAGTGAATTATTAAAGTGAATTATTAAAGTGAATTATTAAAGTATAAATTATTAAAGTGAATTATTAAAGTTAAAGTAAAGTAAAAGTAAAGTAAAGTTAAAGTATAGTAAAAGTATAAAAACTATGTATGTATAATACGCGTATAAATATATATAATATTAATTTAAATTGTTATATATATTTAATGAAATAAAATATAAATATCGTTATATTTATTATACTGGTTAAGTAATGAGTTGTCAAAAGTGATTCTAGATATTTATAAAAGTTATATACATTTTAATAATAAAGTTCTTTTTAAACTAAAAACGTCTTTGTACGTTTGAAAATAGATTAATAGAATATTATGGAAATCAATTCTCCACTAACTTTTGTCTAACTTTCGTAAATGACACTTTTTGTTTTTATTTATAAATAGCTTTATAAATTATTCTGAATATCGTTAAGAGGAATAGATTTTCTCAAATCATAGTGGACCTCTCAACAGAGATTTGTAATCATAATTCAATGTTTCTGATAATTCAACCATTTAAAAAATTTTTTTTCGTCGAAAATCATATTGAAACAAATACGTTCGTGTAAAGTATTATACGTTTAATACTTTATTAATATTCTCAAGTTATAATATATATATACATATACATATCTATTTATATATAACGGTTCGTGAATCGTCGGAATTTGGTCGAGGTTATAATGAATGTATGAACACAGTTTAAAATTCTTGAGATTTAACTTAACAAACTTTGCTTATCTTGTCGGAATAATATAAAGATTAAAGTTTAAATTTGGTCGGAAATTTCCGGGTCGTCACAATTATAACTGCAAAAATCATTCATACGATGAGTCGCCTGGTAACTGACCTTAACATAGAGCGCTTATGATATCTGGCATCATACATTCCATTATTCAAATGTATGACAAGAACCCTTCGAAGTACTAAAGCATTTCCACTATTCGAAAATGGGGGTGGTTGGTGCCCGTAGATCTACCTTTAGGATTCGCGTCAATTAGTTTTTTTCACTAATTCTTAGGTTACCAAGCATAATAATAATAATAAGTACAGATATGTCACGACCCGGAAAATTTCCACTAATTTTGAATCAAACTCTCGATACGATTTAATATTTTTGACAAAATAAGCTAAGTCTGATAGGATTAGTCTCAAAAATTTTGAACTGTTTCATATATTGACCTTCGACTGTTCCCGACGATTCACAAACAACTATTTGTAAATAAATGTGTGTGTGTGTGTATATACATATATATATATATATATATATATATATATATATATATATATATATATATATAATAATGTGAAGTAATAAGAAAATACAAATTTATCAGAAGAACTAAACATGATTAATAACATATACAAGTTAAAATATACTTATTTTATTAATATTATTATTACTTTCATTATCATTAAAATAAATAATAATGCTAAAATTAATATCTGTATTATTAATGTTATTATTTATAACATATAGATATGAAATTTGATACATCATTATTGTTATCATTATTAATAGCATTGTTATTATAATTAGAAGAAAAATTATAAATATGATTATTATCATTACTAAAAAAATTATTATTTAAGATTACTATTATGATTTTTATTACATTTATTACATTTATCATTTTTATTATTAGTATTATGTTATTATTAATATTATTATAATTTCTAATATCTTTATTATTAATAATGATATTAATATTAATAGTATTTATTTATTAATATTAATATATTTATATTATTATTAATAATACTGAATATAATTAATCAAGTATTGACAAAATCTGTTACACATCAACTTTCAGTTTTATCTTTTTCTGACTTAATTTCTTTCGTCTACTGCTTGAGATTGAACATTATTTGATTCTTGTTACAAGTCGGTTTCAATTAATCAAATCATGTTTCTACTTCAATTATGAAACACATTATATATATTTCTAACTATCTCAACCATAGGACACAAACTCTTATCACAAACCGTCACCAAGAACCTCCGGTTCAGTTACCACCGGCCACCACTTCATCATCTTCACCATACCTCTACAACACCATCAAGAACAACCACCACCTAGTGTTTTCATGTCTTTGCAACCGAGACCCAAACACCATGGTTATGTTTTTACTACTATTTCACTATTTCTGTTTCTAAGTCGAGTTAAACATCATCGTGACCTCCATGGTTGCTGTTATCTATTTCTGTATTCTGTCCAAGAACCCCCGAACACACACCATGAAACCTCTATCATCTGATTTCTGTTTCGTTTGATAAAACCAACAAATAAACAATGAAACCCATTTAAAACACCACCCTAATCAAAACCCATCTAACCACCATCATCGCCATCATCACCTTGAAAGCTCACGATCACCATGTACAACCTCACAGCCTTCACCACTACATCATCTCTCTCTCCCCTCTCTCTCTAAAATTCTTGTTAGTAAACAACCTTTCACCATCTTTTGAACAAAACACCCACCACACCATCGAACCTATTTCTTTTCTGTTATAAATCGTGAATCGACACCATCATTGATAAACTGAAACTTGCTGCAGTTTGCCTTCTGTTCGATCGACATCCAACATAAAATCACCACCATGAAAACCTGCAATTTATTACTTCCATTCTGGTTCAACTCAAACCCTATGAATACCTACCGCAACTTCGATGACTGATATACACTTCTGTGATTGTTTCTGTTATTGTACGAAGTTTAAACTCAATAAAACCCGATACTGTTGCTGCTTTATATTTTTCTGTTTTTAATCTATAAAAAAATCATTGATGATGTCGATATTAACAATGATAACGACTGCTGTAGGGTTATTTTCCCATTATCTGATAATCGCTTTATGTATTTTAAATTCCTAATTTAATTCACCGACACCTTCATGAAACCCCGAAATCTATCGGTGGGTTTAAATTGTTATATGTTAGCGGGCTTTGGAATACAATAATATTGGGCCGGTTATTATATGTGATTGAGGATAGGGCTGTGTCCTATTTTCGTTGGGCTAAGAAACGGACTGCGTTGATTAATGTTGGAGATAGAACAGAATGAAAGGATTATATAGATTTCAGATATCTATTTAAACAGAAAAATGAAATGGCTTAGATGGTTAAGGTATTGGTGGGTGAACGAGAGGTCACGGGTTCGAGCCCCGGTGATGACATATATTTTTTAAAAGCCTGTTTTGCTGAGGTAGAAGCTCTATTTTATTATTATTATTATTATTATTATTATTATTATTATTATTATTATTATTATTATTATTATTATTATTATTATTATTATTATTATTATTATTATTATTAAAAGTAGTACTTTTAGTAAAATTATCATTAAGTACTATTAGGATTACTATTATTATTATTAACAATTGTATTATTTTTAGAGACATTATTATTTTTATCTCAATTATTATTATTATTACTATAAAAATTATTATTACCAATATTAATATTAGTATTATTATCATTATTTTAGTATTATCATAATTATTATTTTAACAAATAAAAGATATTTATATAAGAAAATATAGTTATTACATATATCATAAGTATATCTAATTTACTATTTTAATACAAAAACAACATATAAATATATATATAGTTATATGTAGCATTTGAAATAATAAATACATGACTATTTTAAATAAGTAATATATTATATGATTAATAAATATAAACCGAGTTGAATACCATTATATATTCATTATACGTGTTAATATATATACTTGATATAGGATTGTGAATCCAAGGCCAACCTTGCATTGTTCAATATAGTCATATGTATTTTTACTACAAAATACAATTGGTGAGTTTCATTTGCTCCCTTTTTAATTGCTTTTGCAATATATATTTTTGGGCTGAGAATACATACGCTGCTTTTATAAATGTTTACGAAATAGACACAAGTACTTAAAAATATATTCTACGTTGAGTTGTACCACTGGCATATTTCCCTGTAGCTTGGTAACTACTATTTACATGGGTATTGTAAACGCGAATCCTGTTGATAGATCTATCGGGCCTGACAATCCCAACCAGACTGGACGACCAGTATTCAACGGTTGCACAGTACTTCATTTTGTAGGCTACACTTGGTACAGTGTAGTGAGATTTCATAATAAAGGGAATATGCGACGTTGATTAATAGTTAAGTATGGTTACCAAGTGCTCAACCACTTAGAATGCTTTACATACACTTGCGAGTGTATTATGTTTATGATTATGAAATCTTGTGGTCTATTAATATATTAAAAAGATTGTTATGATAAACCTATGAACTCACCAACCTTTTGGTTGACACTTTTAAGCATGTTTATTCTCAGGTACGAATTAAATCTTCCACTATGAATTTGCTCATTTTAAAGACATTACTTGGAGTCGATCATCGCAATGGGACCAAATGTTGATGATTTCGTCCAGGGGGATAAGGACGGGTCTTCACAGGTGGTATCAGAGCGGTGGTCGTAGCGAACCAGGTCTTGCATTAGTGTGTCTGACTAGGAGTTGTTAGGATACATTAATGAGTCTGCACTTCGACCTAGTAGTTGTTAGGTTATATTAGTAAGTCTGGACTTGAACCTGGTTTGTATGTTAAAAGTTTTTGCTTACCACCATTTGTCGAAAAATATCTACTTATCATTTACAGTCTCGACACGTCTTATTGCAATTAGTGCATAGATGGTGTACAGACAAATTCATATCCCATCACATTAAATCTTGTCTGACATGTTTCCTTAATTTCCTCCGTAATTTACGGGATCTTCTGTACTATATTTAGGTATTCTATGCAATTAGAATATCATCCGATATCCGAAAATCATTACATATCCAAAAATCCTTTATCTAACCGTACAAGACGAAACTCGCAACCAGTTCAAATTCTTTAGATTCCGACAGCTATTCCGATATGGATTTCGACTCAAGCTCCGAAGACAGTGTAACCAGAATGGATCAACCAATTAGTCATCACCAATTCTGGATGAATTGGGGATGGGTTCGTAGCCTACTTAATCATTGGAGGCAAGAAGAAGGTGATCCCTTCCACCAACCGAATTCATCTCTGGGTGAAGAACCTGAAGCACTTACCGACGAACCTGTCCGAAACACCATTTTCTCTCTTATTTCTAGAGTATCTCGTCACGATTATATATTACATCAAATTTTAGATTTTATTTATCCGCTCGTCCGAACCGACAGTCACCTCAGTGTAATAGAAGAAGTCAACGAGCTTCGCGCTCGGGTAGTGGCTTTAGAGAATATGGTACGAAGGTTACAAACGCCAGCAGCAGCACCAGCAGCATAATCAGTACCACCATCAACAACATCAACAGTACCATCACCACCACCAACATCAACATCCGCATCCCACACCTCAACATCAAAATCTTTACCACTAACACAACATCATACGCCCCATATATACCAATGAGTACCAACAACAATGAACAATGAAGTATTGAACCATAACTTCATTAATATTCTGCGAAGAATATGTGGTTTCAAAAAGTTTTAGAGATTACTTATTCTAGCTCAAACCGAAAAGCAAATGAGTTTAATATTATATTGAATCATTTAATCCATGATTACATCTGAAGAAAATATATATATGAAAGTATATTTTCATAAAGTTTGTAATTAAAAATTCTTTTGTACAAACTGTTAATGGTGAAAATATTTTAACGGGTAGGTAATACCCGAGAAATATTTAGATTTCACATTAATAAGTTGCACTGTACATTCTTCGAATCTGATTCAGCGGTCATTTACTATCCTATGTACATCCACAGATATACGAATCCGTTCACCACAGAATAACCATTTTTACTCAATTTCACCTCCGAATTTTGACCTATCAGAATCCAACAAGTGGCATAATGAAGAAAACATTTGACAAAATAAAATTTGTTAGAAACAAACAAATTAACAATGAAGAATTTTGTTAAGAATCCACGCTAACTGTTCCTAGCTAATTGTTCCTAGCTAATTGATTACATTTTATTTATCGCAATTTAATTATCGCAATTTACATTCTCGCAATTTTATTTATCGTCATTTAATTTCTGTTATTTACTTTACGCACTTTATTTATCGTCATTTAATTTCTGTTATTTATTTTTACGCACTTTAAATATCGGGACACGTATACAAGGTTTTGACATATCATATCGACGCATATATATATATATTATTTGGAATAACCATAGACACTCTATATGCTGTAATGATCGAGTTCGCTATACAGGGTTGAGGTTGATTCTATAATAATATATATACTTTAAGTTGTGATCGAGTCTGAGATGTATACGGGTCACGATACGTATTAATTAAATAATAATATTATATATTAAACTATATATGAATTATTGGACTGTTATTGTGGACTATCAACTATGGACTGCCGACATTGGACAATTAAAGTGAATTAAAATATTGATTATGACGTATGAAACTAAACAATTTTTCAAGTTTGCCACTTTATTTCATCTTAAACCTCATTTGAATCTTGACGATTCCAATCCATTTTCAAATCTTTCATGATTCTTGAAAACACCTCGATCAAGAGAATGAACCAACCTTCATCTATGAAAGAAAAGATTGATGCATATAGTTATGCACCTAAAAAACTCTCGGAAACCTGAGTAAATGTTTAACACGTATCTGTTCTAGTCCCTTTGACATTGTTATTACCGAAGATCGTTTTGCAATCCTTTCCAAAGTAGCCAATTTTGTCACAGCTCCAGCAAGTCAACTCTGACTTTTCATCCGAAACAACCTTATTATAACCTCGATATATATGCGTACTCTTTATTGTTACTGGGGAACCTTTTATATTCCACCATATTACCATCAGCGTTTAATCATCTAAAAACACAATTCTCCTGAAACCACCTCGGTTGATAACCGATGACCCAGATCCGTTAACTTTGAAAATGCTGACGATGCAGCATGTTGTAGATGGTCTTAATGGCCAAAAATTGATGATAAAGAATGGAGTGTTGAAAACGCTCAATAGAAAATTTTAGTACTGAAAAGCGGATTATGCGAAACTATGAAGGAAGCCGTGGGCAAATCACAAAGAATAAGATTGACTTCAAAGAATTCAAATAATTCAATGCCTGCTGAAGTCTTTAGCGAATATCTTACTCCTTACTCTAAACCCTTGCGGACAATAGTCTCCATCATCCTTTGATCTTAGATATTCAAAGATATTATCGTATCTTTTATTATAAATATCCTCGATATTTCTGAAAATATTTTCTTAACTAATCTTATCTGAAATCATTTATCTCTTTGAGCTATCAGTGTTACATCATATGAGAAACTGTTAGTTTCTATATTCTGCGAACCTTCGAATTTAAAATATGAATGTTTTTGAGGTAGTGTTGGGAACTGATGCATGAGTTAGTATAATATAATGACACTTGATCAATGTGATTATATTACAGTAAGTCATGCTGAGTTTCTAATGGAATGTGATGATTCACAGTACCGTTATCATGTGCCATGTTACACGACTCTTGTATTCTATTTAACCTCAAAACATTTCAAGAAAATATTTTCTTGATGATTCGGTCTTTTTCCGGATATTCTGGTAATTTGACAAGTCAAATTGTGCTATTACGGTTTCTTAGAACATTAACAATGTTCATTCCGAAACTTATATCTACGAATTTTGGACCATTACAAGAGATACCAATTGCAAGAAGAAGAAATGAAGGGACAAAGCTCCAAAATAGAAATTGGAGTATAAATCGCAGCAAATAAGGGGGAGTATTAACTGGGGATGACAATGATTATAGAAAACAGAAGCAAGGACTTCGAAGTATAAGAGAAGATATAAAGCCCGATAAGGACACATAAATTACAAATCGTGTATATCAATGTGTATAGCAACATAAAGACACGGGAGGATTAAAAGCACTATAACCCCAAGGGCAAAGTAGAAATAAGCAGACTCCTCTGGTGGAAGTTAGAAAAGGAGAATGATGGTTGTGATAGTAAGGATGAGGACAAAGATTAGGACTGGATTAAGCATTTACACAAACTTTTGAATTTGGGAATTTAGTATAGAAGTGGTGAAAAGCAATGAAATGGAAGAGGTTCATTTATAATGGAAATACCGGACCGAGCAATCAAGGCAGATCGTCGCATTTAATTATAGAAATCTTAATTTCCTTACTCACCGAAGAATCAAATCTTTTAGATTTCGAAGATTTTCTTTATATCCCTTGAATTCCGGAATTCAACCAAGACAACGTCAAAAGTTAAGACGCACCTTATTTTCTAAATTCCACCATGACTACAGCAAAAGTTAAATCTCTATCTTAATCTGTTGTGACAGCTTCACTCGTACGCTTCACCTAACGTTTTATCTATATTACTCAATAATGATAAAACTCTATTTAACAACTCATATTCGTCATGAAAACATTTTTAGTGTTAGCCATGACAACCTCGATCAAATTTCGGGACGAAATTTCTTTAACAGGTAGGTACTGTCACGACCCGGAAAATTTCGACTAATTTTGAATCAAACTCTCGATACGATTTAATATTTTTGACAAAATAAGCCAAGTCTGATAGGATTAGTCTCAAAAATTTTAAACTGTTTCATATATTGACCTTCGACTGTTCCCGACGATTCACAAACAACTATTTGTAAATAAATGTGTGTATATATATATATATATATATATATATATATATAAATGTATGAGTATATATATATAATAATGTGAAGTAATAAGAAAATACAAATTTATCAGAAGAACTAAACATGATTAATAATATATACAAGTTAAAAAATAATTATTTTATTAATATTATTATTACTTTCATTATCATTAAAATAAATAATAATGCTAATTTTAATATCTGTATTATTAATGTTATTATTTATAACATATAGATATGAAATTTGATACATCATTATTGTTATCATTATTAATAGCATTGTTATTATAATTAGAAGAAAAATTATAAATATGATTATTATCATTACTAAAAAAATTATTATTTAAGATTACTATTATGATTTTTATTACATTTATTACATTTATTATTTTTATTATTAGTATTATGTTATTATTAATATTATTATAATTTCTAATATCTTTATTATTAATAATGATATTAATATTAATAGTATTTATTTATTAATATTAATATATTTATATTATTATTAATAATACTGAATATAATTAATCAAGTATTGACAAAATCTGTTACACATCAACTTTCAGTTTTATCTTTTTCTGACTTAATTTCTTTCATCTACTGCTTGAGATTGAACATTATTTGATTCTTGTTACAAGTCGGTTTCAATTAATCAAATCATGTTTCTACTTCAATTATGCAACACATTATTTATATTTCTAACTATCTCAACCATAGGACACAAACTCTTATCACAAACCGTCACCAAGAACCTCCGGTTCAGTTACCACCGGCCACCACTTCATCATCTTCACCACACCTCTACAACACCATCAAGAACAACCACCACCTTGTGTTTTCCTACCTTTGCAACCGAGACCCAAACACCATGGTTATGTTTTTACTACTATTTCACTATTTCTGTTTCTAAGTCGAGTTAAACATCATCGTGACCTCCATGGTTGCTGTTATCTATTTCTGTATTCTGTCCAAGAACCCCCGAACACTCACACCATGAAACCTCTATCATCTGCTTTCTGTTTCGTTTGATAAAAACAACAAATAAACAATGAAACCCATTTAAAACACCACCCTAATCAAAACCCATCTAACCACCATCATCGCCATCATCACCTTGCAAACTCACGATCACCATGTACAACCTCACAGCCTTCACCACTACATCATCTCTCTCTCCCCTCTCTCTCTAAAATTCTTGTTAGTAAACAACCTTTCACCATCTTTTGAACAAAACAACCACCACACCATCGAACCTATTTCTTTTCTGTTATAAATCGTGAATCGACACCATCATTGATAAACTAAAACTTGCTGCAGTTTGCCTTCTGTTCGATCGACATCTAACATAAAATCACCACCATGAAAACCTGCAATTTATTACTTCCATTCTGGTTCAACTCAAACCCTATGAATACCTACCGCAACTTCGATGACTGATATACACTTCTGTGATTGTTTCTGTTATTGTACGAAGTTTAAACTCAACAAAACCCGATACTGTTGCTGCTTTATATTTTTCTGTTTTTAATCGATAAAAAAATCATTGATGATGTCGATATTAACAATGATAACGACTGCTGTAGGGTTATTTTCCCATTATCTGATAATCGCTTTATGTATTTTTAATTCCTAATTTAATTCACCGACACCTTCATGAAACCCCGAAATCTATCGGTGGGTTTAAATTGTTATATGTTAGCGGGCTTTGGAATACAATAATATTGGGCCGGTTATTATATGTGATTGAGGATTGGGTTGTGTCCTATTTTTGTTGGGCTAAGAAACGGACTGCGTTGATTAATGTTGGAGATAGAACAGAATGAAAGGATTATATAGATTTCGGATATCTATTTAAACAGAAAAATGAAATGGCTTAGATGGTTAAGGTATTGGTGGGTGAACGAGAGGTCTCGGGTTCGAGCCCCGGTGATGACATATATTTTTTAAAAGCCTGTTTTGCTGAGGTAGAAGCTCTATTTTATTATTATTATTATTATTATTATTATTATTATTATTATTATTATTATTATTATTATTATTATTATTATTATTATTATTATTATTAAAAGTAGTACTTTTAGTAAAATTATCATTAAGTACTATTTGGATTACTATTATTATTATTAACAATTGTATTATTTTTAGAGACATTATTATTTTTATCTCAATTATTATTATTATTACTATAAAAATTATTATTACCAATATTAATATTAGTATTATTATCATTATTTTAGTATTATCATAATTATTATTTTAACAATTAAAAGATATTTATATAAGAAAATATAGTTATTACATATATCATAAGTATATCTAATTTACTATTTTAATACAAAAACAACATATAAATATATATATATATATATATAGTTATATGTAGCATTTGAAATAATAAATACATGACTATTTTAAATAAGTAATATATTATATGATTAATAAATATAAACCGAGTTGAATACCATTATATATTCATTATACGTGTTAATATATATACTTGATATAGGATTGTGAATCCAAGGCCAACCCTGCATTGTTCAATATATTCATATGTATTTTTACTACAAAATACAATTCATTTGCTCCCTTTTTAATTGCTTTTGCAATATATATTTTTAGGCTGAGAATACATGCGCTGCTTTTATAAATGTTTACGAAATAGACACAAGTACTTAAAAATATATTCTACGTTGAGTTGTACCACTAGCATATTTCCCTGTAGCTTGTTTATGATTATAAAATCTTGTGGTCTATTAATATATTAAAAAGATTGTTATGATAAACCTATGAACTCACCAACCTTTTGGTTGACACTTTTAAGCATGTTTATTCTCAGGTACGAATTAAATCTTCCGCTGTGCATTTGCTCATTTTAAAGACATTACTTGGAGTCTATCATCGCAATGGGACCAAATGTTGATGATTTCGTCCAGGGGGATAATGACGGGTCTTCACAAGATATCCGGTATAACAAAAAAATTGTAGAATGTAGTTTCATGAACTTGTGCTTATTTTGTAAAACATTTATAAATTTGCATGTATTCTCATCCCAAAATAATTTAGATAGTAAAAATGGGACTATAACTCACTTGTGATGATTTCCGAATAGATGGTAATAAGACTTGGCCTTTGACAAATTCACGAACCTAATAATAATATTCTTGTGTCAAGATATATATATATAATTAATATTTCATACTTATAATATTTGTGGTAATTTTAATTGTCCATTATTAGTAGTCTAATGTTCGTAGTCCAATAGTCCGATAGTCCAACAGTATAAATATATATATAAATATAAATGCGTATATTGTGTTAGAATTTACTAACACTATAATATATTGTCTTAATATAATAAGACACATAATATGTATATTGTCTGAAGCAATCCGCGATCCATTGTATACATGTCTCAGGTTCGATCACAACTCAAAGTATATATATTATGTTGGAATCCACTTCGACCCACAGCTAACTCGAGATTACTGTCAATGGTGTCTTATAGTTCGTTCCAATAATATATATAGAAGAAGTCAAAATGATATGTCAAAACTTTGTATACGAATCCACGGTGATCAAGTCACATATATATATATATATATATATATATATATATATATATATATATATGGTGCCTTACGATCTTTATTAAGACTATAATATATTGTCGTAGAACTTAATCACGACTATTATAAATTGTATTTCCATAAGTTCGGGAACAAGACATGTATAAATACATGTAAGATACAAGGTAAGTTAGCTAGGATAAGGTTAGCATCCATTTTTATTAATCAAAACCGTAGCTAAAAATAAACAAAAATATCCAATTTTGTTTTACCCATAATTTCTTCGTTACAAATCCGTTTTGAGTGATTCGACTTGCCATAGTTTTGTATTAACCCGTTATTTATTAATCTAAACAGAAAAAGTATATGTTTATAGTCGAAAATACAGCTTAGGTGTCAAATACAAGAAGATAGTCATATCCGTCGTAAGAACGACATCTTGATGACTCTTTTGAAAAACATACTTCCAATTAGAGTTTAACCATGGATTTTGGATATATTTCATATCCATATTTTCACCAAAGGAAATATTTTAATTCAAAGTTTAAGATAGGTTTTTAAAATCAAACCCAAAACAGCCCTCGATGATCTATGATGGCGTATATTCAGTTTTAAGGTCTTCTTCGTGTTTACAAGTTTTATATCCTTATGTTAGCTTGAAATACTGTCATAATACATGTGTTGAAGTATTTTAAAAGTCAAGTTAGAAGGATTAAGTTTGTTTGTGAACAAGTTTAGAATTAATCTAAACTATGTTCTTGTTGTTGTAAGTTATAAACTCATAATAAGATAGCTATATGGATATGAATCTAAAAAGATTATGAAGAAGGTGACTACCTCAAATTAAATGAAAAAAGTTGCTAATAAAATAAGATGATAATATTGTGATCAAAGATATCCTTGATGGCTTGTAATCCTTGGAGTAGAATCATAGAATGAACAAAAGTTCGAATAAGATTTCTATCTTGAATTAAGATAGTTATAAGTATATGAACTGAACCAAAGCTTATATATGATTCTTACCTCGATAAAGAGGAGTAGATGAGTTAACAAAGTGTTCTTGAAGCTAGTTTATGATCAAAGTGAATGAAGATTTTTTAGTACTTGAAGTATGTGTGTTTAAAGAGTGTTTAAAGAGTAAGAAATGGAGAGAATACTTGAAGTTCTTGTGTGTGAATATTATGAGAGTGAAGGTAAGTTAAATAGCTGATATAAATGAGTAAAAAGAGTGTTAAAAGTCGTGGTTCATGTATATGGTTAAGAGACTTTATCAAAATTTGGAATATAGTATAATAATACAAACTAGAAGTTAAATGTTGGTTCCCACAAGTCTCCATCATGTTTATCCTTGTCTTATAACTCATAGGTCTGCTAAGGATGCTATAATTGATATTTCATATTGGTATATACTCATAGTATTTAAGTATGGAAGCTGGGTATGATACGGGTGTAAATACCGAATGAATACGAATAGAATTCTTGATGGAATTGAATGAGATTATGAGTATACGTATCTTTGTTGAGTATAAGTATGTTAGTATATATATTTAAGTCGTTCAAAAGTGTATTAATATATATTAATACAATACATATACATACATATTAATTTAGAAGTTATTACAACGTTAATCGTTATATATATGTATATAGTCTTGAAGTCTTTAAGTTAGTAATCTCATTTTATGTATATAACCAATTGTTAATATATGTAATGATATACTTAAATATCATTTAACAATCATGAGTATATATTTATATTCGTATATACGTCATTAAATAATTATTACGAATTATGACGTTCGTGAATCGTCAGACAGACGGGGTGGCCAAATGTTTGTATAAAATTCATTTCAAATAACCAAGTCTTAATGAGTTTGATTGCTTAACATGTTGGAAACATTAATTATGTAAATATTAATCTTCTATATATATTAACGGAAAAATCCGGGTCTTTACACTTTCCAAGGTGACACCTTTAACATAACCATGTCATCAGCCTGAAATTCTAACGGCTTCCTTCGAACATCAGCATAGCTCTTTTGACGACTTTGGGCGGTCTTCAATCTCTCCTTGATTTACATAATCTTTTCAGTAGTCTCCTGTATGATCTCGGGACCAGTTAATTGTCGGTCTCCTACCTCATTCCAACAGATAGGAGATCTACACTTCCTTCCGTAAAGTGCTTCAAATGGTGCAGCGTTAATACTCGTATGGTAACTATTGTTATACGAGAATTCTACTAATGGTAGATATTTATCCCATCCATTTCCGAAATCGATCACACATGCTCTAAACATGTCTTCAAGAGTCTGAATGGTCCTTTCACTTTGCCCATCGGTCTGAGGATGATATGCAGTGCTCATATCCAGACGAGTCCCTAGAGCTTCATGTAGTGATTGCCAAAACCTTGATATAAACCTACTGATGCGATCGGATATAATGGAGATAGGTACTCCATGTCTTGAAACAACTTCCTTCATGTATAATCGTACCAATTTCTCCATCTTATCCATTTCCTTCATAGGTAGGAAATGTGCAGATTTGGTGAGACGATCGACAATTACCCAAATGGTGTCATAACCCCATGCAGTCTTTGGTAGCTTCGTGATGAAATCCATGGTAATACATTACCATTTCCATTCTGGAATTTCTGGTTGTTGAAGCAGATCTGACAGTTTCTGATGTTCCGCCTTGACTTTGGAGCAAGTCAAACATTCTTCGATGTACTTTGCAATATCAACTTTCAAATTTGGCCACCAAAAGTGTGCCTTAAGATCTTAATACATCTTTCCAGCTCCGGGATGTATCGAGTATCTCGTCTTATGTACCTCATCCAAAACCAACTTTCTTAACCCTTTAAACTTCGGTACCCAAATGCGTCCATTAAAATACCGGGTTCCGTCTTCTCGTATCTCATGTTGCTTGTCTAAACCCTTGCGCATCTCATTTCTAAAGTTTTCTTCAGTAAGAGCTCCTTGTTGAGCCTCCTTAATTTGGGTAGTGAGGTTCGTACGAATCTTCATATTCATTGCTCGTACTCAAATCGGCTCTCTTTCCTTTCTGCTTAAAGCATCTGCTACTACATTTACTTTCCCGGGATGATAGGGAATTTCACAATCATAGTCGTTTATCAGCTCGACCCACCTACGTTGTCTCATGTTCAGTTGTTTTTGATTGAAGATATGTTGAAGGCTTTTATGATCGGTATACACAATATATTTAACCCCGTACAAGTAGTGTCTCCAAATCTTTAATGCAAACACCACTGCTCCTAATTCTAGATCATGAGTCATATAATTTTGTTCATGAATCTTCAGTTGTCGAGATGCATATGCAATAACCTTCTTTCGTTGCATGAGGACACAACCAAAACCTTGTCGCGAAGCGTCACAATAAATTACAAAATCATCGTTTCCTTTAGGTAACGATAGAATAGGCGATGTAGTTAACTTCTTCTTCAATAATTGAAATGCGGCTTCCTGCTCAGAAGTCCATTTGTACTTCTTCCCTTTATGTGTTAATGCTGTCAATGGTTTGGCTATCCGGGAAAAATCTTGAATAAACCTTCTGTAATAGCCAGCAAGACCCAAAAAATGGCGTATTTGCGTCGGAGTCTTTGGGGTTTCCCATTTTTCAATGGCTTCAACCTTCGCAGGATCGACCTGAATTCCTTGACTGCTCACGATGTGACCAAGGAATTGTACTTCCTTTAACCAAATGGCGCACTTAGAAAACTTTGCGTATAACTGTTCTTTCTTCAACAGTTCTAGCACTAACCTTAAATGTTGCTCATGTTCTTGTTCATTTTTGGAATAAATAAGAATATCATCAATAAAGACGATAACAAACATATCCAAATACGGACTGCATACCCGATTAATGAGGTCCATGAATACAGCTGGTGCATTTGTCAGCCCGAACAGCATGACTAAAAATTCATAATGAAGTAGCGTGTCCAAAATGCGGTTTTCGGAATATCTTCTTCTTTGACACGCAACGGATGATATCCCGATCTTAGATCGATTTTAGAGTAAACACGTGATCCTTGCAGCTGATCAAACAAGTCATCAATTCTCAGTAATGGGTACCTATCCTTGATAGTTAACTTGTTTAATTCGCGGTAATCTATACACATTCGGAAGGATCCATCTTTCTTCTTGACGAATAAAATTGGAGCTCCCCACGGTGAAGTACTCGGTCGAATGAATCCACGGTCCAGTAATTCTTGTAACTGGCTTTGTAACTCTTTCATCTCAGACGGTGCAAGTCTGTATGGACCACGAGCCACTGGTGCAGCTCCTGGTACTAGATCTATTTGAAATTCTACAGATCTAAATGGAGGTAATCCCGGCAACTCTTCCGGAAAGACTTCAGGAAAATCTCTTGCCACAGGCACGTTGTTGATGCTCTTCTCTTTTTCCTTCGTTTCGACTTTATTAACATGTGCTAGGATAGCATAGCACCCTTTCTTCAAGCACTTTTGTACTTTCAAGCAGCTAATGAGTTTTAGCTTTGAGTTACCTTTCTCTCCATATATCATTGCTGTCGTTTTATCCTTACGAGGAATTCGAATTGCCTTCTTGGCACACACAACATCAGCTCCTATTTTGGACATCCAGTCCATGCCGACTATTTCATCAAAACTTCCTAATTCTACGGGTATCAAATCAATTTTAAATGTTTCTCCGGCTAACTTTATTTTACAATCACGGCAAATTTTATCGGCTTTAATTAGTTTACCATTAGCTAACTCAATCATGTACTTAGCATCTAGAGGTAAGGATGAACAATTCAATTTAGCATAAAAGTCTCTACACATGTAACTTCTATCGGCACCAGTATCAAATATAATAGATTCTGATAAGTCATTAATGGTAAACGTACCCGTAACAAGCTTCGGGTCTTCACACGTCTCTCTAGCATTAATAACAAATGCTCTTCCCCGTGCAGGTCCGTTATTCTTCTCTGGATTCGGGCACTGGCTCTTAATATGACCCTGTTCCCCACACCCGTAACAAGTAACAGTAGCCAGGGCAGTTCTATTTGCATTGTGACAGGAGTCTTGGTGCCATTTGTATTTGTAACAGGAACCCAACAATCTTCAGCAAGATGACCCCTTCGATTACATTTGTTGCACACCACATTGCAAAAACCAGTGTGATGTTTGTGGCATCTGTTACATAAGGGATTTTGTCCTTTGTAACCTGAACTTGAACCACTACCTGCACCTTGTGTGGTTTCCTGTTTCTTGAGAGATTGTTGTTGGTGACCTCGATCACGGTTTCCATCCCACTTTCTTTTATTATCCGATACCTTGGCATCGGTATTTGATGCGTTCTTATCCAGGATGATCTGATCCATTAGCTCGTTTGCCATGGTGATAGCTTCATGAATTGTATTGGGTTTGGATGCTGTAACATTGGCCTTGATGTTCTTTGGTAGACCATCTTTGTACAATTCAATCTTTCGCTCTTCCGTTGGTACCAATTCAGGACATAACAAGGCTAATTCCATGAATCGCCTGTTATAGTTGGTAAGTTCCGTTCCGACAACTTCCAAATTTCGTAATTCGGCTTCCATCTTTCTAACCTCGTTCCTTGGGCAGTATTCGTTGATTAGCATATTTTTCAATTCCTCCCAAGGAGTATCATATGCTTCATCGCCCCCTACAGCTTTTACATAGTTTTTCCACCATGTAAGTGCACCATCCTGTAATGTGCATGAATCATACTTTGTCCGATCCCCTTCCGCACAACCACTGATTTTAAATACGGACTCCAGTTTTTCGAACCATCGGGTTAAACCGACCGGTCCTTCTGTTCCACTGAATGATGAAGGTTTGCAACCTTGAAATGCTTTATATGAGCATCCAACACGAGGGTTTGTGTTGTTTGCTGCTGCTCTTGCTGCTTCGACCCAAAGCATTCGGTCGTTTACGCGTTGGTTGATAAGCTCCTCAATTTCTTGTTCCGTCATTCGATTTAATCGAGCCATGTTTCTTCAATAAACATATAAGATAATTAATCACATAGAATATTATAGATGTAGCAAGTAATTAATGGTACATCATGGCATATTAATAATATGAACCAATTATTATAAAAGCATTTTCTTCTTATTAGCGTTTTATAATTGTAGCTCGGGTAGTACCTACCCGTTAAAGTTCATACTTAATAGCTAGTACACAAATTAACTACTACAATCATGATAATATTCTATCATGAAAAACTTAATGCATTAATACTTCATGCTTATTCTTTTGGTACAATATTTTACAATAATTCAATACCACTATTTTACATAAAACATATGTAAGATGAAATATAGAACACGATATATTATTATATAAGGAGTGAAGTCGAATAGCTGCAAAAACAGATTAGAAACGACGAGGCTTTCTTGGGAATTCAAAGAAATCTGGGAAATCATAGAATTTTCGCGTCCCTACTATCAGAGTGCGTATTTCAGCGGTAAGTCTAGGTTTTGGTTGGGGTTCAGTAGATAACATTTCTGTAGTATTGGTAAGACATGGTTAACTAGGTGTGGTAGTATCGGGAGCACTTGGTACAATAATTGTTTTATTAATTTTCGGATTTGGAAATTCTGGTTTAGTGACTATAGGTTCCTTTACCTTTTTAAATTCTTTCTCAGTAATCTCTTTTACTTCCTCATCAAGATTGTTTTCAGGTTCTTTCACTTTCGGTTCTTCCGAAAATTGTGAATCTTCCTAAAATGCATCCGACTCCAGGTAATCATCGTCATCAGTTATATAGATGATTGATACACCTTCCCTTGGGCCTTCATCATTATCCGATAAGTCGATGATTGGTACTTTTGCTGGAGATTCAACTTCAGAGTCGCTGAATGTGATAATGAGATTGGTGCTAGAAGTAAACATCTATCACACATTAAATACCACATTAGTGATATATCACATAATATTTACATGTTATAATATTTAATTTCTGACCAAAATGATAAGTAATGGTTTTCAAAAACAAGTTCGGTCAAAGTCCAGAATCACTAATGCATCCTAACAAACATCGGTCAGACACACTAATGCAATTTCTGGTTCGGTAAGACCTCTGCTCTGATGCCAACTAAAACGACACGTCCATATTACTATAAACGCAGTACGTTATTCATTGGTCCCATAGCGAGGTATTTGACCTGTATATGATACGTTTTAGAAAAATATTGCATTCGTTTCATAAAAAGCACACTATTATTATACATAATGCATGTTTTAAACAAGTGGGCGATTATTTAAGAAATAATCCCCATGATACATCGGTTTCCAAATACTACACACGTGACATAACAGTCAAATATAATACATGACAAAGGTTTTATTGAATGCAACACTTCATTTAAACAAAAGCATGAGA
The DNA here is from genome assembly GCF_046630445.1 of Rutidosis leptorrhynchoides. Lineage (NCBI taxonomy): Eukaryota > Viridiplantae > Streptophyta > Magnoliopsida > Asterales > Asteraceae > Rutidosis > Rutidosis leptorrhynchoides. The sequence goes on along the minus strand of NC_092340.1, from coordinate 273,890,716 downwards.
CTCCATGCACAGCTTGCTCAGATAATGCAACAGCGGAAGACTTTCTTAAGGATCTGAGAATAAACATGCTTAAACAGTCAACACAAAGGTTGGTGAGATATATAGGTTTAAAGCTATCATCGATAGAAATATAGACCACAAGATTTCATAGTTACAAACATTTCAATAAAGATATTTTATAAGTTGTTGAGCGCTTCGGTAACCATACTTAACCATTAATGTGGCATATTCCCATTATTATGAAATCTCCCTACACTGTACCAAGTGTAGTAAAAACGAAGTACTATGCAACCGTTTACGACACTAGAGTGACTAGCCCGGTTGGGGTTGTCAAACCCGATAGATCTATTAATAGGATTCGCGCTTACATGTTCTTACAATATGTAAATATTAGTTACCAAGCTATTAGGGAAGATATGCAAAGTGGTACAACTCAACGTAGAATATATTTTAAGTACTTGTGTCTATGGCATAAAACATAAAATGCATGTATTCTCATCCCAAAATATTTGTAGAGTTTAAAAATGGGACTATATACTCACGGTAGTAAAAGTATATTAATAATAAGTTTTCAACTTATTAAAAATATGGCTGTCGTCCATGGATTCACGAACCTATAATAATAATAATAATGATTCAGATAATAATACGACATGTGAATAAAATAAAAAAAGTTCATAGAATTAATTTTTAACATTTTTATGTTAGTAGTCCTTTGTTAGTAGTCCAAAATAGTCCGAAATGTCCAACAGTCCAATAATCGGTATATATATAATCTTAGAATTACCCCCACGATGTATTGTATACGTATTGTCTTTGCATTAACCTAGAGACATATTGTATACGTATTGTCTTAGAATTAACTAAGACGTATTGTGTACGTATTGTCTTAGGATCTATCAAAACGTATTGTATACTTATTGTCATGGAATGTACCAAGATTATTATATATATATATATATATATATATATATATATATATATATATATATATATATATATATATATATATATATATATATATATATATATATATATATATATATATATACAATCTCGGAAGATTATAATATTTTGTTATACTAATGATAACATGTCCAAATATATATAGGAAAAGTTAGCAAGGATATGGTTAATATAGTTTTTACAATATAAATTTCGTCCATACAACATTAATTTTAGCAGATTTTGTTTTGCTCGCCAAATATTCATTACAACTCCGTTTAAAGTGAATAAAAATGCTATGGTTTCATAATTAATTGTAGTATTTAGAACTAAACTGAAAAAGTAGTGGTTTATAGTCGGAGTTACAGGTTACAAGTCATATTTGAAAGAGATAGTCATTTCAGTCGAAAGAACGACGTCTAGATGACCATTTTGGAAAACATACTTCTACTTTGAGTTTAACCATGATTTTTGGATATAGTTTCATGTTCATAAGAAAAATAATTTTCTCAGAAGAATAGCTTTTAAATCAAAGTTTATCATAGTTTTTAATTATCCAAACCAAAACAGCCCGCAGTGTTACTACGACGGCGTATGTCCGGTTTTACGGTGTTTTTTGTGTTTCCAGGTTTTAAATCATTAAGTTAGCATATCATATAGATATAGAACATGTGTTTAGTTGATTTTAAAAGTCAAGTCAGAAGGATTAACTTTGTTTGCGAACAAGTTTAGAATTAACTAAACAATGTTCTAGTGATTACATGTTCAAATCTTCGAATAAGATAGTTATACATATATGAATCGAATGATGTTATGAACATCATTACTACCTCAAGTTTAGTAGGTAAACCTACTGGAAATGATGAAAAAATAACTTGAGCTTTAAAGGATCTTTGATGGCTTGGAAGTTCTTGAAATAGAATCATGACACAAAAACAAGTTCAAGTAAGATTATTACTCGAATTAAGATAGTTATAGTTATAGAAATTGAATCAAAGCTTGAATATGAATATTACCTTGATTTAGAAAGATAACCTACTGTAAATAACAAAGGTTTCTTGATCTTAGATGATTGCTTGGAATGGATTAGGAAACTTGGAAGTAAACTTGTAAACTTGGAAGTGTTCTTGATGTGTTCTTGAGTAATTGTTTTTATGATGATTATAGGTAATAACCAAAGCTTGTATTTAATTATTTTTGCTGGAAAAATAGTAACTTAGACGTTCATGGAAGAGTGTGTGTGTTTTGAGAGAGAATTGGGAAGAAAATTGGAAGTGAAATGGAGTAGGTGGTGAGTGGTGAAGGTGAGTGGGGTTAAAAGGAGTTCTTGTTTTTGTTTCCTTGCTCATAAGTCATGCCAGTTGTCTAATTGTTGGTTCCACATGTTTGTTGACTATCTAGGGCTGCTAAGAGCTGAATTATTATGTGTATATATCAATAGTATATACATCTAGGAGCTGGGTATTGTATGAGTACGAATACAGTTGCATACGAGTAGAATTGTTAATGAAAATAAATGAGAATGCAATTGTAAGTATTTTTGTTAAGTAAAAGTACTTTGATATGTGTCTTGAAGTCTTTCAAAAGTGTACTAATACATCTAAATACACTACATGTATATACATTTTAACTGAGTCGTTAAGTCATCGTTAGTCGTTACATGCAAGTGTTGCTTTGAAACCTTTAAGTTAACGATCTCATTTAATGTTGTTAACCCATTGTTTATTATATCTAATGAGATGTTAAATTATTACATTATAAAGATATTATGATGTATGAATATATCTTAATATGATATATATACATTAAAATGTCGTTACAACGATAATCGTTACATATATGCCTCGTTTCAAAATTCTTAAGTTAGTAGTCTTGTTTTACATATGTAGTTCATTGTTAACATACTTAATGCTATATATAATTATCATTTTATCATATTAAATATAATGTAACAATATCTTAATATGATACATGTGTATTTAGTAAGACGTTGTAATAATGATAATCGTTATATATATCGTTTCGAGTTTCTTAACTTAGTAGTCTCATTTTTATGTATATAACTCATTGTTAATATACTTATGAAGATACTTACTTATCATAATCTCATGTTAACTATATGTATATCTATATATATATCGTCATGTCATTTTTATAAGTTTTAACGTTCATGAATCGCCGATCAACTTGGGTGGTCAATTGTCTACATGAAACTCATTTCAAATAATCAAGTCTTAACAAGTTTGATTGCTTAATATGTTGGAAACATTTAATCATGCAAATATAGTTTTCAATTAATATATAATCATGGAAAAGTTCGGGTCACTACAGTAAGAAGAACAAATATGGTGGCCCAAGTAGATAATATAAGCCTTTAATTGATCGGTTACCACATGCCATAGAATTCGTGTGTATCTGCCTGGCTCCACAAAAATTAAAATAGCATTTACTCACCAAGCAAGTGGGTTATCACCTTCTTTCTTTATTCGAACAGCAATATAAAAAGGAGAAAACTTTCGGTGGTAGCTTGGTAATAGGAACGAGATTAAACAATTTACAACGGCCTATATTGCTGGAAAGGTTTCTTCTTTTTCTTTTATATAACCCTACAGCCACTTCATCATCACTTCATTATCCATTCATCATTTTTAATCATTTTTTGTGGGTGGGTATTGGGTCACGAAAAAAAATAAAACAGCAAAAGGGTTTTGGTTTTTGATTTGATATATGTTTCGTGAATCATAGCTAGAAGTGGGTTACATTTAAAGTAGGTCGGCCAATAAGCGAAAAAGAAAACGCACCCATAACTGTATGGTTTGTTTATTCGCAAGTGGGTTTGGTTTAGTTTTATTTGAACAGTAGTAGGGCTACAACAAACAATATGTAGGCCGTTCCTCTTCAATAAAAAAAATATATCCAACATTTTTGTACCATATTGGTCGGCCACAAATAAAAGCAAAAGAAAAGTAGCATTTTATGAGTGATTACTTTCACTTTGCCACAATATATACGGAGTAATCAACTAAGTTGCAATTACACCGAAAGACAACAAAATTTTTATGTAAGTCTTGGTTGAGTGGGTTTCAAATATTAGAATACAAAAATCGTATAGCAATCGTAGTGAAAGTTTATAGCAACACAGAAGCTGGTAGCAATTAGTTTGGAAGGTGAGGATGGCTGTTTTGTGGTGGTGGTGATCGTGACAATGGTGGTTTCTTGTGCCTGTTGTGAGAAAGAAAAGAAAAGAAAAGAAAAAGAAAAACAAGTATGCGAAGGTCACTTTAAGTGGAGGTGATGGTACTTGGAGTTTCCAAGATGGAAACCGAATAGCATAAGGTGGTTTTGCAGGTGTACGGTTGTAACGACCCGCATTTTTTCGATCATACTATACTTATAAGATTAATATTTACATAAATTAAACCTTGCCAACATGATAAGCAATCCAAATTGTCGAGACTTATATTTCCGAAAAGAGTTTTACACAACGTTTGACCGTCTAGTTTGACCGATGATATCACGAACTATACAATATATGATAATTATACGTTTGTGTATATATATGTATATATACATATTTAACATGATTAATGAATGTTTTAATATCTCATTTTGTATTAATAACAACAAGTTATATGTGTATTTTGAAACTACTAATTTAAGTTTTCAAAACGATAACAATACGTAACGTTATTTGACTTAAATACTTAAGACTATAATGTTTATACATATATTGTATAAGTAATGTATTTAATCACTTTTAAGAACTTAAATACATAAAATCATATAAGTGTATTCACAAAAGATAGCTATATTTGAATCCTCATTCCATTTTTCACAAAATTTCTATACGTATATTTAGAGTATTTGTACTCGTATCATACCTAGCTCCTATACGTATTTACTAATAGTAAATACACATCAAAATCACCACCTAACCAGCCATTATTCATGCCCTTAGAGCTAGGTAATTACTTTTGGATGATTACTTGACTAATTAACAAAAATACAAACTAAAATTTTGTCATGTTATCCTTAAAGATCACATTTTTAGGAGTATATATGTATCATCATTTTTGATTCATTTTTACTTCAATCTCTTAACTAAAAACACACACTCTTTCTTACTCTCTAAACTCCATAACAATCCAGCAAAGTTCCATAAAGATCTAGCTTCAAAAACCATACTAAAACACCATAAGAAAACCATACAAAAACACTTCAAGAAAACCTTCCAAGAACACCAACTTACTTCTAATCTTTCATCCACTTCTATCACCCTTTTGATTCTAGCTTCTTACTCCTCTTTTACAGCAAACTTATCCAAGGAACTTGAGGTAGAATCTATGTTCATAACCTTATTCGATTCATATATATATAGCTATCTTATTTTGTGGTACAAAAGTTTAACAACAAGAACATAGTTTGAATGTTTTCAAACTTGTTTGCAAACTAAATAGATCCTTCTAACTTAACTTTTAAAATACTTCAAGACATGTAACATAACTTATTTATATGTTAATTTAACAAGGTAAAACTTGGTTTTTCAAAGTATAAGTATTTTTAGAAAAATGGTCATTAATTGATTTTGTTGTAACAAAAATGTTTAACTTCATATGTTTCACTAATGTTTCACTTATGCCGTATGATTTTGAATACAAACCAAGGTATTTACAGTTCATAGTCTTAAAGAAGAACTCGATCCAAGAAGATGGCAATTTGAATCAACGAAAACGGATTTGTAACGAAGAAACTATGACCGAAACAAAATTGGTTATCCTAGATCATTTCAACTACGGGATCAATTGGAAAAAAATGATATAAATCACATATTTCTAAGATAACATGATATTTTATATATATGTACTTATAATTCAATTTTATATGGTTCAGGATCACCCGTAAACAACACGAGAAGATTAATCTTAAGATCCCATGATTGTACGCAACACGTCATTTGACAACACCGGTACTTTATGTACGCAACACGTCATTTGACAACACCGGTACCATGGGTCAAGATTAATCTCGACCAATACATATACGATGGGGTTTTATTTATTTCGTTGGGGGTTTTGTTTATTGCGGGTATATTAAACATCTAAAAATGAACCATTAAAAATTGAATTACTAACATCGGACTGCTAACTACGGACTAAGGAATTATTCAAAGTATTAAAAGTATAACAAGTATATATATATATAACGTTTGTTTTAAAATGAAAACATATTGATATATTATATATGGATAGGTTCGTGATATCAACCGGAAGACCGAGTCAAAATATATATATCATCAAGACAAGAGTGAGTATATAGTCCCACTTTTAAACTCTAAATATTTCGGGATGAGAATACATGTATTTTATGTTTTACATTATGGACACAAGTAACTGAAAAATATATTCTACGTTGAGTTGTACCACTGGCATACTTCCCTGTAGCTTGGTAACTAATATTTACAGCGGTAATGTAAACGCGAATCCTGTTGATAGATCTATCGGGCCTGACAACCCCAATCGGACTGGACGACCAGTATTCAACGGTTGCACAGTACTTCGTTTTGTGACTACACTTGGTACGGTGTAGTAAGATTTCATATTAAAGGGAATATGCGACGTGAAAATGTTAAGTATGGTTACCAAGTGCTCAACCACTTAGAATATTTTTATTGAAATGTTTATATACGAAATCTTGTGGTCTATATATATATATTGCTGCGCACTAAACCTATATCTCACCAACTTTATGTTGACGTTTTTAAACATGTTTATTCTCAGGTGATAATTAAAGCTTCCGCTGCATTATGTTGAATCTAAGCAGGATCTTGCGTACGCATATTTGTGTCAAAAATAAAACTGCATACCCAAGGATTTGTGTTGTAAAATATGCTCGAAATCGTGTTGTTATCATTATATGTAAAGTTTGTAAGTCGAAGATTATCGCTAAACGATAATCATTTTTTTATTGTCTAAAGCTTGTACAAAAATAATGGTTTGGTTTGTAATGTATAATATATGCAGTTTTCCTTTTTAAAAAATGTCGCATATAGAGGTCAATACCTCGCAATGAAATCATACGTTATCTAACACGTTCTTATGGTTAAGGACGGGTTATGACATGTGGTATCAGAGCGGTGGTCTTAGCGAACCAGGTCTGCATTAGTGTGTCTAACCGAGAAGCCGTTAGGATACATTAGTAAGTCTGGACTTTGACCGGGTCTGATTTAAAAAAAAAAAAAAACCATTGCTTATCACTGTTGGTTAAAATTTATATGTAAATATTATATAAGTACTAATGGGTTAGTTGTTGTGTGATAGATGTCGAGCTCAAAAATTGTTATCACAATCAACGACTCCGAATCAGAATCTTCAGATGGCGTTCCAGTCATTAACCTGTCCGATGACGAAAATGATATCCTTGGGGAAGATTCACAAATTCCGGATGAACCAACTATAGAGAACCCGGAAAGTGAACCCGAGGAGGAAAGTGAACCCGAGGAGGAAAGTGAACCCGAGGAGGAAAGTGAACCCGAGGAGGAAAGTGAACCCGAGGAAGAAATACAGGAAATTACAAAAGACGAGTTCGAACTAGGAAAGAAACGAAAGGCTAATGAATTAGAAAATCCAAATCCCGAGTTTAATGAGAATGATGTGGCACCAATTCCACTCAACACTACCACCCCTATCCCCGCTATTCCTATTCGTTCTGTCCCGGCATCCAGTTCTTCAGTCCCACAGCCAAAATATAGGCAGACAGTTAGGATAAGCGTTAAGCAAATCTTTGTGTCTAAACGTCCTAGAAAATAGATCAAACGATGCGCTGCCGTATTAAACCATGGGATCATATAATGTTTTGTATAATATTATTAGTGTGGCTTGCTTAATGTTCAATGTAAGATAAGCATATGTAAAATAGTGAAGTGTGAAATGCAATAATTTTCCATGGTTAAGTATTATTTAGATGGTAGTAATTGATTCTGTACTAAGCTATTAAGTATGGACATTAACGGGTAGGTACTACCCTAGATATAATTATAAAAAGCTAATAATAAGAAGAAAAGGCTTTTATAATAATATCTGGTTCATATTATTAATAAGCTATAATGTACTGTAAATATACACTACATCTATAATATTCCATGTGAATAATTATTTTCTTTTCATTCTTATAGAAGAATATGGCGCGATTGAACCGAATGACGGAACAAGAAATCCAGGAACTCATCAATCAGCGAGTGAACGACAGAATGTTATGGGTCGAGGCTGCAAGAGGTGCTGCAATTAACCCAAATCCTCGTGTGGGGTGCACTTACAAAACTTTTCAAGCTTGCAAGCCCTCATCATTCAGTGGAACAGAAGGACCGATCGGTTTAACCCGGTGGATAGAAAAGATGGAGACTGTGTTTAAAATAAGTGGTTGTGTTGAAAAGGACATGACCAAGTATGCATCGTGCACTTTACAAGATAGTGCACTCACGTGGTGGAAAAATTATGTGAAGGCTGTAGGAGGAGATGTAGCTTATGATACTCCGTGGGAAGAATTCAAAACAATGTTAATCAACGAATATTGTCCAAGGAACGAGGTTAGGAAGTTGGAAGATGAGTTACGAAGTCTGAAGGTTATTGGTACTGAAATCACCAACTACAATCAGCGATTCATGGAATTAGTTTTGCTATGTCCTGAATTGGTTCCAACCGAAGAACGGAAGATTGAAATGTACAAAGATGGTTTGCCCAAAAAGGTCAAGGCAAATGTTACAGCATCGAAACCTAAGACAATTCATGAAGCTATAACCATGGCAAACGAGCTAATGGATCAGGTCATCATGGATAAGAAAGTATCCAATACTGATGTGAAGGTATCAGGTAACAAAAGAAAGTGGAATGGAAATTATGATCGAGGTAACCAACAACAATCTTTTAAGAAACAAGAAAACACGCAAGGTGCGGGTAGTGGTTTAAGCTTTGGTTATAAAGGACAAAATCCTTTATGAAACCGATGCCACAAACATCACTCTGGTTACTGTAATGTGGTATGCAACAAATGTAATCGAAAGGGTCATCTTGCTGAAGATTGTAGGGCTCTCGTTACAAATACAAATGGTACCAAGACTCCTGCCACCAATGCAAATAGAACTGCTTTGGCTACCATTACTTGTTTTGGGTGTGGAAAACAAGGTCACTATAAGAGCCAGTGCCCGAATCCAGAGAAGAATATCGGACCTGCACGTGGGAGAGCATTTGTTATTAATGCTAGAGAGGCATGTGAAGACCCGGAGCTTGTTACGGGTACGTTTACCATTAATAACTTATCCGCATCTATTATATTTGATACTGGTGCTGATAGAAGTTACGTGTGTAGAGACTTTCACGCTAAATTGAATTGTTCATCATTACCTCTAGATGCTAAGTACATGATTGAGTTAGCTAATGGTAAACTAATTAAAGCCGATAAAATTTGCCGTGATTATAAAATAAATTTAGCCGGAGAAACATTTAAGATTGATTTGATACCCGTAGAATTAGGAAGTTTTGATGTAATAATCGGCATGGACTGGATGTCCAAAATAGGAGCTGAAGTTGTGTGCGCCAAGAAGGCAATTCGCATTCCTCGTAAGGATAAAACGCCAGTAATGATTTATGGAGAGAAGGGTAAATCAAAGCTAAAACTCATTAGTTATTTGAAAGCTCAAAAGTGCTTGAAGAAAGGGTGGTATGCTATCTTAGCACATGTTAATAAAGTCGAAAAGAAAGAAAAAGAGAAGTGCATCAATGACGTGCCTGTGGCAAGAGATTTTCCTGAAGTATTTCCGGAAGAGTTGCCGGGATTACCTCCATTTAGATCTGTAGAATTTCAAATAGATCTTGTACCAGGAGCTGCACCGGTTGCCCGTGCTCCATATAGACTTGCACCGTCCGAGTTAAAAGAACTTCAGAGTCAGTTAAAAAAATTACTGGATCGTGGATTCATACGACCAAGTACTTCACCGTGGAGAGCTCCAATTTTATTCGTCAAGAAGAAAGACGGATCTTTCTGAATGTGTATAGATTATCGTGAATTAAATAAGTTAACTATCAAGAATCGGTATCCACTACCGAGAATTGACGACTTATTTGATCAACTCCAAGGATCATGTGTGTACTCGAAAATTGACCTAAGATCGGGCTATCACCAATTACGTGTCAAAGAAGAAGATATACCGAAAACTGCTTTTCGGACACGCTACGGTCATTACGAATTTTTGGTCATGCCGTTTGGATTGACGAATGCGCCAGCTGTATTCATGGACCTCATGAATCGAGTTTGTAGTCCATATTTAGATAAGTTTGTTATCGTTTTCATTGATGATATTCTTATCTATTCCAAGAGTGAGCAAGAGCATGAGCAGCATTTAAGGTTGATATTAGAGTTGTTAAGAAAAGAACAGCTATATGCTAAATTTTCTAAATGTGCTTTCTGGTTGAAAGAAGTGCAATTTCTTGGCCACGTTGTTAGTAGCAAAGGAATTCAGGTTGATCCAGCAAAAATTGAAGCCATTGAAAAATGGGAGACTCCTAAGACACCAATGCAGATACGCCAATTTTTGGGTTTAGCCGGTTATTATAGAAGGTTTATTCAAGATTTTTCTCGAATAGCTAAGCCGTTGACAGCATTAACGCAAAAAGGGAAGAAATACGAATGGACCTCGGAGCAGGAGAACGCATTTCAATTACTGAAGAAGAAGTTAACTACGGCGCCTATTTTATCGTTACCTGAAGGGAACGATGATTTTGAAATATATTGTGACGCTTCGCGACAAGGTTTTGGTTGTGTTCTTATGCAACGGAAGAAAGTTATTGCATACGCATCCCGACAATTGAAGATTCACGAGCGGAATTATACGACGCATGATCTAGAACTGGGAGCAGTCGTGTTTGCATTGAAGATATGGAGACACTACTTGTATGGGGTTAGATGCACTGTGTTTACTGATCATAAAAGTCTTCAACATATTTTTGATCAGAAACAGCTGAACATGAGGCAACGTAGGTGGGTCGAGTTAATAAACGACTATGATTGTGAAATTCGTTATCATCCCGGGAAAGCGAACGTGGTGGCCGACGCTCTAAGCAGAAAGGAACGAGAACCAATTCGAGTACGAGCGATGAACATAAAAATTCGCATGAATCTCAACTCACAAATCAAAGAAGTTCAACGAGAAGCACTTACTAAAGAAAATATAGGAAATGAAATAATGAAGAAGTATGAGAAGCAACTCGTTATGTGGGAAGATGGAATTCGATATTTTGCAAATCGTATTTGGGTACCGAAGTTGGGTGGATTAAGGAAGTTGATATTGAACGAGGCACATAAGACAAGATACTCGATACATCCTGGAGTTGGAAAGATGTATCAAGATCTTAAGACACGTTATTGGTGGCCTAACTTAAAGACAGACGTTGCAACATATGTTGGGGAATGTTTAACTTGTTCCAAAGTCAAAGCTGAACACCAGAAGCCGTCAGGGTTACTTCAACAACCAGAAATCCCAGAATGGAAATGGGATGGTATTACCATGGATTTCATCACAAAGTTACCAAAGACTGCCTGGGGATACGACACCATTTGGGTAATTGTTGATCGTCTTACCAAATCTGCACATTTCTTGCCTATAAAGGAAACAGATAGAATGGAGAAACTATTACGATTGTATATAAAGGAAGTTGTTTCAAGGCATGGAATACCTATTTCCATTATATCCGATCGTGATAGTAGATTTACCTCAAAGTTTTGGCAATCACTACAGGAGGCACTAGGAACTCGTTTGGATATGAGTACCGCATATCATCCGCAAACGGACGGGCAGAGTGAAAGAACAATTCAGACTCTTGAAGACATGCTCAGGGCATGTGTGATCGATTTTGGAAACGGATGGGATAAATATCTACCGTTAGCAGAATTCTCGTATAATAATAGTTATCATGCGAGCATTGGAGCTGCGCCATTCGAAGCATTGTATGGAAGGAAGTGTAGATCTCCTATCTGTTGGAATGAAGTAGGAGATCGACAATTAACTAGTCCCGAGATCATACACGAAACGACTGAGAAGATAGTACAAATCAAGGAGAGATTGAAAACAGCCCGTAGTCGCCAAAAGAGCTACACCGATGTCCGAAGGAAACCATTAGAGTTTCAGATCGGTGACATGGTTATGCTAAAGGTGTCACCTTGGAAAGGTGTAATACGTTTCGGTAAAAGGGGTAAACTGAACCCAAGATACGTAGGCCCGTTCAAGATTATCGAACGCATTGGACCGGTAGCTTATCGACTCGAGTTACCACAACAACTCGCCGGAGTACATAATACCTTTCACGTCTCAAACCTTAAGAAGTGTCTTGCAAAGGAAGACCTCACCATTCCTCTTGAAGAAATTCATGTCGACGAGAAACTACAATTCGTCGAAGAACCAATCGAAATCATGGACCGTGAAGTTAAACAGCTCAAACAGAGTAATATACCGATTGTTAAGGTTCGTTGGAATGCTAGAAGAGGTCCCGAGTTTACTTGGGAACGAGAGGATCAGATGAAGCAAAAGTATCCACACTTGTTTCTCGATGACGCAAAATAGGTACAATTTTAAAATTTCGGGACGAAATTTATTTAACGGGGAGGTAATGTAACGACCCGCATTTTTTCGATCATACTATACTTATAAGATTAATATTTACATAAATTAAACCTTGCCAACATGATAAGCAATCCAAATTGTCGAGACTTATATTTCCGAAAAGAGTTTTACACAACGTTTGACCGTCTAGTTTGACCGATGATATCACGAACTATACAATATATGATAATTATACGTTTGTGTATATATATGTATATATACATATTTAACATGATTAATGAATGTTTTAATATCTCATTTTGTATTAATAACAACAAGTTATATGTGTATTTTGAAACTACTAATTTAAGTTTTCAAAACGATAACAATACGTAACGTTATTTGACTTAAATACTTAAGACTATAATGTTTATACATATATTGTATAAGTAATGTATTTAATCACTTTTAAGAACTTAAATACATAAAATCATATAAGTGTATTCACAAAAGATAGCTATATTTGAATCCTCATTCCATTTTTCACAAAATTTCTATACGTATATTTAGAGTATTTGTACTCGTATCATACCTAGCTCCTATACGTATTTACTAATAGTAAATACACATCAAAATCACCACCTAACCAGCCATTATTCATGCCCTTAGAGCTAGGTAATTACTTTTGGATGATTACTTGACTAATTAACAAAAATACAAACTAAAATTTTGTCATGTTATCCTTAAAGATCACATTTTTAGGAGTATATATGTATCATCATTTTTGATTCATTTTTACTTCAATCTCTTAACTAAAAACACACACTCTTTCTTACTCTCTAAACTCCATAACAATCCAGCAAAGTTCCATAAAGATCTAGCTTCAAAAACCATACTAAAACACCATAAGAAAACCATACAAAAACACTTCAAGAAAACCTTCCAAGAACACCAACTTACTTCTAATCTTTCATCCACTTCTATCACCCTTTTGATTCTAGCTTCTTACTCCTCTTTTACAGCAAACTTATCCAAGGAACTTGAGGTAGAATCTATGTTCATAACCTTATTCGATTCATATATATATAGCTATCTTATTTTGTGGTACAAAAGTTTAACAACAAGAACATAGTTTGAATGTTTTCAAACTTGTTTGCAAACTAAATAGATCCTTCTAACTTAACTTTTAAAATACTTCAAGACATGTAACATAACTTATTTATATGTTAATTTAACAAGGTAAAACTTGGTTTTTCAAAGTATAAGTATTTTTAGAAAAATGGTCATTAATTGATTTTGTTGTAACAAAAATGTTTAACTTCATATGTTTCACTAATGTTTCACTTATGCCGTATGATTTTGAATACAAACCAAGGTATTTACAGTTCATAGTCTTAAAGAAGAACTCGATCCAAGAAGATGGCAATTTGAATCAACGAAAACGGATTTGTAACGAAGAAACTATGACCGAAACAAAATTGGTTATCCTAGATCATTTCAACTACGGGATCAATTGGAAAAAAATGATATAAATCACATATTTCTAAGATAACATGATATTTTATATATATGTACTTATAATTCAATTTTATATGGTTCAGGATCACCCGTAAACAACACGAGAAGATTAATCTTAAGATCCCATGATTGTACGCAACACGTCATTTGACAACACCGGTACTTTATGTACGCAACACGTCATTTGACAACACCGGTACCACGGGTCAAGATTAATCTCGACCAATACATATACGATGGGGTTTTATTTATTTCGTTGGGGGTTTTGTTTATTGCGGGTATATTAAACATCTAAAAATGAACCATTAAAAATTGAATTACTAACATCGGACTGCTAACTACGGACTAAGGAATTATTCAAAGTATTAAAAGTATAACAAGTATATATATATATAACGTTTGTTTTAAAATGAAAACATATTGATATATTATATATGGATAGGTTCGTGATATCAACCGGAAGACCGAGTCAAAATATATATATCATCAAGACAAGAGTGAGTATATAGTCCCACTTTTAAACTCTAAATATTTCGGGATGAGAATACATGTATTTTATGTTTTACATTATGGACACAAGTAACTGAAAAATATATTCTACGTTGAGTTGTACCACTGGCATACTTCCCTGTAGCTTGGTAACTAATATTTACAGCGGTAATGTAAACGCGAATCCTGTTGATAGATCTATCGGGCCTGACAACCCCAATCGGACTGGACGACCAGTATTCAACGGTTGCACAGTACTTCGTTTTGTGACTACACTTGGTACGGTGTAGTAAGATTTCATATTAAAGGGAATATGCGACGTGAAAATGTTAAGTATGGTTACCAAGTGCTCAACCACTTAGAATATTTTTATTGAAATGTTTATATACGAAATCTTGTGGTCTATATATATATATTGCTGCGCACTAAACCTATATCTCACCAACTTTATGTTGACGTTTTTAAACATGTTTATTCTCAGGTGATAATTAAAGCTTCCGCTGCATTATGTTGAATCTAAGCAGGATCTTGCGTACGCATATTTGTGTCAAAAATAAAACTGCATACCCAAGGATTTGTGTTGTAAAATATGCTCGAAATCGTGTTGTTATCATTATATGTAAAGTTTGTAAGTCGAAGATTATCGCTAAACGATAATCATTTTTTTATTGTCTAAAGCTTGTACAAAAATAATGGTTTGGTTTGTAATGTATAATATATGCAGTTTTCCTTTTTAAAAAATGTCGCATATAGAGGTCAATACCTCGCAATGAAATCATACGTTATCTAACACGTTCTTATGGTTAAGGACGGGTTATGACAACGGTTATCAATTATAGAAGCGGTTTTTGTGAATGCTTGTATCATAACTTCCTCGATTGATTGATATATATATTGAGAGGTGTTGACATGAAGAATCAATCCGAAGAGATATTAACAAAATAAAAGAAGATTGAGAAGGTTGACAGAAGTATTCGAGCCAGGAGTAACAAACAAGAAAAAGAAAAGTAGATAAAGATATGCAACTGAATTTGTTACGATATGTGATTGATCAATTGTCTTATAGTTGTAAGTTATTCAACTCAATTACTATTAACAGATAGGAAGGACAATTGAATCGATGTAAAACAAATTCCCTAATTTTTATTGATTTTTCTTCTTCTGTTTCTTCCTGAATTGTATCAATTATAGAATGTAAAAGAGAGAGTAATACAGTAACAAGATTCGATTACAGTTTGTTTTGTAGCTTTGATTCGTTCGACAACATATCTTCTGTCAGAAGAAAAATAGAAAAGTAAAATAGACCTTCACTACAATTTGTTTGATTCTTATTATTGAATTTTGATTTGTACGATTTTAGAGACAAGAAGAACAAATTAAACACAGTATTATAGATACATGAAACTAATTCATACAAGTTTAAGACTTTGATATCCAACAAAATTGGACAGGAATCAACAATAATAAAAGTTGATGTTGAGACTCAACAGATTTTATATATATCTATAACATATCATATGGATTTATTGATATTAATAATTTATAAACATATTAATAATAATAATAATAATACTATTAATAATAATAATAATAATAGTATTAATAATAATAATAAATTATATTACAACAGTTATTTTAATAATTTTAGTACTAAAGTTAATACTAATAATGTTACTAATAATAATAGTAATTATTTTAAATGATAAAAATTAATAAGTTGTATTATAATGATAATAACCATAATTATAATAATTTTATGATTTTTAGTAATACTGTTTATACTAACAATGTTAATAATAATATTAGTGATGATAATAATAATTAATAATGGTAATAATGATATTAACAATGTTAACAATAATATTAGTAATAATAATATTATAACAAATCAATTTCATATTTATATATTATATAGTAGTATTAATAATACTGATATAAATATTAACATTATTGATATTAATAATGAAGTAATAATTATAATATTGGTATAACACTATACTTTTAACTTGAAACCTAAATTTAATATTTTAATATTACATATTATTAATTATTTATATTTAACACTTATATGATATATATTAAATAAAGACACATACTGAATGTTTAATATTTATATATTTTATATATTATAATATACATACAATTAATAATTATGTATATCAATCATATATGTGTGTGTGTGTGTGTGTGTGTATATATATATATATATATATATATATATGTATATGTATATATATATTTCAACCACTACAAATTTAATTATATTTTAAATACAAGTTTAAGTTTTCTTTCATAATAACTAAATCACCTAATAGTTTATTAATCTATTTAATTTATAATATAATTATTTGCATGTATAGTTATTTATATATATACATTTCTATTTACAATTAAAGGTTCGTGAATCATCGAAAATAGTCACAGGGTAATTTATTTAAATGAAAACAGCTCAAAATTTTTGAGACTCAACATTACAGACTTTGCTTATCGTGTCAAGAATATAATATCGTATCGAGAGTTTAGTTTAAAATTAGTCGAAATTTCCCGGGTCGTTACAAATTAGACCATGATATCTACATGAAAAGTGAAGTACTTTTTGTGTACATTTCATATGTTCAAAGCTTTAAACCCAGAAGTTAACACATTTTAGCATACAAGACTGTTTTCATGCAAATGCTGTATAAATCCACTTTTTCACTAAATCAAGCATATCTCAAGTTATACATAAGCAAATTACATGATATCCTAGTGCAAATTGAGTATTTTTAAATTATCTATCCAATGATACTAAATTAACAAACCAATTCGTGGTGTATCAAACCCAGATTTCTGATCAATCAACAAAAACACAACGTTAATTTCAAATGGACATAACTTGATCATCCGGAAACGAAATCAAGCGAATCCAAAGCCTAAAATTAATAGTTTTTCATGAGGAATCTGAATATCACATAATATCATGCAATTGAAAAATTAAAATTACTGTACACACCAATAAAGATTTCGGTTTTCGCATTAAACAATCAAAAAGAGCAATTTATCGCATCTAACATTCATCAAACATCAAGACTTGAGCAATAGACAACCTAAATCATGAAACCTTAATAAAAATCTGATTTTAAGAATTAGGGTTAGCTATTTATACCTTTGATCGCGAAAAGAACAATACACACGCGTAGATGATGACACGAATTGCAACTTTAATGTTCAAGGTTTTATCAAAAATTGAAGTTTGAGTGTGTGTGTGTGTGTGTGTGTGTGTGTGTGTGTGTGTGTGTGAGTTGGAACACGGCAGCAGGAGGGGAGGAGGGAATCAAGAATGTCGACTAAAAAAAATATGGGGAGAAGGATTTAGCTTAGGTTTTATTAATTAATCAACTTAGGGACCAAGTAAATCACAATTTACACTTAAGCCCACCAACTTTGTTCATTTAAATGGAGGGGGGAAGGGTCACAGCCGAATGGCCCATGGGAGTGTCTCCCGGGCTCGTGTTTTGCAAAAACGTGTACTCGTGGTCCGTTTCAAGTGCCGTTTAGACGTACCAAAGGCCCGGAACGCTAAACCGATCGTTAAAACAAAACCAATCGTTTAATTTATTAAAAACCCAATAAATTATATATTTTTAAAAAAGTTAATAATTATTAAAATAATTATTAAAATAAATCCGAGCGTTTCGTTGCTCGAAAAGTAGTTATCATAACCGTATCGTTTTTATCGTATTTTTTTATCGGAAATATTTGTTCGAATTAATATCAACCCATATTAATTATTGTAACCCTCCAAGGATCAAGTATGTATTTATTACACATAAACACACAAAAGTCAAGTAATCGCCGTTAAATTAATTAACAGAAAGTTAACGGAAGTGACGGAAAAAGCAGGGTTGTTACACAAACGAACTTCTTCTCTTTGTGAGCTAATGCAATCTAAGGACGCGCAATCAGAGAGAAACTTTCGATGAATCGACGATACTAACCAGCGAGGCATAAAAATTGGCGGATATGAGTAGGAGTAGTGGGGGTTTCCCACTTGCTGATGGCTTCGATCTTTGCGGGATAGACTTTGATACCCTGATTGCTCACAATATGACCAAGAAATTGAACTTCCTTCAACCAAAATTCACACTTGGAGAATTTGGCATAGAGTTGATCCTCCCTCAAAAGTTCAAGCACGAGTCGAAGATGTTGCTCATGTTCTTCTGCACTTTTGGAATAGATTAAGATATCATCTATGAATACGATGACAAATTTGTCCAGGTACAGCTTGCATACGCGATTCATGAGATCCATAAACAAGGCAGGTGCGTTAGTTAAACCAAATGGCATCACAAGAAACTCATAATGACCATAACGAGTTCGGAACACAGTCTTAAGTACATCGCTCTCCTTCACCCTCAACTGGTGATAACCTGATCGCAAATCGATCTTGGAGTAAACGTTGGATCCTTGCAGCTGATCGAATAGATCGTCAATCTTGGGAAGGGGATACCGGTTCTTGATCGTCAATTTGTTCAGTTCACGATAATCGATACACATGCGAAAAGATCCGTCCTTCTTCTTCACGAACAAAATGGGAGCGCCCCAAGGTGAAGAGATTGGTTGAATAAATCCACGGTCTAACAACTTTTGTAGTTGACTCTGCAACTCTTTCATTTCGGAAGGTGCAAGTCGATAAGGTGCGCGAGCTACAGGTGCAGCTCCTGGTACTAGATCAATCTGAAAGTCCACTGTTCTCGGTGGGGGTAAACCCTGCAATTCTTCTGAAAAGACTTCGGGGAATTCGTTCACAATGGATACATCCTGCACGCTCTTCTCCTCAGATTCCAACTTCTTCACATGCGCTAGAATAGCAAAACGCCCTTTTCTCATGACCTTTTGTGCCTTCATGCAACTAATAAGGTTTAAATTTGGGCTACATCTCTCCCCGTAAATAATTAGTGGTTCGCAATCGCTCCTGGATCTCTAGGACTTTCTTCGTTGTCTCCTGAATGATCTCGGGACCTGTCAACTGACTATTCCCCAATTCGCTCCAACATACGGGAGATCTACATTTCCTTCCGTACAATGCTTCGAAAGGTGCATCTTTAATGCTCGCATGGTAGCTGTTATTGTATGAGAACTCAGCTAGTGGTAAGTACTTATCCCATCCGTTTCCAAAATCAATGACACATGCTCGAAACATGTCTTCAAAAGTTTGAATAGTTCGTTCACTCTGGCCATCTATCTGGGGGTGATATGCTATACTCATATCTAAACGGGTCCCCATTGCTTTCTGTAATGACTTCCAAAATCTAGAAGTGAATCTGCTGTCGCGATCGGATATAATAGATATAGGCACTTCATACCTAGAGACGACTTCCTTAATGTAAACTTGAGCTAACTTCTCCATCTTATCAGTTTCTCTTATCGGTAAGAAGTGTGCAGACTTAGTGAGATGATCCACGATAACCCAAATAGTATCGTAACCTCCCATCGTTCTCGGCAGTTTCGTGATGAAGTCCATTGTAATACCTTCCCACTTCCACATGGGAATCACTGGATGAGTTAATAACCCTGATGGCCTCTGATGTTCAGCCTTGACTTTAGCGCAAGTCAAGCACTTTTCGACATAGGTAGCAATGTCAGCTTTCAAATTTGGCCACCAATAAAACGCTTTCAAATCTAGGTACATTTTATCTGATCTCGGATGAATTGAATACCTTGACTTGTGTGCTTCCTCCAACACTAGTTCTCTCAATCCACCAAACTTAGGTACCCAGATTCGGTTAGCAAAGTATCGTGTTCCGTCCTCCTTGATGTCAAATTTCTTATCCATCCCTTTGATAAATTCAACATCCACGTTTTCTTGTTTCACGGCTTCCCGTTGTGCTTCGCGGATCTGTGATGTGAGATTCGTACGGACAACTATGTTAAGCGCTTTAACCCTAAGGGGTTTCTCTCGCTCTTTTCTGCTCAAAGCATCTGCCACAACATTCGCTTTGCCCGGATGGTATTGAAGTTCGCAGTTATAATCGTTAAGTAGTTCCATCCAACGTCGTTGTCGCATGTTGAGTTGTTTCTGATCAAATATGTGCTGTAAACTCTTATGGTCGGTGAAGATAGTAAACTTGGTTCCATACAGGTAGTGTCTCCAAATTTTAAGTGCAAAGACAACAGCTCCTAGTTCAAGGTCTTGCGTAGTGTAATTCTGCTTGTGAATCTTTAACTGTCACGATCCATAAACAATAACCTTATTTCGTTACATAAGCACGCAACCCATTCCTTGACATGAGGCATTACAATAAACAACAAAATCTTCACTTCCCTCGGGTAGAGACAATATCGGTGCAGTTGTTAACTTCTCCTTCAACAATTGGAATGCAGTTTCTTGTGGTTCTGACCACTCATACTTCTTGCCTTTATGAGTCAACGCGGTTAATGGTCAGTCAATCTTAGAGAATCCTTCAATGAATCTCCTGTAGTAACCAGCTAGACCCAAAAATTTCCGGATCTGAGTTGGCGTCTTTGGAGTTTCCCAATTATTTACCGATTCAATCTTTGCTGGATCGAGCTGTATTCCATTGGCCCCTACAACATGGCCAAGAAATTGTACCTCTGGTAACCAAAAATCACACTTAGAGAACTTTGCATACAACTGCTCTTTCCTAAGCATAGTCAATATCGAACGTAGATGTTGTTCGTGCTCTTCCTTGTTCTTGGAGTACACCAATATATCATCAATAAACATAATGACGAATTTATCTAGGTATGACTTACACACATGGTTCATGAGGTCCATGAACACTGCTGGTGCATTCGTCAAACCAAACAACATCACTGTAAACTCATAATGTCCATAACGTGTTCTAAACGCCTTCTTCGGAACATCAGCTTCTTTGACTCTCAATTGGTGATACCCAGATATCAAATCAATCTTCGAATAACAACTAGATCCCTGTAGTTGATCAAATAAGTCATCAATCCTCGGTAGCGGATATCGATTCTTGATTGTTAACTTGTTCAATTCTCTGTAATCGATACACAATCTCATCGACCCATCCTTCTTTTTAACAAACAAGACCGGAGCTCCCCAAGGTGAAGAATTTGGTAGAATAAATCCTTTTTCTAACAACTCTTGCAATTGGCTAGACAACTCTTGAAGCTCTGGGGGTGCAAGTCTGTACGGTGCGCGAGCTACCGGTGCCGCTCCTGGCACTAAATCTATCTGAAACTCAACTTCTCGATGCGGTGGGAGACCAGGTAACTCCTCCAGAAAAACTTCAAGAAATTCCTTAACTATAGGAACGTCTTTGGGTCTCCTTTCATCAGGTACAAGTTGAATTACGTGAGCCATAAACACTATACATCCCTTTCTCACATACTTCTGAACTTTCAAGCAGTTAATGAGATGTAATTGTGAGCCGTTCTTCTCTCCATAAATCATTATAGGTTCACCGTTAGCAATAGGAATATGAATAGCGTTTAGGTCACAGACCACTTCGGCTTTGTTATCAGCTAACCAATCCATTCCAACCACAAGGTTAAAACTTCCCAGTTTAATAGGTATCACATCAATGCCAAAAGGCTTACCCTCTAACTTCAAAGTACAACCACGATAAATCTTATCGGCTCTCATCAAATTACCATTCCCGAGTTCTATGGAATACACGTTATCTAAGGGAGAAACAGGGTTCTTAACATTGTGACAAATATCCTGTGATGACCCGTCCAAATCCATTTAGATGAATACATCATTCATCGATTTCATAGTGAGGTACTGACCTCTACATGATACGTTTTGTAAACATTGCATTCTTTTGAAAAGGCACACCATAAATGAATATCAATTTCCAAGGTTTTCGGCATCTGATGATTTCTACATATAGACAATCACCGTAATAATAGTTTACCATAATACATCCATTGACAATGCAGTCAAAATAAGATACATGGTGATGATTTTGTGAATGCAAAGTTTTCTCGAATAAAGCATGTATGACTTCATGCACATAGCTTGTATAACGTATAAGCAAACAGCAGAAGACTTCTAAAAACCTGAGAATAAACATGCTTAAAAGTGTCAACATAAAGGTTGGTGAGTTCATAGTTTTATGTTGCGCATAATCTGTATATAAAGGTGGATCACAAGATTTCAGTTGTTTCATCCAAAACGTTTATCAAAATATTCTACGAAATTGAGCACCCTGGTAATTAAACTTTAACGTTCTAATAAGTACCCCTGTTTTAACATACATGCAACTAACATGTACAACACACGTAATCCAACATGTACTAAACTCAAATAGCATACGTCTATTTTATAGTTCAGGCTAGGGCTTTTATACCTGGAACAGACGGGGATGTCAAGCCCTATAGATCCATATACAACTACTCGCGCCCACCAATTCTTATAACTGGCAGTTACTAGTTACCAAAGCTAAGGGATTTTCAGTTCAAACTCAGTGTAGAATTTAGTATGTACTTGTGTCCATTGTGTTTAAAATAAAGTGCATGTATTCTCAGCCTAAAAATATAGATTGCAAAAGCAACTAAAAAGGGAGCAAATGAAACTCACCTTAGTAGCACATAAGATCATTCACTGAAATGTGACCGAAACTCGGAATAAAAAATAACCGAAGATCTCAACCTAGAGAACATATGTTGGTCAATACATGTCTAACAAGCTAGGTCAGGTCATAGTGTATCACAATCCTAATGCTCGAGACCGACATGCAAAAGTTAACAAAAGTCATCTCAAAAGTCAACCTGACCCAATATGATCTTTAAATCTATACATGTTTATTATATTAACATAGTATAAGTCTTGATAATTGAACGAATTTATAGTTTATCAAACTCAAAATATTATTTATTTCAGGAGCTATACTATATTTGAATTATCATGGCAATCGAAAATATTTTATTATTTCACATAGTTTTTCCAATACTTGTAAAATCAGATTATAGTGTTTATAAAGCTTTAAAACATGATAAGACAGTCAACTTTGATAATTGTTCAACAAAACGAGACGTGCCTTATATAGAAATTCATTTACTCGATTAATAATATCTAAAAATTAAATTTTATCAATCTCATAGACAAGTTGTTTAAATATTAATTTACAGTTTCAAACACAATTTCAATTAACGTCAAACATAATTCGGTTGACCATATCTTTTAATCCGTTCATCGAAATCACGTGATTTCTAAATGAAAAGTTATTAATTTTTCGATAGCTTTCCAATAACATGCATATCATATACCTTATATCAGTAGTATATGTATTAAATTCGTGATTCATCATAAGACTATCTAACGACAAAATTTAGCATACAAGCATGCATAAACATATATACTCGAGCACTAGACATGGATACACTATTAATATATAAAAGGTAAGATATGAATGCTCACGTATCAATATTGTGATTCAATATTGCAGGAAAGTACGTAGACGCAACGAAAATGATAAACACTAGGTTGACCTTTGACTCATGATCATAACCCCCAAGCAATACCCATAACCTCCATAACTATAACCCATAATTTCCTTAGCTCCGTCCAGCTCAAAAACCCATTTTCGAAAATAACCCGCTCATGACTTCGTCGTAATATTTTATGTATAATACTAATAATAATAATACTAATAATAATAATAATAAGATTAATAATATTAATCTTTAATAATAATAACAACAACAACAATAATAATAATAATAATAATAATAATAATAATAATAATAACAATAATAATAATAATAATAATAATAATAATAACAATAATATAAATAATAATTATAATACAGAGTAAGAATGGAGAGAGATATAGATTGAGGAATGAATCGAGAGCAGAAGGCTCGGGCTTTATAGCCCTGATCTGGACCCAGCAACTCCGCAATCGCGGCATCTTTCTCCCTATAACCTCCGATATCACGGAGGTTCATTTTTCAGATCATGCACGTTTTGGTTTCTAGCTCGTCGACATATTTATATATAATATATATAATATATTTAATTTATATTAATTAATTATATATTATATTATATTCTCGTGCATAGTTGACTTGTAATGTTAGTTTCGATGACTTGTACACTGACTTGACTTATGTCCCGGTTCCAGTTTCTCAAAAGTCCTTTCGTACGCTAAGAAAACTTGTACTTTACGTCTCGCGACACGTACCTTTATTAATAATTAAACTTATTCGCCAATAATTTATATTATAAGAAATTTAATTTATACATTTGAGTGTTTTGATCATTTGCTTCATTAAATCATCGTCTCGTTATTAATACATATATATTCAATATTCAAAGACACGTTTTAAATATACGTCGCAAGTTATTTATATATATAATTCTAAAAATTAATATTCCAATTTATTGTATATATATTTATACACATGTCCATTAATAAATGGTTGTTCGTGAATTGAAGGGTAAAGTCCAATGGATAATTAAACGTATGACATCATTTTAATGTAGCACGATAATTTGTCTATCTGATCGACATCCATTATCTGAGTTATTTATACTACATGTTTTCACTTTTCATTAAATATTATGAAAGTTAAATAATTTATTTATCAAGAATCAAGAGAAAATTATTGTAAAACATGAATTGGAAATCAAATAGGAATTTCCACTAACCCTTGTCTAGCTCCCGTTAATTGACACATTTGTTCTTACTTGTAAATTATTTTACCATTTTCCAAATAAAACAGATTTCTTAACTCACAGTGGACCTCATAACAGAGACCCGTAATCATACCATAATGTATATGATAACTCAATCATTTGAGATTATCTTTTAATTCAGTCGATAAATATATCAAACATATATTGAAACAAATACGTTCATGCAAAGTATTATACATCTAATACTTTGTTAACGTTTTCAATTAATATAACTATATATTATATATACATATCTATATGCACATAAATGTTCGTGAATCTTCGAGCACAGTAAAAAAATAATTTATTACATGAATATAATTCCAAAACTTTTTGAGACTCAATATTACACACTTTGCTTATCGTGTCGGAAACATATAAAGATTAAGTTTAAATTTGGTCGGAAATTTTCGGGTCGTCACATATCCTTAGATATAAAACTTCTATCAGCACTAGTATCAAACAAGACATAAACAGGTTTATCATTGAGTGAAAACGTACCCGTGACTAACTTTGCATCATTACGAGCTTTCGCAGAATTGATGTTGAACGCCCTACCTCGAGCATTCCCATTGTTGTTGTTCTTAGGACAGTCCCTCTTGAAATGACCCGGCTGTCCACAACCAAAATAGTTCTTACCATTACCAGCATTGTTCGCACTGTTCGCCGCGTTGTTGTTGGTATTGTCGTTAAGATTAACCTTACAATCTCTAGCCAAATGGCCAAACTTCTTGCACCGGTCACAAATTAGAGTAGCACAGTTTCCGTATGATGCTTGCCACACTTTGAACATTGTGGCTTGTTGCCTTTATACCTAGAGTTGTTTCCTGTGACCCCAGTGTCATTGCGGTAGGTATCTTGCTTCTTAAACGGATGTTGGTTAAAATTCTTTTCTTGACCAACGTTCCACTTCCTTTTTCCATCATTGGACTTATTCTCGTTCACTATAGTACCCTTCCCTCTCTGGGCAATCTGGTCTAATAACAAACCTGCCATATCAATGGCTTCTTGCACGGTAGAAGGTTTAGAAGTAGTAACCCCACCTTAAATGCTCTCACTTAAACCATCAATGTACAGTTCAACCTTTCGCTTCTCAGGAGTAACCATCTCAGGACACATCAAAGACAATTCAAAGAATCTCTTGTTGTAGGCGGTAAGATCACTGCCTATGAACTTCAGCTCTCAGAACTCGTGTTCCATATTCTTAATCTCATTCCTTGAACAATACTCCTCGATCATTCTTTGTTTCAAAGTTTCCGAGGTTAGGGCATAGGCATGATCATGACCCAAGAATTGTGCATAGTTGTTCAACCAAGTGAGCGCACTGTCCGACAGTGTGCCCGTAGCAAAACCCACCCGGTCATCATCATTACACCCGCTGATGCGGAAAACCGACTCAAGCTTTTCAAACCAACGATTGAGACCAACCGGTCCCTCAGTTTTGTTAAAAGGATGCGGGTTGTAACTAGTGAATGTCTTGTAGGAACATCCATTTCGGCCTTGAGTGTCATTCCCGTTGGTGTTGCTTGAACCACCACGATCATTGTTGTTGCGGTTGTTGTTGAACTCTCTTAACAGCTCAGCCCTCTCGGCTACAATGCCTTCAGCTACGAGTCTTCTAATCTGTGCAGCAATAGATTCCTAAGGAGGCATCTTCAACACAGAAAAACACACTAGGTCAGTGTCAAAACAACGCTATATGTAAAATATACTAGCAACGAGTGTTGAAGACTAGTAAATAATAATAGTACGGAAAGATTCCTAAGTAGTGAGAAGTAGTGTAAGTAGTACAAGTAGTGATAGTAGTGACAGTAGTGATAGCAGTGATAGTAGTGTCACCAGTGATAGTAGTGGTAGTAACACTAAGTAGTAACAATAATGATAATCATGGTAGTATCACTTAATACAAGTATTATTATCATACAATGTTACTAAATACAGAAAATTACCGCATGCAAGAAAAGATAATAATTATTCATAGCATAATCCACCATTATTATAAATAAAATCCAAAAGTAATAAACCAAATTCCAAAAGTAATAACCCAAACACAATAATCATAATGTACTAGTAGCCCGGTTTAAAACACCCGGTAAGTCTTCTATAATCAATTAAAGAAAGGATGGTGGATGAAAAACAAAAGAAAGCTCAAGGTCGAATGACCCTTCACTTCCTCTTCTGTCTGGTACGAAAGGCAGGTCCATCATTCCACGACCTATCACGTTCTGCCTCCAATGCAGCAACCCTGGCAGTCAAGGCTGCTATCAACCTCTCCATATCAAAGAACCTCGCTTCAGCCTCATACGTATAAGTGTTTATGGATGTGACCTCGAGTCCAACCTATCAAGATCATCATGGTGCGGGTATGTCCTTGCAATATCACTCAAAGAATTAACACGATCAACTAAATCCCTATTTCGGTTAGTGTGAATCAGGTCCAGTGCATAAAGATTAACGGGATAGTTAGGTATCTGATGAGGGACATGAGCAGGTGTTGGAGCATGAGCAGGTGCATTTGCATCAGCCACATTTGAGTTGTTGCTACTATTTCCAGAATCCTACGACATCTAACTCACAATACAAGAACACACAAAAAGCAGATTAGTTCAACACATAGAGTTAGTCATAAAGTATTCATGTAATGACTAAGTCCCGATCGTATTCTAGACTCACCAAAGTGTCCTAATTACCAAATCAGACACACTAATGCAAGTCCTAGTTTCCCTACGAATCATTAGCTCTGATACCATCTGTAACACCCCGCCAAATTTCCATCTGACGGCGTCTTAATCAAGGTCCCACAGTTAACAGTTACGCTCTCTATATGCGACGTTTAAAGCAATTGCAATTAATTTTATTAAAAGTTGACTTTCAAAACATAAGTCAATAAATCCCAAAATAGAAACACTGTTGTGATCGTAACCACAAGCCAACAGTACTTTAACAGTTATAAAAGTTTTAAATGCGAAAGTAGATAATGTTCTTTAAATAGTATGCTGACTCCACAGCCAGACCATTCAGCAAACACAACGGAAGCCTACCTCTTAAGGACCTGAGAATAAAACACGCAAAACAGATCAACAAATAATGTTGGTGAATCTACAGGTTTAAAGTAATGCAACAATATCTGAAAAATAGTTATCAGAAAATAGTTTAAGTTCCTTGACCACGAGATTTTACAAGTGCAACTCCAAGTTGCGAAATGTTTACATAATCTATGAGCACCTGAATACTAGCAATGACCAGAGTATAGAAACCACTACACTCTCCTTACCCCATAAAATGTTATACACTTGTTCGAGTGTATCTAATGTTCAAAGTAAATGCACCACAGTTATAAAGTAGGGTGAGGTTGTTAACCTAACGGATCCGTCCATCTAAATTGTACTTACCCGATGGTATTAAAAGTATTCAAGCTAGAGGCTTTGTGAACAAACTCAATATGTATATATAGTACTCGTGTAAATATAAAAGCATTTGAAAATGTAAGTAATACAGTGTGTATTCTCATCCCTGAAAACATGTAAAAAGCAGGACTGTAGACTCACATTAGAATAAAGCTCGGATTGAAAAGTGGACAATTAACTTGTACGGTTAGTGCTGAGTAATGCAACCTAAGTATACTTATTTATGTTGTTCAATAAATATGTCTTAAACAAATGTGGTTTCATAGTATAAGTTGTCTTATTGCTCAACTCGACGCGTTTCAAAGTAGAAGTCAACATACAGTCAACTAGTCCATGCAAGTCAAACAAAGTCAACCAAAAGTCAAACTAGGTCAAAGTAGTCAACTAAAGTCAACATCAGTAGGTTCATGTCAAATGTTGGTCAACATATCAAACCTAAGTCAAAGAACACGTTTTAGATCATGAATGGTCAATTTCACAATTTCAGTTTATCGTCATGCATAAAGTTCATGTACATGTAGCAAACTTCGCAAAGTAGTTCATAGATCAAAATTTATGCAAACATGTAAAACTCCAGATCATAAGTATACTCAAAATTGATTCCAAAAAGTCTGGCCAGGGTCTCATACGATGATTAAAAGTCAGGAATCAGAAGGGGTACATTAATGGTTTGCCAAGTCAGTTTCTGACCGCGCACTGATTTCGTTTTGGCTATAACCAGAGATAGGGACATGAAATTGATACAAGGTTAGTGGCCATGGTTCAAGGACAAGTAAAACTAACACATATCAAACGATGAGCAATTTTTGTTTAGCCAATTTGTACAGTTTATTCGTGTAATTTGGATGTCTTGTTTTCAGCTCAATTCAGAATTCACACAATCTATGGCCCTATTGTGCCCAATGCATAAGGTTTTAGAGATTGTAATCAACTAACCGTATGTCACATATCATGTTAAGATTCATTTTCCAGAAGCATTCATGCCAAATCATTAAACACAAATCACAGAGTATAAAACAGAGAACAAGTTGTTGATTCAATCCTAGTTTAGCTAGTCACATTCGCACGCGATTATCCGAAGATCTAGATATAATTAGACCATGATATCTACATGAAAAGTAAAGTAATTTTTGTGTACATTTCATATGTATAAAGCTTTAAACCTAGAATTTAATACATTTTAGCATACAAGGCTATTTTCATGCAAGTGCTGTATAAATCCACTTTTTTACTAAATCAAGCATATCTCAAGTTATACATAAGCAAATGACATGATATCTGTGACAACCCGGAAATTTTTGACCAAATTTAAACTTTATCTTTAAATGATTTAATGTTTTCGACACGGTAAGCAAAGTCTGTAATGTTAAGTCATGAAAGTTTTGGAACTATATTCATGTCATCAATTATTCTTTGACTGTTCTCGAAGATTCACGAACAATATATATATAACTTAATGTGCATATATATATATATATGATTTCAAGTTATTTAGTAAACGATAGTAACATTTGATTATTGATTCGATTGATATTTAGATAAGTTAACTAAAACGTTTAAGATGAACCAGTAAAGCACTAATTTGCTACAGTATTTTCGAATTGCTACAGTACCCGAAAAGCTACAGTTTTTTTTTACAGCTATTTCGATATGGATATTCACCTGAACTCCGAAGATAGTGTAACCGGGATGGATCAACTAACTAGTCATCACCTATTATGGATGAATTGGAGATGGGTTCGTAGCCTGCTTAGTCATTGGAGACAAGAAGAAGGTGATCCCTTCCATCCACCACATTGCCCTCTTGGCGAAGAACCTGAAGCAATTACCGGCAAACCTATTCGAGACACCATTTTCTCTCTCATTTCTAGAGTATCTCGTCACGATAATATACTATCTTAAATTCTAAATCTTATTCATCCGCTCGTCCGAACCAACAATCATCCCGGTGTAATAGAAGAAGTCAACGAGCTTCGGACTCGGGTAGTGGCTTTGGAGAATATGGTGCAAAGGTTACAAGCACTAGTAGCATCACCGGCATCAATAGTACCACCGACAACAACACCAACAGTACCGTTACCACCACCAACAACAACCGCATCGCAAACCTCAACTTCACAATCTGTTCCACGAGCATCAACGTCATACGCACCGTAGTTACCAAGAAATACCAGCAACAATAACCGATGAAGTACTAACTCATTTCCCCTGAAGAAATTTTATGTATATTTAATATATATAAATTTTTAAATCAAAATAAATCTTTTCGTACTAAGCTATTACGTGTGAATCTTAACTGGTAGGTACTACTCGGTTAGTTCATATTACTAATATGCAATGATGTACATCCTTCCTTAACAACTTAACCATTGTTAACTACAATCTCTGTTTCAACTTAATGAATTCCATTTCATAATAAACCAAGTGTATTATTCGATTACATAATTGATTTTACATTTTCATTTTAGATGTACTCGAAACTTTCCAGAAAACATCATCTGTGCCTTGTAAGGTTCACAAAAATTCCACGAGCATCAACATCCTTCACCGAGGAATAAGAATAAATAATGAAGTATCGATTACATTAGCGAAATACTCCGCAAAGATTATGTAATCTTTAATGTTTTAGAGATTAATCATTTCTAAGTCAAGCCGAAAATCAAATGAGCTTAATATGATATTAACTCATTAAATCTGTATTACATCTGAAGAAAATATACATACTTATATTTTCATAAAGACTGTAATAAAATTTTCTGGTACAAAATATTACTTGTGAAACTTTTAACGGGTAGGTAATACCCGAAAGATATATAAATTCATAATTAATATATTTTATTCTTTAATTTTGATTCAGCAAATCACCAACTATACTCACTACTTTCACAACGATATACATTCTTTCCTAGAAATCAAAACAACCATTCGCATTCAAATTTGATTACATATTCTGATTTTAAAAAATCAGAATCCAAGCCAAGATTTAATAGAAACATCACTCTTAGATTCTTACATCTTTCAAAGCTATACTTAGACTTCAAAACTATGCTTGAACATCACTTTTATTCATAAAACCCAGAAAAATATTTGTATCATTCAAAATTCTAGAACATCATATGTATCTTGACAGTTACAATCTTCATGCAAACCCTTCAAACTTTTGAAAACACCTCGGATTGATAACCGACGATTCGGTTATGATAACTTTGGATGCTGATGAAGCAGCAAAAACTGTAAACGACCTTAACAGTCGAAAGTTTGATGATAAAGAGTAGTGTGTTGGAAAAGCACAGAAAAAGAGAGAGTTTGGTAATGAAAAAAAAAGGATTGAGCAAATCATGAAGGAGGCTGTGGACAAATCACAAAGACTAAACCTGCCTTCAAAGAATTCAAATGATTCAGTATCTTCAGAAGTCATTAACGAATACCTTGCTGCTAACTCTAAACCTTTACGGACAAATCTTCTTTATCATCTTTCGATATTAGAAATTCTAAGATATCATCGTATCTTTCATTATAAATATCCTCGATATTTCTGGAGATATCCTCATAACTATTCTAAAATCATTTATCTGCTTGCGTTATCCGTATTACATCATAAAGGAAGCTGTTTAGTTTCTATATTCTGTAAACCTTCGAGTTCAAATTATGAATGTTTTTGAAGAAGTATTGGGAATTGAAGCATGAGTTAGTATAATATAACGACATTTGATCAACGTGGTTATATTACAGTAAGTCATGCTGAGTTTCTAATGGAACGTGATAAGGGTTCACAGATCATGCCCTTATCATGAACCATGTTACATAACTCTTTCATTCTATTTAACCTCTAAATATATCAAGAAAATATTTTTCTTGATGATTCGGTCTTTTTCAGATATTCTGGTAATTTGACAAATCAAGATTTTGCCATTACAATTTCTTTCTTAGAACATTGACTATGTTCATTCCGAAATGCATAACTACGAATTCTGGACCATTATCCGCTTGACTTAAGGCCGGGAAGAGAAAACAAAAGCATGAAGCTCCAAAATATAATCGAAAATAAAAAGCCCGATAAAAACTCCGAAATTACAAACCGTGTATATCAATGCGTATAGCAATATAAAGACACGGGAGAATGAAAAACACTATAACCCCAAGGTAATAGTAGAAGTGAATAGATTCTTCTGGCGGCAGATGGAAAAGAAGAATGACAGATATGAAGGTTAGAAGTATATCAAGAATCAGAACTGGATGGAGCATATTGACGAATACTTTAAAATAAGAATTGAGGGAGAAAGAATAAATGGTATGATCTGTGGAAAATAAGGAAACGAAGGGGGTAGATTTATAGTATAATATCAGACAGGAAAATCGAGACAGATCATCGCATTAAATCAAAAAGAATCATAATTACCTTAATTACCGAAGAATCAAAACTTATTACGAAGATTTTCTCCAAATCTCTTGAACTCCAGAAATCAACCCATCTACGTCAAAAGATATGACGAAACCTACTTTTTCTCATTTCACTCTTTTGTGATAACTTCACTCGTACACTTCACATAAACAAATTGTTTTATCCATATTACTCAATGATGGTAAAACTCTAATTTTCAACTCGTATGAGTCATGAAAACATACTTATTGTCATCCATGACCATCCCAACCAAATTTCGGGACGAAATTTCTTTAACGGGTAGGTACTGTGACAACCCGGAAATTTTTGACCAAATTTAAACTTTATCTTTAAATGATTTAATGTTTTCGACACGGTAAGCAAAGTCTGTAATGTTGAGTCACGAAAGTTTTGGAACTATATTCATGTAATCAATTATTCTTTGACTGTTCTCGAAGATTCACGAACAATATATATATAACTTAATGTGCATATATATATATATATATATATATATATATATATATATCATTTCAAGTTATTTAGTAAACGATAGTAACATTCGATTATTGATTCGATTGATATTTAGATAAGTTAACTAAAATGTTTAAGATGAACCAGTAAAACACTAATTTGCTACAGTATTTTCGAATTGCTACAGTACCCGAAAAGCTACAGTTTTTTCGAAAATCACTATTTGCTACAGTAAAAAAACTTTGCTACAGTAACTTTGCTACAGTACGACACTATTTTAAAATGAAAATGTATATATGTATATGTAGATACTACGAGACGATGATTTATAGAAGCAAATAACCAAAACACTTAATTGATTAAAGCTACACTTCGAGTGACATAGTTTATCAATGATTAAGTTTAATTTTTGATAAAGGTACACATCGCGTAACAAAAATTACTAGTTATTTAAGCGTACGAAAGGACGTTCGAGAAACCAGAACCGGGACATGAGTCGAGTGATAACGTACGACTTATCGGAACAAAAATTACAGGTTAACTATGCACATGAATTTAATATAATATATAATTAATTATATAAATAAAATATATTATATTTATATTATTTAAACATGTCGACAAGTATAAAAATAAAATGATGTGAGCTGGCTGAGGGACTCATGCGATCGCATGAGAATCCCATACAAACCTCATGCGATCGCATGAGGTGCTGGGACAGGCCAAGTGCTATAAAGCTCGAACGTTTTCTGATACATTCTTCATTCCTTCATTCCTCCGTATTATTATTTATTATATTTATATTATTATTATTATTATTATTATTATTATTATTATTATTATTATTATTATTATTATTATTATTATTATTATTATTATTATTAATCCTAATATTATTATTAGTTGTATATATACATAAAATACTACGACGAGGTCATGAGCGTATCACTTTCAAAACGAGTTTTCGAGCGGGATAGAGCTAAGGAAATTATGGGTTATAGCTATGGAGGTTATGGGTAATGTTCATGGGTATTATTCACAAGTCAAACCTAGTGTTTATCATCTCTGTTGCATCTACGTACTTTCCTGCAATATTGAATCACAATATTGATACTTGAGCATTCATATCTTATCTTTTATATATTAATTATGTATCCATGTCTAGTGCTCGAGTATATATATTTATGCATGCGTGTATGATAAATTTCGTCATTAAACAGTTTATGATGAATCACGAATTAAATACATACGTTACTGATAAAAGGTATATGATATGCATGTTTTTGGAAAGTTGGCGAAAAATCAATAACTTTTCATTTAGAAATCACGTAATTTCGATGAACGAATCAAAAGATATGGTCAACTGAATTATGATTGACGTTAATTGGAATTGCTTTTGAATCTGCAATTAATATTTAAATAACTTGTTTGTAAGATTGATAAATTGAATTTTTTGAATATTACCAACCGAGTAAATGAATCCTTATATAAGATACGTCTTGTTTTGTTGAACTATTGTCAAAATTGACTTTTTGAAACGACTTTGGATAACTTTTGTATGTCGATCTCGAGCATTAGGATTGTGATACACTATGACCAGACCTAGCTTGATAGACATTTATTGACCAACATATGTTCTCTAGGTTGAGATCTACGGTTATTTGATAATCCGAGTTTCGGTCACATTTTGGTGAACGACTTTATATGCTGCTAAGGTGAGTTTCATTGCTCCCTTTTTAATTGCTTTTGCAATCTATATTTTTGGGCTGAGAATACATGCAATTTATTTTAAATGCAATGGATACAAGTACATACTAAATTCTACACCGAGTTTGAACCGAAAATCCCTTAGCTTTGGTAACTAGTAACTGCCGGTTATAAGAACTGGTGGGCGCGAGTGGTAGTATATGGATCCATAGGGCTTGACATCCCCGTCTGTTCCAGGTATAGAAACCCTAGCCTGAACTATAAAACAGACGTATGCTATTTGAGTTTAGTACACGTTGGTTTGCGTGTATTGTACATGTTGGTTACATGTATGTTAAAACAGGGGTACTTATTATAACGTTAAAGCTTAGTTACCAGGGTGCTCAATCTTGTAGAATATTTTGATAAACGTTTCTGGATGAAACAACTGAAATCTTGTAATCCACCTTTATGTACAGATTATGCAAAACATTAAAACTATGAACTCACCAACCTTTGTGTTGACACTTGTTAGCATGTTTATTCTCAGGTTCCTAGAAGTCTTCCGCTGTTTGTTTATATGTTAGACACGCTATGTGCATGGAGTCTTACATGGCATATTTTTCAAGAAAACGTTGCATTCACCAAATCATCACCATGTATCTTATTTTGACTGTAATGTCAACGGAAGTACTATTGTAAACTATTATATTACGGTGATTGTCTATATGTAAAAATCATCAGATGTTGAAAACCTTTGATTTAAATATTCATTTATGGTGTACCTTTTCAAAAGAATGCAATATTTACAAAATGTATCATATAGAGGTCAAATACCTCGCAATGAAATCGATGAATGACGTGTTCGTCCATATGGATTTGGAGCGATCATCATAATATCCTAGTGCAAATTGAGTATTTTTAAATTATCTATCCAATGATACTAAATTCACAAACCAATTCGTGGTCTATCAAACCCAGATTTCTGATCAATCAACAAAAACACAACGTTAATTTCAAATGGACATAACTTGATCATTCGTAAACGAAATCAAGCGAATCCAAAGCCTAAAATTAATAGTTTTTCATGAGGAATCTGAATATCACATGATATCATGCAACTGAAAAATTAAAATTACTGTACACACCAATAAAGATCTCGGTTTTCGCATTAAACAATCAAAATGGGCAATTTATCGCATCTAGCATTCATCAAACATCAAGACTCGAGCAATAGACAATCTAAATCATGAAACCTTAATAAAAATCTGATTTTAAGAATTAGGGTTAGCTATTTATACCTTTAATCGCGAAAAGAACAATACACACGCGTAGAGGATGACACAAATTGCAACTTTGATGTTCAAGGCTTTATCAAAAATTGAAGTTTGAGTGTGTGTGTGTGTGTGTGTGTGTGTGTGTGTGTGAATTGGGCGACGGCAGCAGGAGGGGAGGAGGGAATCAAGATTGTCGACTAAAAAAAAATATGGGGAGAAGGATTTAGCTTAGGTTTTATTAATTAATCAACTTAGGGACCAAGTAAATCACAATTTACACTTAAGCCCACCAACTTTGTTCATTTAAATGGAGGGGGGAAGGGTCACGGCCGAATGGCCCATGGGAGTGTCTCCATGGCTCGTGTTTTGCAAAAACGTGTGCTCGTGGTCCGTTTCAAGTGCCGTTTAGACGTACCAAAGGCTCGGAACGCTAAACCGGTCGTTAAAACGCAACCAATCGTTTAATTTATTAAAAACCCAATAAATTAGATATTTTAAAAAAAGTTAATAATTATTAATAAACCCGAGCGTTTCGTTGCTCGAAAAGCAGTTATCATAACTGTATCGTTTTTATCGTATTTCTTTATTGGAAATATTTGTTCGAATTAATATCAAATCATATTAATTATTGTAACCCTCCAAGGATCAAGTATGTATTTATTACACATAAACACACAAAAGTCAAGTAATCGCCGTTAAATTAATTAACAGAAAGTTAACGGAAGTGACGAAAAAAGCAGGGTTGTTACACAAACGAACTTATTCCCTTTGTGAGTTAATGCGGTCAAAGGACGCGCAATCAGAAAGAAACTTTCGATGAATCAACGATACTAACCGGCGAGGCCTAAAAATTGGCGGATATGAGTAGGAGTAGTGGGGGTTTCCCACTTGCTGATGGCTTCGATCTTTGCGGGATCGACTTTGATACCCTGATCGCTCACAATATGACCAAGAAATTGAACTTCCTTCAACCAAAATTCACACTTAGAGAATTTGGCATAGAGTTTATCCTCCCTTAAAAGTTCAAGCACGAGTCAAAGATGTTGCTCATGTTCTTCTGCGCTTTTGGAATAGATTAAGATATCATCTATGAATACGATGACGAATTTGTCTAGGTACGGCCTCCATACGCGATTCATGAGATCCATAAACACGGCAGGTGCGTTAGTTAAACCAAATGGCATTACAAGAAACACATAATGACCATAACGAGTTTGGAACGCAGTCTTAAGTACATCGCTCTCCTTCACCCTCAACTGGTGATAACCTGATCGCAAATCGATCTTGGAGTAAACGCTGGATCCTTGCAGCTGATCGAATAGATCATCAATCTTGGGAAGAGGATACCGGTTATTGATCGTCAACTTGTTCAGTTCATGATAATCGATACAGATGCGAAAAGATTTGTCCTTCTTCTTCACGAACAAAATGGGAGCGCCCCAAGGCGAAGAGCTTGGTTGAATAAATCTACGGTCTAACAATTCTTATATTTGACTCTGCAACTCTTGCATTTCGAAAGGTGCAAGTTGATAAGGTGCGCGAGCTACAGGTACAGCTCCTGGTACTAGATCAATCTGAAACTCCACTATTCTCGGTGGGGGTAAACCCGGCAACTCTTTTGGAAAGACTTCGGGGAATTCGTTCACAATCGGTACATCCTTCACGCTCTTCTCCTCATATTCCAACTTCTTCACATCCGCTAGAATAGCAAAACACCCTTTTCTCATGACCTTTTGTGCCTTCACGTAACTAATAAGGTTCAGCTTTGGGCTACATCTCTCCACGTAAACAATTAGTGGTTCTCCATCTTCGCGAGGTATGCGAATAATCTTCTCTCCACAGATAACTTATGCTTTTACTTTGGACAACCAGTCCATACCGACTATCACATCAAAGCTCCCCAACTTAATGGGTATCAAATCAATCTTAAAATCCACTCCAGCTAAGTTTATTATACCTCCTCGGCCAATTTGGTCAACTTTCTCAAGTTTTCCATTGGCTACCTCAACAAGAATACTCTCATCCAAAGGAACTAATAACCAATCTATCTTAGAGCAAAAGTATCTACATACATAACTCCTATCGGCACCAGTATCAAACAAGACAGAAGCTAATAGTTTATTGATAGTGAATGTGCTTGTAACCAAGTCAGGATCCTCGCGGGCATCTCTGGCGTTCATGTTGAAGACTCTTCCACGTGCAGGCCCGCCATCCTTCTTCTTGTTAGGACATTCATTTTTAAAGTGACCCTACTTGCCGTATTCAAAGCACTTCCTTGGTGCATTCGGGTTTGTCCTCACAGCTGGGGTGTTGATCTTACAATTTCTGCCGATGTGTCCAGTCCTTTTACACTTCTCACACACTACGTTGCAGTATCCAGTATGATGCTTGTAGCATCTCTTACACTGAGGAAGGCTACCTTTGTAGTTAGGGTTAGGGTTAGGGTTCCTCCAGTCATTGTTTCCCTTAAAGTTCTCATGCCTCATGGCTAGATTTGATCAAAACTTTTACCCTTATTTCTGTCCCACTTACGTTTCCCATTACTAGCTCTCGATTCTGATTTCACCTTCTCTGACTCTTGGTGGGTAATTTGATTTATCAAGGTGTGCGCTATGCGCATAACTTCTGGGACATTCGCTGGTTTCGAAGAGGTGACATTTCCCTGGATGTCCTTTGGGAGTCCCCACAGATACCATTCCATTCGTTTGAACTCCGGAGTAACCATTGTGGGGCACATCAAGGCTAACTCCAAGTACCTCCAGTTATAGCCATAAAGATCAGTTCCTACGACTTTCAATACCTAAAATTTCGCTTCCATCTTCTGAATTTCAGTTATGGGGCAGTATTCCTCGATCATTTCCCTGTTAAACTCCTCCCAGGGTGTTGCATAAGCTTCGTCAATTCCCTGAGCCTGGGCGAACGTATTCCACCAAGTTAAAGCACCATCTGACAGCGTGCAGGATGTGAACTTAGTCTTGTTCACCTCGGAGCAGTTACTCACACGGAACACCGATTCCAACTTTTCAAAATCATCTCGTTAGTCCTACTGGCCCTTCCGTTCCACTGAAATTGTGGGGCTTGCAACTCTGAAATTCCTTATAAGTGCACCCATTCTGAATGTTCTGGTTAGCCGGTGGAGCTTGGGGGTTGGCATTCGCCATAGCTGCAGCTACTCGAGCAGCTATCATCTCCTCAATCTGTGTTGCTGTGGGCATTTCCCTTGGACCTCTTCCATTTTTCATCAATCTTCCAAACAAAAATTTCAACTTAAGTCAAAATCCATTAATCAATAACATCATAGCATATGGTAATCAGTATGGAAACTACACAATACACGTTAACTAAGCATGGCAAACTAGTTGCAGATAGCACAAAAACCATCATGTAATAACTTAAATAAAATGTCGTACAATAATTCAAACAACAGTAATTCCATTCATAATAAGAAAATTGCATACAACTTCATAAGGTTTCGTACAATACATGAATGAAAAACATAAAACTACTAACGGAGATACATAATAAAATCTAATTCAGCAGTCCTATGGTGATGGTGGATAAATGATGTCCATCATGTGGGACACCTGGTCCTCGAGCTCAATCACCCGAGCACGTAAGGTATGCACTCCCCTCGTCAGCTCCTCGATGGTGGGAGGTGCTGGTGGAGCAGGAGGTGCATGCAGTGCTGGTGGTGCAGATGGTCCGGATGATGCGGATGTAACACCAGAAGTAGATGGCATAGTGCAGGCGACCTTACGCATAAATGGATCAGCAGGATACGGCACAACCCGCTTACGGGCGGTGACCCTAACCAACTGTCCATGTGCGTTCACGAATGGCTTACCTCCATTAACCCCTGGAATAATAGTACCATCATAGAGGTACCGCTTCTTCAGTGGGGTAGAGGGTGGCGGTACAGGCTCCTCCTCGAAGTCCTCCTCAGAATCCTCCTCGGGATCCTCCTTGCTGGTGTCATCGGATGATGAACTGTCTGAATCGTCTGAAGGTAGTGCTGGAACATCACGGGCGGGAGAAAGTGTCTGGCCGGTGGTCA
Source organism: Rutidosis leptorrhynchoides (assembly GCF_046630445.1). NCBI lineage: Eukaryota > Viridiplantae > Streptophyta > Magnoliopsida > Asterales > Asteraceae > Rutidosis > Rutidosis leptorrhynchoides. The sequence continues at coordinate 273,850,244 of NC_092340.1, read as the reverse complement.
TGGCCCAGTATCTGCCAGGTGTAATCGGTACGACTCATCCGTCAGCGGTGCGTCTGACCCAATGTCCACGCTCATTACGAAAGGGACTGCCCCCGTTTCCCCCAGGGATCACAGTACCATCGGAATGATGTTGTAGCCCCGGGAATCTAGGGCTGGATAGAGAGCTGGGATCTCCTCGGGTAGCGGTGAGTCAGCAACAATAGTAGGAGGTGGCAAACGTATCTGAATCACTCTCGAAGTCAAAGGGCATGGGCGGCATGTCCGACATCTAAACAAGGAAAAATAACTTTTTCCATGTCAGTAAGACATATAGCAAGCATGTATCAGGCACAATAACTACAGCAGCCTAGGTCATCTATAGCAGTACATAGCATGGCAATAATAATAGTATCATACCGAAGTAACATGCAATCAAAAGCATATAGTAGCATGCAGTAGCGAGAATAAGCAGTAGCATACAACAAGTTCATATAGCAGTAAAAGTAAGCAGTAGCATGCAGCAGTTCCACAGAAACAAGTAAATGAGAAAGTTGTAGATTAGTCCTATTAGTGAATCCTACTCGACTCGGTCAAGACACACTAATGCAACCTAATTCCCTATAACCAATGCTCTGATACCAAATGTGACGCCCCGTACAAAATCAACGTGTATGGATCATCAACAACAGGATCATTACACGGTTACAACAGTATATGCTGTTTTAAAACAAGTTTTGCATTCATGAAAAGATAACGTCTTTACCAACGTCAAATATTTTACAAAAGACAACGTGCTTCTACGAATAAAAAGCATTAACATAAGTACGTGACACAAAGGTCATTATAAAGCCATTGTTCAAATGTAACATAAGTTATGAATGAGTAAAAGTTCCATGATTGAGACATCTCTAAACAATGCAGCGGAATTCTAACACAGCGAGTCTATAACAGTAAGTCTAACAGCGGAAGCAACAACGTCTAAGCACCTGAGAAATAACATGCTTTAAAATGTCAACACGAATATTTGTGAGCTATAGTTTTTGTAAACAACGATATAATGTAGACCACGAGATTTTGTATTCAAAACATTATGAAAAGTATATGCTTATCCGTGGGCACCCGGTAACTAACTTAACAAGTAATATAAATATCACCCCCTAAAAGTACACTTGGAGAGTGCATATGTTCTCGAAGTATTAAACACCCGTTAAATGCTAGCGCGACTAGCCCGAGTGGGAATGTCACACCCTATGGATCCATATCTAAGATTTGCATTCACGGGTTCATAAACCAATGACTAAACGTTACCGTTCTAAGGGGAATCTTTGTGCCGTTATATCACCCACACATATATAAAGTTTAAGTACTCGTGTCTAGTATGTTAAAACATAAAAAGTGCATGTATTCTCAGTTCCAAAAATAGTTAAAGTAAAAAGGGAGCTATAACTCACAGTGAATGTGCGGTAAAAGTCGATATGAAAAGTATGCAAGTAGTAAGTCGGTCTGAAAGGTCCTCAACCTAAGTCAAAGGTTACTAAGTCAGTAAGTCATCCCAAAAGGTTTAAAAGTACGTAAGTAAAGTCCTAAGCATCATCATTATCATCATCTTACGTAAAAGGTAAAGTAAGTTTTCAACAAGAATAGAGATCGAAACAAAGGGCTGACTTTGGACAGCTGCTACGACCTCTATACAAACTGAAAAGTCGCGTGGTCAGTGACCAAGGCTCCGTATATGAGTCCTCTTACCGCTGTCAAATTTTCAGATCCTAACTCGATGTCATTTGACCGTGGCGATGGATTTCAGCACGTCGTTACAAAGGCGTAGTGATTTTCGGAAGGCTATAAATCCTAAACCGTATATCGGATTTAGGTGAGTCTTAAACAAAAAGTCATCTACTCGAACCGAACTATATGGAAATAAACTTTTCCAGAAGCCCAGGAGTCTGATCAAACCCTAAAAAACAGTAAACAAGTGCTCCGGTGGGTTTCTTGGTGCTTGATGCTTATCACGGTTCTCATCCTTGATGCGTATAAGCCTCAAGTGTACAACTCTTTGATGTTTTAGCATCACTTTTGTTGGGATTTAACAAGTTTCATAATACTTAAAACCTTTTAAGAATCATTCAAAGCGGAAGCATGTAAAATTACCAATTGAAACTTGTATATCTTTAACCATATAAAAGTTAAATCCCAAGAAAAGGATCAAGTTGAGAAATAAGCTTACAAACTACAAGCAAGAATAAGATGTTATACCTATTCCAAGCTAGTTGAAAGTGATGAAGATGATGATGTTGAATGGAGCTTCAAATGGATGAAACCTCAAGAGATTATACCCCAAACTTGTAACCAACACCTTGTACTTTGGTTAGGATTTGTTAACACTTGAATCTAGCTTCCAAAAACCAAATTATGAACCCTTTCTTGCCCCTAAACCCCACGGTTTTACAGCTGCTGTATGGGAGAGTTTTTTGCAGAATTTTGAAGTGTTAATTGCATGTGTTGGTTCCTACAAGAGTCAAGATGCTTACATATGGAATTGAGAAAGTATGGGTGAAAGATTCCAAGCCTAAAGCATGTGTATCTCATTCCCTATGCCACTTCTCTTTCAAGTATTATTAAATAAGTTTTATAAAAGTAATTAGATTTTATAAAACTCTCCATAATACTTCCATATGTATATATTTGTTATGTACATTTATTTTATAAAACCAAAACTTTATAAAATGTAACATAACAAAATAAATTATTTAACCTATAAATAATTTAAACTCTTGTTATATATAAATTAATCCATAATTTATATATATATATACACATCAAGTAATATTTCAGAAAACCATTTTTCTTGAAGTTCAAGTGTCGCGTATTTGATCAATGAACCAATCGTTAAAATCAAAGACGAATAAGGTGTCGGTAAGTTTGTTATTGGGTATGACCCGACTTGGATCATAATATATTAGCCACATTAATTAAATATGTCTCTCGGGCATACGAAATACCTTCAATCTCCCACTTGCACGAGAAACATAAGAAATTAATGCAAGTGATGGATACAGCCTAACACACCGTCCATCACCCCTAATATGTTATGACTTTGTGCCATTCAATAACATCATCCCTTTCGAGTTCCCATCTCGAATATGATTAGGTGAATCTTTCATTATTTCCTTTCGTCCTAGATGTCATGTTAAATCCAAGAGATACAGAGTGATCACTCTCTTATAGATTTAACTTTTCAGGCCTTAGACATCTGACTCTCAACGAATAAGAGGGACAAATTCCATCTTGACTACATACGTCCTAGATATACACTTTGTAATATACCTGAGTTCTTCCTTATGTACTACCATGTTTCAAAATAGCGAAGGAAAGAATCAAGGCACAGTACTAGGTGAATATCCGAACCCAATATGTATCTCAGGTCAGAGGATACAATGATATTCGCCTTTACTCAAGATTACATGTGATCAACCACAAAGGCTCTATACAGTAATTCTTGAGAGCGGGTCTTCCAATATTTGTGTCCCACAAATATCTATGAACCTTGGTTGCAACCTTGCCCCACATTCATCATTTGAATGTTAACCAATCCAAGTTCATAATAGTCTAGACCTCACACTTGTTCCCACAAATGTGATCAACTACGGAATTTAGAATAATAGTTTATTCATGGATAAAATATGCAAAATTGGAACATGACTCATAAATAAATTAATACCATAATTATATTAATGAGTTTGAACTAATTCGTTCCGTTACAATACATAAAATAGATCAATTCCAATCACTAGAATATCGAAACCCTAATGCACAAACATGTCCCTCATGTTTTGGCCCATGTAAAAGCTTCGTGAGTGGATCCGCAACATTATGATCTGTATGAACTTTGCGAATACATATCTTTCCTTTTTCAACTTCATCCCTTATGTAGTTGAATCTCCGCTCAATGTGACGAGTCTTTTGATGGGCACGAGGTTCCTTGATTTGAGCAATCGCACCCTCGTTGTCACAAAAGATCTCAAGAGGGTCCTGAATGGAAGGGACCACTCCTAAGTCGTCGATGAATTTCTTCATCCATGCAGCTTCCTGAGCTGCCAGTGAGGCGGCAATGTACTCCGACTCTGTAGTGGATAACGCAACAACCTCCTGTTTCGAACTCTTCCAAGAGACCGCACCATCATTTAACATGAAGACATAACCGGATTGTGATCGAGAGTCATCTCGATCAGTTTGGAAACTCGCGTCCACGTAACCTTTTACAGCGAGTTCCTCCTCACCAGACCCATATATTAGAAACATATCCTTAGTCCTCCTAAGGTATTTTAATATGCTTTTAACAGCAATCCAATGACTATTTCCTGGGTTATTCTGGTATCTACTTGTCAAGCTTAGAGCGCATGACACATCCGGTCTAGTACATATCATTGCATACATGATAGACCCAATAGCAGACGCGTATGGGACTTTCTTCATTCTCTCTTGTTCATCTTTCGTGGCAGGACACTGAGATGAACTGAGAACGGTTCCTTTTTGAATAGGTACCAAACCTCTCTTAGAGTTTTCCATCTTGAACCTTTTCAAGATTTTATCAATGTATGTACTTTGACTTAAACCTATCAATCTCTTGGATCTATTCCTATAGATCCCTATCCCCAATATGTATTGTGCATCTCCAAGATCCTTAATGGAGAAGCAACTCTTTAGCCAAGTTTTGACTCCTTGCATTGTGGTAATATCATTCCCAAATAATAATATATCATCCACATATAGTACAAGGAACATGATAGTGCTCCCACTAGCTTTCTTATATACACAAGCTTCATCACCATTTTTAATGAAGCCAAATTTCTCGGCTTCCTCATTAAAACGATGATTCCACATTCTAGATGCTTGTTTCAATCCGTAGATTGACTTCTTTAACTTGCATACACTTTTAGGATATTTTGGATCAACAAAACCTTCAGGCTGGACCATATAGACATCTTCCATAAGATATCCATTTAGGAAAGCGGTTTTGACATCCATTTGCCATATTTCATAGTCGTAGTGAGCAGCAATGGCAAATAATATCCTAATAGACTTTAGCATTGCCACAGGCGAGAAAGTTTCATCATAATCAACCCCTTGAGTTTGAGTGAAACCTTTTGCAACAAGTCTAGCTTTATATGTATCCAAGTTTCCATGTATGTCGGTTTTCTTCTTGAAAAGCCATTTGCAATCAACTAGCTTGGAGCTAGGAGGTTGCACAACAAGTTCCCAAACTTGGTTTTCATACATGGATTGCATCTCGGCGTTCATGGCTTCCTGCCATTTATCTTTATCGATCCTTGATAAAGCATCTTCGTAGTTTGTCGGTTCATCCAAATCAACCGTATAGCAACCATCTATGAGAAACCCATATCTCTCAGGAGGATTGCTAATCCTACCAGATCTACGAATGCCTTGTGTATTTTGATCATTCATTTGATCACTATCAACATTTTCATGTTGAGTGCTAGTGTCAACCAATTGTGTATCATCTACTTGATCTTGAACCTCTTCAAGATCTATCTTCCTTTCACTATTTCCTTCCATTAGGAACTTAGTTTCAAGGAATTCCGCCTTTCGAGCAACAAATACATTCTGCTCGGATGGATCATAGAAATAGTATCCCATATCATCCTTGGGATATCCTATGAAGATACACTTCGTGGATCGAGCATTCAACTTATTAGGGACGTAACGCTTAGGATAAGCTTCACATCCCCATACCTTTAAGTATGATAGAGAAGGAGGTTTTCCAAACCACATCTCATGAGGAGTTCGTTCCACTTTCTTGGTTGGGGCCATATTTAAAATACGAGCCGCGGAGCTTAGACAATAACCCCAAAATGACAGAGGTAACGAGCTTCTTGCCATCATAGATCGAACCATATCCATTAGGGTTCGGTTTCTCCTTTCGGAAACTCCATTAAGTTGGGGTGTTCCGGGTGGAGTAAGTTGTGAGATAATCCCACAACTCCTAAGATGATCTTGGAAGGCATCGCTTAGGTATTCACCTCCTCTATCGGTACGAAGTACCTTAATTGTCCTATTGAGTTGATTTTGTACTTCGTTTTGATATTCTTTGAATGCTTCAAACGTTTCGTCCTTGTGTCTTAATAAGTAGACATATCCGAAACGACTAAAGTCATCAATGAAAGTAACAAAGTATCTTTCACCATTCCTAGTCATGGGTTTAAAGGGTCCACATACATCCGAATGTATTAATCCCAATAAATCTTTAGCCCTTTCATAGGTCCCTTTGAAAGGTGCTTTAGTCATCTTGCCTTGTAAACAAGATTCACATACATCAAACGAATCCATTTCATTTGATTTCAAAAGTCCATCCTTTTGAAGTGTGTGCATTCGGTTCTTGTTTATGTGACCAAGGCGACAATGCCATAAATAGGAATCACTCAAATCCCTTTTGAGTTTCTTGGTGCTTGTATGGTATATTGAGCTACTAGATAATGTGTCATCATGAACCAATTCATAAATTCCATTTGAAGGTGAAGCCTTGAAATAGAATACATTATCTAAATAAATGTGGATATCATCATTAACAAAATTAGGATTAAAACCACATTGTTTCAAACGGGAAACAGAAATAATGTTTCGACATAAGTCGGGTGCATACAAAACATCATTCAAAATAAGTTCCAAGCCACTTGGAAGTTTTAACACAAAGTCTCCTTGAGCTTTCACTTGCACTTTAGCTCCATTCCCCATGAAGAGACTTGATGTTCCCGTTTGCTTGTTACTTCTTTTGAACCCCTGCAAAGAATTGCAAATATGAGTTCCACATCCCGTGTCTAATATCCATGTATTAGAAGAAGTAATACTAAGCTCTATATATACCATATATATATTACCTGAGGTTTGCCCTGCATCCCTCTTGTCCTTCAACTCCTTAAGATAGATCGGACAGTTTCGTTTCCAATGACCCATTTCACCGCAACCGAAACATGGGTCTTCCTTGGGGTTTGCCTTCTCGGCTACCTTTTGCTTCTTAGCCTTGTTGATGGTTGGGGTAACCATCTTCCCTTTCCCTTTGCCTTGATAGGCGGGTCCTTTTCTCTTAGCCACCTTTGGCTTAGAGGTCTTACTTTTGGACCCACCTTGATCGATTGCTAACACGGGTAAAGCCCTTTTACCCATGCTAGTTTCCGCCGTTCTAAGCATACCGTGAAGCTCACCTATGCTCTTATCCATCCCATTCATATTGTAATTAATTACAAATTGATCAAACCTTTTTGATAGGGAGTTAAGGATAAGATCAGTGGCTAACTCATTGGATATGTTTAGGTTAAGTCGGTTAGCACGATCGATAAGGCTTTTCATCTTGAGTACATAAGATGAAACCGATTGGGTATCGTCCATACGACAAGCATGTAGCGCCCGAACCGTTTCGAAGCGCTCGACACGCGCTTGTTGGAGGAACATCTCCTTCAATTGCGTTATCATGTCGTATGCACTATGGTGCTCGAAATCCTTTTGGAGTTCGGGTATCATAGTCCCAAGCATTAAGCATGAGACTTGAAGGGAGTCGTGGCAATACTTATCGTAAGAGGCCATTGCCTCCACATCATTCTCATCCGGTTGATCGGGAATGGGGTCCTCAAGCACATACATTTTATCCTCTTGTTTGAGGACAATCCGAAGATTGCGGAACCAATCCATAAAGTTTGTATGGTTGAGTTTGTCTTTCTCTAAGAGAGACCTTAATGATAGGTGGTTCAGGTTAAGTGGTGCGTTTGGAATGTTGTTGTTGTTATTGGCGGCCATCTACAAAATTAACAAAGTTCGTTTAAGTATCGATTTTAATTTAACATTCAATACCCTTTTAAATTTTAATTGACTTATTAAATATTAGAATCCAACGGTAAATCAAATTTCGGTTAGGTGACCTTTATCCCGTTATTTGATTTAGCTAGGTAGTCATTATATGACAATTGCAATCCTTTTGCAACTTCTAAGTTATGGGATCATGCAATCCTTTTGCATGGCATATTTATCCCATCAACGCCTATTTGTTCATCATGCTTCGGTGACCCTAAGTTCATGATTCCCAAATCAAGTCGTCCTACTTGTATAGACTTGTAAATTTAACATACATGTGGTTAGGTGACCTTTATCCCACAACCATGCGAAATTTACCTTAATCATATTAGTTTGCTCATAATGGTTAGGTGACCTTTATCCCATCATGAGTTCCCTAATACTTTTAAGTGTCACACAATAGGATGGCGTTTAACTTGTTTACCTTGTTAGTGAAAGGGATTTTGAGTTTTCGTTAATTCTAGTTTGAGAAAACTTTTATACCATACACCAACATGCATTTAGTGCATGGTACTTATGAAAAACCATTTTCATGTCTTGTAATTAAACCAATTACATGATATAAACCATTTTATATACGTTATCCTTATCTTGTTCTTAATAACCATTTATTAAGTTTTTTTTTTTTTTTTTGGTTGCCTTTTTAATTTAACCATTTAAATTGCCGTTTTGCATGTACTTAGTAGTCTAATTTAACCAATTAAATTGTCGTTTTGTTTGTTGTTATCTTGTGATTAATTGTATCAACCAAACATACAAAACAATAATCATACAAACAACCACACATGCAAAATAAGTATGTTCACAATCTAGCCATTTTGGTGGATGTTTGTTTAGCCGAAAACAAACGTCACCGGTTAAGGGGTAATAATACAAAGTAGGAGATTTCAAATCTCCCACTTAATCTTGCATCCATATGCTCCTTGTGTTCTTCAAGTCTTCATCATCTTGTATCTTCATTTTTACAAAATATGTATCCTAATACATTTTATCTAGAAAATGAAATTACAACCTATTCTATTTTACATACCAAATATAAAATGAATTACATAACAAATGAATGAATTATTACAAACCAATTGAATAATTATTACATGCCATTTGAATGAATAAAATACATACCAAATGAATCATAAATCAACCAAACACACATGCATGCAACACAAGGTCAAGGCTAGGATTGTGAACATTACATTCAACCAAAATTAGACCAAATGGAAGAATCCAAAAACCCATTTTGGGTCTCCTTGAATTCGGCCTAAATACCAAACCCACCCAAAACTATTAATTTTTGCATTTTACTTTCATGCATGTACATAAAATGCAAAATATAGTGAGTTTAATAACCATCTCGAAGCATATTTCAACAACTTCGGCTCTAGATACCATTGTTGGGATTTAACAAGTTTCATAATACTTAAAACCTTTTAAGAATCATTCAAAGCGGAAGCATGTAAAATTACCAATTGAAACTTGTATATCTTTAACCATATAAAAGTTAAATCCCAAGAAAAGGATCAAGTTGAGAAATAAGCTTACAAACTACAAGCAAGAATAAGATGTTATACCTATTCCAAGCTAGTTGAAAGTGATGAAGATGATGATGTTGAATGGAGCTTCAAATGGATGAAACCTCAAGAGATTATACCCCAAACTTGTAACCAACACCTTGTACTTTGGTTAGGATTTGTTAACACTTGAATCTAGCTTCCAAAAACCAAATTATGAACCCTTTCTTGCCCCTAAACCCCACGGTTTTACAGCTGCTGTATGGGAGAGTTTTTTGCAGAATTTTGAAGTGTTAATTGCATGTGTTGGTTCCTACAAGAGTCAAGATGCTTACATATGGAATTGAGAAAGTATGGGTGAAAGATTCCAAGCCTAAAGCATGTGTATCTCATTCCCTATGCCACTTCTCTTTCAAGTATTATTAAATAAGTTTTATAAAAGTAATTAGATTTTATAAAACTCTCCATAATACTTCCATATGTATATATTTGTTATGTACATTTATTTTATAAAACCAAAACTTTATAAAATGTAACATAACAAAATAAATTATTTAACCTATAAATAATTTAAACTCTTGTTATATATAAATTAATCCATAATTTATATATATATATACACATCAAGTAATATTTCAGAAAACCATTTTTCTTGAAGTTCAAGTGTCGCGTATTTGATCAATGAACCAATCGTTAAAATCAAAGACGAATAAGGTGTCGGTAAGTTTGTTATTGGGTATGACCCGACTTGGATCATAATATATTAGCCACATTAATTAAATATGTCTCTCGGGCATACGAAATACCTTCAATCTCCCACTTGCACGAGAAACATAAGAAATTAATGCAAGTGATGGATACAGCCTAACACACCGTCCATCACCCCTAATATGTTATGACTTTGTGCCATTCAATAACATCATCCCTTTCGAGTTCCCATCTCGAATATGATTAGGTGAATCTTTCATTATTTCCTTTCGTCCTAGATGTCATGTTAAATCCAAGAGATACAGAGTGATCACTCTCTTATAGATTTAACTTTTCAGGCCTTAGACATCTGACTCTCAACGAATAAGAGGGACAAATTCCATCTTGACTACATACGTCCTAGATATACACTTTGTAATATACCTGAGTTCTTCCTTATGTACTACCATGTTTCAGAATAGCGAAGGAAAGAATCAAGGCACAGTACTAGGTGAATATCCGAACCCAATATGTATCTCAGGTCAAAGGATACAATGATATTCGCCTTTACTCAAGATTACATGTGATCAACCACAAAGTCTCTATACAGTAATTCTTGAGAGCGGGTCTTCCAATATTTGTGTCCCACAAATATCTATGAACCTTGGTTGCAACCTTGCCCCACATTCATCATTTGAATGTTAACCAATCCAAGTTCATAATAGTCTAGACCTCACACTTGTTCCCACAAATGTGATCAACTACGGAATTTAGAATAATAGTTTATTCATGGATAAAATATGCAAAATTGGAACATGACTCATAAATAAATTAATACCATAATTATATTAATGAGTTTGAACTAATTCGTTCCGTTACAATACATAAAATAGATCAATTCCAATCACTAGAATATCGAAGCCCTAATGCACAAACATGTCCCTCATGTTTTGGCCCATGTAAAAGCTTCGTGAGTGGATCCGCAACATTATGATCTGTATGAACTTTGCGAATACATATCTTTCCTTTTTCAACTTCATCCCTTATGTAGTTGAATCTCCGCTCAATGTGACGAGTCTTTTGATGGGCACGAGGTTCCTTGATTTGAGCAATCGCACCCTCGTTGTCACAAAAGATCTCAAGAGGGTCCTGAATGGAAGGGACCACTCCTAAGTCGTCGATGAATTTCTTCATCCATGCAGCTTCCTGAGCTGCCAGTGAGGCGGCAATGTACTCCGACTCTGTAGTGGATAACGCAACAACCTCCTGTTTCGAACTCTTCCAAGAGACCGCACCATCATTTAACATGAAGACATAACCGGATTGTGATCGAGAGTCATCTCGATCAGTTTGGAAACTCGCGTCCACGTAACCTTTTACAGCGAGTTCCTCCTCACCAGACCCATATATTAGAAACATATCCTTAGTCCTCCTAAGGTATTTTAATATGCTTCTAACAGCAATCCAATGACTATTTCCTGGGTTATTCTGGTATCTACTTGTCAAGCTTAGAGCGCATGAACTTTGACCAATTTTCAACCATCAACGCACAAGGTCAAGACTTAAGAAGAAATACAACTCATTTAAGAGTTTTAGAAGGATGATGAACCAAGGTTACATCATGTTCTTAGTCTTAACACAAATATGAGTTCTATTCAAGATTAAAGCTACAACTTTGATTTAATCAAACAAGCAAGACTTTTAGTTACATAAATTTGATCAAACAAAGTAACGAAACCCTAAGCTAGAAAGCTTGTGTAAAGACCCATCATAATCTATAAGGACGAATATAATAACATATGGTTACATTGCGAGGTATTTGACCTCTATATGATACATTTTACAAACATTGCATTCGTTTTTAAAAGACAAACTTTCATTTCATCAAAAGTTGATAGGCATGCATACCATTTCATAATATCCAAACTATAAATGACTTAATCTGTCATTTATTTAATAATAATTTTTATTGAACTCAACGACTTTAATGCAACGTCTTTTGAAATATGACATGAATGACTCTAAGTAATATCTTTAAAATGAGAAAATGCACTGCGGAAGATTTCTTTAATACCTGAGAATAAACATGCTTTCAAGTGTCAACCAAAAGGTTGGTGAGTTCATTAGTTTATCATAAAAAATCATTTCCATTATTTTAATAGACTATAAGATTTTCATATTTCCATTTCTCATAACATCATCTCATATCAGGCATTTCGCAAACTGCATAGAGATAAAAAATCATTCATAAGGTGAACGTTTGATAATCGAACTGACAGGATGCATATAGAATATCCCCCACATACAGGCATTTCAAAAACTGCATGCTATATATCGGCCGTCGCAATCAATATATATCGTCGAAGTACTAAAATATTCGTAACCCGAATGGGACTTGTCAAGGTTCATAGATCTATTTTTAGGATTCGCGTCAATTAGGGGCCATTTCTTCAATTGTTAGGCTACCAAGCTAAAAGGGGCGATATTCGATTTCGATAATCCAACCACAGAATGTAGTTTCGATTACTTGTGTCTATTTCGTAAAACATTTATAAAAGCAGTGCATGTATTCTCAGTCTCAAAAATATATATTGCAAAAGCATTTAAAAAGGGAGCAAATGAAACTCACAATACGATATTTTGTAGTAAAAATATGCATACAAAAGAACTGAACAATGCAGGGTTGGCCTCGGAGTCACGAACCTATATCAAGTGTATATATTAACAACTCTAATTATAATCGAATAGGTTTATATATTATAATTGTTGATGTGTGCAGCGGTGTATACGAAATAGTATTATTTTTAATATGAAATACGACGAAATATGATACAAGTTTTTTTTATTTATATGGATGGGATATACCTAAACCTTGCTACAACACTTATAGGCAGTGTACCTAATCGTAGAGTAGTATAGTTTTTAGTAAGTCTGGTTCGTTCCACAAGGAGCTGGCTTATTTTACACTATATTTTAAATAACTATATTTGTACAAAGTATATATAATTATATATAATAATATATAAAAGGGGGTTTACCGTTTAATGACCGGTTTGTCAATTTTATATTTTAAGCGAAGCGTAAAGTAAATGACGATATTTAACCAATATAAAATAAATAACAATAATTAAAATGACAATAAATAAAAGTACGAGGAAATATGAAATAAAATATATTATGCTTATTTAAACTTCCGTAACTATGATGTTTGACGTTTTGATTTTAATTTATTGTCCTGGCTTAATTGTCCTTTGTCCTGGATGTATTTGAAACCTGTCTGGTTTTTGTCCACAATAGTTCATCGATCATAATTATAAAATGCTCGAAAAATTTAACCTTATGCCCGAAGTCAAATATTCCAACTAACTGGGGATTCGAACTGTAACAAGGTCTTAATACTTTGTTTAATGAATACACCAGGTTATCGACTATGTGTAATCCAAGGTTTTAATACTTTGTTAACAATTACACCAATTACCCTTGAATGTAATCCACCCCTGTTTTAATGAGTCCATTGACTATTAATCCATCCCCGTGTCCGGTCAAATGAACAATTATTAGTATTTATAGATATCCCGCCCATCGTGTCCGATCGAGCGTATGTGGTTATTTATATCTACGTCAAATTGTAAATCTCTATATTAATTTAATGAGGTATCATTTAGTTAATATAAATCCTATTAATAGCCCATAGTCTAATTTCCACAAGTGTCGTTCTTTTGTCCAAACCCCAATTATGGTACAAAGCCCAATAACCCCATCTTTAATATTTAGCCCAACATCATAATTACTTCGGCTCAAATAAGCATAATAATAACTTAGTTACGAGACATTAATTTAAAAAGGAGAACATAACTTACATTGAGTATTTATCGCGTAGTGTTACACGGACAGAATTTCGACTTCAAAAACCCGTAAAATAACCTTTACATAACCCGAACTAATCTAATATAAAACTACCCTATACTATATATATATATATATATATATATATATATATATATATATATATATATATATTATGTATATTTATTTATTATTTATTACAGAGTATTATTATTATTATTTTTATATATTAAACTCGACAGAATGCATGGCCTTTTATAGGCATTTCTGAAATTTCAAACTCCGCGAGTCGTGGAGTTTTAAGCCTTCAAACTCCGCGAGTCGTGGAGTTTGATTTTCCAGCTCACAATTTTTTGGATCTTAGCTTGTCGACGTAATTAAATAATAATATAATATATAAATAATTTTAAGAATTATTTAAATATTATATTTTATTTATGTGCATAGTTGACTTGTAATTTTTGCACCGTTGTGTCGCGCGTTGAGAGTTGACTCATGTCCCGGTTCTGGATTTTCGAACGTCCTTGCGTACAATTTAATATCTTGTACTTTGCATTTTGTAACTTGTACTCTTGTCATTTTTAGACGTTTTTCATCAATAAATTGAACCTTTTGAATTGTATCTTGTACATTTGAGCTTTTTGGACGTTTGTGTCTTCAAATCTTCGTTTTCGCCTTTTGTCTTCGCACTTATTTATTTAAACAATTACAATGAAAATATAATACAATTACATATGAAAACCTATTATTTATGAGGGATATTACTATGAAATATATGTTCCTTTTTAGCCTTATCAAATATCCCCACACTTAAACGTTGCTTGTCCTCAAGCAATACATAACTTGAAATAAAATCACACTTCACTCGAATCACTTTTTTATCCTCACACTTTGTACATCAGTGATTTTGATATTGCGGTATAAACAATGATAGTAACGATGGTTAAAGGTGGGTGTGTCATCCACAGTTGCCTCGGGTTTAGGTCAACGACACTTGCAATCAAATAGCCAATTTACTTTCGGTTTCTAAAGCAAAGTGCACATTTGAAAGGAGGTTTACAGTCCCACATGACTATGAAAATGTAGATCCTTAACGAAATTGGATCTTTATGAAAACATTTGATCTTTTTGAAAATTTAATCTAGCTTTTACCCTAGATAAGTTTTCCGGAATAACCCTTCACCGGTGTTTGCAAAATATTTTTGTGGGTTGTGTGGGTTTCAGATTTGAAAATTTTAGCTCAACACTTATGGTTTTGTGTTACCCACTTGCTAACCTTGTATTAGAAAAGCAACACGTCCAGTTTACTTGTCCCGTATATTACATTTCGACAAACTACCATCCGATTGTAAAGGAAAGCGATGAAAAAGAAACTGTTAAGGCAATGTCTAATGACATGCATTTGATTATGGTCCAAAAACGTGTCGGATGCTATTACTATCCTTGGTAGGAGCAATAGTAAAGATCATCCTAAAAATTTTCCGGTCTGGCACAAGGTCCTGTCTTCGACCATGCTATGCAACCACCGTTTTTACGGTTGACACTCGATTTGGTTCAGGTGACCTAATGAATTCCAGGTGAATTCCTAGGATTTTACGTTCAATGGTAATGAACGCATTGAAAATAGATTTTCAGAAAACAAATCGGTTTTAATTTTGATCAAAATATTTTCTCGTTCAAGCTCGAGTTTAGATATCATTGAATTCCATGAGTTTGTAATTCTCAATCTTTAAGGTCAATCTCAAGGATTGAGTAATATCAGGCTTAAAAGCTGATTTTTAATCTTTAAGGAGATTATCCTTTCTGGAGATCTGATTCATTAGTCTTATCCAGCTAATTTGCACGGCATCCTCCCCATTTTACAAGACAGATCCTCTCATGGTTAGGATAAGTCTGACCACTTGGCGACCCTGTTTGATGCTGAGGTCCGTGGATTTCCTGCTGATTTTAGAGATGACTTTTCTAGGTTTTTCGTCAACCTACAGCTGGTCTGGACGACAACTTCATGACCTAAATCAAGAAGCGTGTGTCTTTTTCGGAAGACTTTACTTCCTTTTAATGATGGAATTGATTCATCATGTAGATCCATCTTTTCTTTTCTTTCATCGGGTAAAATAGTTAATTTAGTGCAAAACAAAAGCACCTGCAATAAATTTTACAGAAACATGTGCTACATAGTTTTTAATTGAATAACTAGGTACATTCTCCCCACACTTAGTTTCTTTCTTTGCCTTTTTATTCTTAAATAAATAAATTCAAGCGTTTTAGGGTGTTTCTCAATTTATGTCCTTTCCGAGGTAACGATAATTTCGGTATTAACACCTAATTTTCACCGTTCATAAATATATATAAACATGATTTTAAATTCATTTAGTTGAAAATTTTTCAAATTTTCATAAAATTTGGCGTATAAACCCGAGAGAATTTATAACCCTTCCCCACACTTGAGATCATGCAATGCCCTCATTTGCATGAAATCAGACTCTAATTATAAATTCATGAGGGTGATTAGTGTAGAAAAGTGATTGAAAATACCCAGTTTGTAATTACAAAGCTCGTCAAATGATAGATCATCGTTCATTCCTTCTTGTTTTATCACACATATTTTTCTTCAAAAACGGTTGCTTTTCTGAACTGTTTGCTAATCTTTGAATATACGTATTTTACCCTAAATTATCATGCATTTTTATTAACGAGTTATGCACTAACCCGAACCCCTAATTTAATGTTAAGTGGGGTTAAACTTCCCCACACTTAGCTGACGACATGTGAAGTCGGTAGAATGAGTTCCACGAATTAGAGTAGTGAGCCAGTTATTTACATCTCGGGTGGTGTATAATATATCAATGGGTTTAAAGTTTAGACTCGCCCGATTGTCACTACTTAATTTTTTTTTAAGTGTAGCTTTTAGTAAATGGATATGTCTCTTTTCTGGTTTTTGGTCAAATGGATCGATATACACCGACATACATATTATAGGGTGGACAATTTCTAACGTTTCCTTCCTTTTATTCTCGAGATCAAAGTTTTCACCTCTATTACCCAATTGGGTGAAATCCGAGGTGTCATTATCTATTACATCTCGTAGTTCATCTTCGGTAGATGACTCGTCTATTGAGAATATTGGGTTGGAAGGTTGTGGAATGGTGAAGTTCGGTTTGGCCTCGGGGGTAAAATTTTCAACGTTATCGTATTCCCAAGAGTACCAATTTGTCACCCTTACTTCTTCTTTATCCATTGATGGATCGATGATTTCGTCGGTAGAGGCTAATGTGTCGATATGTTGTGAAATTGGTAAGACTGAATAAAAAGTATCATCGGGATAGTTGGTAATTTCGGAGCTCTCGAATTCATCAAAATTCGATGATATGAGATTTTCTTGCACACGACTCCTCAGATCAACAGGTGTGTAGTCTGCTAGAGTTTCAGCTTGCCTATTTACAAACTCTCTTATTTGTTCATTTTGAGCATCAAGTTCTTCGAGTTTGATTTTCATATTGTCTAATAAATTTTCAGACACGTAATTTTCTTCGTCTACTGGTTGTTGAGTTTGGAAATATTCTTGGGAATAATCCCAATTTGAATTGTATTCTTCATAATCATTCCATTCAGGTTCCGTGAGTGCGTGATTTTCCATAGGAACGTAATAATAACATTCCCATGTTGAGTGATAATCTCCACAGATTTCACAACCAGTTATTGTTTCGTCATTCGTGATCCAAGATTGACCGAACGAATTGTCGTCAACACCCATTTGAGAGTATTGATTTAATTGATTTTGGATATCAAAAAGAGTTTTCATAGCCTTGTTTTCAAAATTTTCCATTTTATTGCGATGGCCAAATTTTAGCTACAATGTGGTGCATTTACTAATTATCCTATTAGTTATAAAAATAGAAAAACTTATATAAGTTGTCCAATTAATAGACTTTTCTGCTTTTGCCCACGTTTCGAATAGCCAATAGATGCAGCAGGGAGCCAGAACCCTTTAAATCGGAAGCTCACAACTCAGCCACTAACAAATACAACTATTACTACGAAGCGGAAAATTTGGATGTCTATCAATTTAACCACTTAAAATAATTTTTCGTTTAGAATTATTAGAGAAGAAGTAGAGAAAAGTTCTAAGTCCTAAAACTAGCGTGGCGAGAAATAAGAAAGAAAAAGAAGCGCGTCGAAAAATATCGAGAAATAAAAATAAGAAAGTAGCGCGTCGGGACTTAAAAGGCACTAAAATTTTAAAATCGTCGCAAAATTCTAAAGCACCTAAATCTTAGTCTAAAGAAATAGCACTTAAGGGATTTTACGGCAAAGCCTAAAAATCTAAAAATGAAAATAAGCTACGGCAAAACTAAATTTAAAATTAACTACGAACGATAAAAAATATTACGATTACACTAAATAAAAGGATACAAAATATAAAAATAAAAAGTGATAAAATTACTTATTTTTATAAAAATATTATTTTTATATTTATTTTATAAAAGTATTAATTTATATATATAAATAAAACTAATTAAAATTTAAAATACAATTTAATTAAAAATTAAAACTAATTATATTAAAATAATAAAGTAATTAGGGTTTAAAAATAATAATAAATAATATTACTCCGTAATTAAAGCAAAAATAGGGTTTCTGTCAGCGCGTCAGGGAGGCTCCGCGAGTCGTGGAGTTTTAAGCCTGCAAACTCCGCGAGTCGTGGAGTTTAAAAAACGTTTTTTTTTTTAGTTTTATATTGTTTTTCTAAAATGATATATAAATATATTTATACAAAAATAAATTAAAAATATAGCGTTTCGCCGAGTCCCCGGCAGCGGCGCCAAAAACTTGATGTGTGCAGCGGTGTATACGAAATAGTATTATTTTTAATATGAAATACGATGAAATATGATACAAGTTTTTTTTATTTATATAGATGGGATATACCTAAACCTTGCTACAATACTTATAGGCAGTGTACCTAATCGTAGAGTAGTATAGTTTTTAGTAAGTCCGGTTCGTTCCACAGGGAGCTGGCTTATTTTACACTATATTTTAAATAACTATATTTGTACAAAATATATATAATTATATATAATAATATATAAAAGGGGGTTTACCGTTTAATGACCGGTTTGTCGATTTTATATTTTAAGCGAAGCGTAAAGTAAATGACGATATTTAACCAATATAAAATAAATAACAATAATTAAAATGACAATAAATAAAAGTACGAGGAAATATGAAATAAAATATATTATGCTTATTTAAACTTCCGTAACTATGATGTTTGACGTTTTGATTTTAATTTATTGTCCTGGGTTAATTGTCCTTTGTCCTGGATGTATTTGAAACCTATCTAGTTTTTGTCCACAATAGTTCATCGATCATAATTATAAAATGCTCGGAAAATTTAACCTTATGCCCGAAGTCAAATATTCCAACTAACTGGGGATTCGAACTGTAACAAGGTCTTAATACTTTGTTTAATGAATACACTAGGTTATCGACTGTGTGTAATTCAAGGTTTTAATACTTTGTTAACAATTACACCAATTACCCTTGAATGTAATCCACCCCTGTTTTAATGAGTCCATTGACTATTAATCCATCCCCGTGTCCGGTCAAATGAACAATTATTAGTATTTATAGATATCCCACCCATCGTGTCCGATCGAGCGTATGTGGTTATTTATATCTACGTCAAATTGTAAATCTCTATATTAATTTAATGAGGTATCATTTAGTTAATATAATTCCCATTAATAGCCCATAGTCTAGTTTCCACAAGTGTCGTTCTTTTGTCCAAACCCCAATTATGGTACAAAGCCCAATAACCCCATCTTTAATATTTAGCCCAACATCATAATTACTTCGGCTCAAATAAGCATAATAATAACTTAGTTATGAGACATTAATTTAAAAAGGAGAACATAACTTACATTGAGTATTTATCGCGTAGTGTTACATGGACAGAATTTCGACTTCAAAAACCCGTAAAATAACCTTTACATAACCCGAACTAATCTAATATAAAACTACCCTATACTATATATATATATATATATATATATATATATATATATATATATATATATATATATATATATATATATATATATATATATATATATATATATATATTATATATATATATTTATTTATTATTTATTACAGAGTATTATTATTATTATTTTTTATATATTAAACTCGGCAGAATGCATGGCCTTTTATAGGCATTTCTGAAATTTCAAACTCCGCGAGTCGTGGAGTTTTAAGCCTTCAAACTCCGCGAGTCGTGGAGTTTGATTTTCCAGCTCACAATTTTTTGGATCTTAGCTTGTCGACGTAATTAAATAATAATATAATATATAAATAATTTTAAGAATTATTTAAATATTATATTTTATTTATGTGCATAGTTGACTTGTAATTTTTGCACCGTTGTGTCGCGCATTGAGAGTTGACTCATGTCCCGGTTCCGAATTTTCGAACGTCCTTGCGTACAATTTAATATCTTGTACTTTGCGTTTTGTAACTTGTACTCTTGTCATTTTTAGAAGTTTTTCATCAATAAATTGAACCTTTTGAATTGTATCTTGTACATTTGAGCTTTTTGGACGTTTGTGTCTTCAAATCTTCGTTTTCGCCTTTTGTCTTCGCACTTATTTATTTAAACAATTACAATGAAAATATAATACAATTACATATGAAAACCTATTATTTATGAGGGATATTGCTATGAAATATATGTTCCTTTTTAGCCTTATCAATTGTTATCTTAATAAATTATGTGTTTCATTAATAACTTAATTAAATGTATTAAAATATATATTAATATATATGATTATATTAAAATATGTTTTTATATCACTAGTACTTTACTTGGTAAAATAATATTAATAATAGGAAGTTGTAATATTTTTATAATACTAATAATAATGATAATAATAGTATTGATAGTAAAAATAATGATAATAATATATAAAAATCTTGATAATGATAATTTTAATAATAATAATAATTAGTTATTTTATTTTTATAATAAAAACAATAATATTGATAATAATACCTAATACTAATAATGAGTAATAATAATACTAAGTATGATAATAATGATAAAATTAATAATTTTACTAATAATGTTAATCTTAATAAAATGATAATTTTAATTAATACAACACAACAACAACAACAACAACAATACCCAATCCCGCACATGCGAGGTATGGGGGATGTGAGATGTAGACAATCCTTCCTCTACCGTAGAGTAAGAGAGAAGTCGTTTCTTTAATTAATAATAATGATAATAATACTTATTTTCCTAATAATGATATAATATTAATATTAATAATAATAATAATAATAATAATAATAATAATAAGGATAATAATAATAATAATAATAATAATAATAATAATAATAATAATAATAATAATAATAATAATAATAATAATAATAATAATAATAATAATAATAATAATAATAATAATAATAATAATAATAAGGATAATAATAATAATAATTAGAATACTACTTTATAGTAACAAGGTTTAAAAAAAATAAGTGCCACTGCCCAGGCTCGAACCCGAGACCTCTCGCTTAACGAACGCACTCCCAAACCATTCCTCCATTCCTCCATATCTGAATTAAACCCAACTGGGAATTTTATAACCCGTTTATATTTAATGATCTTTATCATCATTTCGGCCCAACAATAAATACACTCTCGGCCCAACAATAATTTCGGCCCAACATAATAAAAGAGTAACGGCCCAATCAAGCAAACTTCGTGGGCTTTTGATCTGGTAATGAATTGCAAATGGCAGAACATAAATAAAAAAAAAACGCATGCCCTAAACAATGTTTCATCATCTTCACCTCTTCAACACAGTCGATATCACGGCGCATATCATCGTAACAAAATCATCATGATGATCACGTAAGCTATCATCATCATCCATGTGATTTCTTCACTGTAAATCGTCATCATCAAATCACCACATCATCATCATCAATGTCATAACCGTAATCATCAACACCGTCCTTCATCATGATCATCATTTATATCGTCTTCATCATCGTTTCTCACCATCATTACCTTCTTCTGTCATCATCATCATGTTCATCATTTACATAGCATCATCATCACTCATTCGTTACTGTTTGGAACAGAAAAGAAATGCAGTAACAGTAGCAGCGAACAGGAAGTAAAACAGAAAAACTAAATGGGTTTGCGATGGTTGTTGAGTAGTGATGGAGGTGATGGTGTTTGTGGTGGTTTAAGATGGTCATGGTGGTGGATTGCGACGGTCTTCAAACAGAAACAGGGGAGAGAGAGAGAGAGAGAGAGAGAAAAAGAGAGAGATGGTTGTCGATGGTGGCTAACAGTGGTGGTGGGTTCTCGGTTATAAACAGAAACAGAGATAAGAGATGAGGTGGTTCACGATGGTGGTGAGCTAAGGTGGTTAAAATGATGGGTTTTCATGTATGTATATATGGTGATTGAAGATGATGGTGGTGGCGATTTATGGTGGTAAAAGGTGGTCATGGGTGTTGGGTGATGATGGAGGTCGATCAAAGGTGGTGGCGTTGGAAGTGGTGGCGGGTGTGGTTGTTCTATGTCGAAGTGGGTGATCTTGGAGGTGAGGTTAGAGGATGGTGAGGGTGGCGATGTTGGGTTGTGTTGGTGCTCAAAACAGTGAGCAGGAGACAACAGGCTTATGGTGGTCTCATGTGGTGATCATGGTGGTAACGGTTAAGGTGGAATAGATTAAACAAACAGAAATAGAGTTATAGATATGTGTTTATGTTCTCGGATGCATATATGTATATTTATATATATAAACTTATTCTTGTAATATAATAAATAAATAAATATCATATAGTAATAATAAGTTAAAATGTGTGAACCGAAAAGTAACACAGTAATCAAAGAATATATGAAATAGTTTAGCCACCAGTACTTTGGACATATTCATTCTGCCGACAGTTTTAACGGACTATTATTTCGTACTCCGTGGTTACTCAGTGGCGGACTAAAAGTTCTCAGAAAAATCCCAAATTTTTAAATTAAATTCCTTTATTTATTTCAGTCATTATGGTATAAATTCGATCATTAATTTACTAAATAAAAATTACATAAATTGTCCTGATCGATTCTGGGTAAAATATAAAAAGTGTTAAAATTTAATAACTAGATCCTAAATACATTTTTAGTAAGCCTAAAATTTATAGAACTCATTTTCGGATCACCGTTTATTTTAAAATCATATAAGTTCGAATTAAACTTCTCTAAATAATAATCGAAACGTCCAACGAGTATTACAATTATTAAATAATTATATTTGATATACTATATATATATATATATATATATATATATATATATATATATATATATATATATATATATATATATATATAGAGAGATTTATTTTAATAACAATTTAATTACATCGTATATTTTTTTTATATTTTCAGTTCTAACGAGTAAATCGTATATTATTATTTTAAGTTATTATATATATATATATATATATATATATATATATATATATATATATATATATATATATATATATATATATATATATGTATACACATTTATTTACAATTAATGGTTCGTGAATTGTCGGAGATAGATGAAGGGTAATTGCATATATGAAACAGTTCAAAATTTTTGAGACTCAACCTAACAGACGTTGCATAAAATATTAAATTGTATCGAGAGTTTGATTTAAAATAAGTTAAAAATTTTCGGGTCATGACAGTACCTACCAGTTAAAGAAATTTCGTCCCGAAATTTGATCGAGGTCGTTATGGCTAACAATAAGAATGTTTTCATGACGAATATGAGTTGATAAATAGAGTTTTATTACCATAGACTAATATAGATAAATCGATTTGATTATGTGAAGAGTATAGTTGAAGCTATCACGAAAGAGTGAAATGAGGTGATAAAGTTTCGTCTTATCTTCTGACGTAGTCAAGGTTGATTTCCGGGATTCAAGGAAATTAAAGAAAATCTTCGAAATCTTTATAAGATTCGATTGTTCAGAAATTAAGAAAATTAGGATCCTCTTTGATTAAATGCGGTCAATCTGCTTCGATTGTTATGTTTGATATTTCCATTATAAATTAAACACTTCCGTTCCATTATTTTCACCATTCCTATACTTTCTTCCTCCATTCATACTTCCAAAATATTGTGGAAATGCTCCATCCAGTTCTGATTCTTGATATTTTCCTAACTATCGCATCTGTCATGCTTCTTTTCTTTTTACCGCTGAAGGAATCTATTCACTTCTACTATTACCTTGGGGTTATAGTATTTTTCATTCTCCCGTGTCTTTATATTGCTATATGCATTGATATACACGGTTTGTAATTCTATGTTGTTGTCGTGCTTATATTCTCTTTTATATTTTTAAGCTTCATGCTTTTGTTTTCTTCCCGACTCAAAGTAAAACGATCAAGATGTCTCAGATTCGTAGATTAAGTCTTTGAATTTCGAATGATCATGGCTAACGTTCTAAGAAAGATATGGTAATAGCACGATATGACTTGTTAAATTACCAGAAAATCCGAAAAAAATAGAACTATCAAGAAAATATTTTCTTGATATTTTTAGAGGTTAAGTAGAATGAAAGAGTTATGTAACATGGCACATGATGATGGTAAGATCTGTGAACCATCATCATATTCCATTAGAAATTTCAACATGACTTACTGTAATATAACCACGTTGGCCGGGTGTCATTATATTATACTAACTCATGCTTCAATTTCCAACACTTCTCCAGAAATCATTCATAATTTAAAAACTTGAACTTTTACAGAATAGAGAAACGAAAACAGTTTCCTTCATGATGTAATATGGATAGCACGAAGAGATAACTAATTTCGAACAATAAGAGTTATGAAAATATCCTCAGAAATATCGAAGATATTTATGATGATATTTTCAAAACTTCTAATATCGAAGGTTGATGAAGAAAGATTTTCTACAAGATTTAACATGAGTACGGAGCAAGATATTCTCTAAAGATTTCATCGGATACAGAATTATCTGGATTCTTTGAATATAGGGTTTGGTCCTTGTATTTGTCCTCGGTCTCCTTCATGGTTTGCTCAATCCGTTTTTCAGTTCCAAATCTGAGCCTTTTCAACACAACATTCTTTAGTATCAAACTTTTGACCATTAAGACCATCAACAGTTTTGTTGCTTCATCAGCATTCAAAGTTATCATAACTGAATCATTGGTTATCAGACAGAGGTGTTTCAAGAATTTTAAAGGATTTGAATGCAGATTGTAATCGTCAAGATATATATGATGAAATCAAGTGGCAAACTTGAAGAATTATTTAACTGTAGTAGATGTAACTTATTAACGATATTTTAAGTCAAAATATTGTAATTAATATTTCCTACTCTTTTAATACTTTTTAATTGTCCAAAGTTAGTAGTCCAATGTTAGTAGTCCAATAGTCCAATAGTCTAATAGTTCAATATATAATTTAGTTAATCAAGATGTATCGTGACCCATTGTATACATGTCTCAGACTCGATCACAACCCATGGTATATATATTATTTTAGAATTAACCTCGACCCATTATATGCTAACTCGAGCATTACCGCATATAGTGTCTTATGGGTTATTCAAAATAATATATATAGATGATGTCAATATGATATGTCAAAATATTGTATACGTGTCCCGATTTATCCGAAAATATTTAAAGTGCATAAAATAAATAGCAGTAATTAAATGACTACAAATAAAGTGCGTAAAATAAATAACAGTATTTAAATGACGATAAATAAAATTGTGAGTATTAAAATTGCGATAAATAAATTGCGATAATTGAAATTGCGATAAATAAATTGCGATAATTAAAATTGGGATAAATAAATTGCGATAATTAAATTTGCGATAAATAAATTGCGATAATTAAAATTGCGATAAATAAATTGCGATAATTAAAATTGCGATAAATAAATTGCGATAATTAAAATTGCGATAATTAAAATGACAATAAATAAAATGTAATAAGGAAATAGTCATAATGGGTATAGGAACAGTTAGCTAGGAACAATTAGCTAGAATTTGGTTAGTATAGGTTTAAAAATATTCGTAGTTAATTAATTTATTTCTAATCAATTTTATTTAGTCCATTATTTTCTTCATTATGCCACTTGTCAAATCTTGACTTGGATTCTGATCGGTCCAAATCCGAATATGAAATTTGAATGAAAATAGTTGTTCTTCGGTGAACGGATACATATATTTGCGGATGCAAATAGAATAGTTAATGACTGTTGAATCGGAATTTAAAAGTGTACAGTGTAACATGTTAATGTGAGATCTAAATATTTATAGGGTATTACCTACCCGTTAAAATATTCTCATCATTAATAGTTTGTACAAAAGAACTTTTGATTACAATCCTTATGAAAATATACATACATATATATTTTCTTCAGATGTAATCATGGATTTAATGAGTCAATAGGATATTGATCTCATTTGATTTTTCGTTAGAACTAGAATATATAATCTCTAAAACATTAGAGATTACATAATCGCCATGTAGAACGGAGATAGATGATGTAGAACGATATGTAAAATGATGATTATGCTCGAGGTATAGATTGTGATGTTGAGGCGTGTGATGTTGAGGCTTGTGTTGCTGGTGGTACTGGTGGTACTGTTGGTGTCGGTGATGTTGATGGTGCTTGTAAGTTGTGCATCGTACTCTCCAAAGCTACTACTCGAGCGCGAAGCTCATTGACTTCTTCTATTACTCCGGGATGATTGGCGGTTGGAACGAGCGGATGAATAAGGTTTAGAATTATAGATATTATGTAATCGTTGCAAGATGTCCTGGAAATGAGGGTGAAAATGGTGTTTCGGACTGGTTCACCGGTAATTGCTTCAGGTTTTTTGCCAAGAGGTGAATTCGGTTGGTGGAAGGAAAGGATCACCTTCTTCTCATCTCCATTGATTAACTCGACTACGAACACATCCCCAATTCTAGAATTGAAGATGACAAACTAGTTGATCCATTTCGGTTACACTTCTTTCGGAGCTCAGGTGAATATCCATGTCGGAATAGCTATCAGAATTCGAGGAATTTGAACTAGTTGCGAGTTTCATCTTGCACGGTCAGGTAAAGTATTTTCGATAGGAAATAGATTATAGGATTTAGTTTGGTATACTTCAATACATAACTTACATATGTATATACAATACCAAAATTTCATAAGTCACGGAGGAATCTTCGAAAGCTGTCAGGCAAAGTTTATAGTAACAGATATGCTAAGATATAAATCTGTCTATACACTATCTATGCAATAAAGGCAGTAAGATGTGTCTAGACTTAGGAATGATAAGCAGATAATTTTCCACTAGGACTGATAGACAAAAGTTATAATATGCAGCTAAGGTCGAAGTTCAAACTTACTAATGCATCCTAACAACTATCAGTTAGACACACTAATGCAAGACCTGGTTCGCTAACACCACCGTTCTAATACCACATGTAAAGACCCGTCCTAATCCATAAGGACGAATATTGTAACAACCCAAACCAAAAACCAACCGAACATGCGAAATAATTTTTTTTTTTAATCAGAATAGTGCGCCACGCGCACCACCTCAGGGTGCGCGGCGCGCACAGGCCCATTTCAGCTCTGTCCGTTTTTGTCAATTTTCAAATAAAGATCACCCACTTCCCGACATTTTTAGACGAAACACTTTTCACAACATGTTCTAACATGAAAAACTAATACGATTCAATCATAAAATGAGTTTTACAAAATGGGGCCCACATCGGCCTTTTTACGAGTTTCGTTCAAATCATACAAGTTAAAACCATAAGAGTTTAAATTTAAACAACACTATGAGCATGGTGTTTGGGGGTTAAACTACCCAAATCTCGGTCAAACTCCAAAAGCTATAACATCCAAAAGCGTCCCCTACAAACAAAGCGGGATCTCTAATTTATACGAAATGCCCTTACCCTTGTCTCCGCCGGAGCCTATAAAAAGATAAACAATGAGAGGGTAAGCAAAGCTTAGTGAGTGCAACAATTATACATACTGTGATGTCCCGGGAATTTCTGACCAAATTTAAACTTGAATCTTATATGGTTTCGACACGATAAGCAAAGTCTGTTAGGTTGAGTTTTAAAAACTTTGAACTGTGTTCATGTATTCATTGACCTTCGACCATTTCCGACGATTCACGAACTATTATTTGTAAATAGATAGGTATATATATCAATAGGTAAATATAAATAATTATATATAAGAAACTGTTATATGCAATTGTTGTTATTAATTATATGTCAATTAATATAAGATATAATAAATTTTATTATTAAATGAATATATAAAGTATACTATATATATATATGTGATTTTGAATTTATTTAGTGAACGACAGTGTCACTAATTTATCATTCGATCAATATTAAGCAAGTTAAATTCAAACTATTGTAATTTCGAAATAAATGGTGATCCGAAAACAAGTTAAACGGATTATAGCTTTGTTAAAAATATAATTAGAATCTATTTGATTAATTTTAACATTTAGTATTTTTACTTGGGGTTGGGAGCTCATAATTAATTTAATTTTTATTTAAATAATTGTATATAATTAATGACCAATTTTAAACCCTAAAAGACTGAAATAAATAAAGTTATTTAATTTAAAATTTTAGAACTTTTCTGAAAACTTTTTATCAGTCACTGATTATCAACGGGACACGATATAGCACTCTGAGTAAACTGTCGGTAGAAACAACCAAATTAAATGGCTGCTAACTATTCTTAATTGATGCATGATTGGTACTATGTTTACTTTTCTTCTTTTGTATTTATACAGGCACCACCATTTCTTGTTCCATGTATTTGATATAGCCATGTGTTATTTATATTATTATATTTAGGATAGAATGAAAACAATAATATGTGATAATTATTTCAGCCATGTCGGCTATCTCTGTTTATATATGGCTCCACAATTCAATTTATATATCCTCACTCAAACTTGATTAATTTTAAAGACACTTTCATGAAGGTGTATATAGTTGTATATTTCACTCACATTCAGATGATACAACAAATCACATTGTAATATCATCATCCATTTTAAACTCTTGTCTTCAAGGAACAACATCTACATCTACATCTTTATCTACTTGCATATTCAAGGACACTATGTCCATCATCATTCAAAACCAACCATCATCGAATATTAATTACTTGTCACCATCATCTAGCTACTGTTTTCTATTCTTGTTCAACCACCAAAATGCCACCGGAGAACAATCACCAACCGCTACCATCCCTCTTCTCTCTCTCTAAAATTCTTCTTCGTGAACCTTGAAAACTGCTAATTATAAATCACCTTCACCATCTTTCTTTGCTACCATTCGGTTCACCACCATCATTCGCCATCTCTTCTCTCTCTATGTCTCTCTTTTATATTTCTTTTTGTGAACCCACTAAAACACCACAGCCACCTTTTCGTTCCGATTATTAAGTGAACAAGACAACCCAAACGTATTTAAATACCAACTATTACCGTCAATAACTGCTGTTATATGTTTATGTTTTTCCGTCAGGCAATGGACAAAATCCAAAACCCATTTCTTTTCTTTTTGCAGCTGCTATTTTTTTATTTCTTCAAACCGAATGACTGGAATGATTCATTCACGTTGTATAATCTATTATCATCACACAATGTTATAGCAACAATGGAGAAGACGGTGATACAGTAACTTGATGATAATTTCACGATGTTAATGATGATGTATGAGTTTAGACATGATGGAAGGTGATAACGATGCTACTGCTGTCTTGTTTTCTGTTTATGTTTGATCGACGAACAAGAGCACCCCAAAGCCATTCGAGTTACAGCTACATTTCTATTTCTATAAAAAAAAATGGCGATGCTGAATTATGGGTTAGATGAATGATGAGGTTTTTAGTTAATTAATCTTAAGTGGAATAATTATATATTGGATTGAAGAACCACCTAGTATTTTTTTTTTTTTTTTTGATTTATCAATTCACAAAACCTTTTTAAAAGGTGTCGGTAATGTGTCTGTTTGGATTTAAAAAAAATCAATTAGGTTGATATTATGATTCGGCCGAAACTAATTGTTTGTTGTTGGACCGAAAAACTTGGCCAAAATTATAAGAGAAACGGGTTAGATGGATTCAGTTAACGAATTAAAATAGAAATACATGTTAGCATGGATGGTTGGAGCGTTTGTGTTTAGAAGAGAGGTCCTAGGTTCGAAACCATACAACGGCATTTTTTTTTTTCAATAGAAACAGTTGGGCTGAGACAAACAGAACGGATATATATGAATGAGTTGCGATCCAAATCAGATAAACAAGGATGGAGGAGTGGTTAGGGGGGTTGTTGGGTTAGCGGGAGGTCGCGGGTTCGAGTCTCGTATGGGGCATTTCTTTTTAGAAAAAAAAAGCTTGGAAAGGGTATACACTTTTACTTTATTTCTATCATTATTATTATTAGTTATTATTATGTTTATTATTATTATTATTATTATTATTATTATTAGTAAAATAAGTATGATTATTATTATTACTATCAATATAAGTATCATTATTAATAAAATTATTATTTTTAAAATTATTATTATTAGTATTAGTATTATTATTATTATTATTATTAAGGATATTATTAGTAACACCATTATGAGTAAAACCATTATTGTTATTATTATATTTATTACTAATAAAACCATTAACATTATTATTATTATTATTATTATTATTATTATTATTATTATTATTATTATTATTATTATTATTATTATTATTATTATTATTATTATTATTATCATTAGTAGAAAAATTATTATTATAGTTATTATTATCATTAGTAATATTATTATGCTTCCTATTACTAAAAGTATTTTTTTATCATTATTATTGAAATTAACCTTTTATTTAAACTATTATTTTTACTATTAAAAGTATCACTTTTATTATTATTAGAATTATCATAATTTTTATCATAAGTAGTATTACTTTATCATTAGTATTATTTATATATTAAATAAAGATTGTCTATATAAAAATATATTTATGACATAAAATCTAACTATATTAATACTTTAGTAATAAATGTTAATTATCTATATAAAAAATAAATATATCTAATTAAGTTATTAATAAAACTCATGATATAAAATAACAATTAAAATCACTAATAATATATATTTATATATTTGTTCGATTTCCATTACATATGTTAATATACATAAATGAATAATATAGGTTCGTGAATCCGAGGTCAACCCTACACTTGTTAAATGACGTCATATGTATTTTTACTACAAAATACAGTATGGTGAGTTTCATTTGCCTTTTTACCCTTTATAGTTTGGGCTGAGAATACATGCGCAATTTTTTATAAATGTTTTACGGAATAGACACAAGTAATCGAAACTACATTATATGGTTGAATGATCGAAGCCGAGTATGCCCCTTTTGCTTGGTAACCTAAGAATTAGTAAACCGATCTACTAATTGACGCGAATCCTAAAGATAGATCTATTGGGCCTAACGAACCCCATTCAAAGTACCGGATGCTTTAGTACTTCGAATTCGTTTTTATCATGTCCGAAGGATTTCCAGGAATGATAGGGGATATTCTTATATGCATCTTGTTAATGTCGGCTACCAGGTATTCAATCCATATGAATGATATTTTTGTCTCTATGCATGGGACGTATATTTATGAGAACTGGAAATGAAATTCTTGTGGTCTATTAAAATGATGGAAATGATTATTTATGTTAAACTAATGAACTCACCAACCTTTTGGTTGACACTTTAAAGCATGTTTATTTTCAGGTATGAAAGAAATCTTCCGCTGAGCATTTGCTCGTATTAGAGATATTACTTGGAGTCATTCATGACATATTTCAAAAGACTTTGCATTCGAGTCGTCGAGTTCAGCAAGATTATTACTAAGTCAATTATAGTTGGATATATTATGAAATGGTATGCATGCCGTCAACTTTCAATGTAAAACAAGTTTGTCTTTTAAAAAAGAATGCAATGTTTGTAAAATGTATCATATAGAGGTCAAGTACCTCGCGATGTAATCAACTATTGTGAATCGTTTGTAATCGATATGGACTTCGTCCAGATGGATTAGGACGGGTCTCTTCAGTTGGTATCAGAGCGGTGGTCTTAGCGAACCAGATTTTGCATTAGTGTGTCTAACTGATAGCTGTTTAGATGCATTTGTGAGTCTGGACTTCGACCGTGTCTGCATGTCAAAAGTTTTGCTTATCATTTCGTGTCGAAAATTACCTGCTTATCATTCTTAGAGAATCACTTGCTTATCATTCTTAGTCTAGACACGTCTTACTGCCTCTATTGCATAGACAGTGTATAGATAAATTCATATCTTAGCGTATCTGTTACTATAGACTTTTCCTGACAGCTTCCGTAGATTTCTCGGTAACTTATGGGATTTTAGTATTATATATGCATATGTAAATTATGTATTGCAGGGTACTAATATACATCCTATAATCTATTTTTTATCGAAAATCCTTCATCTGATCATACGAGAGGAATCCCTCAACCAGTTCGAGTCCCTCAGATTTCGATAGCTATTCCGATAGTTATTCCGATAGCTATTCCGACATGAATATTCACCTAAGCTCTGAAAGCGGTGTCACCAGAATGAATCAATCAATCTGCCATCTCTAATTCATCTGATGGGTTTGTAGTCGACTTAATCAATAGAGACGCGAAGAAGGCGATCCTTTTCATCAACCAAATTCACCTCTTGGCGAAGAACCTGAAGCACTTACCGACGAACCTGTTCGTAACACTATTTTCACCCTCATTTCCCGAATATCTCGCCACGACTATATCATAACTGAGATTCTAAACCTTATTCATTCGCCCGTTCTTATAGACAATCATCCTGGAGTAATAAGTCAACGAACTACGTGCCCGAGTTGTAGCCTTGAAAAATATGGTGCAAAACGTACCAGCTTCAGCAACATCAACAGCACCAACAGTAGCATCAACATCAATACCAGTACCACCAACAACCCAAGTTCAACATCTCACACCTCAACATCTCATTATGTACCTCGAGCATAATCATCAATCTGTGAATCGTTCTACATCACTTATCTTCGTTCGACATGACGATTATGTAATCTCTTATGTTTTAGAGATTATATATTCTTGTTCTAACGGTAAATCAAATGAGTTTAATATCATATTGACTCATTAAATCCATGATTACATCTGAAGAAAATATACATGTATATATGTTTTCATAAGGATTGTAATTAAAAATTCTTTTGTACAAACTGTTAAAGGTGAAAATATTTTAACGGGTAGGTAATACCCGAGCAATATTTAGATTTCACATTAATAAGTTATACTGTACATTCTTCGAATCTGATTCAATAGTCATTTACTATCCTACTTACATCCACTGATATACGTATTCGTTCACCACAGAATAACCATTTTCATTCAATTTCATATTTGGATGTTGACTTATCAGAATCCAACAAGTGGCAAAATGAAGAAAACATTTGACAAAATAAAAATTTGTTAGAAATAAACAAATTAACTATGAGAAATTTTGTTAAGAATCCACGCTAACTGTTCCTAGCTAACTGTTCCTAGCTAACTGTTAATTCCGTATTACCTTTTATTTATCGCAATTTATTTGTCACAATTTATTTATCGCATTTTATTTATCGCAATTTTAATTCTCGCAATTTTATTTAGCATCATTTAATTTCTGTTATTTATTTTACGCACTTTAAATATCGGGACACGTATACAAGGTTTTGATATATCATATCGACGCATCTATATATATTATTTGGAATCACCATAGACACTCTATATGCAGTAATGATCGAGTTAGCTATACAGGGTTGAGGTTGATTCTCAAATAATATATATACTTTGAGTTGTGATCGAGTCTGAGACATGTACACGGGTCACGATACATATTAATTAATTCGAATATTAAATATTAAACTATATATGAATTATTGGACTGTCAACTGTGGACTATCGACTGTGGACTAAAACATTGGATAATTAAAATAAATTAAAATATTGATTATAACATAGGAAACTAAACATTTCTTCAAGTTTGCCACTTGATTTCATCTTAAACCTCATTTGTATCTTGACGATTACGATCTGCGTTCAACCCTTTCATGATTCTTGAAAACACCTCAATCGAGAGGATGAACCAACCGCGCTTCATCTACCAAAAAAAAAGATTGATGCATATAGTTATGCACCTAAACACACTCGAAAACTGAGTGAACATTTAACCCGTAGTAGTGCCAATTCTTTTAGTGTTATTATTAGCCAAAAATAACCTGGTAATCCCTTTCAAAATAGCTTATTTTGTCACAGCTCCAGCAAATCAACATCAACTTTTCGTTCGAAATAATCTTATTATAACTTTGATATATATGCGTGCTCTTTATTGTTACCGGAGAACCTTTTATATTCCACCATATTACCATCAGCGTTTAATCATCTAAAAACACGATCCTCCTGAAACCACCTCAGATTGATAATCGATAATTTAGATATCGTAGCATTAAATGCAGAGGAAACAGAAAAATTGTAGATGGTCTAAACGGATAAAAAGTTTGATGATAAAGAAAGAGAGTGTTAGGAAAGCTCGATAGAAAAATTGGAACTGAAAAACTGATTGAGCAAACTACGAAGGAGTCTCTGAACAAATCACAAGGACTAAACTTGTACATTAAGAATCCTGATGATTCTATTTCTTATAAAATCTTTAGCGAATACCTTGCTTCTGACTCCAAACTCTTGCGGACAAATTTTCTTCACCATCCTTCAATATTAGAAATTCCAAGATATCATAGTATCTTTCTTTATAAATATCCTCCATGTTTCTGAAGATATTTTCATAACTATTCTTATCTGAAATCATTAATCTCTTCGTGCTATCAGTGTTACATCATATAGAAACTGTTAGTTTCTATATTCTGTAAACTTTCGAGCTTAAAATATGAATGTTATTGAAGCAATGTTGGGAACTGATGCATGAGTTAGTATAATATAATGACACTTGATTAACGTGATTATATTACAGTAAGTCATGCTAAGTTTCTAAATGGAACATGATGATTCATAGATTATAACGTCATCATGTGTCATGTTACATAACTCTTTCATTTTGATTAACTTCTGAACATATCAAGAAAATATATTCTTGATAGTTCTATTATCAGTGATTCTGGTAATTTGACAAATCAAAGCGTGCCATTACGTTCCTTCTTGTTTAGAACATTAAGTTCATTTGAAACTCCATACTTACAAATTCTGGACTATTGCTCGCTTTACTAGAGGTCGAGAGGATAATAAAAAGGCAAAGAGATCCAAAATATAAGAGAAAATATAAAGCCCAATAATAACACGGAGGTTACAAACCGTGGATATTAATATGAATAGCAATATAAAGACACAGTATAATTAAGAATAGTATCACCCCAAGGTAATAGTAGAAGTAAACAGATTCTTCTGGAGGAAGATTGAAAAGAAGGATGACAGAAATGATAATTAGGAAAATATCAAGGATTAGAACGGGATTAAGCATTTTCACAATCTTTTGGATGTATGAAATAAGAAAGGAAGTATAGGAATGGTGTGAATAATGGAACGGAAGAGTTTAATTTATAATGGAAATATCAGACAGGGTAATCAAAGCAGATCACCGTATTTAATTAGAGAGATCTTAATTTCCTTATTCGCCGAAGAATCAGATCATATAGATTTCCAAGATTTTCTTTTAAATCCCTTGAATTCTGGAATTCAACCAAGGCAATGTCAAAAGTTAAAACGAAACTTCATTTATTCATTTCACTCTTTTGTGATAGGTTCATTCGTGCTCTTCGAATAATCAAATTATTTTATCTGTATTATTCAATAATGTTAAAACTCTATTTATCAGCTCATATTCGTCAGGAAAACATATTTATTGTTAGCCATGACGACCTCACTCAAATTTCGGGACGAAATTTCTTTAACGGGTAGGTACTGTGATGACCCGGGAATTTTTGACCAAATTTAAACTTGAATCTTATATGGTTTCGACACGATAAGCAAAGTCTGTTAGGTTGAGTTTCAAAAACTTTGAACTGTGTTCATGTATTCATTGACCTTCGACCATTTCCGACGATTCACGAACTATTATTTGTAAATAGATAGGTATATATATCAATAGGTAAATATAAATAATTATATATAAGAAACTGTTATATGCAATTATTTTTATTAATTATATGTAAATTAATATAAGATATAATAAATTTTATTATTAAATGAATATATAAAGTATACTATATATATGTGATTTTGAATTTATTTAGTGAATGACGGTGTCACTAATTTATCATTCGATCAATATTAAGCAAGTTAAATTCAAACTATTGTAATTTCAAAATAAATGGTGATCCAAAAACAAGTTAAATGGATTATAGATTTGTTAAAAATATAATTAGAATCTATTTGATTAATTTTAACATTTAGTATTTTTACTTGGGGTTGGGAGCTCATAATTAATTTCATTTTTATTTAAATAATTGTATATAATTAATGACCAATTTTACACTCTAAAAGACTGAAATAAATAAAGTTATTTAATTTAAAATTTTAGAACTTTTCTGAAAAATTTTATCCGCCACTGATTATCAACAGGACACGATATAGCACTCCGAGTAAACTGTCAGTAGAAATAACCAAATTAAATGGCTGCTAACTATTCTTAATTGATGCATGATTGGTACTATGTTTACTTTTCTTCTTTTGTATTTATACAGGCACCACCATTTCTTGTTCCATGCATTTAATATAGCCATGTGTTATTTATATTATTATATTTAGGATTGAATGAAAACAATAATATGTGATAATTATTTCAGCCATGTCGGCTATCTCTGTTTATATATGGCTCCACAATTCAATTTATATATCCTCACTCAAACTTGATTAATTTTAAAGACACTTTCATGAAGGTGTATATAGTTGTATATTTCACTCACATTCAGATGATACAACAAATCACATTATAATATCATCATCCATTTTAAACTCTTGTCTTCAAGGAACAACATCTACATCTACATCTTCATCTACTTGCATCTTCAAGGACACTATGTCCATCATCATTCAAAACCAACCATCATCGAATATCAATTACTTGTCACCATCATCTAGCTACTGT
This sequence comes from Rutidosis leptorrhynchoides, assembly GCF_046630445.1. NCBI lineage: Eukaryota > Viridiplantae > Streptophyta > Magnoliopsida > Asterales > Asteraceae > Rutidosis > Rutidosis leptorrhynchoides. The sequence continues at coordinate 273,813,074 of NC_092340.1, read as the reverse complement.
TTTCTATTCTTGTTCAACCACCAAAATGCCACCGGAGAACAATCACCAACCGCTACCATCCCTCTTCTCTCTCTAAAATTCTTCTTCGTGAACCTTAAAAACTGCTAATCATAAATCACCTTCACCATCTTTCTTTGCTACCATTCGGTTCACCACCATCATTCGCCATCTCTTCTCTCTCTATGTCTCTCTTTTATATTTCTTTTTGTGAACCCACTAAAACACCACAGCTACCTTTTCGTTCCGATTATTAAGTGAACAAGACAACCCAAATGTATTTAAACACCAACTATTACCGTCAATAACTGCTGTTATATGTTTATGTTTTTCCGTCAGGCAATGGCCAAAATCCAAAACCCATTTCTTTTCTTTTTGCAGCTGCTATTTTTTTTATTTCTTCAAACCGAATGACTGGAATGATTCATTCACGTTGTATAATCTATTATCATCACACAATGTTACAACAACAATGGAGAAGACGGTGATACAGTAACTTGATGATAATTTCACGATGTTTATGATGATGTATGAGTTTAGACATGATGGAAGGTGATAACGATGCTACTGCTGTCTTGTTTTCTGTTTATGTTTGATCGACGAACAAGAGCACCCCAAAGCCATTCGAGTTACAGCTACATTTCTATTTCTATAAAAAAAAATGGCGATGCTGAATTATGGGTTAGATGAATGATGAGGTTTTTAGTTAATTAATCTTAAGTGGAATAATTATATATTGGATTGAAGACCCACCTAGTATTTTTTTTTTTTTTTTTGATTTATCAATTCACAAAACCTTTTTAAAAGGTGTCGGTAATGTGTCTGTTTGGATTTTAAAAAAAATCAATTAGGTTGATATTATGATTTGGCCGAAACTAATTGTTTGTTGTTGGACCAAAAAACTTGGCCAAAATTATAAAAGAAACGGGTTAGATAGATTCAGTTAACGAATTAAAACAGAAATACGTGTTAGCATGGATGGTTGGAGCGTTTGTGTTTAGAAGAGAGGTCCTAGGTTCGAAACCATACAACGGCGTTTTATTTTTTTTTTCAATAGAAACAGTTGGGCTGAGACAAACAGAACGGATATATATGAATTGGTTGCGATCCAAATCAGATAAACAAGGATGTAGGAGTGGTTAGGGGGGCTGTTGGGTTAGCGGGAGGTCACGGGTTCGAGTCTCTTATGGGGCATTTCTTTTTAGAAAAAAAAAAGCTTGGAAAGGGTATACACTTTTACTTTATTTCTATCATTATTATTATTATTAGTTATTATTATGTTTATTATTATTATTATTATTAATTATTATTATTATTATTATTATTATTATTATTAGTAAAATAAGTATGATTATTATTATTACTATCAATATAAGTATCATTATTAATAAAATTATTATTTTTAAAATTATTGTTATTAGTATTAGTATTATTATTAGTATTAAGGATATTATTAGTAACACCATTATGAGTAAAACCATTATTGTTATTATTATATTTATTACTAATAAAACCATTAACATTATTATTATTATTATTATCATTATTATCATTAGTAGAAAAATTATTATTATAGTTATTATTATCATTAGTAATATTATTATGATTCCTATTACTAAAAGTATTTTTTTATCATTATTATTGAAATTAACCTTTTATTTAAACTATCATTTTTACTATTAAAAGTATCACTTTTATTATTATTAGAATTATCATAATTTTTATCATAAGTAGTATTACTTTATCATTAGTATTATTTATATATTAAATAAAGATTGTGTATATAAAAATATATTTATGACATAAAATCTAACTATATTAATACTTTAGTATTAAATGTTAATTATCTATATTAAAATAAATATATCTAATTAAGTTATTAATAAAACTCATGATATAAAATAACAATTACAATCACTAATAATATATATATATATATATATATATATATATATATATATATATATATATATATATATATATATATATATATATATATATATATATATTTGTTCGATTTCCATTACATATGTTAATATACATAAATGAATAATATAGGTTCGTGAATCCGAGGTCAACCATACACTTGTTAAATGATGTCATATGTATTTTTACTACAAAATACAGTATGGTGAGTTTCATTTGCCTTTTTACCCTTTATATTTTTGGGCTGAGAATACATGCGCAATTTTTTATAAATGTTTTACGGAATAGACACAAGTAATCGAAACTACATTACATGGTTGAATGATCGAAGCCGAATATGCCCCTTTTACTTGGTAACCTAAGAATTAGTAAACCGATCTACTAATTAACGCGAATCCTAAAGATAGATCTATTGGGCCTAACGAACCCCATCCAAAGTACCGGATGCTTTAGTACTTCGAATTCGTTTTTATCATGTCCGAAGGATTTCCCGAAATGATAGGGGATATTCTTATATGCATCTTGTTAATGTCGGTTACCAGGTGTTCAATCCATATGAATGATATTTTTGTCTCTATGCATGGGACGTATATTTATGAGAACTGGAAATGAAATTCTTGTGGTCTATTAAAATGATGGAAATGATTATTTATGTAATAACTAATGAACTCACCAACCTTTTGGTTGACACTTTAAAGCATGTTTATTTTCAGGTAAGAAAGAAATCTTCCGCTGAGCATTTGCTCGTATTAGAGATATTACTTGGAGTCATTCATGACATATTTCAAAAGACTTTGCATTCGAGTCGTCGAGTTCAGCAAGATTATTACTAAGTCAATTATAGTTGGATATATTATGAAATGGTATGCATGTCGTCAACTTTCGATGTAAAACAAGTTTGTCTTTTAAAAACGAATGCAATGTTTGTAAAATGTATCATATAGAGGTCAAGTACCTCGCGATGTAATCAACTATTGTGAATCGTTTGTAATCGATATGGACTTCGTCCAGATGGATTAGGACGGGTCTCTTCACATACACATATATAACCCATCTATTTGCATTCGCACCCACTAAATACCTCATACGATAATAATACTCAATTAGCATGCCGTCTTACTCATAATGCTAACAACTCGTACACTATCACAACATCACATTAGTATATACTCAACACAATATATATATATATATATATATATATATATATATATATATATATATATATATATATATATATATATATATATATATATATATATATATATAGCATGCTAAACAATATCCATTAACATAATATGGTTAACCATAACGATATGGTGCTACCGGCTCATGGTTCACACAATACGCATTTGAGTCTCACTCTTTCTCGTGGTTCACACTTTGACGCTACCGGCACGTGGTTCACGCCTCATTTTATAGTGCTACCGGCACGTGGTTCACACTTGATGCTACCGGCACGTGGTTCACATCCAAATTTTATAGTGCTAACGGCACGTGGTTCACATCATAATACTCGTCACATACATGTTATGGTACTACCGGCACGTGGTTCATACCATAACATTCACAAATAAACACGCCGTATACATGTACGCATAATTATTCCTCTCACCTTAAAGATTTGGTGATGGTTTTATCCTTCCGCAAGCTTCAAAGCCAAGTACCTAATGCAATAAGTACTCGATCAACAAACAAATTTATTGGACTAAATACCAACACTTCACTCATGTGTATTTAGTGACTTAATGCATTAATGCCCCATTTTCACCAAAACCGCCCCTTAAGGGTCTAGACCATCATTAATCACTTAAAAGCTAGTGATTAAGGTCCATCAACACTAACTAACACACAATTAGGGTATTTCATACCCATCTTTCCTAACTAGGTCAATTATTACACACTTGACCATTTTAAAACCAACACACCCATTTCGGGTTATCCACTAACCCAATGACACCCATTTACTTTAATAGCTAGGTGTGCTAGTAATTAACTAACCAATTATGACTCATAACACCAATTAACACTTTGAAAACCCTAGGCTAGTTATTATTGAGTCCTCATGACTCAATCTTACCCAAGAACACCCAAAATCACCAAATATGGGTTTTATGTTCATCACTAACCCAAACCCTAACCCTTACACCAATTAAAATAAGGAAATCAAAGTTAGGACATACCACCACAATTAAAATGTAGCTAAGGGCTAGATGAACAACTTTAATACTTGAGCTTTAACCCGGATCAAGCTTCTTCCTCCTAGATTTAAGCTTTCTCTCTCTTAAAGGGTTTCTCACTCTAGAAATTGAATTGGAGAGATGATGATGTTGGTGGTTGTGTTGAATGTGTTTCAACCATCACAAAACTGGCCAATAATGACCTAAACCCGACCTCAAGTGAAAGGACAATATTGCCCTTCATTTAACCTTTTATTAAAAAGCAAAAAACTGGCCCAGGAGCAGTGCGCGGCGCGCTCCACTAAGGGTGCGCGGTGCGCACGAGTGTTCTGAACAGATTCTGCCCTAGTTTAAATGCACACTGCACCCCACACTATATGTACCCTGTTTACACTGCTGTACAATAATTATTCGGGTCTTACAACTCTCCCCCACTTGAATCGGAGCGCGTCCTCGCGATCCAAGCCGCATGACAAGAGGGAAGATACACCAACACAAACTCTTCGGCCTCCCAAGTAAACTCGGAACCTTTACTACGACGCCATTGAAATTTAAAAGTTCTCACCTCTTTATTTCTCAATCTTTTGACCTTCTCATCGAGTATGGCAATCGGCTCCTCAATATACTCTAACTTATTGTTTAGCTCAATCTCGTCTAATGGCACCCATGATGAATCATCCGCAAGACACTTACGGAGATAGGAAACATGGAATGTATTATGGATCCCCGCAAGCTCTTAGGGTAATTCCAAACGATACGTGACTTCGCCAACACGAGCTAAAACCTTAAATGGGCCAATAAACCGAGGAGCTAACTTTCCCCATCTTCGAAACCGAATAACACCATTCCATGGCGAAACTTTAAGCATCACCATGTCACCTTCTTGGAACTCAATTTGTCGTCTTCGCTTATCGTCATAATATTTTTGTCTATCTTGGGCCTTTTTCAAATGAGCCCGAATCATATCAATCTTGCTATTTGTTTCTAAAATTAAATTGGTACTCCCGATTTCCTTTTGTCCCACTTCACCCCAACAAATCGGAGTTCGACACCTCCGCCCATAAAGCATCTCATAAGGTGGCATCCCGATACTAGTATGATAACTATTATTGTACGAGAATTCCACCAAAGGCAAGTGCTCATCCCAACTACCACCGAAATCAATAATATACGCCCGTAACATATCCTCCAAAGTTTGATTCGTACGTTCGGTTTGACCGTCCGTTTGAGGATGATACGTCGTGCTCAATTTCAATTGTGTGCCCATATCTTCGTGAAACTTCTCCCAAAACCGAGATGTGAAACGGGTATCTCGATCCGAAAGGATAGATATAGGAACCCCATGTCGAGAGATTACTTCCTTGATAAACAACTTAGCCAAGGTCTCCGAAGATATCGCTTCCCGAATGGGAAGAAACAAATCACTTTTCGCCAATCGGTCAACTATCACCCAAATCGTATCAAATTGGGTTCTCGCTGTCTTAGGTAACTTTGTAATGAAATCCAAGGTAATGTGCTCCCATTTCCATTTCGGGATTTCTAACGGTTGCAACTTACCATACGGCTTTTGGTGCTCGGCCTTAACTTGCAAACATGTAACACATTGTTCAACATATTTTACAACATCACGTTTCATGCCCGGCCACCAATAATCCTTCCTCAAATCAAGATACATCTTCGTTGCGCCCGGATGAATGGAATACTTTGACTTATGTGCTTCATCAAGTAGCACTCGTCGAAAATCTCCCATTCTAGGCACCCATACTCTTCCTTGAAAAGACAACAAACCATGTGGGCCCATAGTAATGAACTCTGATTGCCCCACGATTCGTTCCGCATGCTTTTTGTGAACGTAAGCCTCTATTTGAATCTCACCAAGTTTTACAAGAAAATCATTAGTAATAATCATACGTAACAATCCCAATCGTATTGCCGGATGTTGACTCTTTCGACTTAACGCATCCGCGACCACATTCGCCTTGCCCGGATGATAAAGTATCTCGCAATTGTAATCTTTCACCACATCCATCCATCTACGTTGAAGATAATTCAAATCTCATTAATCAAAAAGATGTTTCAAACTTTTATGATCCAAATAAATCATACACTTGACACCGTACAAGTAGTGGCACCAAATTTTCAACACATATACAACCGCCGCCAACTCAAGATCATGAGTTGGATATCTCGTCTCGTGTTCCTTTAATTGTAAAGAGGCATAAGCGATGACTTTACCTCTTTGCATTAGAACACAACCGATCCCATTTAAAGACGCATCACAATAAACCGTCATATCTTCTACACCTTCCGGCAACACTAACACCGGAGCTTGACATAACTTCTCTTTTAACAATTGAAAAGCAATTTCTTGCTCGTTCTCCCAATTAAATCTCGCGTTCTTTCTTGTTAACTTCGTCAACGGAGAAGCAATCTTGGAAAAGTCTTGGATAAACCGACGATAATAACCGGCCAATCCAAGAAAACTTCGGATTTCCGTGGGCGTAGTCGCTCGTCCCCAACTCTTCACCGTCTCTATCTTCCCCAGATCTACTTGAATACCGTCCTTGTTTACAATATGACCAACGAATTGAACTTCCCTTAGCCAAAATTCACATTTGGAGATTTTAGCATACAACTTCTCCTTCCGCAACGTCTTCAACACACCCCGCAAATGATGTTCATGTTCCTTCATACTCTTCGAATAAACAAGTATGTCGTCAATGAACACAATTACCGACTTGTCCAACATAGGTTGGCACAATTGGTACATAAGATCTATGAATGCCGCCGGTGCATTCGTAAGACCAGAAGGCATTACCACAAACTCAAAATGCCCATAACGCGTTCGAAAAGCCGTTTTCTCAATATCTTCCTCACGGACTTGCATTTGGTGATAGCCGGACCGTAGGTCGATTTTAGAGAAATATGTTGCACCTTGGAGTTGGTCAAACAAATCGTCAATCCTAGGCAATGGATAACGATTCTTGATCGTCACTTTGTTCAACTCCCGATAATCGATGCACATCCGCATACTACCATCCTTCTTCTTCACGAATAAAACCGGAGCGCCCCATGGTGAAGCACTTGGTCGAATAAAACCCTTCTCAAGTAACTCTTGGGTTTGATTTAACAATTCTTGTATTTCCATACGCGCTAAATGATAAGGAGTTTTAGCAATGGGGGTAGCCCCCGGAACCAACTCAATGCTAAATTCAACTTGTCTTTCCGCCGGAACACCCAGTAACTCATCCGAAAAAACGTCTTCAAATTCACTTACCATCGGAATTTCACGAATGGATGGTGGCTCATCTCGAGTATCAACAACATGGGCAAGAAAAGCCATGCCACCACTAACAAGGAAACGACGTGTCCGTGCAAAAGTGCATATCAGCACAAGTCTTCTTGGCTTATCGCCATGAATAATTAACTCTCCCCCACTAGGGGTCTTCACTCGAATAGATTTTTCATGGCATGCAATATCGGCTCTATTATGATCGAGCCAATCCATACCAACAACGATATCAAAATCACCCAAAGTCATCGGGATGAGATCGATTTTAATGTTTTCGGCACCAAACACAACATTACAATTTTTACACACATCAACCACTAGCACCGTCTTGCCATCCGCTATTTCGACTTCTACCGGACGACTTAACTTAGCTAACGGTCTATCAAGTTTAGGCACAAATTTTGGAGACACAAACGACAAATTTGCACCGCTATCAAATAGAATCCTTGCAGGATTAGAGTTAACCATGAAAGTACTTGAGACAACTTCGTTGGATTACTTGGCCTCCTCATTAGTCATCAAATAGTTTCGCCCCCTAGCCGTACCCGCCGCCTTCTCTAACCGTTTAACATGATCATTATTCAAATCGGGACATTTCGTCCTCTTGTGCCCTTCTTTACCACAATTATAGCAAGTAAATTTGTTCGGGGCTTTGGTACAATCACGAGCCATGTGTCCTTTTTGTTTACAATTGAAACACGTGGGCCCGAAACCCCCCGGAAGCACCCTTCTTCACACTATTAACACTTTCAGAGCCTTTCTTGTTCTTTTTGTTCGAAAAGTTCGAATGACTCGAACCTTCAAACTTCCTCTTAGAAAAACAGAAATCACTTCTTTTCGAAACCTCCGGTTCAAAACCCCGAGCTAATTCAAATAACTCTTCAAAAGACTTAGCCATTCCCTTACTAATCTTACCCTTAAACTCATCATTAATGGTACGGTAGAAATCCTTCATCAACTTGTGATCGTCACCAACATATTCTGGACAAAAACGAGTCTTTACCAAGAAGGTAGACTTTAGAGTAACCAAGTCCATTGAACCTTGTCGCAAATTGTGCAACTCGTCCCGGATTCTATCAAGGTCGGAAGAAGTTCGATATTCTTTGAAGAATTCCTTCTTAAACTCCTCCCACGTCAAGCTCATGCATTGCTCTTCACCATATAATTTGATTTTATCATCCCACCACAACTTCGCCTCTTCTCATAACATGCTAGAACCATACCTTGCCTTCTTCTCGGGAATACATTTCGCGGTACGGAAAGTTCCCTAGATATCGGAAATCCAACATGTGCTTTTCAACGGATCTCGTACCCCATTAAACATCGGGGGTTGAGCATCCTTAAAATTTTGTAATGGAAGTCCCGCCTTCCATTCCAACCGTTACCATCACCCCCTTCGCCACATGGATGAATGTTTCTAGCTTCTAATGCCTCCTCGATCGCGGCATTCATTCGCTCATTAATCATTTCGGTTACTTTCCCATCAACCGATTCTTGGAAAACCTTTCGGACATCGTCAAGAAATTCCATTTCTAGCCTTTTAAAGATGGCCTCAACCTTGGCCGTTAGTTCAACGTCCTCGCTCGTGCCTCCTTCATTGGTATCATGTCCATTTCTCATCTTCATTCTATAAAACGAAGTAAATTAAATAACGAACGAAAAGACATGACACAATATACATGAACACCACACCGCCCCATCTTGCTCAACAATCATCGTACATCGCTCGTTCGATACGATTTGAACCCGTAACAATGGTACCTAATCATTGTTACGCGATCACGTCGCATTAACTCGCTAGTACAACGTCTATCTCGCTTGATGATAGCAAAACACAACACAAAACAATAATTGCATAGTTAGTTCACCTAAAACTAGGCACTAACCAATCCCCGGTCCGACCCGTCTCCTACAAGTCCCACATAACGCACATACACAACAAAGTCTAAGTCTAGGCACCTATCTCAAGTCGCCTAAATCCCTTAGACCATGCTCTGATACCACTTGTAACAACCCAAACCAATAACCAACCGAACATGCGAAATAAATTTTTTTTTTAATCAGAATAATGCGCCACGCGCACCACCTCAGGGTGCGCGGCGCGCACAGGCCCATTTCAGCTCTGTCCACTTTTGTCAATTTTCAAATAAAGATCACCCACTTCTCGACATTTTTACACGAAACGCTTTTCACAACACGTTCTAATATGAAAAACTCATACGATTCAATCATAAAATGAGTTTTACAAAACGAGGCCCACATCGGCCGTTTTACGAGTTTCGTTCAAATCATAAAAGTTCGACCATAAGAGTTTAAATTCCAAACGACACTATGAGCATGGTGTTTGGGGGTTAAACTACCCAAATCTAGGTCAACCTCCAAAAGCTATAACATCCAAAAGCGTCCCCTACAAACAAAGCGGGATCTCTAATCCATACGAAATGCCCTTACCCTTGTCTCCGCCGGATCCTATAAAAAGATAAACAACGAGAGGGTAAGCAAAGCTTAGTGAGTGCAACAATTATACATACACATATATAACCCATCTATTTGCATTCGCACCCACCAAATACCTCATACGAGAATAATACTCAATTAGCGTGCCGTCTTACTCATAATGCTAACAACTCGTACACTATCACAACATCACATTAGCATATACTCAACACAATATATATATATATATATATATATATATATATATATATATATATATATATATATATATATATATATATATATATATATATATAGCATGCTAAACAATATTAATCAACATAATATGGTTAACCATAACGCTATGGTACTACCGGCTCATGGTTCACACCATACGCATTTGAGTCTCACTCTTTTATAGTGTTACCGGCTCGTGGTTCACACTTTGGCGCTACCGGCACGTGGTTCACGCCTCATTTTATAGTGCTACCGGCACATGGTTTACACTTGATGCTACCAGCACGTGGTTCACATCCAAATTTTATAGTGCTACCGGCATGTGGTTCAAACTTGATGCTACCGGCACGTGGTTCACATCATAATACTCGTCACATACATGTTATGGTACTACCGGCACGTGGTTCATACCATAACATTCACAAATAAACACGCCATATACATGTACGCATAATTATTCTACTCACCTTAAAGATTTGGTGATGGTTTTATCCTTCCGCAAGCTTCAAAGCCAAGTACCTAATGCAATAAGTACTCGATCAACAAACAAACTTGTTGGACTAAATACCAACACTTCACTCATGTGCATTTAATGACTTAATGCATTAAATGCCCCATTTTCACCCAAACCGCCCCTTAAGGGTCAAGACCATCATTAATCACTTAAAAGCTAGTGATTAAGGTCCATCAACACTAACTAACACACAATTAGGGTATTTCATACCCATCTTTCCCAACTAGGTCAATTATTACACACTTGACCATTTTAAAACCAACACACCTATTTCGGGTTATCCCCTAACCCAATGACACCCATTTACTTTAATAGCTAGGTGTGCTAGTAATTAACTAACCAATTATGACTCATAACACCAATTAACACTTTGAAAACCCTAGGATAGTTAATATTGAGTCCTCATGACTCAATCTTACCCAAGAACACCCAAAATCACCAAATATGGGTTTCATGTTCATCACTAACCCAAACCCTAATCCTTACACCAATTAAAATAAGGAAATCAAAGTTAGGACATACCACCACAATCAAAATGTAGCTAAGGGCTAGATGAACAACTTTAATACTTGAGCTTTAACCCAGATCAAGCTTCTTCCTCCAAGATTCAAGCTTTCTCTCTCTTAAAGGGTTTCTCACTCTAGAAATTGAATTGGAGAGATGATGATGTTGATGGTTGTGTTGAATGTGTTTCAACCACCACAAAACTGGCCAATAATGACCTAAACCCGGCCTCAAGTGAAAGGACAATATTGCCCTTCATTTAACCTTTTATTAAAAAGCAGAAAACTGGCCCAGGAACAGTGCGCGGCGCGCTCCACTAAGGGTGCGCGGCGCGCACGAGTGTTCTGAACAGATTCTGCCCCAGTTTAAATACACACTGCACCCCACACTATATGTACCCTGTATACACTGCTGTACAATAATTATTCGGGTCTTACAAATATAATAACATATGGTTATATTGCGAGGTATTTGACCTCTATATGATACATTTTACAAACATTGCATTCATTTTTAAAAGGCAAACTTTCATTTCATCGAAAGTTGACAGGCATGCATACCATTTTATAATATCCAAACTATAAATGACCTAATCTATCATTTATTTAATAATAATCTTTATTGAACACAACGACTTGAATGCAACATCTTTTGAAATATGCCATGAATGACTCCAAGTAATATCTTTAAAATGAGCAAATGCACAGCGAAAGATTTCTTTAATACCTGAGAATAAATGTGCTTTCAAGTGTCAGCCAAAAGGTTGGTAAGTTCATTAGTTTATCATAAACAATCATTTCCATTATTTTAATAGACCACAAGATTTTCATATTTCTATTTCTCATAAACATCATCTCATATCAGGCATTTCGCAAACTGCACAGAGATAAAAATCATTCATATGGTGAACGCTTGATAACCGAACTGACAGGATGCATATAGAATATCCCCCACATACAGGCATTTCACAAACTGCATGCTATATACCGGCCGTCGCAATCAGTATATATCATCGAAGTACTAAAACATTCGTAACCCGAATGGGACTTATCAAGGTCCATAGATCTATTTTTAGGATTCGCATCAATTAGGGGTCATTTCCCTAATTCTTAGGCTACCAAGCTAAAAGGGGCGATATTCGATTTCGATAATCCAACCATAGAATGTAGTTTCGATTACTTGTATCTATTTCGTAAAACATTTATAAAAGCAGCGCATGTATTCTCAGTCCCAAAAATATATATTGCAAAATCATTTAAAAATGGAGCAAATGAAACTCACAATATGATATTTTGTAGTAAAAATACGCATATGACAGAACTGAACAATGCAGGGTTGGCCTTGAATTCACGAACCTATATCAAGTGTATATATTAACAACTCTAATTATAATCGAATAGGTTTATATATTATAAATGTTATCTTAATAAATTATGTGTTTCATTAATAACTTAATTAAATGTATTAAAATTTATATTAATATATATGATTATATTAAAATATATTTTTATATCACTAATACTTTACTTGGTAAAATAATATTAATAATAGGAAGTTGTAATATTTTTATAATACTAATAATAATGATAATAATAGTATTGATAGTAAAAATAATGATAATAATATATAAAAATCATGATAATGATAATTTTAATAATAATAATAATTAGTTATTTTATTTTTATAATAAAAACAATAATATTGATAATAATACCTAATACTAATAATGAGTAATAATAATACTAAGTATGATAATAATGATAAAATTAATAATTTTAATAATAATGTTAATCTTAATAAATTGATAATTTTAATTAACAATAATGATAATAATACTTATTTTCCTAATAATGATATAATATTAATAATAATAATAATAATAATAATAATAATAATAATAATAATAATAATAATAATAATAATAATAATAATAATAATAATAATAATAATAATAATAATAATAATTTGAATACTACCTTATAGTAACAAGGTTTAAAAAAAATAAGTGCCACTGCCCAGGCTCGAACCCGAGACCTCTCGCTTAACGAACGCACTCCCAAACCATTCCTCCATTCGTCCATATCTGAATTAAACCCAACAGGAAAGTTTATAACCCGTTTAAATTTAATGATCTTTATCTTCATTTCGGCCCAACAATAAATACACTCTCGGTCGAACAATAATTTCGGCCCAACAGAATAAAAGAGTAACGGCCCAATCAAGAAAACTTCGTGGGCTTTTGATCTGGTAATGAATTGCGAATGGCAGAACATAAATAAAATAAAAAATGCATGCCCTAAACAATGTTTCATCATCTTCACCTTTTCAACATAGTGGATATCACGGCTTATCATCGTAACACAATCATCATGATGATCACGTAAGCTATCATCATCATCCACGTGATTTCTTCACTGTACATCGTCATCATTAAATCACCATATCATCATCATCAACGTCATAACCGTAATCATCAACATCGTCCTTCATCACGATCATCATTTATATTGTCTTCATCATCATTTCTCACCATCATCACCTTCTTCCATCATCATCATCATGTTCATCATTTACATAGCATCATCATCACTTGTTCATTACTGTTTGGAACAGAAAAGAAATACAGCAACAGTAGCAACGAACGGGAAGTAAAGTAGAAAAACTAAATGGGTTTACGATGGTTGTCGAGTAGTGATGGAGGTGATGGTGTTTGTGGTGGTTTATGATGGTCATGGTGGTGGATTGCGACGGTCTTCAAACAGAAACAGGAGAGAGAAAGAGAGAGAGAGAGAGAGAGAGAGAGAGAGAGAGAGAGAGAGAGAGAGAGATGGTTGTCGATGGTGGCTAACAGTGGTGGTGGGTTCTTGGTTATAAACAGAAACAGAGATATGAGATGAGATGGTTCACGATGGTGGTGAGCTAAGGTGGTTAAAATGATGGGTTTTCATGTATGTATATATGGTGATTGAAGATGATGGTGGTGGCGGTTTATGGTGGTGAAAGGTGGTCGTAGGTGTTGGGTGATGATGGAGGTCGATCAAAGGTGGTGGTGTTGGAAGTGGTGGCAGGTATGGTTGTTCTTTGTTGAAGTGGGTGATCTTGGAGGTGAGGTTAGAGGATGGTGAGGGTGGCGATGTTGGGTTGTGTTGGTGCTCAAAACAGTGAGCAGGAGACAGCAGGCTTATGGTGGTCTCATGTGGTGATCATGGTGGTGACGGTTAAGGTGGAAGAGATTAAACAAACAGAAATAGAGTTATAGATATGTGTTTATGTTCTCGGATGCATATATGTATATTTATATATATAAACTTATTCTTGTAATATAATAAATAAATATCATATAGTAATAATAAGTTAAAATGTGTGAACTGGAAAGTAACATAGTAATCAAAGAATATAAGAAATAGTTTAGCCACCAGTACTTTGGACATATTCATTCTACCGACAGTTTTAACGGACTATTATTTCGTATTCCGTGGTTACTCAGTGGCGGACTAAAAGTTCTCAGAAAAATCCCAAATTTTTAAATTAAATTCCTTTATTTATTTCAGTCATTATGGTATAAAATTCGATCATTAATTTACTAAATAAAAATCACATCAATTGTCCCGCTCGATTCTGGGTAAAATATAAAAAGTGTTAAAATTTAATAACTAGATCCTAAATACATTTTTAGTAAGCCTAAAATTTATAGAACTCATTTTTGGATCACCGTTTATTTTAAAATCATATAAGTTCGAATTAAACTTCTCTAAATAATAATCGAAACGTCCAACGAGTATTACAATTATTAAATAATTATATTTGATATACTCTCTCTATACATATATATATATATATATCTATATATATATATATATATATATATATATATATATATATATATATATATATATATATATATATAGATTTATTTTAATAACAATTTAATTACATCGTATAATTTTTTTTTTTTATATTTTCAGTTCTAACGAGTAAATCGTATATTATTATTTTAAGTTATTATATATATAGATATATATATATATATATATACATATATTTATATTTATATTTATATGTATACACATTGATTTACAATTAATGGTACATGAATCGTCGGAGATAGTTGAAGGGTAATTGCATATATGAAACAGTTCAAAATTTTTGAGACTAAACCTAACAGACTTTGCATAAAATATTACATCGTATCGAGAGTTTAATTTAAAATAAGTTAAAAATTTTCGGGTCATGACAGCTTGGATCCATTAACAATAATTATGAGATTTCAAAGCTAGAAAGCTTGAATCTTTTATGTTCTTGAAGATCTTTAAAGCAAGAAGCTAGATCTTCAAGTTCCATGAAGATCATAAACACAAGTTTTGATCTTTAAATAAAAACAAAGTGATCTTAAGCTTCAAAGCTAAGATCCATCAAAGCAATGAAGATCCAAAGCTAAAAAGCTTGAATCTTTTATGTTCTTGAAGATCTTTAAAGCAAGAAGCTAGATCCTCAAGTTCCATGAAGATCATAAACACAAGTTTTGATCTTTTAACAAAAACAAAGTGATCTTAAGCTACAAAGCTAAGATCCATCAAAGCAATGAAGATCCAAAGCTAGAAAGCTTGCATCTTTTATGTTCTTGAAGATCTTTAAAGCAAAAAGCTAGATCTACAAGTTACATGAAGATCATAAACACAAGTTTTGATCTTTTAACAAAATAAAGTGATCATAAGCTAGAAAACTTAGATCCAACAAAGTAATGAAGATCCAAAGTTAGAAAGCTTGAATCTTTCATGTTCTTGAAGGATTCAAATCAAAGTTTGAATCTACAAGATGTAACAAGATCAAAAGCTAAAAATCTTGATCCTCTAATGATGATGATGTCGTGAATATGAAGAGAAGAAGAAGAAGAAGAAAATTTAAAACTTACAATTTTAGTGTGAGAAAAACTAGAGAGAATATTAGAGAGCAAGTGTGTGTAAAATGAGAATGAGATCAAGTGTAAAATGGATGAATGAGCCTTGATATTTATAGTGGTGGTGGTGCTAGGTGGCCATGATTTTAGGGAGGGGACAAGGGGACATCTTTTTGATTTTTGCATGGTGGTGGTCTAAAGGTGGTGCTTGTTGTTGGGATCCCATGCAACATATGTAGTAATGGTGAACAAAAAAGCTAGTATGTTGGCTCTTATTAATGGGTTTTTGTCTTTCATTTTAATGGGTCATAATTTCATTAAAATTGGGCTAACTTAAAAGTCCACTAACTAGAGTAGGGTGGGCTTAAGTCCATTAAGGTAAAAAGTCCAATAAGACTAACTAGTGTGCATTAGTAAATTACTAAGGGTAATTAAGTGACACTAACGGTCTTAAAAGTATTCAGGGATCAAGTTAGGTGATTACGCACTTAATAACACGTTGTAAGATATTAATGAAAGTAATTAATCATAAATAATGATCCCAGAGTATAATCTAACACAGTACGCACAAATACGCAGTTTCGTGAAAATAAATATAAGTCAAAAAATTCGGGTCGTTACATGTTCGTGTGGCATGAAAGAAGGAAAAGACTTCCAACTTTAATTGAGTTAGATAAAAGAGGAATTGATTTAAACACGGTTCGTTTTCCACTTTGTGATGATGCTATCGAATCGATTGATCATTCTCTCTTTTTGTGCAAACATGTATTGGAAGTATGGAACAAGGTCTTTGAGTGGTGGAGTTGTGATAAACTTGATCCTCGTACCTTAGGGGACCCATTGGCGGATAGGGGGCAATCAAACTCGACATTTGGGAAAAAACATTTGGCAAGCGGTAATTTGGTCTTCAAGCTATCTTATTTGGAAAAACCGTAATCAAATTTTTTTTCAAATAAGTCTTGGAATGTACTGGTTGCTCTAAATGAGATACAAGTCAAAAGCTACGAGTGGGTCACGAAGAGGTGTAAAGACAAACGTATCGATTGGCATAATTTGATTCATAACCCACAGTTTTTCTACAGTGAGATACCTATAGTATGTATTGCGTGATGTATTTAACCTCATCCAAAGTTGTCAAGACATCTATTGTTACTGTGTATATTTTGAGATATATAAAATTTATCTGCTTTTCAAAAAAAAAATTACTATAGATATATAGATATAGATATTGAATAACTTAGCCACTAAGTAAATCCGTTAAATTAATACGGATTATGTACTAAACGAGTTGGCAGCGTCCGCTTTTCGCTGCGAAAATGAAATCCACGTGATTTAATTTTCTATCTATGAAATAATCAAACATCGTGATTTGACTATCCTCTTAATTGTTAATCAAGAGTAAAACATAAGGTTTGTTAAAGTGAGTTGAAATCCATTGAATCCAATAATTTGCTTTAAATTCAATGGACCAATCAGAGCGCGACATGTGACGCGACAATTACATGTGATTAAAAAAAAAGATAACTTTCAAAAAAAAATTAAAAAAAACAAAAATTTGAATTTTTGTTTTCGAAATTTATTTTTTAAAAATTATTTAAAAAAATATTAGCATGTCAAATCCAATTACATCTATATAGTCATATACAGCTCTAAAATGATGATGTCATCATTAAGCTAATTACCCTTTAATTTTATAATGATGATGTCATTATTATAAATTAAGTTAATTAAAAAATAATATGAAATCTTTTATAAAAAGAAATACTAATCTCTCGTAATTTGTAAAATCTTTTACAGAACAACTAAATTTTAAAGCATATTATACAACTTTTATATAATAATAGTATTTCAATTTTTTTTAAAAATTAAAAAGACATTTATTATCACTAATAATAATTATAATTATTATTATTAAAAATATAAATACTCAACTTTGAGCTAACTTTATTATTATTATTATTTACTTCTAATATAATAATTATAATTATAATTATTATATTATTAATATTCAATTATAGATTCTTTTTACGAAATTAATTACGTTACATATATATGCGAAAATACATGTCTCTATATATTTGTAAAAACAACGACAAGTTTCTTAGTCAAACGGGTCATTAAAATAAATGAGTTTAGCATTTACATTCACTTAATACATAAAACAGGTCAGTAAATTGTTTCGTTTAAACAAACTCATGATTTCACAGGTTATTTCACTAGTGTGATTGTTTCGATTAAAAAATTTTGTTATCAATTTTTTTTTCAATCACATGTGATTAGATTTGACATGCAAAACCACATGTGATTGAGGTTTACAATCACATGTGATTTATTGCCTGTTAAAGCCAAATCACATTTGATTGAGAAAAAATTGGAAAAAAAAAATCGAAAACAAATAATTCGAAATTTAAAAAAAAAATTCATGTGATTGTCGCGCCACATGTCGCATTCTGATTGGTTCCTTTGATCTTAACTTAAAAATTGGATTTATTTGAATATTCCTTGTTAAAGTACTTAAAATGTTCATAATAAAAGGTAGCCGTAAAAATAATAATCAATATTAATCGTTATGTATTAACTATTCATTAGCGGTTTCATACAACCAATATTACTTCATCACTGATCAATCCTGTAATTCCCAATTTCAATGTCAAAAATAACACCGATCGTTAAATGATCAAATCTAATTATTAATCCTGAAATACATCAATTTCAATCGCTGATTTCAAAAATTTGATACCAAAATCCCTAAATGTCTCCGGTGACTGGAATGTCGCCGAGTGGTGACGGCGTTAATACGTTTCTGTTACATCTATGTAGATCTCGGTCTTAAGCTGTTATTCAATTCATGATAATTTTGGTCTTCGGTACCGATGATGAAAGCCTCGATTCAGATCGATTGTAAGACGATTCAGTATTGGTATGTGTAAAACGTTTATTCGACTAACAACATTTTTTTAATTAATTACTTTATGAGATTTGGATAAATAGAGATTTATGAATTTTGTTGACTTTATGAGATTTGATTTTCTTAGTTCTTTCATTCTATATTGACAATATTTATTAATTGGATTTAGAACATTATTGTTACTAATGTTGAGTTTTAGGTAATTTGTAGTTATGGTTCATAAACTAGAAAAGGCTGCAGGCAGTGGCTGTTTGGATTATATGACAAAGAAGTTGCAGTAGAAAATTAGTTTTGCGAGTGCAAAATTTTTGATTTGAGGTAAGTGATTAATTAGTAGTTTCGATGATGAGTTTGATTCTATTTGTATTCTTTGGATTCGTAGCATTTGAATGGTCTACTAAATAGTAATGTTAATGTTTATATGAGTATTTTCGGTTTCAGATTATGGTTCATATATTGCTCTTCATCTTCTCATGATTCTGCCCACCAGGTATTCGATCAATTGCCTAAAACTTTATAAGCCATTAGTTGTAAGTATAACATAATTTGATATAATGGTTATTGGTGGTACATATATAAAGCAAAAAAGTAGCGTTTTGAGTAAAGATCTGAAAGTGTCTGTTTTAAGATGGTTTTTAGCATGTCTATAAACTGAAAAAATCTAATAGTATTTGGTTCTATAAAAATGAACAATGCTCCGAAGACAATAAAAAGTTTAATGATCAAAAATGAGGGAAAGATATTTAGTGAGGGAAGGATATTGAAAAACAGTAGAAGGATTGTTGAAAGTAAGAGGTCGTTGTGTGACGCTTGTGCGCGAGTTACAAATTTACATGTTTTTGTTAGCCAACCACCTCATCAAATGGTATAATTAATCTCTTAAATATTGTTGCACAAACGACACTCAAAAAATGTAAATCATGATAAGTTACATTTGATAAGTTACATTTCCAGTATATATGAACAAGCCTAATGTTACGTGATACTGTAGTGATTATGTCATTTTTCAATAGTTGTATTGCTTACTATGGTTATGGAGAAATGAAAAGGTGATTATAGATTCTTTTTGCTTGATATTACAAAATATAAATGATGTGACAAAGGAGAAAAATGACAGTAAGGTGAAAGGGCTTTTACTTGATAAATCTTCTGGTGCCCTCAAGTTTTAACTCAAGGTATTTTATCATGTTGAAATGGCTTTTACTTCATGAATCTTCATACAGCTGATTATTTCGACCCATTTACTTGTGAATGGGTCAATTTTGGTCATTCGTTAGAGAAGATGGAAGCCTATCTGCTTCCCGGTGTAGTCGAAAAAATTATTTTAATAGGCAGTGTGTACCTAAAATAAAATGTAAGTTGAATATGAATGACCGTCCAAAGGTCGCTACCATTGAAATTGAAAATATCATATTTTTTATTCTTAGCTGCGATTCAATCACCGCTTTTTTAAAAATCATATATTTTTCAAGACCTGGTCGGGGAATTGCCATAGGCGGTTTCGAAAATTTTATTTGTTGAAATTAGGCCTCCGTGACCATCAGTTTTAACAATTTCATTGTTTTGACCTTTAGAACTGAATTTAACTCCTCGTAACTTGCTACATTTGATTCTAATTTCACATTAATTGGAATTTTTACTGGTATAGAGTAAGTGTATTCAAATATTTCCAATCATTTAGAAAAAATTTGAATTTTTTTTTAAAAAAAATTTCTTTAATTTTCATGTCAAATCCAACCACATCTATATAGTCATATAAAGCTCTAAAATGATAATGTCATCATTAAGCTAATTATGTGAAGAGCTGTCCTAATCCATCCGGACGAAGTCCATATCGATTATAAACGATTCACAACAGTTGATTACATCGCGAGGTACTTGACCTCTATATGATACATTTTACAAACATTGCATTCGTTTTTGAAAAGACAATCTTTCATTACAACGAAAGTTGACGACATGCATACCATTTCATAATATATTCAACTATAATTGACTTAATAATAATCTTGATGAACTCGACGACTCGAATGCAACGTTTTTTGAAATATGCCATGAATGACTCCAAGTAATGTCCTTATAATGAGCAAATGCACAGCGGAAGATTTCTTTCGTACCTGAGAATAAACATGCTTTAAAGTGTCAACCAAAAGGTTGGTGAGTTCATTAGTTTAACATAAATAATCATTTCATAATTTTAATAGACCACAAGATTTCATATTTCCATTTCTCATAAACATACGTCCCATGCATAGAGACAAAAATATCATTCATATGGATTGAACACCTGGTAACCGATATTCACAATATACATATAAGAATATCCCCATCATTCCGGAATCCTCCTTCGGACATGATATAAATTTTGAAGTACTAAAGCATCCGGTACTTTGGATGGGGCTTGTTGGACCCGATAAATCTATCTTTAGAGTTCGCATCAATTAGGTTGTCTGTTCCCTAATTCTTAGATTACCAGACTTAATAAAAAGGGGCATATTCGATTTGATAATTCAACCATAGAATGTAGTTTCACGTACTTGTGTCTATTTCGTAAAACAGTTATAAAAACAGCGCATGTATTCTCAGTCCCAAAAATATATATATTGCAAAAGCATTTAAAACGAGATTAATGAAACTCACCTTATGTATTTTGAAGTAAAAATACATATAACGACATTAAACAACTGATCAATGCAGGATTGGCCTTGGATTCACGAACCTATATCATTTGTATTCATTAATATTCATAGTTGTAATTGAACATATATATATATGTATTAGTTATATTATTTTTATGTTAATAATATATATATATATATATATATATATATATATATATATATATATATATATATATATATATATTTTAAATGTTCATTTTGTATATAAAAATATTAACTTTTGTTATGTTATATGTGTTAATATATTTTTATATATTAGTTGTTTGGAAAGATAGTTATTATAATAATACTAAATACGATAATTATAATACTGTTAATGTTAATAATAATATTTATATTTATATTAATAATATCAATGATTTCAATAATTATAAATATGATAATGATATTAATTTTGGTGATACAGATAATAAATTGTATTTTGGTAGTAATAATAAAGCTAGTAATACTTAATGTTAATACTTAGTGATAACAATAATAATAATAATATTACTAATTATTCTAATAATCATATTCTAATGTTAGTTATAATAACGTTGATTTTCATTAATCATTTTGATGTTAACGCTAATAATAATAATGGTAATACCAATAATAATAGTAGTGATAGTAATAAGAATAATAATGATAATATTTATATTAAAACTTATGTTGCTAATAACGATAATAATGCTTTTAACAATAATGATACTGATAATATTATTGATAGTAATAATGATAGTTATATTATTAATAATTAATAATGATATAATAATAATAATGGCTTTAATACTAATTCCTATATTCATAAAGAAAGTATAATAATACAAGTAATGCTTATCGTTAATACTAGTCTTAATAATAAGGATAATAATAATTTTGCTCATTTTAATAATAATAATATTCATAATATTAATGTTAACATTAACAATAATTAATATACTCATAAACATAATCATAATAATTAACAATAACATTGGTGATACAATAATAATATCAATAATAACACTAATACTTAATAATGATACAAATAATAATAGCAATAACAATAACAATAATCATGATAACAATACTAATAATAATCCTAATAATAATAATTAGTAATTAGTAAATAATAATAATAATGATAATAATAATAATAATAATAATAATAATAATAATATAATAATAATAATAATAATAATAATAATAATAATAATAATAATAATAATAATAATAATAATAATAATAATAATAATAATAATAATAATAATAATAAAATTAGAAAACTACCTCAATTGAAATGAGTTCCAAAAAGAATGACAGCCCCTGGACTCGAACCCGTGACCACACTCTAACCCGCTAACACCCTTGACCACTCGTCTGCCTTTGTATTTCTCAAATATATCAGATCCTTATTATATTTAACTTAAAACTAGTTGTGTTTCTTTTTCTTCTCCTTCTTCACAGAATCCCTTCGATCCACCATTCAATCTCAATAACAAATATTAAATTGGTTTTAGACTTTAATAACCAAAACAGAATCAGTTATCTATCCATGATTGTTTGGTTTGGTAAAAAAAAAATATATAAATAAATTCATATCGTCGCTGTATAACAACCGAAGAACAAAATTTTGATTTCCATATTGAGCTCATTTCAGCCGAAAATTCCTAATGGAAATACGTTCTAAATCACTTCTATAAACTTCTGAAATCTTTAATTTATCTTGAATCAAAACACGGAATTCGAATTTTCCCATGAACAATTTCTTTGACTTTTCAATCTTAACTTTGACTCGACAAATTTACGATGGATATGATGAACTGAAATCCATAAATTTGTAGATAGTTTGAATACAACATTCCTAACACTTCTGCACTTTTAGATTTTTTAAAACAATTCAAAATCGAGTTTTTATGTTTTTGGCTGATAGCAGAGGATACAGTTTTCAGTATCCTTTTCTTTTTAATAAAAATCGACTAAGAGAACACTGAAATAATTAATAATTGACGATATAAAGATTGAATAATTCATGTACACTTGATTGGATCGATTTAATTAAAAATGAGGTGGGAACCCGTACATATTCGATCAGAATTAACAGACAGAAGCAAGAAGATAAGAAATTAAAAAGGAGATGGTGACACACAACCACTTTTGTTTTTGCACTGTAATTAAATTCATTCTATAATCTCAATTAGTGGCATGAATAAGAATCAAACAGAGTATTGATCGAGATAGGCCACAGAAAATAGAAAACGTATCCAGTTATTATATTTTGTATAACCGTAAATATATTTATATTTATATAAATATCTATATCCAATTTTACAAATCTGTATTATATATATTTATATGTATTTATAAATATATCTGCTTATATGTTCGATTATATATCCATATATCTATAAATCTGAAAACGCATATGTATGTATATATAATCTGTTTTTATATCTATTATCTTATATAATTAATTACTAAATATATTAGTAATAATACTTGTTGGTATTAATAGTAGTAATTCTTATAATTATAATTATACTAATACTAATATAGTAATAATAATTATATTAATAACTAACATCATAATTATAATATTAACAATAATAGAAATAACAATATTACTAATTAATGTTAGTTTTTATAGTAATACCTATAAAAATAAAAATTTAAATACTATTAATAAAAATGTTAATAATGAACTTCTTAATAATAATAATACAATTAATAATATTAATATTAATAGTAAAGTAATAATAACAACTTTGTTTTACTTTGTAATTAAATTTAATAATTTAATATCACCTATTATTATTTAAATGATGTTTATATATATAATATAACATATACAGTGTATTTAATATCATTTTATATATATTACAATATTCATATATCATTAATTATGTACATTAGTCATATATATATATATATATATATATATATATATATATATATATATATATATATATATATATATATATATATATATTTATATAGTTTCATAAAAGTTTACTTATTTTGTATCTTATTTTACGTTTTTAATTTCAATTGGTTAAAGTGTATTTTATTAATTCAAAATATTATATATACACTTATATTTATATTTATATCTATATATTTCTATATTTATTTACACACAATGGTTCGTGAATAGTTGAAATTGGTCGAAGTCAAATGAATCTATGTAAACATTTCAAAAATTCTTAAGACTCAACTTTTCAAACCTTATTTATCGTGTCGAAATCATAGTAAGATTAAGTTTTAAATTTGGTCGGAAATTCCCGGGTCATCACAGTA
The DNA here is from genome assembly GCF_046630445.1 of Rutidosis leptorrhynchoides. NCBI lineage: Eukaryota > Viridiplantae > Streptophyta > Magnoliopsida > Asterales > Asteraceae > Rutidosis > Rutidosis leptorrhynchoides. The sequence continues at coordinate 273,788,244 of NC_092340.1, read as the reverse complement.
CCTACCCGTTAAAGAAATTTCGTCCCGAAATTTGAGTGAGGTCGTCATGGTTAATGATAAGAATGTTTTTCTTGACGAATATGAGCTGATAAATAGAGTTTTCATCATTACAGAATAATACAGATAAAATAATTCGATTATTCGAAGAGTACGAATGAAACTATCATGAGAGAGGTCCCAACGGGCATCATCCACCTTGGCCCAAAAACTTGCCCAAATTTTTAGCCGTTAGTAAAATAAAATAAAAAATTCAACGGCTAACTCAACGGTCACTTTTACACTATAAAAACACCAACCATATACTTCATTTTATACACTCAAACATATATTTCTTTTATATTTCCACCTTTCTCAAAATCAAAATCACACACTCCCAAACTGCAAAATGTTAACACTTCCCCCAATGATTGTTTCATTCGATGTTCATTACGGAGGTGATTTCCGTAATCAAATGAAGGAATATAAGTGGGGCGACAGTATTTCTTTTGAAGATATCGACATTCGTGATGTTGGTTTACAAGACTTGCTATCTTTTCTGAAGGAAAAAGTTCCGTGTGAATTCTCGTTTGTGTTCTTTTATAAAGACGATTATGATGCGGATTGTAGGGCAAGTTTTCTGTGTACCGATGATCAATGGTACTTTATAAAAGATACCATTGAAGATCGCGGTAAACGCATTTCTTTGTATGCGGTTCTTGAAGATGAAGAGACATTGGGTTATCGTTACCTCGATGAATCAGCTGAAACAGCAGTTGAAGCATCAAGAGAAATACCGATGTCTCCAGAGTACCTCACAGATGGTGAAATGACTGGTGAACGCTACTTTGCAGATGACAATTGACGACGAGTAGTTTGATTGAAATCTTTTAATTTTTTTTTTTTTTGACGTGATGTTTTAATTTTTAATTATTGTAATTACAGTGTTGTTGTCGAGTTTTATATCTTCCCTTATACTTTGATGTCCCTGCTTCTGTCTTCTATAATCATTGTCATCCATAGTTAATGCTCTCTCCTATTTGTTGCGATTTATACTCCAATTTCTATTTCAGAGCTTCATTCTTTCGTTTCCTCTTCCCGTCCTCAAGTCAAACGAATAATGGTCTAGAATTTGTAAGTATGGAGTTTCGAATGAATTTAATGTTATAATCAAGAAATGACGTAATAGCACGATTTGATTCGTCAAATTACCAGAATCATTGAGAATAGAGATATCAAGAATATACTTTCTTGATATGTTCAGAAGTTAATTAGAATGAAAGAGTTATGTAACATGACACATGATGGTGGTATGATCTACTATGAACCATCATGTCCCATTAGAACTCAGCATGACTTACTGTAATATAATTACGTTGATCAAGTGTCATTATATTATACTAACTCATGCATCAGTTCCTAACATTATTTCAATAGCTTTCATATATTAAGCTCGAAAGTTTACAGAATATATAAACTAACAGTTTCTATATGATGTAACACTGATAGCACGAAAAGATTAATGATTTCAAATAAGATTAGTTATGAAAATGTATTTAGAAATATTGAGGATATTTATAATGAAAGATACGATAATATCTCGGAATATCTAAGATCAGAGGATGATAGAAACTATTGTCTGCAAGGGTTTAGTGTAAGGAGCAAGATATTCACTAAAGACTTCAACAGACATTGAATCATTTAGATTCTTTGAAGTCAAACTTATTCTTTGTGATTTGTCCACGGCTTCTTTCATAGTTTCGCATAATCCGCTTTTCGGTACTAAATTTTCTCTTGAATGTTTCCAATAAAATGATACACAGGAAGCACGAAGAAGTATATAATTTCGGACGAGAATATTTTTTAAAATATCCTCAGAAATATCGAAGATATTGATGATGATATTTTGGAATTTCTAAGTTCGATGGTTGATGAGGAAGATTTTTCCGCAAGATTTTAACATGAGTACGGAGCAAGATATTCGTTGAAGGTTTCATCGGATCTAGAATTATCTGGATTCTTTGAATATAGGGTATGGTCCTTGTATTTGTCCTTGATCTCCTTCATAGTTAGCTCTATCCGTTTTCCCGTTCCAACTTTTCTGAGCTTTTCCAACGTATCCTTCTTTACCATCAAACTTCTTACTGTTATGGTCATTTTACGGTTGTTTATAGTTTCTGTTACTTCACTCAACTTTTCAATATTTAGAATATTGATTCGTAGACTGAGTGCTTTTCAGAATTTCAGAATGAAAGATCATAATTCTAAGGGAATAAATTTTTTACATATAACTGTTGATGTAGATATGCTGTGAGTTTTCAAAGTACTGATTGCTGATTCCCGGTAACTGGTATGGCAGTTCTCGTTACAAGATGCGGATGAGCATATGATAGGGTTCCTATGAATAAATATAATGATTTATCAGAGAGATTTAAGCCAAGAAGCAACGAGGTTGCTGTTACGTCTGCTGGTAATATGGTGGAATATAAAAGATTCCCCGGTAACAATAAAAGAGCACGCGTATATATCAACATTATAATAAGGTTGTTTCGTATGAAAAGTCGAAGTTGTCTTGCTGGAGCTGTGACAAAACTGGCTATCTCGAACAGCAGATGCAAAGTTATTTTTGGTAATAATAACGCTAAAGGAATTCGCACAGCTACGTGTTACACGTTTACTCAGTTTCTGAGAGTTTTTAGGTGCATAATTATACGCATCAATCTTTTCTTCCGTAAATGAAGTGCGGTTGGTTCATCTTCTCAATTGATGTGTTTTCAAGAATCATGAAAGATTTGAACGCAGATTAGAATTCTCAAGATACAAATGAAGTTTACAATGAAATCAAGTGGCAAACTTGAAGAATTGTTTAGTTTCATATGTTATAGTCAATATTTTAATTCATCTTAATTGTCCAATGTTGGTAGTCCACAGTTGATAGTCCACAATTAGAAATTTAATAATTTACGTATAGTTTAATATATAATATTCAAATTAATTAATACGTGTCGTGACCCGTATACGTCTCAGACTCGATCACAACTCAAACTATATATATTATTGTAGAATCAACCTCAACCCTGTATAGAGAACTCGATCATTACTGCATATAGAGTGTCTATGGTAATTCCAAATAATATATATAGATGCGTCGATATGATATGTCAAAACCTTGTATACGTGTCCCGATAGTTAAAGTGCGTAAAATAAATAACAGAAATTAAATAACGATAAATAAAATGCGTAAAGTAAATAACAGAAATTAAATGACGATAAAAAAAATTGCGAGAATGTAAATTGCGATAATTAAATTGCGATATATAAAGTGTAATCATTTAGCTGGGAACAATTAGCTAGGAACAGTTAGCGTGGATTCTTAACAAAATTTCTCATAGTTAATTTGTTTGTTTCTAACAAATTTTATTTTGTCCAATGTTTTCTTCATTATGCCACTTGTCGGATTCGGATAGGTCAAAATCCAAATATGAAATTGAATGAAAATGGTTATTATGTGATGAACGGATTCGTATAGCTGTGGTTGCAAGTAGAATAGTAAATGACTGTTGAATCAGATTCGAAGAATATACAGTGTAACTTATTAATGCGACATCTAAATATTCTTCGGGTATTACCTACCCGTTAAAATATTTTCACCATTAACAATTTGTACAAGAGAATTTTTAATTACAAACTTTATGAAAACATATATACATATATATTTTCTTCAGATGTATTCATGGATTTAATGAGTTAATATGATATTAAACTCATTTGCTTTTCGGTTAGAACTAGAATAAATAATCTCTAAAACTTTAGAGATTACATATTCGCCATGTCGAACGAAGATAAATGAGGTAGAACGATACGTAGAATGAAGATCATACTCAAAGTACAGAATGAGATGTTGAGGCATGGATCATTGATGGTACTGGTATTGATGTTGGTGGTACTGTGGGTGTCGGTGATGTTGCTGAAGCTGGTACGTTTTGCACCATATTTTCTAGATTGATTACTCAAGCGCGAAGCTCCTTGGCTTCTTTTATTACTCCGGGATGATTGTCGGTTGGAACAAGCGGATGAATAAGGTTGAGGATTTTGGGATATCATATAATCATTGCGAGGTATCCAGGAATTGAGGGTAAATATGGTGTTTCGAACTGGTTCGCTGATAATTGCCTCAGGTTCATTGCCAAGAGATAAATTCGGTTAGTGAAAAGGATCGCCTTCTTCACGTCTCCATTGATTAAGCCGACTACGAATGCATCAGATGAATTGGGAATGGCTGATTGATTGATTCATTCTGGTGACATCGCTTTCAGAGCTTAGGTGAATATCCATGTCGGAATAGCTGTCGGAATAACTATCAGAATAGCTATCGAATTTGAGGGACTCGAACTAGTTTAGGGATTTATCTCGTACAATCAGATGAAGAATTTTCGATAAGAAATAGATTATATGATGTAGATTAGTACCCTGCAATACATAATTTACATATGCATATATAATACTAAAATCCCATAAGTTACGGAGGAATCTACGGAATATGTCAGACAAAGTTACAGTAACAGATACGCTAAGATATGAAGTAGCAGATACGCTAAGATATGAATTTTGTCTATACACTATTCATGCAGTCAATGCAGTAAAACGTGTCTAGACTAAGAATGATAAGCAAGTGATTCTCTAAGAATGATAAGCAGGTAATTTTCGACACGAAATGATAAGCAAAACTTTTGACATGCAGACCAGGTTCAAGTCTAGACTCCTTAAAGTAACCTAACAACTATTAAGTCGAAGTCCAGACTCACTAATGCATCCTAAAAACTCCTAGTTAGACACACTAATGCAAGACCTGGTTCGCTACGACCACCGCTCTGATACCAACTGTGAAGACCCATCCTAATCCATCCGGACGAAGTCCATATCGATTATAAACGATTCACAACAGTTGATTACATAGCGAGGTACTTGACCTCTATATGATACATTTTACAAACATTCCATTCGTTTTTGAAAAGACAATCTTTCATTACAACGAAAGTTGACGACATGCATACCATTTCATAATATATTCAACTATAATTGACTTAATAATAATATTGATGAACTCGACGACTCGAATGCAACGTTTTTTGAAATATGCCATGAATGACTCCAAGTAATGTCCTTATAATGAGCAAATGCACAGCGGAAGATTTCTTTCGTACCTGAGAATAAACATGCTTTAAAGTGTCAACCAAAAGGTTGGTGAGTTCATTAGTTTAACATAAATAATCATTTCATAATTTTAATAGACCACAAGATTTCATATTTTCATTTCTCATAAACATACGTCCCATGCATAGAGACAAAAATATCATTCATATGGATTGAACACCTGGTAACCGACATTCACAATATACATATAAGAATATCCCCATCATTCCGGGATCCTCCTTCGGACATGATATAAATTTTGAAGTACTAAAGCATCCGGTACTTTGGATGGGGCTTGTTGAGCCCGATAGATCTATCTTTAGAGTTCGCGTCAATTAGGGTGTCTGTTCCCTAATTCTTAGATTACCAGACTTAATAAAAAGGGGCATATTCGATTTCGATAATTCAACCATAGAATGTAGTTTCACGTATTTGTGTCTATTTCGTAAAACAGTTATAAAAACAGTGCATGTATTCTCAGTCCCAAAAATATATATATTGCAAAAGCATTTAAAACGGGATTAATGAAACTCACCTTATGTATTTTGAAGTAAAAATACATATAACAACATTAAACAACTGATCAATGCAGGATTGGCCTTGGATTCACGAACCTATATCATTTGTATTCATTAATATTCATAGTTGTAATTGAACATATATATATATATATATATATATATATATATATATATATATATATATATATATATATATATATATATATATATATATATATATATATATATATATATATATATATATGTATTAGTTATATTATTTTTATGTTAATAATATATATATATTTTAAATGTTCATTTTGTAAATAAAAATATTAACTTTTGTTATGTTATATGTGTTAATATATTTTTATATATTAGTTGTTTGGAAAGATAGTTATTATAATAACACTAAATACGATAATTATAATACTGTTAATGTTAATAATAATATTTATATTAATAATATCAATGATTTTAATAATTATAAATATGATAATGATATTAATTTTGGTGATACAGATAATAAATTGTATTTTGGTAGTAATAATAAAGCTAGTAATACTTAATGTTAATACTTAGTGATAACAATAATAATAATAATAATAATACTAATTATTCTAATAATCATATTCTAATGTTAGTTATAATAACGTTGATTTTCATTAATCATTTTGATGTTAACGCTAATAATAATAATAATGGTAATACCAATAATAATAGTAGTGATAGTAATAAGAATAATAATGATAATATTTATATTAAAACTTATGTTGCTAATAATGATAATAATGCTTTTAACAATAATGATACTGATAATATTATTGATAGTAATAATGATAGTTATATTATTAATAATTAATAATGATATAATAATAATAATGGCTTTAATACTAATTCCTATATTCATAAAGAAAGTATAATAATACAAGTAATGCTTATCGTTAATACTAGTCTTAATAATAAGGATAATAATAATTTTGCTCATTTTAATAATAATAATATTCATAATATTAATGTTAACATTAACAATAATTAATATACTCATAAACATAATCATAATAATTAACAATAACATTGGTGATACAATAATAATATCAATAATAACACTAATACTTAATAATGATACAAATAATAATAGCAATAACAATAACAATAATCATGATAACAATACTAATAATAATCCTAATAATAATAATTAGTAATTAGTAAATAATAATAATAATAATGATAATAATAATAATAATAAAAATAAAATTAGAAAACTACCTCAATTGAAATGAGTTCCAAAAAGAATGACAGCCCCTGGACTCGAACCCGTGACCACACTCTAACCAGCTAACACCCTTGACCACTCATCTGCCTTTGTATTTCTCAAATATATCAGATCCTTATTATATTTAATTTAAAACTAGTTGTGTTTCTTTTTCTTCTCATTCTTCACAGAATCCCTTCGATCCACCATTCAATCTCAATAACAAATATTAAATTGGTTTTAGACTTTAATAACCAAAACAGAATCAGTTATCTATCCATGATTGTTTGGTTTGGTAAAAAAAATATATAAATAAATACATACCGTCGCTGTATAACAACCGAAGAACAAAATTTTGATTTCAATATTGAGCTCATTTCAGCCGAAAATTCCTAATGGAAATACGTTCTAAATCACTTCTATAAACTTCTGAAATCTTTAATTTATCTTGAATCAAAACACGGAATTCGAATTTTCCCATGAACAATTTCTTTGACTTTTCAATCTTAACTTTGACTCGACAAATTTGCGATGGATATGATGAACTGAAATCCATAAATTTGCAGATAGTTTGACTCGACAAAATTCCTAACACTTCTGCACTTTTAGATTTTTTAAAACGATTCAAAATTGAGTTTTTATATTTTTGGTTGATAGCAGAGGATACGGTTTTCAGTATCCTTTTCTTTTTAATAAAAATCGACTAAGAGAACACTGAAATAATTAATAATTGACGATATAAAGATTGAATAATTCATGTACACTTGATTGGATCGATTTAATTAAAAATGAGGTGGGAACCCGTACATATTCGATCAGAATTAACAGACAGAAGCAAGAAGATAAGAAATTAAAAAGGAGATGGTGACACACAACCACTTTTGCTTTTGCACTGTAATTAAATTCATTCTATAATCTCAATTAGTGGCATGAATAAGAATCAAATAGAGTATTGATCGAGATAGGCCACAGAAAATAGAAAAAGTATCCAGTTATTATATTTTGTATAACCGTAAATATATTTATATTTATATAAATATCTATATCCAATTTTATAAATCTGTATTATATATATTTATATGTATTTATAAATATATCTGCTTATATGTTCGATTATATATCCATATATCTATAAATCTGAAAACGCATATGTATGTATATATAATCTGTTTTTATATCTATTATCTTATATAATTAATTACTAAATATATTAGTAATAATACTTGTTGGTATTAATAGTAGTAATTCTTATAATTATAATTATACTAATACTAATATAGTAATAATAATTATATTAATAACTAACATCATAATTATAATATTAACAATAATAGAAATAACAATATTACTAATTAATGTTAGTTTTTATAGTAATACCTATAAAAATAAAAATTTAAATACTATTAATAAAAATGTTAATAATGAACTTCTTAATAATAATAATACAATTAATAATATTAATATTAATAGTAAAGTAATAATAACAACTTTGTTTTACTTTGTAATTAAATTTAATAATTTAATATCACCTATTATTATTTAAATGATGTTTATATATATAATATAACATATACAGAATAATTAATATCATTTTATATATATTACAATATTCATATATCATTAATTATGTACATTAGTCATATATATACATTTTATATAGTTTCATAAAAGTTTACTTATTTTGTATCTTATTTTACGTTTTTAATTTCAATTGGTTAATGTGTATTTTATTAATTTAAAATATTATATATACACTTATATTTATATTTATATCTATATATTTCTATATTTATTTACACACAATGGTTCATGAATAGTTGAAATTGGTCAAAGTCAAATGAATCTATGTAAACATTTCAAAAATTCTTAAGACTCAACTTTTCAAACCTTGTTTATCGTGTCGAAATCATAGTAAGATTAAGTTTTAAATTTGGTCGAAAATTCCCGGGTCATCACAAATTACCCTTTAATTTTCATAATGATGATGTCATAATTATATATTAAGTTAATTAAAAAATAATATGAAATCTTTTATAAAAGGAAATACTAATCTCTCGTAAATTGTAAAATCTTCTACAGAACAACTAAATTTTAAAGCATATTATACAAATTTTATATAATAATTGTATTTCAATTTTTTTTAAATTAAAAAGACATTTATTATTACTAATAATTATTATTATTATTAAAAATATAAATACTCAACTTTGAGCTAACTTTATTATTATTATCTACTTCTAATATAATAATTATAATTATAATTATTATATTATTAATATTATAATTATTATATTATTAATATTCAAATATAGATTTTTTACGAAATTAATTACGTTACATATGTATGCGAAAATACATGTCTCTATATATTTGTAAAAACAACGATAAGTTTCTTAGTCAAACAAGTCATTAAAATAAATGACTTTAGCATTTACATTCAATTAATACCTAAAACATGTCATTAAATTATTTCGTTTAAACAAACCCATGATTTCACTGGTTATTTCACTAGTGTGATTGTAAAACCCAATCACATGTGCTTCTGCATGTCAAATCCAATCACATGTTATTGAAAAAAAAAATTGTTATCAATTTTTTTTCAATCACATGTGATTGGATTTGACATGCTGAACCGCATGTGATTGGGTTTTACAATCACATGTGATTTATTGGCTGTCAAAGCCAAATCACATGTGATTGACAAAAAATTCGAAAAAAAAATTGAAATTTAAAAAGGAAAAAAAGTTTCTTTGAATTTTTTTTTCCAATCGCATGTGATTGTCGCGCCACATGTCGCATTCTGATTGGTTCCTTTGATCTTAACTTAAAAATTGGATTCATTTGAATATTCCTCTTGTTAAAGTACTTAGTATGTTCATAATAAAAGGTAGACGTAAAAATAATAATCAATATTAATCGTTATGTATTAACTATTCATGCAAGCTAATGACATCCCTTTTAAAGTTGTAAAAAGTTTTGTTAGTTAAATGTGGGGCAAGAAATATAGAAAGAGTGGGAATTTATAACTTCAGTTCATGTGTTTATGTTAAATAACAATTATAGTGCGTAAACAAAAATTACAAAAATAAAATAAAAATAAAAAAAGTAGTGGATAATCTAAATGGTTTCAACGGTAAATTTTGTTAAGAGGGACCAATGTGATTGGATGGTAGGTAACTTTGAGTTACACCATTTAGAGTTATATATGGAGTATCTATCTATCTATCTATCTTATCAGCAATTATCTTTTTTCTCCTTAATCCTGGATTAACTCACTAATTTTCACTAATTTTCTAATTAAGCCACGTGTACACTACTAAATTACAACCCTAATACACTAATAATTTTCATTAGCAGTTTCATACAACCCATATTACTTCGTCACTGATCAATCCTTTAATTCACAATTTCAATGACAAAAATAACACCGAACGTTAAATGATCAAATCTAATTATTAATTTTGAAATACATCAATTTCAATCGCTGATTTCAAAAATTTGTTACCAAAATCCCTAAATGTCTCCAGTGACTGGAATGTTGCTGAGTGGTGACGGCGTTAATAGGTTTCTGTTACATCGATGTAGATATCGGTCTTAAGCTGTTATTCAATTCATGATGATTTTGGTCTTTGGCACCGATGATGAAAGCCTCTATTCAGATCGATTGTAAGACGATTCAGTAACGGTATGTGTAAAACGTTTATTCGACTGACAATTTTTTTTAATTAATTACTTTATGAGATTTGGATAAATAGAGATTTATGAGTTTTGCTGACTTTATGAGATTTGATTTTCTTAGTTCTTTCATTCTATATTGACAATATTTATTAATTGGATTTAGAACATTATTGTTACTAATGTTGAGTTTTAGGTAATTTGTAGTTATGGTTCATAAACTAGAAAAGGCTGCAGGCAGTGGCTGTTTGGATTATATAACAAAGAAGTTGCAGTAGAAAATTAGTTTTGCGAGTGCAAAATTTTCGATTTGAGGTAAGTGGTTAATTAGAAGTTTCGATGATGAGTTTGATTCTATTTGTATTCTTTGGATTCGTAGCATTTGAACGGTCTACTAAATAGTAATGTTAATGTTTATATGAGTATTTTCGGTTTCAGATTATGGTTCATATATTGCTCTTCATCTTCTCATCATTCTGCCCATCAGGTATTCGATCAATTGCCTAAAACTTTATAAGCCATTAGTTGTAAGTATACCATAATTTGATATATTGGTTATTGGTGGTACATCTATAAAGCAAAAAAGTATTGTTTTGAGTAAAGATCTGAAAGTGTCTGTTTTTAGATGGTTTTTAGCATGTCTATAAACTGAATAAATCTAATAGAATTTGGTTCTATAAAAACGGACAATGCTCCTAAGACAATAAAAGTATAATGATCAAAAATGAGGGAAAGATATTTAGTGTGGAAAAGATATTGAAAAACAGTAGAAGGATTGTTGAAAGCAAGAGGGTGTTGTGTGATGCTTGTGCGCGAGTTACAAATTTACAAGTTTTTGTTAGCCAACCAACTCATCAAATGGTATAATTAATCTTCTTAAATATTGTTGTACAAACGACACTCGAATAATGTAAATCATGATAAGTTACATTTCCAGTATATATGAACAACCCTAATGTTACGTGATATTGTAGTGATTATGTCATTTTTCAATAGGTGTATTGCTTACTATGGTTATGGAGAAATGAAAAGGTGATTATAGATCCTTTTGCTTGATATTACAAAATATAAATGATGTGACAAAGGAGAAAAATGATAGTAAGGTGAAAGGGCTTTTACTTCATAAATCTTCTGGTGCCCTCAACTTTTAACTCAAGGTATTTTATCATGTTGAAAGGGCTTTTACTTCATGAATCTTCATACAGCTGATTATTTCGACCCATTTACTTGTGAATGGGTCAATTTGGGTCAATCTCTATTTTTTTGTTATCTTATCTGAATAATTAATTAGCCCGCAAAAAGGTGTTATGGGATCAAGTAGTGATAATTCGATTAACACAATCCAACTATGCTTGAAGCAGAGTGAGATGATATGGGCACAAACTTACATCAACAATCCAAAGGAGATTACATGCCATGAGATGATATGGTAGCTGCTGAGGTATATTGTTCTTTCTATTTAATTTTTTTTATTTAAATGTCCAATGTCTTACTGTCATGTTTTATGTACCTTAATCACCTGTTTAGTTATTATAATGTTTCATTCGTATATATCATACCAGTAGTCTTTGATTATGAACTTATTACCATTTTAATGTCATTATGAAATCATGATTACATGTTATCTAACTAACCTTCCATTAATTAATACCGGGATCAAAGTTGTGGGAAGTGTGAAGCAATACATGTTTGAAGATTTTGCAGTCTTAAATGAGGGTAACTACTGTGTCATTGAAAGTTTTGGTGTGCAGCCTGGCTGTGCAACCTTATAAAGATAAATACAAGTTGGTTGACCCATCAACAACAACAACAACAATAATACCCAATCCTGCATATGCAAGGTATGAGAGAGGTGAGATGTAGACAATCCTTCATATAATCTAGAATAGAAAGTAATTCAATGGACCAGCCATATAAAGTAAATTTGTATCGAGTTACTAACATGCAATCGACCCCGCAATTCAATGTTTCAACATATGGCTTCAGTCCTGTCAATTCCAATGACCTTCTTGAGAAATAGTTTAATATAACCGACCCGATTGCTACGTGAATCATCATAAACATATATAAATCAGTAAGGTTTTCCACCACGTGACGCCTTCTAATGACCTCTTAATCCCATTCTTTTTTCTGATTAAAAGTAGATTAAATGCTGAAAATTACATAAAAAGACACGTGTCCCTCAATCATCCATAATTAGCGACAATAATCCCCTGAATTAGGGTTAACAACATCGACGATTGCATTCTCCTCAATATTTCACGGAGCAGTTATCATCCATCGTCATACATCATTTGATTCCCATCAACGATTCATCTTGATTTAGGGTTTCAAACTTTGTGTACCATGCTTTCTAGGGTTTCGAACGAATGGAATTATCTTCTTCAGATCGAGGCTGATGAAATCGGTAAGCGTCGATGCTTAATTCCTAATCTATTTTTAGTTATGGTTTCAAACTTTGTCTTAAAGTTATTGTATTTTTTAGTTTGTTTTTTAAATATGGTTTGTTTGATTATTACGGATGTTTTGATTGACTGATAAATGTTTATTAATACATTTAATTTTAGTTCAAGTTCGTGTAATAATAATAATGATGCTGATAACTTTTAGTTGCATTTTCACCTTTGATTATGGTTTAGTAATAACAATAATGATAATGATAATTTTTTGTTGTATTTTTACCTTTTTTTTTTTTTTTTTTATAGGCCGGAGGTCCGCACGGAAGCAATCTCTCTACTCTGGGGTAGGGAGAGGGATAACTTTCTCTTCATGTGGGTAGAGAATTTTTCTCGACTCGTGGATAGAGAAACGACTTCTCCTCTATTCTAGGATAGTAGAAGGATTGTCTACATCTCACTTCCCCATACCTCGCATATGCGGGATTGGGTATTGTTGTTGTTGATGGTAATAATAATAATAATAATGAATATGATTGATAACAATAATGATAATTAGTTCGTGGAACAATTTCGCTACATTCTAGAGTGACAAATTGAGATAATTGGTTTCTATTTTACTTTTGTGATGGGTTTTGGAGATCTCTTATCAGATTGGGTTTGTACGATCAAGGTATAGGTAGACACATCTTTTCCCTATTGATTTTTATATAACTTCATACTAAGCGAAGAGATGCTCCTTTATTCAATTTTAACATGATGCAGATAATCATCGTATATATACCAATTCAGTGTTATTATTTTTTTGTGTTTGGGTTGAAAGCTTAATCTTGCGATTGATGTTGGGACCAGTTTGATTGAGTTTTAGGTAGAATGTTACGATTTAATGGATACACGAAAGGTGTTTGATGAATTGCATGTGACGGATGGGCTTCACCTAAGTAAGTTATTCATCTTGAGCATAAATTTTTAGTCATAAATATGCATTTTAATTTGTTATATGTCAATTTAGCTAACATGTTTTTGATACCTACCTGCTTCTAGATCTATTTGATACCTACCTGCTTCTACAGCTATTTTGTCCTTGCTTTAATCTGATTATGATGTTTGAAGTTGCATATTCTACAGATAATGAGATTTAAAGCTTCTCCTACAACATGAATCTTCAACTGGTGTGTTTTTTTTATATTTGTTTGATGTACAGAATATACTTTCAAAAATTTCGTAACCTTCGCTGAAGGTTGTGATTGAACATATTGGAAGAATTATTTTTAACAATTATCATTTTTTATTTTTTATTATTGATTATTCTTAATAACCGGGACAAGCAAAAAATTTATACATCAAGTGTTATGGGTCATCCCAGTCCGACCCATTTTGATATTTTGTAGGAACTTGTCACTTGAAGATCCTTATATGGTTGAAGCTTTAAATTTTCTTGCTACATAGAATCCTAATGAAGACATGATCATAAAGTAGGGCACACTTGGTAGGCTTCATAATGCTTTATGCAATTTTTAAACTTCAAACATTTGGAATTTACATAAATTAAGGGTGGTGATCTGTACACCACAACTCTTTAGTCATATACAACTAATTATGCATTAATGTATTGTATTGTAAAACTATCCATTAGAGGTGCACTTAGAGAAAATGACAAGGATTATTGGTTGCCCTCTATTCGAAGATATCAATGCTCTCAGCCTTTCCCATAAGTTGAGTATATAACACATATATACTCAATTCTATGCCCGTTTTGCCAAGCAGCGGATGAAACAACATATCACATTCTCACTTCGTGTGGTTATAACAAATAATGTTCCGTCGGGGATATCGAATGCTATCAATTAAAGTAATTTCCATGAAAACTTACTTAATAAAGCATGCCTTTCGTCGAGATATGTGTTGCTATGGGCTATTTGGCCTGGGAGAAACAAGTTAATCAACGGCTGGATTGAAAAACATTTTATTGCTAAAAGGTTTGTTTCTAGCCTATTTTGGGCGACTTTTTGCACAAATAAGACTCTTTAGTCCTAATCATTTCCAGTTGTTTTAGTGATCAACAAATTTTTTACAAGTGGCGTGAATGCCCGTAACTGTTTCTTAGACTTTAGTTTATGCATTTGTGGGTATAGCATTCTTTTTTTAATAGAATAAGCCTGATTTTTTATGGTTACTAATTGTGTTTTTGTTTGATTAACATCTTGGATTAGTTCAGTTTTATTCGCAACACTGGATGCTGGAGTTAGCAGCGAAACAAGTGTATGGGTGATGCAAGGTAATTATAAAGTACTTTGCACTAATTTATGATAAACCACTAATTTATGAACATCAATCAAATGTGTACATGTGAATTCAATCTAAAAATCCATGCACCATCTGTTGGTGGCTTAAGGGGGTGTTTATGTTTTGGTTTTAATGTTTAAATAATAATAATAATATTTCTGCTTCATAAATAGAGGTATACATAATCAGTTTTGTATTGTACTATGTGTTACAAAACAAAGTAGCTACAATAGAAATGATTTTTAAGATGTACATGTAAATCTAAAATTGGCGTAATCACCCCCAGTTTAAACGTAATTGGATATTTGAGATAACTTTATTCTCTGCTCAGAATGGTCATCTAATGTACTACTTTTGCACTGTGTAAATACACCATTTTTTATAGCCTGTTATGTACATCAATACTATCATAATGCACATCTCAATGTCCCTTTAATGCTTTTGTACAACATCTTAACGGTGAAACTTTGCCGACATATTTCTATAGTTTAAGGAAAGATGTCGAGGCTATTTCACAATGTCTTTACAAAATAGCAGGTATACATTACCAATATGGCATGTTTTTTTTTTATGGTGGGATATTCCAGGTCAATTTCCATCAGGTGGAGCATATGTAGTTGTAGTGACCCGAACTTTTCCATGTTTATATATATTAATTGAGATTGATATTTACATGACTAAATGTTTCCAACGTGTTAAGCAATCAAACTTGTTAAGACTTGATTAAATGAAATAAGTTTCATATAGACAATTGATCACCCAAGTTGACCGGCGATTCACGAACGTTACAAAATTGTGAAAACTACATGTTGTGGTATATATATATATATATATATATATATATATATATATATATATATATATATATATATATGGTTGACATGAGATTATGATGAGTAAGTATCTCACTGAGTATATTAAAAATGTGTGATATACATAAGAAATGAGATAACGTCTACTAAATACATATGTATCATATTAAGATATTGATACACTATATTTAACATGATAAAATGATATTTAAATATATCATTAAGTGTGTTAACAATGAACTACATATGTAAAAACAAGACTACTAACTCAAGAATTACGAAACGAGACTTATATGTAACGATTATCGTTGTAACGATATTTTAATGTATGTATTATATTAAGAGATATTCATACATCATAATATCATGATAATATAATAATTTAACATCTCATTTGATATAATAAACATTGGGTTAACAACATTAATTGAGATCGTTAACTTAAAGGTTTCAAAACAACACTTACATGTAACGACTAACGAAGACTTAACGACTCCATTAGAATGTATATACATGTTGTGTTTTGATATGTATTCTTACACTTTTGAAAGACTTCAAGATACATATCAAAGTACTTCTACTTAACAAAAATGTTTACAATTACATCCTCGTTCAGTTTCATCAACAATTCTACTTGTATGCACCCGTATTCGTACTCGTACAATACACAGCTTTTAGATGTATGTACTATTGGTATATACACTCCAATGATCAGCTCTTAGCAGCCCATGTAAGTCACCTAACACATGTGGGAACCATCATTTGGCAACTAGCATGAAATATCTCATAAAATTACAAAAATATTAGTAATCATTCATGACTTATTTACATGAAAACAAAATTACATATCCTTTATATCAAATCCATATACCAACGACCAAAAACACCTACAAACACTTTCATTCTTCAATTTTCTTCATCTAATTGATCTCTCTCAAGTTCCATCTTCAAGTTCTAAGTGTTCTTCATAAATTCCATAAGTATAGTTTCATAAAAATCAAGAATACTTCCAAGTTTGCAAGTTTACTTCCAAGCTTTCTAATCCATTCCAAGTAATTATCTAAGATCAAGGAACCTTTGTTATTTACAGTAGGTTATCTTTCTAATTCAAGGTAATATTCATATTCAAACTTTGATTCAATTTCTACAACTATAACAATCTTATTTCGAGTGAAAATCTTACTTGAACTATTTTCGTGTCATGATTCTGCTTCAAGAACTTTCAAGCCATCCAAGGATCCTTTGAAACTAGATCCATTTTTCTAATTTCCAGTAGTTTTATCCAGAAAACTCGAGGTAGTAATGATGTTCATAACATCATTCGATTCATACATATAAAGCTATCTTATTCGAAGGTTTAAACTTGTAATCACTAGAACATAGTTTAGTTAATTCTAAACTTGTTCGCAAACAAAAGTTAATCCTTCTAACTTGACTTTTAAAATCAACTAAACACATGTTCTATATCTATATGATATGCTAACTTAATGATTTAAAACCTGAAAACACGATGAACACCATAAAATCAAGACTATTTCACAATGTCTTTACGAATAGCAGGTATACATTACCTATATGGCGTGCTTTTTTTTATGGTGGGATATTCCAGGTCAATTTCCATCAGGTGGAGCATATGCAGTGACCTCTGCGATCATACTAATCGACGCAAGGCATGATGGGTATAATGTTTTATTCTGTTGATTTTCTCATCACATCTTATTTTGTTATGGTCTTTAAAAATGATTTAAACGTAATATATTAGCTTTGTTTAAGTAGATGTTTTGTACTATTTGTTTTTTGTTAATGTAATAAAACATGTTTTAAGGATACTAATGCTTCGATACAAACACTTCACAATTATTCACATCGAAATCTATTTTTTAGAGTTGTCGTGAAACGCACGGGCATTTAAATCTAAATGTTTTGTTTGTTCTATATATTATATATATAGAACAATCTAAAAGCAACCCATTTGGCATATTTGTCGGTTAAATAGTGTGAAGGTGTTTATACAAATATACTTAAGGAGATTATTAGAAATTTCAAGTACAAAACTACTTGTGATACAGTCTTTATCATACCGTTAATTGATATAACATTTTATGTTTCAATTTAGTTTGATTAATAGTCCTCGTGCAACGCACGGGCTCTTAAATCTAGTAATATGATATAACATAATACATTTAATAAATATTTTATTTATTTAATTATTAATTAATCCTTATATACTAAAAGGAGTGAGAAAGTGTGTAGTTTTAATTATATCGGAATGTAATTTTGAGTTTACTTTCACATTACAACTGGTCCCTCAACTTCGGCTAATTTACATGATGACCCCTCAAATTTACACTTTTTCAGGGGTTAAAAGTGTAAATGTATTATTTAATTAAAATAAAAAAAACTAATTCCACCCGAATTTATAACGGGCCTTATCTTCTCGCTCGGTGCGAGTTAAATTTTTCCGAGAACACCGTTCAATTCGGAAAAATCTTACGAACCCAACGGGACTAACTATACGCGAAACGAACAATTTTTAAAAAAACACTAAACACAATGACAACCCGTATCTTCCCGCTCGGCACGAGTTAAATTTTTTCGACGGCAGCGTCAGACTCGAAATAATTTTATGAACAAAACGAAACTAACCACGTTCGAAATGGACACTTTTTAAAAAATGTTAAACACGACGACATCCCGTATATTTCTGCTCGCCGCGAGTTGAATTTTTCCGACAACACAGTTACACTCGAAAAAATTTATTGAACAAATCAAAACTAACTACGTTCGAAACGGATACTTTTTAAAAAACGCTTAACACAACGACATCTAAAACGGCGCTTAACACATGGGCCGTGTTCCCCTCTGTAAATACACAACGCTACGTTAAATATGAATACGCAGCCTGAAAGCCCTCGCCACAACGCGCGGGCCGGTCCGAACTAGTTATGTATATAATAATAATCATAAGTTAAATATAATAACAATTCATATCTTATCAAATATATTAATATCATACTACTTCAAGTTTTAATTATTATTCATTAAATTTTAATTTTTTAATAATTAAAGACTACTATATTTATATTTTAAAATAGACAATATGTCACATAATCGAGCTCGTAATCTATTAGTTAATATTCAATACTAATGTTTTCGATACAAATATTATTAATAATAAAGTTTTTTCAATGTAATTGTATTATAAATTTGATAAATATCAATACTGACGTTATCGAATACTAATTTATACAACTGTCGTACAATGTACGGGCTCAAGTTAATATTTCATATTAATGCTTTCTATACGAATATAATTAGTAATTTAATAATTTTTCATTGCAATTGTATTATACATTTCATAAAAGATCAATACTAACGTTATTGAATACTAATTTGTACAACTGCCGTGCAACGCACGAGCTCATAAAACTAGTAATATATTTTTTTTTAACTTTTTTCTTGCTACATTAATACTCCCCCCATTCCATAAAAATTGTCTCATTTGATTTTTTAAGTCTTTTTTTTTTCTTTTTTGAAAAGCATGCTTTTTTTCAATCGCAAATTTACACAGTGATTTACAAAAGTATCTCAAGCAAAGGTGTCTCACATCTAGGCCTACTACATATTACATAATACAGAGAACTAGTTGCAAAGATTGCATCCACACTCTTCATGCAAATATAGTAGGATTAGCCTCACGACTTATGTAAAAATCAATGTCAGGTCATGAAGCCATTTTTGCCATTCAATCTTCATAGTCTTACATCTTTTTGAGATCCATTCATAACTCAAGATTTGTATCTCATTTAGAACGACCGGAGGAGTCCAACATTTAAGCTTGAAAACCTTTTGATTTCGATTTATCCAAATGAGATACCTGCACACCCACTTCACCGCTTGCCAAACCTTCGCACCACTACTTGAAGTTGCACTCGTGGAGTTGTCGTTGAAGATGCCTTCATAGCTTTGTTGGTGTACATTATTTTTCCCCCACCACGAGAACACCCTTTTCCAAATAGCTTCAGCATGTTTACACACAAATAATGAATGGTCTACCGAATCCAAATCATCATCACATAAGGGGCAATGGACGGAGTGAAGGTCGATGCCCCTCTTGTCGAGTTCTAAAAGTACGGGCAACCTTTTCCGTTTTGCCCGCCATATGAAGATTTCAACTTTCTTCGGTATAAGATTGTTCCTTAGAGTCGCACAATTTGTGATTCCGCTTATTTGAAAAGTTTTTGAGAAGATGAGGTCAGTGAGTATTTTTGAACAAAAAACACCACTGCCACTTAACGACCATTTCCACGAATCTTCTTTTATTACATCGAAACAAAGATAAAACACCCCAGATTTTTTTTTATACAGCGGAAGACCAATTTAACAAATACATAATATATATATATATATATATATATATATATATATATATATATATATATATATATATATATATATATATATATATATATATATATATATATATATATATAATCCACTTAATGATAAACACGTTAATAAATAAATGACCGGGTGTTATATTAAAACATAAATACAACTTTAATAGAATAGACGCGACATCAGAGTTCCGACTAGTCAAACATATCTCTCAACAATCCGTCTCCTTGAAATCTATCAAATATGCAACAGTCAACCTGCAGGGAAGAGGAGGGGGTTAGCAAGAAGCTAAGTAAGTGCAACTAACTACAGGTAATAGTATACAGAAACCGTCATGCTAATCATGTCACAAAATCTAACACACAAACATCACTCAAGTGCCGTCTACAGAGACTCTGGCGGCTCGGCCAAACTATTAACCACCAGTTGATCGGACTGGGGCTTATCAGAAGTTCCTCCACCACCGTATATATATATATATATATATATATATATATATATATATATATATATATATATATAATCCACACGCGACGGATGCGTCATTCACATATATATACACCACGATTGTCTAGGCTACCACATGAGGAACCCAACCCGCATGTTGATCTCTCCTACCGAGGCTACCACACAATAGGGACGCACTGGGCTCCTGCAGACAAGCATCAACTAACATGCAGTCATCACAACATACTAACTATAGTAGCAAGTATATCTAACAAGCATGGCAATCATAATATAACATGCTACTCTATACTATATACTCCAGTTAGTCCCACTCATCGATACCTGCAACACTCGGTAGTCTAATGTCACCGAGTCTTCTCCTCATCCATATCACCTGAGAACAATACTGAATAAGTTAGTAATCGTATTCCAATACTAACTATATCACAATCACAGTATATATAAACTAACACTTACATATATACGTAGACAATATGTATACATACCCACATATATGCATATTCACACACACACACACACACACACACACACATATATATATATATATATATATATATATATATATATATATATATATATATATATATATATATATATATATACACATACACATACATACATATATACTAAATCATAACTTTAAACTAAGTCATAACATCATATATTCATCATTGGATAAGTCTACAACCTAATTCCATTCAATAACGACATTCAAGTGCGTGCAAAACAAGACATACATGCTAAAACCCCTTTTTCTGACCAAAATAAATTTTGATCTAGCTTCTTAAAAGTTTACCCTTGTTAAGTACTCTTCATTACGATTCCAACAATAGTTTATTCATCGAAAACGGAGTTGCGGTTTGAAAGTTATGCCCTTTTCAATTTTACCAAAAGTTGACCAGTGCTCAACCGCGTGGCTGAGACCTCAAATGTATGGTTGAGCCCTCAACCGCGTGGTTGAGCCCTCAAAAGCGTGCTCAACCGCGTGGTTGAGCTGTCAAAAGTGGGAGCTGATGAACGAGTCCAGCTCGCTGTTTTTCGCATTTTTGACTCCAAATCTTGATTTTTGCAAGTTCTAACACCAAAACCACTAGAAAAACATCATAAAAACTATATAGCAACTATTTCAAACATCAATTAAGCATAAATAACACAATTCATGAAGATTCAAGCTCAAAAATCACACTTTTTATTCAAGAATACAAAACCCATTTAATCAAGAATTCAAGCAACAATTCAAGCAAGCTAACCTGGTTTAATGATCTCAAAGATGATATGAATCAATCCTTAAAGCCTCTTGATTCAATTTCTAGCTTAGATTCAATTAGGGTTTGTGAATGGGATGAAGTTTAGGTACGGGTATGTGTAGAATTTTCAAGAAGGAAAAGGAAAATGAGCTGTACTATACAC
Source organism: Rutidosis leptorrhynchoides (assembly GCF_046630445.1). Lineage (NCBI taxonomy): Eukaryota > Viridiplantae > Streptophyta > Magnoliopsida > Asterales > Asteraceae > Rutidosis > Rutidosis leptorrhynchoides. The sequence goes on along the minus strand of NC_092340.1, from coordinate 273,765,875 downwards.
TTAAAAGGGTTAAAAACCATACCCCATCACACACGGGTATTTACTAGTTATCTGATATCTTTCGTCATTTGGTGACCCAGACGAAGTCCAATTTAAATAAATAAACCTGTTCTGTGACCTTTGTCACAAACTAGTCTTAACAAAATACACAAATAATTATAAACATATAATTATTAAAATCACTAATTAATACCTTACAAGGGCAATTTGGTCATTTTCACCTAAGCCCGATCTCGGGATGTTACAAATCTACCCCCTTTAAAGAGATTCCGTCCTCGGAATCTGGTCAATCAAGGTCAACAAAGGTCATGGGTATTACAAACCACCACAACGATTACAACTAGACCTAAGTCAAAACATGTCTTACGGTCATACGCCTTAAAAAGCTCCATCCGTTCTCGTAGGTCAAAAGCTAACTTACCGGTCTAAATTCAAACACACCATCTGCTAGTCTACAACCTAAGGGTCAAGACCCTCTATACGCCGATCTGTAAACTTACTTACTTACTTACACTACACGATATCCGAATCGTTTCACACATTCTGGTCTAGAAAACAGTCTTTACTACTGGCTAAAGAAATTTAATGCTGAAAACCTGCCGCTATCTAATAACTGAACAAGTATAATTTCGTCTGAATTTCAAACTCGATCAGCTCACCTCTTGTTCGCCCGTTTGGAACTCGGGCCCAACCCGCATCAGAAACAGAGGCAGGAGACTGCCAAATCACTCAATCAGAGACCTTGGCGTCTTGGTTTACTTCAAGTCGAAACAGTCTGTTATAGACCGTTTTAAGTGGAGCGTTACCAAGCCAAGGGTCGTGCCAAAAACTAGTGTTGTTGCCATTCCAAATTGTCCTCATTGTTGAACGTGTAAAGTCTATTCCGAGCTCGTCGATCTTGAAACCTGTTTTAACAATTTCTAGCCACAAACTGTTAGAGCTAGACGCACATGAAACCCCACCCGCCATAAGATATCCTGACCCCCCATAAATACTTTTAATAACTTTAACCCACAAGGAGGTGGGTTCGGTATTAAACATCCACCACCACTTGCCGATTAAAGCCCAATTTTTACATTTTAGTGAGCCCAAGTTAAGACCTCCGGCCTCAAAAGGTCAAATAACGTCTTCCCACTTAACCCAAGACATTTTTGAAGTATCCCCCGACCCGCCCCATGAAAATTTTCGTCTCACACTTTCTAATTTGTTTAGCACACAAGGCGGGGCCCGGAAGAGTGAAAAGAAGTACAACGGCAAACTATTTAAAACCAAACCGACTAGAGTCAAACGTCCACCAAAAGACATTGAACGAGCTTTCCAATCCGACAATCTTTTTTCGAACTTGTTTATGATCGGCTTCCAACTCTCTAATTTCTTCATATTAGCACCGATAGGAAGACCGAGGTAGTAGAAAGGAAATGATCCGACATTACAACCGAATAGTCTTGCAATATCATTTACCTCATTTGAATCAACACATACGCCGAATAAATTGCTCTTATTGTAGTTCACTTTCAACCCGGAAGTTAATTCGAAGCATTTCAAAAGTTTCATGAGGTTTGTAATATTGACCAAGCTCCACTCACCAAAGAAAATCGTATCTTCCGCGTATTGAAGGTGGGATAACGTGATCTTATCATTACCGATTTCACCCCTTTGAATCTATTATTGAACACCGCGGATTTAGCAAGCCAATTTAGTCCTTCCGCCGCAATAATGAAAAGGAAAGGCGAGAGTGGTTCGCCTTGCCTAACACCCTTAGAGATCTTGAATTCTTTTGTGGGTGACCCGTTTACCCAAACCGAGATTGAGGATGATTGAAGACAAGTGAGAATCCATTTTCTCCATTTGGTCCCGAACCCCATAATAGTCATTGATGTCGTAGGGGGTGTATACAAAATAGTATTATTTTTAGTGCGAAATACTATTAAATATGCTACAATTTTACACAAGTTATTTATTTATTTATCGAGTGGATATACTTAAACCTTGCTACAACACTTATAGGCAGTGTACCTAATCGTATTATAGTATAGTTTTTAGTAAGTCCGGTTCGTTCCACAGGGAGCTCGTGAAGTATAACACTATATTTTTTTACACACAATAATTGTAAAAATACAAATATATATATTTAAGTAATATTATTATTATAAATGGGGGTTTTTACCGTTTAATGACCGGTTTGTCGATTTTAAAACTTTAGTCGCAGTTAAAACCAAATGTAAAATATTAAAAATAAATACAAGACTTAAATTAAAGCATAAAGTAAATAACGATAATGAAATTGCGAATAATAAAAGTGCGATAAAATAAACTTGCGATAATTAAAAAGTACGATAATTAAAAGTGCAACAATAACAATAAAAATGCGATAATTAGAAGTGCAATTAAATATAAAATAAAGGAAATTAAATATGAAATAAAAGAATTATGCTTATTTAAACTTCCGTAATCATAATGTTTGACGTGTTGATTTTAGTTTTATGCCCATGGGTTAATTGTCCTTTGTCCTGGATTATTTAATATGTCCGTCTGGTTTTTGTCCATAACAGTCCATCAGTCATAAATATAAAGTGCGAGTGTCCTCGTCAAATTATTCTTATACCCGAAGTTAAATATTCCAACTAATTGGGGATTCGAATTGTAACAAGGTTTTAATACTTTGTTTAATGAATACACCAGGTTATCGACTGCGTGTAAACCAAGGTTTTACTACTTTGTTAACAATTACACCAATTACCCTTGAATGTAATTCACCCCTGTTTCAACAAGTTTATTAACTATTAATCCATTTCCGTGTCCGGTTAAATGAACGATTATTCGTACATATAAATACCCCGCCCATCGTGTCCGATTGAGTGTATATGGTAATTTATAGGGACGCCCAATTGTAAATCTTTATATTAACATTAACAAACTATCATTTAGTTAAACAAATATAAAGCCCATTAATAGCCCATAGTCTAATTTCCACAAGTGTCGTTCTTTTGTCCAAACTCCAATTATGGTACAAAGCCCAATTACCCAATTTTAGTAATTAGCCCAACATCATGATTACTTCATTTTAAATAAGCATAATAATAACTTAGCTACGAGACATTAATGTAAAAAGGTTGAACATAACTTACAATGATTAAAAATAGTGTAGCGTTACACGGACAGAATTTCGACTTACAAACTCAAACGATCTCTATCATAAATCTTATTATTATCATAATTTAAAATTAAAATTAAGATTATTGTTATATCTGATTACATTAACATTATGATAGAGAATTATAGATATAAATTATAGATATTGATATTGATAGATAGAAAAATAAGAAAAAGATAGAAAAAATGATCGAAAAAAGGTCTCCCTATATCGATCGAATTACATAGCCTTTTATAGGCAAATTATAAATTTGAATTTTCATTTATGACCCTTGAACTATGCTCAATTAACAACTTTTTATTATTTAATATTATTCTTATTATGAATTATTTAAATATTATATTTTATTCTTGTGCATAGTTGACTCGTAATTTTTACACCGTTGCGTCGAGCGTTGAGAGTTGACTCATGTCCCGGTTCCGGATTTTCGAACGTCCTTTCGTACAATTTTATATCGTGTACTTTGCGTTTTGTAACTTGTACTTTTGTCATTTTTAGACGTTCCTCATCAATAATTTGAACCTTTTTAATTGTATCTTGTACATTTGAGCATTTTGGACCTTTTTGTCTTCAATTTGTCGAATCTGCCTTTTGTCTTCGCACTTATTTAATATAAACGAATATCACTTGAAAATGGAACAATTGCAACTAAAATCTTGTCTTTCTTAGGGGATAATGCTATGAAATATATGTTCCTTTTTAGCCTTATCAATATCTCCACACTTGAGCATTGCTTGTCCTCAAGCAATACATAACTTGAAATAAAAACATACAAATCACTTCTTTATTCTTCACACTTTATACATCAGTGATTTTGATATGGCGGTATAAACAATGATAGTAACGATATGGTTAAAGGTGGGTGTGTCATCCACAGTTGCCTTGGGTTTAGGTCAACGACACTTGCAATCAAATAGCCGATTTACTTTCGGTTTCCAAAGCAAAGTGCACATTTGAAAGGCGGTTTACAGTCTCACATGACTATAAAAATTTAGATCCTTTAGGAAATAGGATCTTTATGAAAACATTTGATCTTTTGAAAATTCAATCTAGCTTTTACCCTAGATAAGTTTTCTGATTTGATCCACCATTGGTGTTGCAAAATATATTTGTGGATCAATATTTTGGCTAAAAACATTTAGGTTCGTGTAATCCACTGCTATCCCGGTATCGGAAAGCACACATCCAGTTTACTTGTTCCGTATATTACCTTTCGGTAAACTACCGTCCGGTTGTTAAGGAAAGCGATGAACAAGAAACTGTTAAGGCAATGTCTCATGACATGCATTTGTTCATGGTCTAATTACGTGTCGGATGCTAGTACTATCCTTGGTAGGAGCAATAGTAAAGATCATCCTATGATTTTTCGGTCTGGCACAAGGTCCTGTCTCCGACCATGCTATGCAACCACCGTTCTTACGGTTGACACCCGATTTGGTTCAGGTGACCTAATGAATTCCAGGTGAATTCCTAGGATTTTACGTTCAATGGTAATGAACGCATTGAAAATGGTTTTTCAGAAAACAAATCGGTTTGTATTTTTGATCAAAATATTTTCTCGTTCATGCTCGAGTTTAGATGTCATCGAATTCCATGAGTTTGAATTCTCAATCTTTAAGGTCAATCTCTATGATTGAGTATTATCAGTCTTAAAAGCTGATTTTTAATCTTTAAGGAGATTATTCTTTTTCTGGGGATCTGATTCATTAGTCTTATCAAGCTAATTTGCACGGTGCCTCCCCATTGTACGAGATAAATCCTTCTCATAGTTAGGATAAATCTGACCACTTGGAAACCCTGTTTGATGCTGAGGTCCGTGGATTTCCTGCTGATTTTAGAAATGACTTTTCTAGATTTTTCGTCAACCTACAGCTGGTCTGGACGACAACTTCATGACCTAAATCAAGAAGCGCGTGTCTTTTTCGGAAGACTTTACTTCCTTTTAATGATGGAATTGATTCATCGTGTAGATCCATCTCTTCTTTTAAATATATTACAGTAAATTGGGTAAAACTGATTAGTATCGTCCAAAGCAAAAGTACCTGCAATATCTTTACAGAACATGTGATAGATAGTTTTTAATTGAATAACTTGGTACATTCTCCCCACACTTAATTTCTTTCTTTGCCTTTTTATTTTCTTCTATTCCATTTTAAATGAATTCTAGCGTTTTGGCTCGTTTCTTAATTTATGTCCTTTTCGAGGTAACGATAATTTCGGTATTAACACCTAGTTTTCATCGTTCATAAATATGTATAAACATGATTTTAAATTCATTTAGTTGAAAATTTTTCAAATTTTCACAAAATTTGGCAATTAAACCAAGTGTAAACCCGAGAGAATTTATAACTCTTCCCCACACTTGAGATCATGCAATGCCCTCATTTGCATGAAATCAGACTATAATTATAAATTCATGAGGGTGATTAGCGTAGAAAAGTGATTAAAAATACCCAATTTGTAATTACCAAGCTCGTTGAATGATTGATGGCGCCTCATCGTTCATTCCTTCATTTGTTATATCACATTTGTTATTTTGCGTCTTGTTGTCAAAATTAGTAGTTTTTGCTGAACTTAATGACAGTCTTTGAAAGTACATTGTTTTACCCTGTTTTGTACATAATAAAATACAGACATACATATACATATTTTTGAAGTTTGGTATATTACCCTACTTTCAAAAATTTATAATATTTAATATTTTTTTGGCATACTTTAAATCAATAAAATTAAAAATAATGATAACAAAATTTCTCGTCCTGCCCTCGGTTAAAGTAATTTCGGTTCAACTACCTAATCTTCAACTCACGACGAATTTTAGAAATCATTTTTTTACTTAATGAAATAAAGTAAATTTTGTTTTTAAATTCACACAAAACTTAAATTTAAAAAGCATATTAATTTCATATAAAACCTAAAAAAAAATTCAGAATGGAGGGAGAAAACTAGTTCTTTAGTGTCTGCTAGCGGAAAAGACCAATCGGATTCCATTCTCGGAACTACACGAGAACAGAATAACTAATTCTAGATAACATCGTCTTCTTTTTAGAACATTTGAATCTCCCCACACTTAGGTAGCTGTGGTGTTGAAATTGTGATTAACTTCATCGTCAATTTCTCTTGGTCCATAATCAACTTGCCTATCCGTGACTTTTTCTTTAAGCCATTGGTCAGATTCCTGTGTAATATCCACAATTTCAACTAGTTTCTCCTTTTCTTTAGGTGATAGATTGGATACTAACCGGTTACATAACTTAAAGTTCCCCTTGGTTCTAGCATCGCGAATCCGTTTAATAAGTTTCTTCATTGAACTATTAATAACGGGATCATTTAATTTCGTATCAACAACGGGGTTCTTTGTTATCATGTCATCATTAGGTGTTACTTCATTTTCCCCACACTTAGGCGTTTCATTATTGTTAAGCACTACCGTTGGAGTTGGTAAAACCACATGGTTCTTACCAATTGTTTTTACTGGTTCAACGGTTTTGGCTGGTGGAGATTTAGACTTTCGAATCATAAAGGTGATCGATTTGTCACCACTTTTAAGTGTCATTCTTCCATTTCCTACATCAAATAACGCCCCGGTGGACGCAAAGAATGGTCGACCTAAAATTAGAGGAATGTTTGGGTCCTCTTCTATGTCAATGACAATGAATTCGACTAGAAAGGTTAAATTACCTACTTGAATGGGTAGGTTGTCAGCAATTCCAACTGGGTGCTTAATGGTTTGATCAAAGAGTCGAACACTCATATCCGTTGGACTTAACTCACCTACTCCTAATCTCTTATATAATGAAAGAGACATAACACTCACACTTGCACCTAAATCTGCTAGTGCATCATACATGACACAATCACTAAGTAGACAAGGAACAATAAATTCACCCGGATCACCTACCCTAGGTGGAGGTTTTGGTGGAACTGTCTTCACCGGGTTTATATTTACGGCTTTTGTTTCTTGCACTTTCTTATTCTTTTTCTTCTTCTTCTTTCCAGAGGTATCACAATCTTTATTACCTATCACTTGCTCATACTCAACTCCTTTTCTTGGAAACGGGATGGGTGGTTTATATGGTGCCACCACTGGCTTTACATACTCTGGTGGTGGTGGTGTAACTTCTTCATTTTTACTCTCATCTAAAACCTTCCCATCTTCCGGAGCTGGTTTTTCAGAATTTGTTGAAACCATGTTAACATTCTCATTCCGAGGATTTGCTTCAGTATTACTCGGTAGCTTTCCTTGTTCCCTCTCACTCATTAAGCTAGCAAGAGTACCTACGTGTTTTTCTAGATTCAAAATGGAAGCTTGTTGAGTTCTTAATGACTGATCAAACCTCTCATTCGTTTGGGTTTGAGATGTAATAAATTGTGTTTGAGATTCAACTAGCTTTACCATCATTTCTTCTAGATTTGGCTTTTTCTCTTCGGTTTGTTGTGGTGGTTTATACAAGCTAGGTCTTTGTTTATTGAAAGTGTTGTTTTGAGTTGGTTGGTTATTCGGACCTTGCTGGTTATACGAGTTTTTGTTTGGTCCATTTGGATTGTAAAGAATGTTTTGATTTCGATTGAAGTTTAGCTTTGGCGGTTGATAATTATTTTGATAATTATTTCCCGGCCTTTGGTTCATATAGGAAACATTCTCTCGTTGTTCCATCGTTGGTTCAACATTACAATCTTTCAATAAGTGTGGTCCACCGCATTGCTCACAACTGATTCGTATTGCGTGAATATCTTTATTCATCTTTTCCATTCTTCTTTCGAAAGCATCTATTTTTGCGAAAACGGAATCAAAGTCATGGCTAGAATCGGCTCTAGCCGCTTTAGATGATCTAACGATATCTTTTTCTTGGTGCCACTCATGAGAGTGGGAGGCTGTATTATCAATAATTTTGTAAGCTCCAGTTGCGGTTTTCTTCATAATGGATCCACCAGCGGTTATGTCGATGTCTTTTCGTGTAGCGATGTCTACGCCTTTATAGAAGATTTGCACTATTTGAAAAGTATCTAGACCGTGTTGAGGACATCCTCTCAACATCCTTCCGAATCTTGTCCACGCCTCATATAGAGTTTCGTTTGGCTTTTGCGCGAACGTAACAATTTCTCCTTGAAGTCTCACGGCTTTGGATGCCGGAAAGAATTGTTTAAGAAATTTTTCAACTAAAACATCCCATGTGTCAATCGCCCCTTCAGGTAACGATTCTAACCAATCTTTGGCTTCTCCCTTTAAAGTCCAGGGAAATAACATGAGATAGATTTGTTCGTCTTCCACTTCTCGGATTTTGAATAGTGTACAAATTCTATTAAACGTACGAAGATGTTCGTTTGGGTCTTCATTCGGCGTACCACTGAATTGGCATTGATTAGTCACCATGTGTAGAATTTGTCCTTTGATTTCATAATCTGGAGCATTAACTTCTGGTTTAATAATGGCATGACCTTGGCCCGTGCGTGTAGCTCTCATTCGGTCTTCCATACTTAGAGGTTCTAGATTTTCCATGATTGGAAGTGTTGTATCCGAATCACTAGAGGATTCTGATTTAACGGTTTGGTGTTCAGGATCTTGGAATTGTCCTTGAATATCTTCCGGGTTCTTAGTTGTGAAATCGGGTTCAAAAGATGGATTATCGGAAATTTGAATTGGAGTACTTGGTCGACTAGATGACGATTCTAAAGAAAAATCAACGGCGGCGATATTTGTTAAACGATGTCTTGATCGAGTTACAGGTGGTGAACGTATGACCGGCGGTGAACGTCTTGCTCGGTGCATTCACTGAATATCCTATTAGTTTTTAAAAAGGAAAGAAAAATTATATAAGTTATCCAATCAATAGACTTTTCTGATTTTGCCCACGTTTCGAATAGCCAAAAGATGCAGCAGAGGGGCAGGATTCGTTTGGTCTCAATATAATTGAGGACTGTTTGGCTCCAATAACCCGGTCCACGTACAAATCCAACTATTACTACGAACCAGAAAAATGTCAACGTCTATTAACTTAACCACTTAGATAATTTTTCTTTCCGTTTAAGAAATATTAGATAAGAAGTAGATAAAATTCTATGTCCTATAACTAGAGTGTCGAGAAATAAGGAAGAAATAGATTGCGCGTCGAAAAGTGTCGAAAAATGAAAAAGACGAAGAGTGGTTTGTAAACACGCGGTTAATCCAACCTTATAACTATCACTATCTTAAAATTAAAACTACAAATAGAGATCACTAATTGGAATTGTAATCGATACATAGGTAAACAACGTCGAAAAATAAGAAAATAGCACGAAAAATGGCGTCGTAAAATTCTAAAGCACCTAATACTTAATCTAAGGAATAAGCACTTAAGGGATTTTACAGCAAAGCCTAAAAATTCTAGAAGTAAAAAAAAATAAATAAATAAATAAAACTACGGCAAAAAACTAAACTTAAAACTAAGAGTTGCGACTATAGTCTAAAAAAAACTAAAGGTAATAAAACTTAAAATATATATTTTTTTTTTATAGACAAAATCTTAAAAATATAATTTTTTTTTTATTTTATTTTTTTTTTTTTCTGGTAGGCGACAAAAAAAAAAAAAAAAATGCTAGACAAAAATTAGTACTTATAAATGAACGATTTGCATTCAAGTGATTATGATAACGTCTACCAATAAATTATGCTACTTGATGTCGATATTGCTAGACAAAAATTCCCATTTTGCTATTGCTAGCACATCTTTATATTGTGGGGTTGTTATTAATCGTTGTTTTTTTATTTAGTCAACATCATTAGTGGGCTCATACAACTCGATTTTCATAGAAGACAGCTATTTTTTTTTTTCATATTAATGATGGTGCACAAGAAAGTTAAAAATGTGCAACTTGGTTCAAGAATATAACTGCAAATGCTTTCAAACTTCAACTTGTAATTAAATACTATAAAAAAAAAACGAACTTTTAGTGATTTACTGGTAATATTTAGCACCTGGTCTAATTTGGCGGCACACATCATGTTAATTGGTTTAATTCAACCCATCTATATAAGATACCCACTAAATCAACCTATATGTATATGTATAGTTAAAAATATTACAAGTCTGTTCCGTGAAGTTATTCGATGAGAATGTTTTGTATTTTAAAATTTAAACGTCATCTTACTTTTGCATTTGTTACAAAAGACTACCAAACACATATGTTTTAATTAAATGGTAATTAAGGTCGTCTTATAATTTTACTTGTTAATTTTTTTTTTTTCAAAAAATATCTTAAAATAAGGTAACAAGTTGTCTAGATTCCTTTTTTTATATAGCGTTTCGCTTCGGCGTTCCCCGGCAGCGGCGCCAAAAATACTTGATGTCGTAGGGGGTGTATACAAAATAGTATTATTTTTAGTGCGAAATACTATTAAATATGCTACAATTTTACACAAGTTATTTATTTATTTATCGAGTGGATATACTTAAACCTTGCTACAACACTTATAGGCAGTGTACCTAATCGTATTATAGTATAGTTTTTAGTAAGTCCGGTTCGTTCCACAGGGAGCTCGTGAAGTATAACACTATATTTTTTTACACACAATAATTGTAAAAATACAAATATATATATATTTAAGTAATATTATTATTATAAAGGGGGGTTTTTACCGTTTAATGACCGGTTTGTCGATTTTAAAACTTTAGTCGCAGTTAAAACCAAATGTAAAATATTAAAAATAAATACAAGACTTAAATTAAAGCATAAAGTAAATAACGATAATGAAATTGCGAATAATAAAAGTGCGATAAAATAAACTTGCGATAATTAAAAAGTACGATAATTAAAAGTGCAACAATAACAATAAAAATGCGATAATTAGAAGTGCAATTAAATATAAAATAAAGGAAATTAAATATGAAATAAAAGAATTATGCTTATTTAAACTTCCGTAATCATGATGTTTGACGTGTTGATTTTAGTTTTATGCCCATGGGTTAATTGTCCTTTGTCCTGGATTATTTAATATGTCCGTCTGGTTTTTGTCCATAACAGTCCATCAGTCATAAATATAAAGTGCGAGTGTCCTCGTCAAATTATTCTTATACCCGAAGTTAAATATTCCAACTAATTGGGGATTCGAATTGTAACAAGGTTTTAATACTTTGTTTAATGAATACACCAGGTTATCGACTGCGTGTAAACCAAGGTTTTACTACTTTGTTAACAATTACACCAATTGTAACGACCCTGGTTTTTCCAACGTTATTTATTAATAATTATTATTATTAATACGTGTGATTAATCGAATGTATATTATTACTTTTACATGTTGCTTTAATTGCCCGTACTTGAACTTTAAGTGCCCGAAACGTCTTTGTGACACCCGAAACTTACACGAATAATATTTTAAGATATTATTTGCATTCATGATTAATTTTATTAATCATTTTAATTAACTAAGGCTATTAGTTAGTTACTTGGGCTTTAATTGGTTTAACTTGTGATTTATTTGAACTTGGGCTTTGTTAGTGTAATGGACTCATGATATTGGGCTTATAAGCCCACCCTACACTTTAGTGGACTTATTTAGCCCATCTCTTAATGCAAGTATCATACTTGGAACCTAACTAGTTAGTTTTGAGACTTGGAATCTTGTTACATGATACTTACAACACCTTCCCATGCATACACCCCTTATTAACCAACTTTTGAACTTTAACATGCATGTAACCATAAAACAACTCTCCTCTCCCTTTTTTTGCTGCAGAACCGTGGGGTACCATGGGGGGGATGGGATTCAAATCTTTTCTTTTACATCACTTGTTCATTGGTAAATCTCATTCTCAAACACACACATTACTTGCATCTTATTTTCTCTCTTTACTTTCTCTCTTTTCTCTCATACTTGTAAGTGTTTGAAACAACTTCTTTTCTTCTTTTCTTTGTTGGTAAAAACTGATTTCATAAGCATTCATCATCATCAATCTTTGTTTGTTGTTTGATTCTTGTTACATGTTGTTGTTACTTACTTACTAACTTTCAAGAATCTAACTTCCTAGTTTTGATTCTTCATAATATCTTGTATTTATCAAGAACATCCAAGAACATAATCTATCTAGTTATGTTCTACATATTTTGTTTCAAAAGATTTAAAGTTTATAATCTTTATAATTGTTACTTGTGTTCTTGTTTGTTGTATGTTACTAGAATACCACCTTCATGGTTGGTTTAGGCTTATCATTCATTTTCTTTATTTCTTATTGTTAGTTGCTTACTACACATTTGAACAAGGACATGAAACCAACAAGAGCTTACACTTTGGTGCAAGTATCATGGATCCAACACTTGGTTGTGATCTTTCTTAGTGTTCATGAACTTGTTCATAAACTTACATGTAACCTTGGTTCATCAAACACCTACAACACTCGCACTTGAGTTATGATGGACAAACCTTGGTCAAAATGATGTTAACACATCAACGAGTTGTACACTTGAAGCTATACGCATCAAGGATGAGAACCGTGATGAACATCAAGCACCGAGACAACCGGAACTCTCCAAAACCCACTGCATTCTGTCCAAAAGTTTCTGACCTACTGCTTCTGGAACAGACCAGTAGACCTGGGCTGTTCTAACCTTGATTTTTGGATAGAACTTTTCGAGTAGATAACTTTTCATATAGGACTCGTCTTAATCCGAGTTACGGTTTAGGATTTATGGCCCTCCGATCGTTACCATGTCCTTTAACGTTGTGCAGAAATTTCTGACCTACTCGCACTTAGACCGTCGCCACGGTCAAACCAAGACGAGTTTGCTTCTGTAAATTTTACCACACTTAAGGGACTCATAGACGGAGCCATGACCACTGGTCTCACCTTAATTCAGTAAGGGTAGAGGCCGTGGTGACTGACCGAAGTCAGCCTTTGTTTTAAACGACTTTCATAAACGAGTCTTACTTGTTACCTTTTGTTTAATGATGATTGATGATGACCCTTATGACCTTAATTACGTACTTGTAAACCTTTTGAGACGACTTATTGACTTAGTGATATTTGACTTAGGTTGAGGACGTTTGGACCGTTACTTGCACACCACTTTCCGACTACTACCTTACCATTACTACTAATCATTGTGAGTTATAGCATTCCCTTTTTACTTTAACTTATTTTGGGAACTGAGAATACATGCGGATTTTATGTTTTACATACTAGGCACGAGTACTTAAACTTTATATATGTGTGGGTTATATAACGGCAGAAACATTCCCTTTAGCTCGGTAACGTTTAATCATCGGTTTTTGAACCATGAACGCGAATCTTAGATATGGATCCATAGGGTTTGACATCCCCACTCGGGCTAGTAGCGCTAGCATTTAACGAGTGTTTAATACTTCGAGGTTATACGCACTTGCCAAGTGCACTTTAAGGGGGTACATTAAACGTTAAGTTAGTTACCGGGTGCCCACGGTTAAGCATATACTTTTACATACTTTTGAAACGCTCGTTGTAGCACTGAAATCTCGTGGCCTACTTACGTTACTGTTATACTTAAACTATAGCTCACCAACCTTTGTGTTGACCTTTTTAAGCATGTATTTTCTCAGGTGCTTGAAGTCGCTTCCGCTATCTTACTAGTCGTGCTGTAGAACCCGCTGCCTAGAGTTGTTATCGCATGACTACTTATGTTGCATTCAAACTTTTTACTTATGAACTTATGTTATGTAACGACCATTATGGTCACGTACACTTATTTAATGCTTCTACTTAGCGAAGCATACTTTTGATTTGTAAAACAATTGACGTATGTTATGACGTCACTTTTATTTATAAATGTAAACTCTGTTTTGATAACGCATATAGTACTTAACCTTGTAATGATCCTGTTGTTGATGGTCCGTACATGATGATTTAGTACGGGGCGTCACATTTGGTATCAGAGCATTGGTTGTAGGGAATTAGGATGCATTAGTGAGTCTAAGACCGACCCGAGTAGGATTCACTAATAGGGCTAATCTACAACTTGTTAGTTTACTTGTTTCCGCTGAACTTACTGCATGCTGCTGCTTACTGTTACTGCTATATGCCGTATGCTACTACGTGATTTCACTACTGCATGCTATTACTTGCTTTCGATTGCATGCTAGTTTCGTACGATTACTGATATTGCCATGCTACTTATTGTTATACATGATTTAAACTGTTGGCCTATTATTTGCTTGCTTTATGACATACTGACATGGAAAATTTATTTTTCCTTGTTCAGATGTCGGACGTTCCACCTACTGACATCCCGAGCGGCTCAGGCCCCGTTGTTCCTCCCACTGCTGCACCTGTTGCTGCTGCTGCTGCTGCTGACATTCCGGCCCCGACACCCACTGGCGACCCCGGCGCCTCTAGTTCTGGAGCTAGCTCTAGTGTGCCTATCCCGGCGTCTTCTTCCAGACCCCTGAGGCAACTGGCTCGCATTGGTGGCATGGAGATCCCCGCGGAGTTCGGGGAAGGACCCTTCCGTAATCACTGGCGCACACCTTGCCGACGCACTGCCGACGGCCGCTTAGCCGTGATTACGCCAGGCCGACACCGACAGATGTTGGCCGCTTTCGGATATGTTGAGCCACCCGCGCCACCACCGCATGATTCAGACGACGGTTCTTCCACCGATGCTTCTTCAGACGACACCTCATCTGACGACTCCAGTGATGAGGAGGATCCCGCTGACCGACCGATTCAGGCACCTTCTACCCCGCCGAAGAAGCGGTATCGCTTCGCTGGCATAATTCCTGGTCGTACTATCACTGACGCTTATGGTCGGCGTCGTAGGATCACTGCTCGTAAACGGCTGGTGCCGTACCCCGCCGACCCACTGATATTACCGTCTCCACCCAGAGCCGGACCATCCACTTCAGCACCACCGGCTCCACCTGCACCGCCAGCACCACCTGCCCCATCACCTTCCTCTAATGAGGAAATGAGGCGGGAGATTGAGATTCTCCAGACTCGAGTTACTGAGCTCGAGGAGCAGTTGGCTCATGTTTTGGACATCTTGTACCCACCATCGCCGTAGGACTTTGTACTAGATTCTGTATTGTAATCTCTTTTGTAATTTCATATTTCACTTATGTAATGTACGAACTTATTGTAATGTATGAACTTATTATCATTAATGAATGGAATTTGTGTTGTTACTTTGTGCGCAAGTGTTCTATTTACATTATCATCTCATGGTTTTGTGGTACTTATATCTGCTTGCGTTATTTAATCAACATGTGTTGTGCTGTTTTCATGTTGGTTGTTATATAATGTACTATTATTATTTGCATAATGGATTTTGACTTGAGTCAAAATGTTTGTATAGAACATCATGGCCAACGGGAGATCTATCCCCACCGCGGCACAAATTGAGGAAATGATTAACGAGCGAGTCGCTGCTGCACTAGCTGAAAGACAACCCCAAGTTCCACCACCACCGCCTGTCAATCCACCTGTCGTCCGAGATGGGTGTACTTACAAGGAATTTCAAAACTGCAAGCCACACTACTTCAGTGGCACTGAGGGACCCGTCGGTCTCACCAGATGGTTCGAAAAGTTGGAATCGGTATTCAGGGTTAGCAATTGTTCTGAGGCTAACAAAACGAAATTTGCATCTTGCACGCTGTCTGATGGCGCGCTCACATGGTGGAATACCATGGCCCAAGCGAAAGGAATTGATGAGGCGTATGCTACGCCTTGGGAAGAATTTAAATGTGCTATGATCGAGGAATACTGTCCGAGAACCGAGATTCAAAAGATGGAAATCGAATTTATGCAATTGAAAACCGTAGGGAACGACCTTAACAACTACAACCGTAGGTTTTTGGAATTGGCTCTTATGTGTCCAACCATGGTCACCCCCGAATTTAAGCGTTTGGAGAAATACTTCTCGGGACTTCCTAAGTCCATCAAGGGTAATGTTACCTCATCCAAGCCACCAAGTGTTCCCGAAGCAATGCGCATGGCGCATACTCTCTTGAATCAAATCATCCTTGACGAGCCGGAGAAGGCTAAGTTCGAAACTGTTAGTGGTGAAAAGAGGAAATGGGACAACAACCACAACAACAACAGGGGTAGGAACTATGATCAAAACCCGGCAAAGCGACATGAAGGGTTTAGGCAAAACAACAACATGCACAACAACAACACCAACCCCAACAACAACAACCGCACCAATCCGAACTACAAAGGAACCTTACCACAATGCAATAGGTGCTACAAGCACCACACTGGGTATTGCAATGTTATCTGTGAGAAGTGCCAACGATCTGGACATGTTGGCAAGGATTGCAAGGTTACCACTTTGAATGTGAAGCCAAACCACAACAACAATGGGCCTAAGAAGTGTTATGAATGTGGAAAGACGGGCCATTTCAGAAACGAGTGTCCTAACAAGCGTAAGGATGGCGGACCACCACGTGCTAGAGCCTTCAATGTTAATGCAAGGGACGCTCGCGACAACCCCGACTTGGTGACAGGTATATTCAAGATCAACAATCTTTTAGCTTCTGTCCTATTTGATACGGGTGCCGATAGGAGTTATGTGTGTAGACATTTTTGTGATAAGTTAGATTGGTCGTTAGTTCCCTTAAAGGAAAGTATGCTTGTCGAGGTAGCCAATGGAAAACTTGAAAAGGTTGACCATATTAGTCGTGGAGCTATTATCAACATAGCTGGTGCAGATTTCGAAATTGATTTGATACCTATCAAACTGGGAAGTTTTGACGTGATCGTCGGTATGGATTGGTTGAGCAAGATAAAGGCCGATGTTATCTGTGGAGATAAAGCACTTCGCATACCACAAGGAGATGGCGAACCACTGGTTATCTATGGAGAGAGATGTACCTCGAAGTTGAACCTTATTAGTTGCGTGAAAGCGCAAAAGATTATGAAGAAGGGACGCTTTGCTATCCTAGCACATGTGAAAGCGGTAGAAACTGAGATGAAGAACGTGAACGACGTTCGAATTGTGAACGAATTTTCTGATGTCTTCCCAGAGGAATTGCCTGGATTACCGCCGCAGAGAGCAGTAGAGTTTCAGATTGACTTAGTGCCAGGAGCTGCACCTGTAGCTCGCGCACCTTATAGACTCGCACCTTCCGAGATGCAAGAATTACAGAGTCAACTACAAGAGCTATTAGATCGAGGGTTTATCCAACCAAGCTTCTCACCTTGGGGCGCACCTGTGTTGTTTGTAAAGAAGAAGGATGGATCCTTCCGTATGTGCATCGACTACCGTGAACTCAACAAATTGACTATCAAGAATCGATATCCTCTCCCACGAATTGATGATCTTTTTGATCAACTACAAGGATCGAGCGTTTATTCAAAGATCGATTTGCGATCCGGATATCACCAGCTGAGGGTGAAGGAAAGTGACGTGATGAAAACTGCATTCAGGACCCGTTATGGTCATTATGAGTTCCTCGTGATGCCATTCGGTTTGACAAATGCACCTGCCGTGTTCATGGATCTCATGAATCGTGTCTGCAAGCCTTACTTGGATAAGTTTGTTATCGTCTTCATAGATGATATCCTCATCTACTCTAAGAACGAAGAAGAACATGAGCAACACCTTCGGCTAGTGCTTGAACTCTTAAGACAAGAGCAACTTTACGCCAAATTCTCCAAGTGCGAATTTTGGTTGAAGGAAGTACAGTTTTTGGGTCATGTGGTGAGCGACCAGGGTATCAAAGTTGATCCCGCCAAGATTGAAGCCATCAGCAAGTGGGAGACCCCCACTACTCCAACGCATATTCGCCAATTTCTAGGTCTCGCCGGTTATTATCGAAGGTTTATCGAAGGATTTTCTCTGATTGCGCGTCCTTTGACCGCACTGACTCACAAGGGCAAGAAGTTCATTTGGGAACCCACACACGAATCAGCATTCCAAACTTTGAAGAAGAAGTTAACCTCCGCACCTATCCTATCACTTCCTGAAGGCAGTGACGACTTTGTTGTTTATTGCGATGCATCGAAGAGTGGTTTTGGTTGTGTACTGATGCAACGATCAAAGGTTATTGCCTATGCCTCCCGCCAATTGAAGATTCACGAGCGGAACTACACTACACATGATCTTGAACTTGGAGCCGTTGTCTTTGCACTCAAATTGTGGAGACATTATTTGTATGGAACTAAGAGCACTATCTTCACCGATCACAAGAGTCTCCAGCACATCTTCGATCAGAAGCAATTGAACATGAGACAGCGTCGATGGATCGAGACGCTCAACGACTACGATTGTGAACTCCGTTATCACCCTGGCAAGGCCAATGTTGTAGCTGACGCTTTAAGCCGAAAGGAGAGGACGGCACCTCTCCGTGTTAGGGCTCTGAACATCACCATTCATTCGAACCTCAACAACCAGATCAGAGTAGCCCAAGTTGAGGCTCTCAAGGAGGAGAACATATCTCACGAGCATTTGAACATACTTGTCTCTCGATTCGAGGATAGAGAGTCTGGACTCCGATGTTATGCCGGAAGAATTTGGGTACCTTACTATGGAGATCTACGAAGCCTGATACTTGATGAAGCACACAAATCGAGATATTCGATTCACCCTGGTGCAGGTAAGATGTACCACGACCTTAAAGAACAGTATTGGTGGCCGAATCTTAAGAAGGACGTTGCGACTTATGTTGGTAAGTGTTTGACTTGCTCGAAGGTTAAAGCCGAGCATCAGAGACCTTCTGGGTTACTTCAACAGCCGGAAATCCCACAATGGAAGTGGGAAAGGATCACAATGGATTTCATTACTAAGCTGCCGAAGACGGTGGGCGGATGCGATACTATTTGGGTTATTGTTGACCGCCTCACCAAATCTGCACACTTCCTAGCGATGAAGGAAACTGATACAATGGAAAGACTTGCTCAGCTGTACATCAAAGAGGTTGTATCTCGTCATGGTGTACCTTTATCAATCATCTCCGATCGCGATCCCCATTTTGCTTCCAGATTTTGGCGTTCTTTGCAAGAAGCCATGGGAACTCGTCTTGACATGAGTACTGCTTATCATCCTCAGACTGACGGGCAAAGTGAACGAACGATTCAGACCTTGGAGGACATGCTGCGTGCATGTGTCATTGATTTTGGAAAGGCCTGGGAAAGGCATTTGCCACTCGCCGAATTCTCGTACAACAACAGTTATCACTCTAGCATTAATGCTGCACCTTTTGAAGCATTGTATGGTCGTAAGTGCCGATCTCCTATTTGTTGGGCCGAAGTAGGCGAAAAGCAAATCACCGGACCCGAGGTAGTCCACGAAACGACGGAGAAGATTGCTCAGATTCAAGCTAGACTTAAGACTGCCCGTGATCGCCAAAAGAGTTATGCCGATCTTAAACGTAAGGACTTTGAATTTAATGCTGGTGATCGTGTAATGTTGAAGGTTGCACCTTGGAAAGGTGTGATCCGTTTTGGAAAACGTGGAAAGTTGAACCCACGATACATTGGTCCTTTCGAAATCTTGGAACGTGTTGGACCAGTTGCTTACCGTTTGGATCTACCAGCACAATTGAGCTCAGTTCATCCTACCTTCCATGTGTCAAACTTGAAGAAGTGTCTTGCTGCACCCGAACTCATCATACCATTGGAAGAACTTACTATTGACGACAAACTCCACTTTGTGGAGGAACCTGTTGAGATTATGGATCGTGAGATCAAAACTTTGAAACGCAACAAGATTCCGATTGTACGAGTACGATGGAATGCCAAACGAGGACCTGAGTTTACTTGGGAACGAGAGGATCAAATGATGCGGAAATATCCTCATCTTTTCCCGACTCCTCCATCTACTTCAGCTTAAATTTCGGGACGAAATTTTCTTTAACAGGTGGGTAATGTAACGACCCTGGTTTTTCCAACGTTATTTATTAATAATTATTATTATTAATACGTGTGATTAATCGAATGTATATTATTACTTTTACATGTTGCTTTAATTGCCCGTACTTGAACTTTAAGTGCCCGAAACGTCTTTGTGACACCCGAAACTTACACGAATAATATTTTAAGATATTATTTGCATTCATGATTAATTTTATTAATCATTTTAATTAACTAAGGCTATTAGTTAGTTACTTGGGCTTTAATTGGTTTAACTTGTGATTTATTTGAACTTGGGCTTTGTTAGTGTAATGGACTCATGATATTGGGCTTATAAGCCCACCCTACACTTTAGTGGACTTATTTAGCCCATCTCTTAATGCAAGTATCATACTTGGAACCTAACTAGTTAGTTTTGAGACTTGGAATCTTGTTACATGATACTTACAACACCTTCCCATGCATACACCCCTTATTAACCAACTTTTGAACTTTAACATGCATGTAACCATAAAACAACTCTCCTCTCCCTTTTTTTGCTGCAGAACCGTGGGGTACCATGGGGGGGATGGGATTCAAATCTTTTCTTTTACATCACTTGTTCATTGGTAAATCTCATTCTCAAACACACACATTACTTGCATCTTATTTTCTCTCTTTACTTTCTCTCTTTTCTCTCATACTTGTAAGTGTTTGAAACAACTTCTTTTCTTCTTTTCTTTGTTGGTAAAAACTGATTTCATAAGCATTCATCATCATCAATCTTTGTTTGTTGTTTGATTCTTGTTACATGTTGTTGTTACTTACTTACTAACTTTCAAGAATCTAACTTCCTAGTTTTGATTCTTCATAATATCTTGTATTTATCAAGAACATCCAAGAACATAATCTATCTAGTTATGTTCTACATATTTTGTTTCAAAAGATTTAAAGTTTATAATCTTTATAATTGTTACTTGTGTTCTTGTTTGTTGTATGTTACTAGAATACCACCTTCATGGTTGGTTTAGGCTTATCATTCATTTTCTTTATTTCTTATTGTTAGTTGCTTACTACACATTTGAACAAGGACATGAAACCAACAAGAGCTTACACTTTGGTGCAAGTATCATGGATCCAACACTTGGTTGTGATCTTTCTTAGTGTTCATGAACTTGTTCATAAACTTACATGTAACCTTGGTTCATCAAACACCTACAACACTCGCACTTGAGTTATGATGGACAAACCTTGGTCAAAATGATGTTAACACATCAACGAGTTGTACACTTGAAGCTATACGCATCAAGGATGAGAACCGTGATGAACATCAAGCACCGAGACAACCGGAACTCTCCAAAACCCACTGCATTCTGTCCAAAAGTTTCTGACCTACTGCTTCTGGAACAGACCAGTAGACCTGGGCTGTTCTAACCTTGATTTTTGGATAGAACTTTTCTAGTAGATAACTTTTCATATAGGACTCGTCTTAATCCGAGTTACGGTTTAGGATTTATGGCCCTCCGATCGTTACCATGTCCTTTAACGTTGTGCAGAAATTTCTGACCTACTCGCACTTAGACCGTCGCCACGGTCAAACCAAGACGAGTTTGCTTCTGTAAATTTTACCACACTTAAGGGACTCATAGACGGAGCCATGACCACTGGTCTCACCTTAATTCAGTAAGGGTAGAGGCCGTGGTGACTGACCGAAGTCAGCCTTTGTTTTAAACGACTTTCATAAACGAGTCTTACTTGTTACCTTTTGTTTAATGATGATTGATGATGACCCTTATGACCTTAATTACGTACTTGTAAACCTTTTGAGACGACTTATTGACTTAGTGATATTTGACTTAGGTTGAGGACGTTTGGACCGTTACTTGCACACCACTTTCCGACTACTACCTTACCATTACTACTAATCATTGTGAGTTATAGCATTCCCTTTTTACTTTAACTTATTTTGGGAACTGAGAATACATGCGGATTTTATGTTTTACATACTAGGCACGAGTACTTAAACTTTATATATGTGTGGGTTATATAACGGCAGAAACATTCCCTTTAGCTCGGTAACGTTTAATCATCGGTTTTTGAACCATGAACGCGAATCTTAGATATGGATCCATAGGGTTTGACATCCCCACTCGGGCTAGTAGCGCTAGCATTTAACGAGTGTTTAATACTTCGAGGTTATACGCACTTGCCAAGTGCACTTTAAGGGGGTACATTAAACGTTAAGTTAGTTACCGGGTGCCCACGGTTAAGCATATACTTTTACATACTTTTGAAACGCTCGTTGTAGCACTGAAATCTCATGGCCTACTTACGTTACTGTTATACTTAAACTATAGCTCACCAACCTTTGTGTTGACCTTTTTAAGCATGTATTTTCTCAGGTGCTTGAAGTCGCTTCCGCTATCTTACTAGTCGTGCTGTAGAACCCGCTGCCTAGAGTTGTTATCGCATGACTACTTATGTTGCATTCAAACTTTTTACTTATGAACTTATGTTATGTAACGACCATTATGGTCACGTACACTTATTTAATGCTTCTACTTAGCGAAGCATACTTTTGATTTGTAAAACAATTGACGTATGTTATGACGTCACTTTTATTTATAAATGTAAACTCTGTTTTGATAACGCATATAGTACTTAACCTTGTAATGATCCTGTTGTTGATGGTCCGTACATGATGATTTAGTACGGGGCGTCACATTTGGTATCATAGCATTGGTTGTAGGGAATTAGGATGCATTAGTGAGTCTAAGACCGACCCGAGTAGGATTCACTAATAGGGCTAATCTACAACTTGTTAGTTTACTTGTTTCCGCTGAACTTACTGCATGCTGCTGCTTACTGTTACTGCTATATGCCGTATGCTACTACGTGATTTCACTACTGCATGCTATTACTTGCTTTCGATTGCATGCTAGTTTCGTACGATTACTGATATTGCCATGCTACTTATTGTTATACATGATTTAAACTGTTGGCCTATTATTTGCTTGCTTTATGACATACTGACATGGAAAATTTATTTTTCCTTGTTCAGATGTCGGACGTTCCACCTACTGACATCCCGAGCGGCTCAGGCCCCGTTGTTCCTCCCACTGCTGCACCTGTTGCTGCTGCTGCTGCTGCTGACATTCCGGCCCCGACACCCACTGGCGACCCCGGCGCCTCTAGTTCTGGAGCTAGCTCTAGTGTGCCTATCCCGGCGTCTTCTTCCAGACCCCTTAGGCAACTGGCTCGCATTGGTGGCATGGAGATCCCCGCGGAGTTCGGGGAAGGACCCTTCCGTAATCACTGGCGCACACCTTGCCGACGCACTGCCGACGGCCGCTTAGCCGTGATTACGCCAGGCCGACACCGACAGATGTTGGCCGCTTTCGGATATGTTGAGCCACCCGCGCCACCACCGCATGATTCAGACGACGGTTCTTCCACCGATGCTTCTTCAGACGACACCTCATCTGACGACTCCAGTGATGAGGAGGATCCCGCTGACCGACCGATTCAGGCACCTTCTACCCCGCCGAAGAAGCGGTATCGCTTCGCTGGCATAATTCCTGGTCGTACTATCACTGACGCTTATGGTCGGCGTCGTAGGATCACTGCTCGTAAACGGCTGGTGCCGTACCCCGCCGACCCACTGATATTACCGTCTCCACCCAGAGCCGGACCATCCACTTCAGCACCACCGGCTCCACCTGCACCGCCAGCACCACCTGCCCCATCACCTTCCTCTAATGAGGAAATGAGGCGGGAGATTGAGATTCTCCAGACTCGAGTTACTGAGCTCGAGGAGCAGTTGGCTCATGTTTTGGACATCTTGTACCCACCATCGCCGTAGGACTTTGTACTAGATTCTGTATTGTAATCTCTTTTGTAATTTCATATTTCACTTATGTAATGTACGAACTTATTGTAATGTATGAACTTATTATCATTAATGAATGGAATTTGTGTTGTTACTTTGTGCGCAAGTGTTCTATTTACGTTATCATCTCATGGTTTTGTGGTACTTATATCTGCTTGCGTTATTTAATCAACATGTGTTGTGCTGTTTTCATGTTGGTTGTTATATAATGTACTATTATTATTTGCATAATGGATTTTGACTTGAGTCAAAATGTTTGTATAGAACATCATGGCCAACGGGAGATCTATCCCCACCGCGGCACAAATTGAGGAAATGATTAACGAGCGAGTCGCTGCTGCACTAGCTGAAAGACAACCCCAAGTTCCACCACCACCGCCTGTCAATCCACCTGTCGTCCGAGATGGGTGTACTTACAAGGAATTTCAAAACTGCAAGCCACACTACTTCAGTGGCACTGAGGGACCCGTCGGTCTCACCAGATGGTTCGAAAAGTTGGAATCGGTATTCAGGGTTAGCAATTGTTCTGAGGCTAACAAAACGAAATTTGCATCTTGCACGCTGTCTGATGGCGCGCTCACATGGTGGAATACCATGGCCCAAGCGAAAGGAATTGATGAGGCGTATGCTACGCCTTGGGAAGAATTTAAATGTGCTATGATCGAGGAATACTGTCCGAGAACCGAGATTCAAAAGATGGAAATCGAATTTATGCAATTGAAAACCGTAGGGAACGACCTTAACAACTACAACCGTAGGTTTTTGGAATTGGCTCTTATGTGTCCAACCATGGTCACCCCCGAATTTAAGCGTTTGGAGAAATACTTCTCGGGACTTCCTAAGTCCATCAAGGGTAATGTTACCTCATCCAAGCCACCAAGTGTTCCCGAAGCAATGCGCATGGCGCATACTCTCTTGAATCAAATCATCCTTGACGAGCCGGAGAAGGCTAAGTTCGAAACTGTTAGTGGTGAAAAGAGGAAATGGGACAACAACCACAACAACAACAGGGGTAGGAACTATGATCAAAACCCGGCAAAGCGACATGAAGGGTTTAGGCAAAACAACAACATGCACAACAACAACACCAACCCCAACAACAACAACCGCACCAATCCGAACTACAAAGGAACCTTACCACAATGCAATAGGTGCTACAAGCACCACACTGGGTATTGCAATGTTATCTGTGAGAAGTGCCAACGATCTGGACATGTTGGCAAGGATTGCAAGGTTACCACTTTGAATGTGAAGCCAAACCACAACAACAATGGGCCTAAGAAGTGTTATGAATGTGGAAAGACGGGCCATTTCAGAAACGAGTGTCCTAACAAGCGTAAGGATGGCGGACCACCACGTGCTAGAGCCTTCAATGTTAATGCAAGGGACGCTCGCGACAACCCCGACTTGGTGACAGGTATATTCAAGATCAACAATCTTTTAGCTTCTGTCCTATTTGATACGGGTGCCGATAGGAGTTATGTGTGTAGACATTTTTGTGATAAGTTAGATTGGTCGTTAGTTCCCTTAAAGGAAAGTATGCTTGTCGAGGTAGCCAATGGAAAACTTGAAAAGGTTGACCATATTAGTCGTGGAGCTATTATCAACATAGCTGGTGCAGATTTCGAAATTGATTTGATACCTATCAAACTGGGAAGTTTTGACGTGATCGTCGGTATGGATTGGTTGAGCAAGATAAAGGCCGATGTTATCTGTGGAGATAAAGCACTTCGCATACCACAAGGAGATGGCGAACCACTGGTTATCTATGGAGAGAGATGTACCTCGAAGTTGAACCTTATTAGTTGCGTGAAAGCGCAAAAGATTATGAAGAAGGGACGCTTTGCTATCCTAGCACATGTGAAAGCGGTAGAAACTGAGATGAAGAACGTGAACGACGTTCGAATTGTGAACGAATTTTCTGATGTCTTCCCAGAGGAATTGCCTGGATTACCGCCGCAGAGAGCAGTAGAGTTTCAGATTGACTTAGTGCCAGGAGCTGCACCTGTAGCTCGCGCACCTTATAGACTCGCACCTTCCGAGATGCAAGAATTACAGAGTCAACTACAAGAGCTATTAGATCGAGGGTTTATCCAACCAAGCTTCTCACCTTGGGGCGCACCTGTGTTGTTTGTAAAGAAGAAGGATGGATCCTTCCGTATGTGCATCGACTACCGTGAACTCAACAAATTGACTATCAAGAATCGATATCCTCTCCCACGAATTGATGATCTTTTTGATCAACTACAAGGATCGAGCGTTTATTCAAAGATCGATTTGCGATCCGGATATCACCAGCTGAGGGTGAAGGAAAGTGACGTGATGAAAACTGCATTCAGGACCCGTTATGGTCATTATGAGTTCCTCGTGATGCCATTCGGTTTGACAAATGCACCTGCCGTGTTCATGGATCTCATGAATCGTGTCTGCAAGCCTTACTTGGATAAGTTTGTTATCGTCTTCATAGATGATATCCTCATCTACTCTAAGAACGAAGAAGAACATGAGCAACACCTTCGGCTAGTGCTTGAACTCTTAAGACAAGAGCAACTTTACGCCAAATTCTCCAAGTGCGAATTTTGGTTGAAGGAAGTACAGTTTTTGGGTCATGTGGTGAGCGACCAGGGTATCAAAGTTGATCCCGCCAAGATTGAAGCCATCAGCAAGTGGGAGACCCCCACTACTCCAACGCATATTCGCCAATTTCTAGGTCTCGCCGGTTATTATCGAAGGTTTATCGAAGGATTTTCTCTGATTGCGCGTCCTTTGACCGCACTGACTCACAAGGGCAAGAAGTTCATTTGGGAACCCACACACGAATCAGCATTCCAAACTTTGAAGAAGAAGTTAACCTCCGCACCTATCCTATCACTTCCTGAAGGCAGTGACGACTTTGTTGTTTATTGCGATGCATCGAAGAGTGGTTTTGGTTGTGTACTGATGCAACGATCAAAGGTTATTGCCTATGCCTCCCGCCAATTGAAGATTCACGAGCGGAACTACACTACACATGATCTTGAACTTGGAGCCGTTGTCTTTGCACTCAAATTGTGGAGACATTATTTGTATGGAACTAAGAGCACTATCTTCACCGATCACAAGAGTCTCCAGCACATCTTCGATCAGAAGCAATTGAACATGAGACAGCGTCGATGGATCGAGACGCTCAACGACTACGATTGTGAACTCCGTTATCACCCTGGCAAGGCCAATGTTGTAGCTGACGCTTTAAGCCGAAAGGAGAGGACGGCACCTCTCCGTGTTAGGGCTCTGAACATCACCATTCATTCGAACCTCAACAACCAGATCAGAGTAGCCCAAGTTGAGGCTCTCAAGGAGGAGAACATATCTCACGAGCATTTGAACATACTTGTCTCTCGATTCGAGGATAGAGAGTCTGGACTCCGATGTTATGCCGGAAGAATTTGGGTACCTTACTATGGAGATCTACGAAGCCTGATACTTGATGAAGCACACAAATCGAGATATTCGATTCACCCTGGTGCAGGTAAGATGTACCACGACCTTAAAGAACAGTATTGGTGGCCGAATCTTAAGAAGGACGTTGCGACTTATGTTGGTAAGTGTTTGACTTGCTCGAAGGTTAAAGCCGAGCATCAGAGACCTTCTGGGTTACTTCAACAGCCGGAAATCCCACAATGGAAGTGGGAAAGGATCACAATGGATTTCATTACTAAGCTGCCGAAGACGGTGGGCGGATGCGATACTATTTGGGTTATTGTTGACCGCCTCACCAAATCTGCACACTTCCTAGCGATGAAGGAAACTGATACAATGGAAAGACTTGCTCAGCTGTACATCAAAGAGGTTGTATCTCGTCATGGTGTACCTTTATCAATCATCTCCGATCGCGATCCCCGTTTTGCTTCCAGATTTTGGCGTTCTTTGCAAGAAGCCATGGGAACTCGTCTTGACATGAGTACTGCTTATCATCCTCAGACTGACGGGCAAAGTGAACGAACGATTCAGACCTTGGAGGACATGCTGCGTGCATGTGTCATTGATTTTGGAAAGGCCTGGGAAAGGCATTTGCCACTCGCCGAATTCTCGTACAACAACAGTTATCACTCTAGCATTAATGCTGCACCTTTTGAAGCATTGTATGGTCGTAAGTGCCGATCTCCTATTTGTTGGGCCGAAGTAGGCGAAAAGCAAATCACCGGACCCGAGGTAGTCCACGAAACGACGGAGAAGATTGCTCAGATTCAAGCTAGACTTAAGACTGCCCGTGATCGCCAAAAGAGTTATGCCGATCTTAAACGTAAGGACTTTGAATTTAATGCTGGTGATCGTGTAATGTTGAAGGTTGCACCTTGGAAAGGTGTGATCCGTTTTGGAAAACGTGGAAAGTTGAACCCACGATACATTGGTCCTTTCGAAATCTTGGAACGTGTTGGACCAGTTGCTTACCGTTTGGATCTACCAGCACAATTGAGCTCAGTTCATCCTACCTTCCATGTGTCAAACTTGAAGAAGTGTCTTGCTGCACCCGAACTCATCATACCATTGGAAGAACTTACTATTGACGACAAACTCCACTTTGTGGAGGAACCTGTTGAGATTATGGATCGTGAGATCAAAACTTTGAAACGCAACAAGATTCCGATTGTACGAGTACGATGGAATGCCAAACGAGGACCTGAGTTTACTTGGGAACGAGAGGATCAAATGATGCGGAAATATCCTCATCTTTTCCCGACTCCTCCATCTACTTCAGCTTAAATTTCGGGACGAAATTTTCTTTAACAGGTGGGTAATGTAACGACCCTGGTTTTTCCAACGTTATTTATTAATAATTATTATTATTAATACGTGTGATTAATCGAATGTATATTATTACTTTTACATGTTGCTTTAATTGCCCGTACTTGAACTTTAAGTGCCCGAAACGTCTTTGTGACACCCGAAACTTACACGAATAATATTTTAAGATATTATTTGCATTCATGATTAATTTTATTAATCATTTTAATTAACTAAGGCTATTAGTTAGTTACTTGGGCTTTAATTGGTTTAACTTGTGATTTATTTGAACTTGGGCTTTGTTAGTGTAATGGACTCATGATATTGGGCTTATAAGCCCACCCTACACTTTAGTGGACTTATTTAGCCCATCTCTTAATGCAAGTATCATACTTGGAACCTAACTAGTTAGTTTTGAGACTTGGAATCTTGTTACATGATACTTACAACACCTTCCCATGCATACACCCCTTATTAACCAACTTTTGAACTTTAACATGCATGTAACCATAAAACAACTCTCCTCTCCCTTTTTTTGCTGCAGAACCGTGGGGTACCATGGGGGGGATGGGATTCAAATCTTTTCTTTTACATCACTTGTTCATTGGTAAATCTCATTCTCAAACACACACATTACTTGCATCTTATTTTCTCTCTTTACTTTCTCTCTTTTCTCTCATACTTGTAAGTGTTTGAAACAACTTCTTTTCTTCTTTTCTTTGTTGGTAAAAACTGATTTCATAAGCATTCATCATCATCAATCTTTGTTTGTTGTTTGATTCTTGTTACATGTTGTTGTTACTTACTTACTAACTTTCAAGAATCTAACTTCCTAGTTTTGATTCTTCATAATATCTTGTATTTATCAAGAACATCCAAGAACATAATCTATCTAGTTATGTTCTACATATTTTGTTTCAAAAGATTTAAAGTTTATAATCTTTATAATTGTTACTTGTGTTCTTGTTTGTTGTATGTTACTAGAATACCACCTTCATGGTTGGTTTAGGCTTATCATTCATTTTCTTTATTTCTTATTGTTAGTTGCTTACTACACATTTGAACAAGGACATGAAACCAACAAGAGCTTACACTTTGGTGCAAGTATCATGGATCCAACACTTGGTTGTGATCTTTCTTAGTGTTCATGAACTTGTTCATAAACTTACATGTAACCTTGGTTCATCAAACACCTACAACACTCGCACTTGAGTTATGATGGACAAACCTTGGTCAAAATGATGTTAACACATCAACGAGTTGTACACTTGAAGCTATACGCATCAAGGATGAGAACCGTGATGAACATCAAGCACCGAGACAACCGGAACTCTCCAAAACCCACTGCATTCTGTCCAAAAGTTTCTGACCTACTGCTTCTGGAACAGACCAGTAGACCTGGGCTGTTCTAACCTTGATTTTTGGATAGAACTTTTCGAGTAGATAACTTTTCATATAGGACTCTTCTTAATCCGAGTTACGGTTTAGGATTTATGGCCCTCCGATCGTTACCATGTCCTTTAACGTTGTGCAGAAATTTCTGACCTACTCGCACTTAGACCGTCGCCACGGTCAAACCAAGACGAGTTTGCTTCTGTAAATTTTACCACACTTAAGGGACTCATAGACGGAGCCATGACCACTGGTCTCACCTTAATTCAGTAAGGGTAGAGGCCGTGGTGACTGACCGAAGTCAGCCTTTGTTTTAAACGACTTTCATAAACGAGTCTTACTTGTTACCTTTTGTTTAATGATGATTGATGATGACCCTTATGACCTTAATTACGTACTTGTAAACCTTTTGAGACGACTTATTGACTTAGTGATATTTGACTTAGGTTGAGGACGTTTGGACCGTTACTTGCACACCACTTTCCGACTACTACCTTACCATTACTACTAATCATTGTGAGTTATAGCATTCCCTTTTTACTTTAACTTATTTTGGGAACTGAGAATACATGCGGATTTTATGTTTTACATACTAGGCACGAGTACTTAAACTTTATATATGTGTGGGTTATATAACGGCAGAAACATTCCCTTTAGCTCGGTAACGTTTAATCATCGGTTTTTGAACCATGAACGCGAATCTTAGATATGGATCCATAGGGTTTGACATCCCCACTCGGGCTAGTAGCGCTAGCATTTAACGAGTGTTTAATACTTCGAGGTTATACGCACTTGCCAAGTGCACTTTAAGGGGGTACATTAAACGTTAAGTTAGTTACCGGGTGCCCACGGTTAAGCATATACTTTTACATACTTTTGAAACGCTCGTTGTAGCACTGAAATCTCGTGGCCTACTTACGTTACTGTTATACTTAAACTATAGCTCACCAACCTTTGTGTTGACCTTTTTAAGCATGTATTTTCTCAGGTGCTTGAAGTCGCTTCCGCTATCTTACTAGTCGTGCTGTAGAACCCGCTGCCTAGAGTTGTTATCGCATGACTACTTATGTTGCATTCAAACTTTTTACTTATGAACTTATGTTATGTAACGACCATTATGGTCACGTACACTTATTTAATGCTTCTACTTAGCGAAGCATACTTTTGATTTGTAAAACAATTGACGTATGTTATGACGTCACTTTTATTTATAAATGTAAACTCTGTTTTGATAACGCATATAGTACTTAACCTTGTAATGATCCTGTTGTTGATGGTCCGTACATGATGATTTAGTACGGGGCGTCACACCAATTACCCTTGAATGTAATTCACCCCTGTTTCAACAAGTTTATTAACTATTAATCCATTTCCGTGTCCGGTTAAATGAACGATTATTCGTACATATAAATACCCCGCCCATCGTGTCCGATTGAGTGTATATGGTAATTTATAGGGACGCCCAATTGTAAATCTTTATATTAACATTAACAAACTATCATTTAGTTAAACAAATATAAAGCCCATTAATAGCCCATAGTCTAATTTCCACAAGTGTCGTTCTTTTGTCCAAACTCCAATTATGGTACAAAGCCCAATTACCCAATTTTAGTAATTAGCCCAACATCATGATTACTTCGTTTTAAATAAGCATAATAATAACTTAGCTACGAGACATTAATGTAAAAAGGTTGAACATAACTTACAATGATTAAAAATAGTGTAGCGTTACACGGACAGAATTTCGACTTACAAACTCAAACGATCTCTATCATAAATCTTATTATTATCATAATTTAAAATTAAAATTAAGATTATTGTTATATCTGATTACATTAACATTATGATAGAGAATTATAGATATAAATTATAGATATTGATATTGATAGATAGAAAAATAAGAAAAAGATAGAAAAAATGATCGAAAAAAGGTCTCCCTATATCGATCGAATTACATAGTAGGCAAATTATAAATTTGAATTTTCATTTATGACCCCTGAACTATGCTCAATTAACAACTTTTTATTATTTAATATTATTCTTATTATGAATTATTTAAATATTATATTTTATTCTTGTGCATAGTTGACTCGTAATTTTTACACCGTTGCGTCGAGCGTTGAGAGTTGACTCATGTCCCGGTTCCGGATTTTCGAACGTCCTTTCGTACAATTTTATATCGTGTACTTTGCGTTTTGTAACTTGTACTTTTGTCATTTTTAGACGTTCCTCATCAATAATTTGAACCTTTTTAATTGTATCTTGTACATTTGAGCATTTTGGACCTTTTTGTCTTCAATTTGTCGAATCTGCCTTTTGTCTTCGCACTTATTTAATATAAACGAATATCACTTGAAAATGGAACAATTGCAACTAAAATCTTGTCTTTCTTAGGGGATAATGCTATGAAATATATGTTCCTTTTTAGCCTTATCAGTCATCATTTCCATTAGAAAATTTCAATTTAAACAATCAAAGGCCTTTTCGAAGTCAACTTTAAAAATTAGACTTTTTACCTTCTTATGTTTGAGAAAGTTAATGGATTCGTTTGCAATGAGGACACCGTCTAAGATATTGCGCCCTTTTATGAACGCATTTTGTTCGAAATCTACCAATTTATGAACAACCTTTTTGAGACGGTTGGACAGTAGCTTCGCAATGATTTTGTAGAAGCTTCCGATAAGGCTAATAGGCATAATCACATAGACTTAAAGGATCAATCTTTTTAGGGATAAGTGTTATGAAAGAGGCATTGCATCCCGCGAAGATTTCACCATTAAGCCAAAATGAATTAACAGCGTCCAAGAGGTCATCTTTAACAATACTCCAAAACTTCTTATAAAATCTCATGTTGAACCCATCGGGTCCCGAAGTTTTATTTAAAATCAAAATTGAGAAAAAAATATCATAAAAGTCAAACTGAGACGATTATAAGACAATTACAAGGGAGTATATGTTATGTTATTAGTAATGTTTGAATATGATACCTCGTATAAGAACTACACGCACGAATGCACGATGGACATAAGTAAATAGTTGGATAATCTTTTGAGATTATTTAAATGTGCATATGGCGATAAGTAAATAGTTGGATAATCTACTTGAAAATAGGAGAAAGTGACATCACACTCTTGACCACTTCCAAAAAAGGGTACAAGTATATACGGCATACCTGACACATTAACAACTACAACCAACCATAAACAAGGGTACAAGTACATAAATAAGCTACATATGACTATAGACTCGTAAACAAGGGACCAATTTCATAAATAATCTTTAAAAGTTCACATTATAAAGGTTGCAACTATCAACCAACCAAACTCAATCTCCATACAACCATAACTTTGTCTAAGAAAATGAACAACGACATCGCTGATATTATAACTCAAATTGTTTCGATTTTCAACCCGGACTTGGAGCATGATACCGAGAAAAACAAGGAATGGGTTAGAGTAGGCGCACCGTATTTAATAGTGATCATGCATATTTTACCACGGCGTTTAATATGCCTGCTCAACACGTTAGAATGGTGGGGTTTAAGGATCTTAGAACAAGGCTCTCCGGTCCGGCTACCGTGAATAACTCTGGCCGACATGATGATGTCGGCGGGGTTGCCAAGTGATTAAGTCCACCTTTAATGACGATCATCGATTAGAAGGCCCCAAATAAGGGCGTAGGTACTAGTTAATCAAGAAACTAACCTGTTAACCTTTAGAAGATGCTCGGCAATGCTGGTTACGTAAGACGTGTATTAGATGATGGTTACGTAATGTGATTGTCTTTAGAATGATAGCTAGGGTTTGTATATATAGGCAAACCCTAATTCTAGAACCATTCAGGATAATGGCAATCCTTTCCATAACAAACTCCCCCGAATCACGGATGTAATTATGGAAAAGATATTTACTTGATAGCCAAGTAATCGCTGTACCGGGAACAAAGGCATTAGATACGAATCCACATACCGCATAACACGCATAAGCACACGCATACGCACACTAGTGAGTGCCCGCATACATATGGGATGCGCATGCGGGTTGCGGTATCATTATGTCCCCCCAGTTTGATGTTATATGGCGCAAGACATATGATATCAAACTATTAAGCGAAAAAAACAAGAAAACGGCTAGCATTTAATTTTCCACGTGCGTTTCGAGGTCATTTAATGCCTGTCACTGTCGCAGAAGCCCATTCGGCTGACAAGACGTAAAGTGGCAGTTGGCAGGCGCGTGTCAGCCACGCGCGAATAGGTAACCATACCCAACTGACATCCACGCGCGCACTGAAAATGCCACCCGTTGATCGCGTAACACGTGTACAGCCACGATCACACCATTCCACCCCATGACTCCAAATCTTCACTATAAATAGCCCCAATTCACACACATTTCCATTTTTCTGCTTCAAGCTTCCCCAATACGCTGCTATATTCAATTCCGATCAAATCCTAAATACTCCGGCCACCGCCTAAAGGTTAGTAATTCTCCAATCACTCTTTAGAAAATGACTAAGGCTAACGAGACCTATGTAGATAGTGTTAGATCGATTATAGAGCAGAAACACATTGATCACTTAGTTAAACAATACCCACCGTTAGCAAAGTACAATCCAGTGCCACCCCTGCCCAATCAACGTGCTCACGAGCCACCGGAGAAGAAGGTGGCCATCTACGAACATGCGTTCAAGCATGGCAACTTTAGGGTTCCCCCCTCCGACTTCTTCCTAGGCGTACTAGATCACTTCAGAGTGGGATTAGGGCAACTACACCCTTATGCCATAGGTAAAATAGTACTGTTTGAGATGTGGTGCGTCGCACTCAACAAGGTACCGTTGGTTATAGTTTTCTATCATCTATACCGCTTAGCCAATCACCACAAATCCTGGTTCACTTTCTTCGCCCGAAAAAATTTCACCAAGACCCCAAAGTCGAATACGGGTAACTGGAAAGAAACTTTCTTTTACATTGACCAAGCTGTAGTTGGTACCAATTTTCCGCAAATGCTTATATGGTGCGAGAAGGTGGAGAAGGATGTGAACAAAACCCCGGTCCTTGATGACGAGGAAACAAAACTATTGGCGGAGTGCGCTAACGCACAGCTGGTGCACCGGTCATACGGGAACGTGATGTTGCGGTTAGGGAAGATATCCGCACACTGGCCATGGGAAGATGTGCGTCCAGCCATAGTCGGACCAGATGGAAAGGGTAGGAATAGTATAATCACGTACTAACATAACAGTTTGCTATTTATATGTGCTAACGCATGCGTGCATGTTTGCAGAGATGAAGATGAAAAAAGTACTGACTGCGGAGGAGATCGCGGCAGTTGGAGCAAGAGAAAACTGGCGAGAATGCACCTGCCACCTCCGGTAATAAGCGCAAGGCCGCCGAAGCCTCCCAACCCCAACAGAAGAAGAAGAAACTCACTCCCAAACAGAGGGAGGACAAGCGGAATGACAACTTTGTAGTGACCCGAACTTTTCCATGTTTATATATATTAATTGAGATTGATATTTACATGACTAAATGTTTCCAACGTGTTAAGCAATCAAACTTGTTAAGACTTGATTAAATGAAATAAGTTTCATATAGACAATTGATCACCCAAGTTGACCGGCGATTCACGAACGTTACAAAATTGTGAAAACTACATGTTGTGGTATATATAGACATATATATATATATATATATATATATATATATATATATATATATATATATATATATATATATATATATATATATATATATATATGGTTGACATGAGATTATGATGAGTAAGTATCTCACTGAGTATATTAAAAATGTGTGATATACATAAGAAA
Source organism: Rutidosis leptorrhynchoides (assembly GCF_046630445.1). Taxonomy (NCBI): domain Eukaryota; kingdom Viridiplantae; phylum Streptophyta; class Magnoliopsida; order Asterales; family Asteraceae; genus Rutidosis; species Rutidosis leptorrhynchoides. The sequence goes on along the minus strand of NC_092340.1, from coordinate 273,730,069 downwards.
TGAGATTACTAAGTTAAGAAACACGAAATGATATATATAACGATTATCGTTATGATAACGTCTACTAAATACATATGTATCATATTAAGATATTGATACACTATATTTAACATGATAAAATGATATTTAAATATATCATTAAGTGTGTTAACAATGAACTACATATGTAAAAACAAGACTACTAACTCAAGAATTACGAAACGAGACTTATATGTAACGATTATCGTTGTAACGATATTTTAATGTATGTATCATATTAAGAGATATTCATACATCATAATATCATGATAATATAATAATTTAACATCTCATTTGATATAATAAACATTGGGTTAACAACATTAATTGAGATCGTTAACTTAAAGGTTTCAAAACAACACTTACATGTAACGACTAACGAAGACTTAACGACTCCATTAGAATGTATATACATGTTGTGTTTTGATATGTATTCTTACACTTTTGAAAGACTTCAAGATACATATCAAAGTACTTCTACTTAACAAAAATGTTTACAATTACATCCTCGTTCAGTTTCATCAACAATTCTACTTGCATGCACCCGTATTCGTACTCGTACAATACACAGCTTTTAGATGTATGTACTATTGGTATATACACTCCAATGATCAGCTCTTAGCAGCCCATGTAAGTCACCTAACACATGTGGGAACCATCATTTGGCAACTAGCATGAAATATCTCATAAAATTACAAAAATATTAGTAATCATTCATGACTTATTTACATGAAAACAAAATTACATATCCTTTATATCAAATCCATATACCAACGACCAAAAACACCTACAAACACTTTCATTCTTAAATTTTCTTCATCTAATTGATCTCTCTCAAGTTCCATCTTCAAGTTCTAAGTGTTCTTCATAAATTCCACAAGTATAGTTTCATAAAAATCAAGAATACTTCCAAGTTTGCAAGTCTATTCCAAGCTTTCTAATCCATTCCAAGTAATCATCTAAGATCAAGGAACCTTTGTTATTTACAGTAGGTTATCTTTCTAATTCAAGGTAATATTCATATTCAAACTTTGATTCAATTTCTACAACTATAAAATCTTATTTCGAGTGAAAATCTTACTTGAACTGTTTTCGTGTCATGATTCTGCTTCAAGAACTTTCAAGCCATCCAAAGATCCTTTGAAGCTAGATCCATTTTTCTCATTTCCAGTAGTTTTATCCAAAAAACTTGAGGTAGTAATGATGTTCATAACATCATTCGTTTCATACATATAAAGCTATCTTATTCGAAGGTTTAAACTTGTAATCACTAGAACATAGTTTAGTTAATTCTAAACTTGTTCGCAAACAAAAGTTAATCCTTATAACTTGACTTTTAAAATCAACTAAACACATGTTCTATATCTATATGATATGCTAACTTAATGATTTAAAACCTGGAAACACGATGAACACCATAAAATCGGATATACGCCGTCGTAGTGAAACCGGGGGCTATTTTGGTTTGGATAATTAAAAACTATGATAAACTTTGATTTAAAAGTTGTTCTTCTGGGAAAATGATTTTTCATATGAACATGAAACTATATCCAAAAATCTTGGTTAAACTCAAAGTGAAAGTATGTTTTTCAAAATGGTCATCAAGATGTCGTTCTTTCGACGGAAATGACTACCTCTTTAGTAATTGACACGTAACTTAAATTTCCGACTATAAACCTATACTTTTTCTGTTTGGATTCTTAAATTAGAGTTCAATATGAAACCATAGCAATTTGATTCACTCAAAACGGATTTAAAATGAAGAAGTTATGGGTAAAACAAGATTGGATATTTTTGATCTTTTTAGCTACGGGAAATGTTTAACAAATCTATACAAATCATATCCTAGCTAACTTATATTGTATTATACATGTATTCTAATATATTATGTAATCTTGGGATACCATAGACACGTATGCAAATGTTTTGACATATCATATCGACCCATGTATATATATTATTTGGAACAACCATAGACACTCAATATGCAGTAATGTTGGAGTTAGCTATACAGGGTTGAGGTTGATTCCAAAAATATATATACTTTGAGTTGTGATCTAGCCTGAGACGTGTATACACTGGGTCGTGGATTGATTCAATATAATATATATCGATTTATTTCTGTACATCTAACTGTGGACAACTAGTTGTAGGTTACTAATGAGGACAGCTGACTTAATACACTCAAATCTTTAAAACATAATAAAAATGGTTGTAATTATATTTTGATCATACTTTGATATATATGTATATATTTGTATAGGTTCGTGAATCGATCCGTGGCCAAGTCTTATTTCTGAGGAAGGAAATATCTGTGAAAGTGAGTTATAGTCCCACTTTTAAAATCTAATATTTTTGGGATGAGAATACATGCAGGTTTTATAAATGATTTACAAAATAGACACAAGTACGTGAAACTACATTCTATGGTTGAATTATCGAAATCGAATATGCCCCCTTTTTATTAAGTCTGGTAATCTAAGAATTAGGGAACAGACACCCTAATTGACGCGAATCCTAAAGATAGATCTATTGGGCCTAACAAACCCCATCCAAAGTACCGGATGCTTTAGTACTTCAAAATTTATATCATATCCGAAGGGTGTCCCGGAATGATGGGGATATTCTTATATATGCATCTTGTTAATGTCGGTTACCAGGTGTTCACCATATGAATAATTTTTATCTCTATGTATGGGATGTGTATTGAAATATGAAATCTTGTGGTCTATTGTTACGATTTGATATATATAGGTTAAACCTATAACTCACCAACATTTTTGTTGACGTTTAAAGCATGTTTATTCTCAGGTGAATACTAAGAGCTTCCGCTGTTGCATACTAAAATAAGGACAAGATTTGGAGTCCATGTTTGTATGATATTGTGTAAAAACTGCATTCAAGAAACATATGTCGATGTAATATATTTCTATTGTAAACCATTATGTAATGGTCGTGTGTAAACAGTATATTTTAGATTATCATTATTTGATAATCTACGTAATGTTTTTAAAACCTTTATTGATAAAATAAAGGTTATGGTTGTTTTAAAAATGAATGCAGTCTTTGAAAAACGTCTCATATAGAGATCAAAACCTCGCAACGAAATCAATTAATATGGAACGTTTATAATCAATATGAACGGGACATTTCAAACTTCGTTCCCATCGTACCCCGTTCTGCGGATCTACCTCCCCCATCTTCTGGTAAGCGTTCCCCTTTCGCGCATACCGCATACTTAAGTTTGCATTTACGTAACCATTGACTAATATGCAGAGCATGTTGAGGAGACGCATCACACCCCACCGCGGATCAATCCGGACCTTGAAACTACCGCCGAGTCAAAGGACAAGACGATACACCTGGACTCTGAGTCTACACCAACCCCGCCACACGGTAGCTTCCGATTGGCGAACCTGGCGCAGCTCACCCAGTCATCGGCGGAAAACACCGCAGAGCAATCCGCCTTCCTCCAACAAATCTTCCCAGCTGAGTTCCGTAACCAACTAGCCGCACTGCCCTTTAATCAGGCGCCCAACGCCTTCATCCAAAACGGCCTTGTCTTTTTTGGCATGGTTGCGGATCAAGCCCGCCGTTCCACTAACTTGTATCAAGTGGCCGTGCGGAAAGAAACAGAACTAGGGCGACTGCAAGCGGGGGTTGATCAGGTTAAGAAAGACAGGGACGCCGCGAAAGAAGCGCGCAAGGCGGTAGAGTTAACTGCGGCGGAAACCAAAACTGCATTGATTGAAGAGAGAAAGAAAAACCGCGAGCTGGTTGGGGCGGTTAACCAGTCCTAGGGGGAGACTGAGCGTCTGCGGGTGGAGCTGGAAAAGGTTACTAGGGAGAAGGATGATGCGGTGACTGGCCGCGAGCTAGCAGAGGCGGACTTGACAAAGCTTCGCACCGCCCTTCCTACCATTGCGCAGAAGGTGATGGATTCCGGGCCCGTGTTCGATAAGTTCAACGCCTATGTTGACGCGGTTAAAGACCACAAAATCAACAAGGCAGTGCTAGAGGTGATCCAAGCCTGCGGGCTCACACCGCCGTACCCCGACGTCGTGCAGAAAAAATTGAAGGAGGGTACGGCTGCGGTGCTCATGGAAGCGGAAGAAGCCATCACTGCCATCCCGATCCCCCTAATTAATACGTTTGCGGCATACCCTAACATGTCGATTGATGGGTTCCTCAAGGAGGATTATTAGGTTGTTGTAATAGTTTTCGCCGTAAGTCCTATGCTTAGGCAGGCAATTGTAAATACAATTTTTGGGCCTTAAGTCCCGTGATGGGCAGGCGTTTGAAACAATTATCATTTGTAATAACTTTATGTATATATTATCGTGTTATGCATGCGTAGTGTATTAATTTATTTATATATCGCGAATCAAAACAAAGAATTAACCGCATGCCCATGCGCATAGTTAACCAAAACTTATGCGTATGCTCAGGTACTGCGTAAAATAAACCAATACTTTAGCGATTTTACCGTGAACAACTTAGACTCAAAAGCTACTGCGTTATTGCTTTGTCATGTACTAGGGGTGCACTTTAGCTGTATGGTAAGCAACGCAACTAAAAACAAACCAATGCTTTTATGCTTAAGAGTTCCTCACGCAAACCAATGCGAGAGTAATTACGCACAAGCAAACCAATGCTTGTATTTTTAAGTCGACTTGGCAGCCATCTAGTCTGTGTGGCGCTTGGCTAGGGGAAAACCAATTCCCTTCGCCTGCCGTTAATGTCTAGCCTTGTAACCAAACAGGCTTCTGCCGCACGGGGGCTAGAGGACACCCCTTAAGTAGGCAGGAACCGCATACAAAAGAAATAAACAACAATAAAAGTATGCGCGAGTAAATATTCAATTGGCATTAATCATGATTACAACCGCGACAAATCGAAACGGACGGAAAATACATAGAAAATGTGCTGAAATAAATAGGATTGATCAGGTCCACCCAGCTACATATAACATTTTTTCAACAATGTCGCGTGCCAAGTGCGTTTCACAGGTTTGCCATCCAACGTCTCGAGATGGTATGCCCCGGTGTTGCTTGCTTTTGCTACCCTGTATGGACCTTCCCAACGGGGGCCCAATTTCCCAGTATCCTCCGCATGACTTGCGTCATTCTGACGCCAAACTAAGTCCCCACACTTATAAGAGCGCGAACGCACACGCTGATTGTAGTACTTTGCAATTTTCTGCTTGTTATTGGCTTCGTTTATCACCGCAGAGAGTCTGCATTCTTCAAGCAGATTAAGATTTTCCCGCAAAGCTCTGAGTTATTTTGTTCGTCAAAAATCTGTATGCGGAACGTTGGTACCCCAATTTCTGCGGGCACAACAGCCTCTGACCCGTAGACCAAACTGAACGGTGTTTCACATGTGCTTGCTTTTGGTGTTGTTCTATGCACCCATAAAACCTTTGGCAGTTCGTCCACCCAACCAACTCTACCATGGCCCAACCTAGCTTTGATTCCAGCCACTATGTCCCGGTTGGTGACTTCGCACTGGTCGTTCGCCTGCGGATGCGCGACGGATGTAAAAGTTTGCTTAATATTAAGCTCTGCGCACCAGCTGCGGAAAGGGTCTCCCACAAATTGCGTACTGTTATCACTAACAATTTTGTTTGGTATACCGAATCGACAAACTATGTCTTCCCATACAAAATTACGCACCCTTTTTCCTGATATTGTCGCCAGCGGTCGTGCTTCAACCCATTTCGTGAAATAGTCGATTGCAACAATCAAGAATTTAATGTTTCCTGCGTGTGTAGAGTATGCGTAAGATACTGATGTTAGCAGCATATGTTATAAAATAAATGAGAATATTACCTCGGCCTTTTGGAAATGGTCCGACTATGTCAATTGCCCATTTACAGAATGGCCATGGTGAGGAGACTGGTATCATAGGATGCGCAGGTGCCATGCTGATAGGTGCATGTATTTGGAAAGATTCACATTGCTTCACTATTCGCGCGGTATTTGCGTACATAGTGGGCCAATAATAACCTAGCCGCATAATTTTTGACACAATAGACCTGTGCCCCGAATGAAGTGCGCATGCACCTTCATGCACCTCGCGTATAACCTCCTCTGCCTCTTTCGGACCAATACACCTTAAGTGCGGCCCTAAATAATTTTTTCGATATAGGACGTCATCCTCAAGGGCATACAGTGGTGCCTTGGTGCAGACCTTCTTCCCATCAACGAAATCCGCAGGTGATGTGCCGTCCCGCAGGAAAGCAATAATAGGTGTCATCCATCTTGAGCTGGATTCCTCAACAGGTGCTACCAAAGGCATCATAACAATGGATTTCGCATTCAGTTCTTCTATAAGAACTTTCTTCCCCAGATGATCAAAAGCCAAAGCGGCCAATTTGCTAAGCGCATCCGCTTTCTTATTTTGCCCCCGCATTATGTGGGAGATTTGAAAAGCTTCAAACTGGTCAGCGAGGTTATGAACAAGCGATAAATATTGCTGCATGGCAATGTCGTGCGCTTCAAAGTCCCCGCTGACTTGACTACATACCAGCTTTGAATCCACATAAGCGTGCAGAATTTTAACATTCAATTTATGCGCAATGCGCATACCCGCTAACAGAGCCTCATATTCTGCTTCGTTGTTCGTAACAGCAAAATTAAACCGTAGCGCATATGTATGCTCTTCGCCATCTGGACCAGTTAAAATTACACCCGCACCCGCGCCAGCTGCGCTGCAGGCACCATCGGTGTATAACTCTCATGGTGACAAAGTTGGTGCAGGCGTATCTTGATGTTCTGCTGATGCCTCGACATCCGCAGGTAACTCTGCTAGGTAATCCGCAAGTATTTGACCCTTAACAGCGCTTCGCGAAAAAAAATTTATTTCATGCTCCCCTAACTCAACAGCCCATTTAGCCATTCGGCCAGAGATTTCAGGTTTATACAGCACCTGAAACATAAGATGATTGCGTTAGTTAATGCGGTATTCCCGGTCATTGCCGCAAATTAGGTTTTTACCAACCTGCTTGATCGACTGATCAGTTAGAACCACAACTGGGTGTGCTTGAAAGTACCGGCGCAAACGCCGCGCTGTGTGGACTAGCGCATATACTAGCTTTTCTATTGGTGCATAGTTTACTTCGCTTGCTGTCAGCGTCTTGCTTACAAAGTAGACCGGCATTTGCGTCTGAGAAAACCTCAGCATTAATTGTATACGAAAAAAATAATTCATAAGTAAAAGGAAATGGATTACCTTTCCGCGATCTGCGATAAGAACCGAGCTGATAGCTTCTTTTGATGCTGCAAGGTACAGCGTAAGCGTTTCTCCTGTTACTGGCGCGGTGAGTGTTGGTAATTCAGCGAGCACCTTCTTCATCTCCTGAAAGGCTGATTCTGCTTCCTGAGTCCATACAAAGTCTTTTTTCTTTAAACAATTCTTCAAAGTATTGAAGAATGGCAATTGCCGCTCTGCGGCCTTCGACAAAAACCGCGTGATTGCCGCAAGCTTTCCGGTGAGACTCTGCACGTCTTTCTTTGTCTTTGGAGATGGAAAACTATCAATGGCTTCAATGTTTTTGGGATTTGCCTTGATTCCCCGCACTGTCACCACATGACCTAGAAACTTGCCTTCCTCTTCCCCAAAACTACATTTGAGCGGGTTAAGCTTCATGTTTATCCTGCGTAGAGACGCAAACGTTTCTAGGATGTTCGCGAGCATTTATTTTTCAGTGTTGCTCTTAATTACCAAGTCGTCAACGTACGCCTCAAGATTCCTACCAATTTGGTGTTTGAATGCAGCATCAATTACGCGCTGATAGGTTGCGCCTGCATTTTTTAATCCGAAGGGCATCTTCGTATAACAGTAAATACCTTGTGGCGTATGGAAAGCAGTCTTGTCCTCATCTTCCGCAACCATTAAGATTTGGTGATAACCCTTGTACGCATCTAGAAAACACTTGTACCGGAACCCTGACAGTGATTACACCTTCCAGTCTATTTCCGGAAGAGGGTAGTTGTCCTTAGGACACGCTTTATTAATGTCATTAAAATCAACGCAACCGTCAGCCTTCTTGACTAACACAGGATTAGCAACCCATGTCTGATAGCGTACTTCCCGCAGAATGTTTGCTTTGACAAGGTTATCTACTTCTGCGCACAACCAATCACTGCGTTCAAGAGCTATATGCCGCTTCTTTTGTCTAAGGGGCGTGAGTGATGGATTAACATTCAATTTATGTTCCGCAATATCTCGCGGAACCCCATTCATGTCTGATTCACGCCACGCGAAAACATCTGCGTTAGCGGATAATATTCCATACAATTTGGCCTTTGTTTCTGCTGACAAGCCTGCGCCGATTTTAATTCGCTTATCCGGATGTAAGCGGTTTGCTATGACTGTACTGCTTGCGAGTTGTTCTCCCATGCTGGGAATGTTTACAGGCACAACTGAACCACACAACTCGGTTGTTTGATGTGACGCAATTGTGGCAACCCCTCCCTTCGTAGGAAACTTAATCAAACCATGCACCACCGACGGTATAATGTGAAAACGTCGTATGAAATTTCTCCTAAGCAGCGCGTTGTACCTCGAAGTTGAACGAACCACGTAAAAGTCAACTAACTCGTGTCTAACCAATTGCGTATTCTTGTCATCCGCGAGTTCTATTATTAGTTCTATCCGGCCTAGCGGCCATGAGCTTTCTCCGGAGAACCCAGATAATGTAATATCAGACTGGCGTAGCTGCGTTTTAACTTCTGCAGGGAGGAAACGATAGCAATGCTCGTACATAATGTCAACGCCACTCCCGGTGTCAACATGCATGCGTTTAATTTATACTCCGCAAGTAGGGATGCGACACTTGATGATAATAGGCTCGTTAACTGCGGCAATGGACATTACAGGAGGAAATGCGATCGGGAGAAGTTCCCAGTCATGGTGATCATTGTACTTTCTCCTCTGGCTAACTTTCTCTGCGTCGACCATATTAATGGTTAAGTCGGCGTTTTTTGTTTTATCGACCGTCTGCCATGCGAAAGTTTTAACCTTCGACCCTTCCTCTGCGGAATTTCCCTTGTCCTTCTTAGGTGGCTTCAGGTGATCCAATTTACCTGCGCACAGCGCTTCAAGTACTCTTTCCATCAAGTTTTTGCATCGATTAGTGTCATGCCCGTAATCGTCATGGAATTCGCAATACTTTGTTTTATCCCGCTTACCAAATTCTGTAAGCGGAGTTGGAACCGCAAAGGTCGCGCACACTGGTTCGGTTGCCAAAATTTCTTTTGGCGTTTTAGACAAACTTTTAAGCAGCGCATAGTTCTGATTATTGATGCCGCGCTGATTATTGTTTCGATAATTGCCACTTGATTTCCCTTTATCATTCCTGATAGGACCACCTCTAGGATACCTTCCGCGAGAGTTGTTGCCACGATTTTGATCACGCGAACGATCATCATCGTCTTTCCTCTCGTTGCGTGAACTAGCTGTTGGAATATCATTATCTTCGCCACTCCGCATATAGTCATGACATTCATTAAGCGCTTCAGCATAAGTTGTTGGGACCGTATGGCGCAGACGCCTTACCAGTGTTGGATGACGTTCTGAGTTTATACCATGTATGAGTTCGGAAATCTGTTGCTCTGGCTTGAGATCTGGTATGCGCAGACACTCATTAGTATATCTTGTGAGAAATTCACCCAAAGATTCCTTGGATTTCTACACAATATCATGACATTCGATATGAGTGCGTTTGCGTGGCCTCTGATTCTGATATTGCAGCAAGAATTTCGTCCGCAGATCCATAAACCTGGCTATACTACCCGCCGGCAGTTTATTAAACCATTCACGAGCAATACCTTGCAGTGTCATTGGAAATATCTGACACGCAACCGGATCCACCCAACCTTGAGTGCGCATTGCGCCTTCAAAACGCTGTAAGAAGTCATCTGGATCAGTTAAGCCATTGTAAGTACCCAACGTATGAGGTATCTTTGGCGCAGATGGAAACAGATATGCAGTTATATGGGGAGGAAACTTATCAAAAGTAGTTGGTAGCTCAAAAGGTGGTTTAACAGGGTCACCTTTGAGCCCTGCGAAGAAACGCCTCATCATATCCTGAACAAAATCAGGTTGTGAAAATAGGTGGACCATGTCAGGAGGTGCCGCCTGCATAAATTGGCTTGCGAGATTCGCCTGCCCCTGAATATTTTTCCAGGACTGCCCTGGCGTCTGCGGATACAACCAAGGCTGATGCGTTGGAAAAGAAGGCAGGCTTGCCGGCGCAGAGTATACGAGTAGCTGAAAAGGTGCCTAAACCTGTGGCACAGATGCCTGCGAGACCTGAGGATATGCCGCTATAAGCCCAACCGTATGCGCAGTGCTTTGCTGTTCTGCGGTTATCGACGTCCAATGAGAATTGGCATCCGGAATGACACCGAACCCCCAACTATTAAGTAATGCCTGCGCATCCGCAGGAGTCAAAAACTGCGAAATTAGACGCGGTGGTTGCCATGGTTGCAGCGGTGTAAACGATGAATTCTGCTGAACACTCTGCGTCTGCAGAGGGATTGAAACCGTGGTACTATAAATAGGTACCTGGCCGCAGCATACCACGTGCGGGCCTACTGTTTCACCGCTAGTGCCTACCAAGATGACCCTTGGATCCACCGCGGAAAAATCCAACCGCGTGGTGGTAACTGGCGAGTTTGCCCTTGGCGGTGTAATCCCATCTGGATATATCGGCTTATACCTCTGAAAAGGCTCGCCGGATACAGGTGAAAGATATGGCGCGTATCCCGCCCCCGTAAACATAGCTTGCGTCTGCTGATTACCAGACGGCGTGTTTTGATTATCTGTTTGAGTACGTTCCGATGATTCCCCGGAAGTCATGATACTGTTAAAGAAAAAATTCAAAAAATTTTGTGAACAATAAACCTTATAATTCAAAACTTTAAAAGAAAAAAAAACAAATAAACATGTCTTGAATTAGTTCGGCTCTCAATGAAAGCACCACTTGATCATGCATATTTTACCACGGGGTTTAATATGCCTGCTCAACACGTTAGAAGGGTGGGGTTTAAGGATCTTAGAACAAGGCTCTCCGGTCCGGCTACCGTGAATAACCCTGGCCGACATGATGATGTCGGCGGGGTGGCCAAGTGATTAAGTCCACCTTTAATGACGATCGTCGATTAGAAGGCCCCAAATAAGGTCGTAGGTACTAGTTAATCAAGAAACTAACATGTTAACCTTTAGAAGATGCTCGGCAATGCTGGTTACGTAAGACGTGTATTAGATGATGGTTACGTAATGTGATTGTCTTTAGAATGATAGCTAGGGTTTGTATATATAGGCAAACCCTAATTCTAGAACCATCCAGCATAATGGCAATCCTTTCCATAACAAACTCCCCCGAATCACGGATGTAATTATGGAAAAGATATTTACTTGACAGCCAAGTAATCGCTGTACCGGGAACAAAGGCATTAGATACGAATCCGCATACCGCATAACGCGCATAAGCACACGCATACGCACACTAGTGAGTGCCCGCATACATATGGGATGCGCATGCGGGTTGCGGTATCATTAAATAGCTTCCGTAATCGGGATCATGTTGATATGCTGCTGCCGATGCTTATGTGGAACAAGATTTCTGCCACGGAGGATGATGAATGCACCCGGTCACCCAAGAGAGGAGTTTCGTGGTGTGCGTAGGCAACGTAATAATTAATTTTCTTACAAATGAATTATTGATCATTTTGATCTTTGTAGATTAGTTAATTAGTTAATGTGCTAAGTAGTTACGTTGATTTGTGCTAATTAGTTACGATGATTTGTGCTAATTAGTTTATGTGCTAATTGTTTTGATTATTATTTAGTTAATGTGCTACGCGTTTGATTTGTGTTATGTCGAGTGAAACTCATTGTATTGTTCAATCGGAGTGTTAGAGAATTCGCATTTTTATCTTGAATCAATAATATGAACGTTATTCACTTATTTGACATTGGAGATTGGCAAATTGCAATCCATGAAAAAAAAAAAATAATAAATAAATCATGATGGGCTCACCAATAAGTGGATAGTCAGAAAATAAATTTGTTTTATTAATACACGCTTGAACGTAGCAACGTACACCTACAAAAATAATTTATACACTATTAAATGTATCAATTTCTCAATTAAATATATCTACTACTCCGTACATTATTTAATTTCAAACTTTCAAATTGCAAATATTGGCACATAGGTTTGTGATATAACAAAAGATAAATAAGTTTTGGACATTTGTACTGCTTTCAGCCCAAGTTGTAGCCCGATGCCTAGACGATACAAGATCATAGTGTACCCATTTTAGCCCAACCTTTATAAACATAGATAGTGGGTGAAAAGTAGTGGAAAGAAATTATATAAATCTTTGTGTTTACGAGTTTTTGTTTAATGTAACAGAAGAAAAAAGAGAAGTGCGAAAAATAATTCTTTAAATATTCTTTTGTAACTAATTCTCAAAAACAATTCTTTAGTTTTAAGTTGTCTATATAGCCGAAAACTACAAAACAAGATATTGGAAACACTAAGGTGGTCACTGATTCATTGACATGCAAAATCGATCTATGAACTACACGTACGATGGACACATCTCACACAATATATTTTCAAGAATTCAACCGCATGTCTACTCATGGGGTCAAAATCTATGACAAGTGTTTTGTATACACGAAAGTTAATTGACAGTGTCGAGATGTGTAACAAAATGCTTACAAAGGACAACTTTTAGTTACAGAACCGGAGTATGTAAAAGAAGTACTAAACAACCGAGAAGGAGCTTATCCAAAAATATTAAAGATATGGTAGGGTACACGAAGAAGCTCTTAGGCGAATCAATTATAACAACTGGGCAAAAGTTCAAAAATTGACCAACCACACATTCAATTCCGATAGCTTGAAGGTGATATGTCATAGCATTTCACAAACTTAACTGTACAATACACAGAAAATGATTTCAGAGAGATGAGCAGAAGCATAGAGACAATGCTCGAATAATGGAAGGACGAGGAGGGCCAAATTGGGCTGGTAACAACTTAGGTGATTTCGATAACGGCTTTTAAAAGTTAGTTATGTTGAAGCGAAGCACATTGTTGAAGCGAATAACTGTTAAAAAAAAAAGTACACAAGTTAAGTTTTCGGGTAATAAGGTAAGATTCATGTTTTCCATAAGTAAATTGATTACAGACATTGTAAAGAAAAGATAGGAGGATTAGGGTGAAGGGGTTGATGAGTTTGTACCTTGGACAGTTTGTGACAATGGCAGACGATAGAAAACAAAAGGATCACGATAGAACAAATGATTAATGAGATCAAAACCACATACGACGCTGGTCATCTCATGACCACAAACTTGCTTTCATGGACCGTCTTTCTTTCTTCTAGCAATTAATCAAAGTCGGCAGGAAAAAAGTAAGCGAGGAAGCGCTCGAGTTCTTTGGGCGCAATATACCAACTACAGATGGCATTGCGAGGCTTAAAACAGTAGGCTTCAAACAGAAATGATATTCTTTGAATATCTTCATCTCAATTTTGGCACTTCATCATAATCCATAAATTTAAGGAAAGGATGCTTACCCTTTCGAGTAATTATGTTCACTACCCGGCTGTTGTGTTCATCCTCACTGCTAAGCAAGGTGTTCAAGTTTTACTTCATAGTGTTTAAATACATGGTTATGCATATCATCTATTATCAGGTGTTTAATTCTTTATGTGGTCCTAAGTCCTAACCAATCACCCAAAGGCTTTCATCTAACGAAATTTTTATACACAGTATCATTACACTATCTTAAACGACTCATAAATTATCTGGAAAATCCAAAGTGGCATAATCTAAAAAATGAACGGAAAAGTACTTCAAAAATAGTTAGCGTGACATTGGATGTACAGACCACAAAACTTAACATCACGGATCCAAAACTTATAAATTGAAAATGCCTCCAAACTATGATTACTTTGGCCCTACACATACTATGAATGAATATATACAATCATAATCATAGTTTTACTTAAACTACTGTCTAATTTTGGCGTAGACAAGTTTGGATTTGACTACCAGATGGCAAATCACCATGAGTAAATAATACATTATCAGTATCTTCGTTATACTTTCACCACCACACCAATTATGTGTTTTCCTAAATAGTGCGCCGTAAGTACTAACACAATGCACACTGGGCATGTTGAATCTACAAACCGCCAATGCCTCTACTGAAACGTATTATCCTTTCACACTTCTTCTTATTACCTACTTTTGATTTTGATTTTGAAAATTAGAAGATAGTGTTATAAGTTCAGAAAATAGCAATATGTTTCTGTTAATTTCCATTTCAGTCAATCTACTTCATTTTACCCATAATGCAAACACTACATTATTGTCAATCCGTCACTGGTCACAGTTGGTGAATACTCATACGTGCAACTGTGCATTCGACTAAAGGGAACATATGAGTTCACATTAAAAGATGTAAATAATGTATTGTAAGATTATAATACCTATAGCAGATTACCAGATAGGACTTCGTATAAGTTAGATAATCACAGATTATAAGAATTAAGAAATACAAAACATTTAGAACAATTTTTATACAATGACACAAGAGAAATCCTTTTTACAGAACTTTATTGTTATCATCTGAAACTGTTGAGAGCAATATTACGGCAAATTAGAATTTATGCACCTGTTTCTGCAACCTTTTAGCCTCCACAGCAGGATCCGCATGCTGGAAGTGAATCTACATAGTGAAAGAGAGTCATTAAGACTGTTGATATAATGATATTTCATAATTATAACCAAAAATTCAAATAACATACTGTGGTCTATGCCTCTAACGTTGTCTAGTCCACGTGGAGGCCTGCGTGGGCCACCACCACCATATGGACCACCTCCAGGACCGCCACCGCCATCCCATTTCTTGCTGGAACCAGATAATTTCTTGTAACCATCAGATTTCTCCATCTACAAAAGCATTGCATATAGAGTTAGTTATTCGATGAGCATTGCGTATAAGTTGGGTTGTTTACAAAGATAAAGCATAGGAATTAATATTACCGAAAACATAGTGGCGAAGAACATAGTAATGAAATTGACAACCGCCCAAAACAAATCAATAATTGTCCTGAGACGCCATATGGATCGATTGGATTTTACAACACCTGAAAAATCAACACAATTGTAAGTTCAACACGTACACCTCTTGTAAATCGGATTTTTACAAGAGGTAGATCATCTTAACTAACAGAAACAGACGGCGCCGTTTAACACTCAACAAAAATTATAATGAAGCACACCACCCGGGTTCAATTCCTGGCTATGCCAAATTGTTCAAAAAGAGAGTGTGACTAGAGGTGCGTATAATGCGCAATTCACCCGGTACCAGGTCTCGCGCTCGGGGGGCTTGATTACCCGAGGTTTTACCTTCTATGGGGAGCCAATGTGCTCGTTCATAGGAGGGTTTCCTCGCTTACCCAAAAAAATATACATCAAGTTACAACTCTTAGGATTATATTTCAATTTGTAGGCAAATTGATATTTAATAAAAATAAAAAGATATTTGTGGTGTTTATCATATCATATGAGCTTTCACAAAAATTTAGGTCATCCTGCAATTTACCTAGGGCTAAATAAGGTAAAGATTATTTGGCAAAGGATCTAATCCTTACCTTACCAATTAATGAAATCAAATGCTCCAAATTGAAAATATTGATTACGAAATCAAATGCTATATACATTTTTTCGTCTAAAATTCGCCCATCTATAACTAATTTTATTTATAATCCACAATCAGAAGTATTTAAACGAAACGCAATAAATTCAACGATGATGAAATCAAAATTCGAAAAACGAAATGAATTTGCTGAAGAAATTGCGGAACGCACCTCTTTCGACGTATGCCATTGTATGATATCACCGTTTTCTTGAGTCTTTCCTTTGTTTATCCTTTTTTCAGATACAAAATGGTTTTTAATTTTTGTTTTATTTTCTTTATTTATCACCGTTTTCTAGAGTCTTCCCTTTGTTGATCCTTTTTTCAGATACAAAATGATTTTTATTTCTTTTGAAAAATGCTACTCCGTATTTTGATTAGGAGGAGGTGATTTTATATAACTGACAGAAACGGACGGTGTCGTTACAATATAGAAAAAAATTCGACCCGCGTTGCTGCAGTTGTATTCAATGCGCGGTCGAATTTGAATATATGTTGTTTGGTACCTGATATATCTAATAGGTTGAGTTGTTTGTTGTACGTGTATGTATATGTATGAAATATAACCCGCAATATTTAGTGTTCTTTTAACGATGTCTATTTCGCGTGTAGTTAGTCCCGTTGTGTTCGTTATATTTTTTCGAGTTGAACGGTAATTTCGGAAAAATTTAACTCGCACCGAGCGAGAAGATAGAGTCCGTTAAAAATTCGGGTGGAATTAGTTTCTTTTATTTTAATAAAATTATATATTTACGCTTTCTACCTCTGAAAAAGTGTAAAGTTGAGTGACCGTTGTGTAAATTGAACCGAATTTGAGGGGTTGTTTGTAGTGTGAACGCAAACTCAAAACGACAATCAGAAATATCTGAAACGACGACATTCGTCACGCATTTTAGTATATAGGTATAGGTATAAATATAAATAATAATATAATATAATAATATAATTTATATTAGAGATTAACAAACGAAATCAATAATTGTAAATAGCGGTTAATAGTCATTTTTAAAATTACAGGATTTAAAACACGTTGACTACAGCCGTTAACAAAATCCTTTGTAAAATCCTGTGTTGTTTGCTCTTGAAATACTATGCACATTATTGGTTACCATATAAATGAATGGATGGAAGCATTGATTTTCAAGAAGAAAGAATAAATCATATAAATAAAAGTATTCAGGCAAAAGATCAAAAAGAAAAAATCATATAAATAAAAGTACTCAGACAAAAGATCAGTGATAAAAAAATAAATAATTGGCTACATCTTTCGTACGAGAATACATTATTATCTCTCAGGTACGGTTCTCAAATATTCAACAAACAACTCTCATCTACCTTTTCAACTAGTCTCCGTCTACTAGCTTCTCGTCGGTGATGGGATAATCCCTTCGTTTTCTCTCCTTTTTACTCTTTTCTCCTTTCTCATTGATCCACTTCACATTTATTCTTCAAATCGTAGATTATGTTTGTGATTTGACTTTCTTATTCAACCTACACCACTGTACAAAGACGGTGAGCACGTTGAAGCACCACCTTTACTCCGAGTTTCTATTGTGAGTATGTCAATAGAGGTGGTGGTTTACTTCCTTTTTCGCGGGTTGTGTCTTCACCAACACCTTTTTTTGGGAGTCCACTATGTATCGTTGCTAGGCTGGAGTCCTCGTGATTAATTAGTTAACTATGACTCCATTAGTTTATGAGTTCAATAACTTAAGACTCAATAAATGATATTAAAGCAAATTAAGATTTACTCGTAATTATTAATATTCTAATATTTTAACGATCAAGTATTTATACGAGAACGCAAAGCAATTCAACATGTCATCTCAAAACAAAAAAACCTACGATCAAAGATGGAAAATGAGTTTCAAACTAAACTTCACATACTCAAACTCCAACTGACACAAACGCAACTTCATATAATCTTATACATACAGTGACTCAAACTCGGATGTTGTTTGTTTTTTAAAATGTTTTGATCTAAAGGTCTGCGGACCATGTATGTAAAGAAGATGTGGTATCCTCCTATAAAGGAGCTGGACACCATTCTATCATCTCGACAAGACATAGCAAATTTTGCCCCTTATCACAGAGTCACCGTTTATAATTTGGCGATGGAGCGAGGGAATGTGTGTATACCTCCGACCAACTTTTATATGCTCGTGCTTTCTCATTTTAATATTAGGATTGGTTAGTTGGATCCGGATAGCGGATGTCGGCTTACTTTGTTTCAAATGTCGTGTAACGCGCATACTTCATTACTACTGTCAATTTATTCAGAAACATCTTTAGTTACCAGCGTCTTGATCAAGGTTGTTATTCATTTCAAGACAACAAAGGTTTCACCAGATCCCCCGAGTTCAAGATTATGAACCATTCAACGATTAATCACTCAGTTTTATCAAACCTACCATAAGAGTCGTTACACTTAATTCCAGTGTCTAATTTCAGTGTTTAGGTAGACACTAAAATTTAACACGTAAAACAAAAGTGAGAATGATATGATGTCTAATTTCAGTGTCTAATTCATTTGGGAGTGATTCAATGTAAATCCAACGTCGTACCACGGCTTTGACCCCAACACTGAGCAAGGACGGCGGTTTAAAGCTGAAATGGAGTTGCCCAAGCTGATTTCTCGAATCTCGATATCGGATTCGAGTGACGGCGAAAAAACATAACAACTGTGGCTGCTCCATATCAATTACACAATATGCAACTTTCCGTGTTGTCTGTTCCGTATCAATTACGGGGCGATATTTTTTTTTTTTCTTTCAATATAGTGCTCATTATTACATCTCTTTTATCTATTATTACAAAACTTAAAATACATCACCCATTTTTACAAAATCCTAGCTGTCATAATCTCTCCCCTTGGATACAAAATTCATGGTTAATCTTAGCCCTTGAAAAAAATGATACGTTCCTTTAGTAAAAAATACGTCACCCAAGTTTTCAAATTACAATACTATCCCTTCATCTAAACTCAATACCTTTAGTCATCAGTTTAGAATTATTATGCATTTATAAACTTTCAACCGATCAAAAACCCTTAATCGCCATGATACCTACTCAAAAAATGAGATTCGGTGATAGACGATTCAAGCTTTCTTCACGATTAATCCTAACCCTTTCACAAACCGTTTTGCTGATTTTATTGCATCTGTGAATGTAAAGACCCGTCCTAATCCATCTGGACGAAATCTTCAACAGTTGGTCCCATTGCGAGGTTCTGACCTCTATATGCCATAAACGACTCCATGTAATATGAGCAAATGCACAGCGGAAGATTTCTTTCATACCTGAGAATAAACATGTTTTAAAGTGTCAACCAAAAGGTTGGTGAGTTCATAAGTTTATCATAAAACAATAAAATTCATCATTTTGATAGACCACAAGATTTAAATCCTGCATGGTACAAATGGGCCCGAATCCTATACCCACCTGTAATGTACATGCGATATCTTTTAAATACAGTACACCTTTCTCGTGTACAAAATCATCTTTCATAAATCTTAGTAACTGTACACATATCTTGTGCACAAAAAAATAACATACACATAACTTGTGTATAAAATCATTCTCTCGATACATAACATTCACATCAATTGGTGGCAATTATCATGTCCACATAATTCAATGGTGGCAATTATCATGTCCACATAATTCAATAATAATCCGCAGAACTTCTGTCTGCATAATAATTCATTCGAGGAATGTTTTGCTTGTGTCTATCTCGTCAAACATTTATAAAAGCATTTCATGTATTCGCAGTTCAAAATATATTTCAAAAGCATTTAATAAAGCGGTTGTAAAAACAGCGCATGTATTCTCAGTCCCAAAAATGTAAAAAGTAAAAGGGAGCAAATGAAACTCACCTAATGTATTTTGTAGTAAAAATACATAAGACGACATCTAACAATGCAGGGTTGGCCTATGATTCACGAACCTATATCAAATATGTATATTAACACAAAAATAGTAATCGAACAAGTTTATATATAATATTATTAATAACATACTTGTTATATTATATGTTATATGGATAAATTTATATTTAATCTATATCTATATATTTTATATAACTAATACTTATCACATTAAATTTCGATATAGTAATTACTCATTAAAATATTATTTAATATGAAATATTGATATTAATGTAGTTAAGTCTTTTGTCATAAATATATTTTTATATGAAAAATCTTTATTTGATATATTAATGATACTAATAATAATAACTGTAAAAATAATAATTTTACTAATAATAGTAATGATACTAATACTTATACTAATAACTATAATGATAATAATACTACTAATAATAATACTAATACTTACGATAATAATAATAATAATGATAAAAATAATAATAATAATAATAATAATAATATTAATAATAATAATAATAATAATAATAATAATAATAATAATAATAATAATAATAATAATAAATGATAAAAATAATAACGATACTTATTTTATTAATTCATAAAATGATAATATTAATAATAATAATAATACTTGTATTAATACTACTAATGTTACAATAATAAAAATAGTAACAGTAATAGAAATACTACCTCAAAGAAGTAGCCCTTAAAAGAATGCCCAAGTCCATGTTTGAAACCGTGACGTCCTGCTAACCCGATATCATCCTTAACCAATACGCTATGTGTTTCAATTCTGAAATAACACCCAACTTAAATTGTTTTTAACCCTTACTTCTTTTTCTAAAAAAAAATGCAAGAGCCTAGACTCGAACTCGTGACCTCTCGATCCCTTAACACACCTCTAAACCAATGATCTAATAGTGTCTTTCTTTTAATAATCCCATTGAGTAAATATTTTATTATTAACGAACCAATTTTATTTTCATTAAACTTCTACCATCAACATCATCTCGTTATCATTTACTATCATCACCATACATCATAATCATCATCATGTTCATGATCATTATCATCATTTTATTGTAATCATGTTATCAACATCATCAATATTACCATCGACACTATCATCAGCATCAACATAACCTAGTCATCAAACATCATCTTCATCGTGGCATCATCTTCAATATCGTCATCAATATCATAAAATCATCATACATGTCATGATGAGCATCATCTGTACATCATTAAAATCACGATCACCATGATCATTTCTTTTGATTTTCATCGTTTATCACAGTCTTTCACCAACGTTATCATTTTCATTTTTACGTTGACATAATCAACATATGTTCATCATCTTCACAACTGTGTCCTCGTCAATCGTGAATTATAATCATCATTATCATACCCTAACCTCAACATTATCACACTTTTAATCTAATGATCAACATTTAAATTTAAAATATTTGACTGATGGGTTTCGGTATTAAAACAGAAAAACAAATATAATGGTGAGGGTTTGCGATAGTTAAACAGCAAAACAGATGGTTGGCTAGCAGTGGTGATCGAATGGTTGCATGCTTTTGGGTCGCTGCCCTCTTCAAACATCCACTAATCTACATGTTCCAAAGGATACGGCCCATTATAGTTTTACAAGCCCAATTAATAGCTAGCCAATCTTCAGGCAAGTCCAAGAATATTTAACAAGCCCGATTTGATTCAAGTGCATTATTTGACTCGTGATTTAAAAAGCAGCTGGGGAATTTATAATGCTTTGTGGGGTTCAGTTTTTACTAGAAACAACATCATTCATCATTCCTAATTATCATTATTTCTTTGTCTTTTCATCATCATAAAAAAAAAAAAAAAGAAACAACAGTTTCTTTTGGTTTCGAACAGGAAACAATTTGGCTTGAAGTGGTGCAACGAATAAAAATATAAACAGATTTGAACGTAGCAGCAGAAATGAGCAGCAGTAAATTGAAAAGAGTAATCTTATTCGAGTATGTACTTAACTGGATTAGTGAAACAAGAACATACAGCGGTCTTGTTGCACAAAAACATATCACAACAGTGGTTTGTAATGTGGTTGTGGGTTCGTATGGAAACAGAAAATTTATGGCGAGTGCCGGTGGTTTTGGTTCGAAAGGAAATGGAATTAGCTGCTGTAGCAACGAGCGAGCTGACGACAAACAAATCTTGAAAAACCTTTAATTGTGATGGGTGGTGTTGGGTTTGCTCGATGGTAGCAGGTGGTGTCTTGGGTTGGTATTTACGTGAAGTAGAAAACAGGAATCCATAAGTGTTGTAAAGGTCTGTGATGGTAGTGTAAGGGTGTCGTGAAGGTGGTAAAGATACAAGGGTGGTTCTCGGACAACCATTAGAAGCAAAGAAAATAATTGCAGTGGTGATCCTCTATCTATATCTATATGCATATGTATATGTATATGTATATATATTAGAGATAGTGGGTTTGATTAAAATGTCTAACAGAAAAAGTAATTGAGTTTGGCTCTTAGTATTTGTTTGAAGAATATAGAAAACAGTGAGCATGTTAATGAGAGAGGTGATGGTTGATCGAATAAAGAAATGACAAAGATGGTTTTGGTGATTGATCTTATAAACAAAAAATGAGAACAAGTAATTCGGTGATGTCAAGTGGGGTTTAATCTAAATGAATTAGAAGATATAAAGTATCGGTTATAGGAGAAGAGGGTGGATGTTGTAAGATAGAAACAGTTGTATCAATTGGGGTTCATGTAGTGTAGTAATATATATCAATACATATATATACCACAGTTACAGTTCCCGATAATAATAATAATATATAATAAATTAATAATAATATAAAAATAAAATATCATAATATATGTATGAGTTCGTTTGTGAAGGAAGACAAAAGTCAAAAGTATCCAAAACATATATAGCAAAAGATTCGATACTAGTTGATATTTTTAATATAAAGTTAAAGTAATAATCAAACACAGTAACTCAAATCACTGATTTGTGTCTTGATTCATATTTTGATTATGGGTTCAATTATTAGAAAACAAAAACATATATAATAATAATAATAATTAATATAATAATGTATATTAATTAAGGAAACGTGTGATTGAATTAGTAGTCATCTTTCACGGACCGGATTTCGTACTCCGTTGTTAATCAGTGACGGATAAAAGTCTTCGAAAAAAAAATTCCAATTTTTTAAATTAATTTCCTTTATTTATTCCAGTCATTATGGTATAAAATTAGATCATTAATTATTAAATAAAAATTACATTAATTATTCACTCCCAACCCCAAGTGAAATATAGTTATTGTTAAAATTTATCAAATAACTTCTAAGTATATTATTATTAAGCCTATAATTTATAAAACTCATTTTTGAATCATCGTTTATTTTAAAATCACATAAGTTCCTTTTAACTTGTTTAATATCATTCAGAACATCAAACGAGTATTACAATCATTAAATATATTTTTTTAATATACTTTATATATATATATTTATTTTAGTAATTATATTTTATTTTTATTTTACATAGTTAACTAAAGCTTATAGTATTTTAAATTTAGACTTTAAATATATACATATCTATATATATATTAAAATATATATTTATCTATTTACAAATAGTTGTTCGTGAATCGTCGGAGATGGTCAAAGGGTACTTGCATATATGAAACAGTTCAAAGTTTTTGAGACTCAACCTAACCGACTTCGCTTGTCATGTTAAAATAATATAAAGATTAAGTTTAAATTTGGTCGGAAATTTCCGGGTCATCACAGTGAATATCACGCAGCACAAATGATTCTGAAAATCAAAAACCCTAATTTGATTTCTTTCCCTTATTCCGATTATCAATCCTTCGATGTATGTTTGATTTGAATTGTTATTCATAACTGTTTCAGAAAATCAAAAACCCTAATTTCATTTTTTTTTCTTTAGTTCGGTAATCGATCTTTCGATGTTTGTTTCATTAAAATTTCTTCACTGCATGATCATCCATGGTCGAAGTATTCATAGCCTCTAATTCGGGAAATCAAAGTAAGTACTTCAACGAATTATGTTTTTTTTGTTTAAATTTTATCTTTCGAACCTTATATTTTTATAGATTGTGGCGAAGGTATGGAAACCAGAATTTTTTTCTATGCCTTGCTCATGTATTTTATTTGTTGCTTCAGTTTTGGGCAAAGTGAAGACTTTTTACGAGCAATGTCAGATTCAAACGAAGAAGTTGCATCAAAGTGCAATGGTATGTTTTTATATGTTTTTAAACAGAAAGTATAAACATCTTATAAAATTTTCACTTTATATCCACAGTACTAAGCAAAAACATATTCAAGCTCTTGCTAGGGATGAGTCAGACTACATTTAAAGGGTATGTTAAAGCCACTTCTTTGATTGTGTGTAGCCTGTATGAAAAAATTTCACTACTGCAAAACAGTAATAATATACATAATATATGATGCAACAAGGTAAATATACATATGTTCACATAACATGTTATATATATGATGCACCTGGGTGGAAAATGCATCACATGTTATAGTTTCACCTGGGTGGGAAATGATAGGTGCCAATTTAACTGCGTTGTTGGTGTTTAATAGGTTGGAAAATATGTCGAGGTTTCTGGATCACTGACTGAGAAGGCCATTTTACAATGAGGGATCAATGTTAGTCACTCATTCCCCATATGTTTTTACATCTCTTTTAATTCATATTTTCATATATATTATGATTATATATTTTCAGACTGGCGATTCTGAAGTTCATGTACACTTGAAAGGGGCTGCTGAGATCGTGTTAGCTCAATGCACGATATTCTTTAACTGTAATGAGCAGCTTGTTCCCTTGAATGAAGAAAAAGTACGAGATTATTTCTATTTTATACGATTCAGAACTCATTTTAGTTAATTTCTGTTAGCACTTTTGTTTGCTTAAAAAATACTTTTGTTGGCTACTTTTTTAACTTTGATTTTAGATGGCTATTATTATTATAATTATTTATTTGAACTCATGCGCTGTATATTTTCCTTAACTATTTAGATAAACGATAATCGGTGTCATTGGCGATAGTTGAATTAGTTTTATTTAATCTAGAAGGGTAAATGGATTACGTTTCATTATTGAGATAATTGTTTGTCCGTTTAAACTACTGATTTAAGTTTGTATACTTGTATAGGTAATGTATGCTTTGTGCAGATACTGTAGATGAAATGTCCCGTTCTTATTGATTAAAAACGTTCCATATTAATTGATTTCGTTGCGAGGTTTTGACCTCTATATGAGACGTTTTTTAAAGACTGCATTCATTTTTAAAACAAACCATAACCTTTATTTCATAGATAAAGGTTTTAAAAAGCTTTACGTAGATTATCAAATAATGATAATCTAAAATATCCTGTTTACACACGACCATTACATAATGGTTTACAATACAAATATTTTACAACAAAATAAGTTTCTTGAATGCAGTTTTTACACAATATCATACAAGTATGGACTCCAAATCTCGTCCTTATTTAAGTATGCGACAGCGGAAGCTCTTAATAATCACCTGAGAATAAACATGCTTAAAACGTCAACAAAAATGTTGGTGAGTTATAGGTTTAACCTATATATATCAAATCATAATAATAGACCACAAGATTTCATATTTCAATACACATCCCATACATAGAGATAAAAATCATTCATATGGTGAACACCTGGTAACCGACATTAACAAGATGCATATATAAGAATATCCCCATCATTCCGGGACACCCTTCGGATATGATATAAATTTCGAAGTACTAAAGCATCCGGTTCTTTGGATGGGGTTTGTTAGGCCCAATAGATCTATCTTTAGGATTCGCGTCAATTAGGGTGTCTGTTCCCTAATTCATAGATTACCAGACTTAATAAAAAGGGGCATATTCGATTTCGATAATTCAACCATAGAATGTAGTTTCACGTACTTGTGTCTATTTTGTAAATCATTTATAAAACCTGCATGTATTCTCATCCCAAAAATATTAGATTTTAAAAGTGGGACTATAACTCACTTTCACAGATTTTTACTTCGTCGGGAAGTAAGACTTGGCCACTGGTTGATTCACGAACCTATAACAATATATACATATATATCAAAGTATGTTCAAAATATATTTACAACACTTTTAATATATTTTGATGTTTTAAGTTTATTAAGTCAGCTGTCCTCGTTAGTAACCTACAACTAGTTGTCCACAGTTAGATGTACAGAAATAAATCGATAAATATTATCTTGAATCAATCCACGACCCAGTGTATACGTATCTCAGTATTGATCACAACTCAAACTATATATATTTTGGAATCAACCTCAACCCTGTATAGCTAACTCCAACATTCACATATAGAGTGTCTATGGTTGTTCCGAAATATATATAGATGTGTCGACATGATAGGTTGAAACATTGTATACGTGTCTATGGTATCTCAAGATTACATAATATACAATACAAGTTGATTAAGTTATGGTTGGAATAGATTTGTTACCAATTTTCACGTAGCTAAAATGAGAAAAATTATCCAATCTTGTTTTACCCATAACTTCTTCATTTTAAATCCGTTTTGAGTGAATCAAATTGCTATGGTTTCATATTGAACTCTATTTTATGAATCTAAACAGAAAAGTATAGGTTTATAGTCGGAAAAATAAGTTACAAGTCGTTTTTGTAAAGGTAGTCATTTCAGTCGAAAGAACGACGTCTAGATGACCATTTTAGAAAACATACTTCCACTTTGAGTTTAATCATAATTTTTGAATATAGTTTCATGTTCATAATAAAAATCATTTTCTCAGAATAACAACTTTAAAATCAAAGTTTATCATAGTTTTTAATTAACTAACCCAAAACAGCCCGCGGTGTTACTACGACGGCGTAAATCCGGTTTTACGGTGTTTTTCGTGTTTCCAGGTTTTAAATCATTAAGTTAGCATATCATATAGATATAGAACATGTGTGTAGTTAATTTTAAAAGTCAAGTTAGAAGGATTAACTTTTGTTTGCGAACAAGTTTAGAATTAACTAAACTATGTTCTAGTGATTACGAGTTTAAACCTTCGAATAAGATAGCTTTATATGTATGAATCGAATGATGTTATGAACATCATTCCTACCTTAAGTTCCTTGTATAAACCTACTGGAAAAGAGAAAAAATGGATCTAGCTTCAACGGATCCTTGGATGGCTCGAAGTTCTTGAAGCAGAATCATGACACGAAAACAAGTTCAAGTAAGATCATCACTTGAAATAAGATTGTTATAGTTATAGAAATTGAACCAAAGTTTGAATATGATTATTACCTTGTATTAGAATGATAACCTACTGTAAGAAACAAAGATTTCTTGAGGTTGGATGATCACCTTACAAGATTGGAAGTGAGCTAGCAAACTTGAAAGTATTCTTGATTTTATGTAACTAGAACTTGTAAAATATATGAAGAACACTTAGAACTTGAAGATAGAACTTGAGAGAGATCAATTAGATGAAGAAAATTGAAGAATGAAAGTGTTTGTAGGTGTTTTTGGTCGTTGGTGTATGGATTAGATATAAAGGATATGTAATTTTGTTTTCATGTAAATAAGTCATGAATGATTACTCATAATTTTGTAATTTTATGAGATATTTCATGCTAGTTGCCAAATGATGGTTCCCACATGTGTTATGTGACTCACATGGGCTGCTAAGAGCTGATCATTGGAGTGTATATACCAATAGTACATACATCTAAAAGCTGTGTATTGTACGAGTACGAATAAGGGTGCATACGAGTAGAATTGTTGATGAAACTGAACGAGGATGTAATTGTAAGCATTTTTGTTAAGTAGAAGTATTTTGATAAGTGTCTTGAAGTCTTTCAAAAGTGTATGAATACATATTAAAACACTACATGTATATACATTTTAACTGAGTCGTTAAGTCATCGTTAGTCGTTACATGTAAATGTTGTTTTGAAACCTTTAGGTTAATGATCTTGTTGAATGTTGTTAACCCATTGTTTATTATAACAAATGAGATGTTAAATTGTTATATTATCATGATATTATGATATATAATATATCTCAGTATGATGTATATACAGTTAAATGTCGTTACAACGATAATCGTTACATATATGTCTCGTTTCGAAATCATTAAGTTAGTAGTCTTATTTTTACATATGTATTTCATTGTTAATACACTTAATAATATATTTATTTATCATTTAACATAATTAACCAAGTGTATCAATATCTTAATATGATTCATATGTACCTAGTAAGACGTTGTTATAACGATAATCGTTATATATATCGTTTTCGAGTTTCTTAAATTAATAGTCTCATTTTTATGTATATAACTCATTGTTAAAATACCTAATGAGATACATACTTATAATAAAAACATGTTAACTATATATATAACCATATATATGTCATCGTATAGTTTTTACAAGTTTTAACGTTCGTGAATCACCGGTCAACTTGGGTGGTCAATTGTCTATATGAAACATATTTCAATTAATCAAGTCTTAACAAGTTTGATTGCTTAACATGTTGGAAACATTTAATCATGTAAATATCAATCTCAATTAATATATATAAACATGGAAAAGTTCGGGTCACTACAGTACCTACCCGTTAAATAAATTTCGTCCCGAAATTTTAAGCTGTTGAAGGTGTTGACGAATCTTCTGGAAATAGATGCGGGTATTTCTTCTTCATCTGATCTTCACGCTCCCAGGTGAACTCGGGTCCTCTACGAGCATTCCATCGAACCTTAACAATTGGTATCTTGTTTTGCTTAAGTCTTTTAACCTCACGATCCATTATTTCGACGGGTTCTTCGATGAATTGAAGTTTTTCGTTGATTTGGATTTCATCTAACGGAATAGTGAGATCTTCTTTAGCAAAACAATTCTTCAAATTCGAGACGTGGAAAGTGTTATGTACAGCCGCGAGTTGTTGAGGTAACTCAAGTCGGTAAGCTACTGGTCCGACACGATCAATAATCTTGAATGGTCCAATATACCTTGGATTTAATTTCCCTCGTTTACCAAATCGAACAACGCCTTTCCAAGGTGCAACTTTAAGCATGACCATCTCTCCAATTTCAAATTCTATATCTTTTCTTTTAATGTCAGCGTAGCTCTTTTGTCGACTTTGGGCGGTTTTCAACCGTTGTTGAATTTGGATGATCTTCTCGGTAGTTTCTTGTATAATCTCCGGACCCGTAATCTGTCTATCCCCCACTTCACTCCAACAAATCAGAGACCTGCACTTTCTACCATAAAGTGCTTCAAACGGCGCCATCTCAATGCTTGAATGGTAGCTGTTGTTGTAGGAAAATTCTGCTAACGGTAGATGTCGATCCCAACTGTTTCCGAAATCAATAACACATGCTCGTAGCATGTCTTCAAGCGTTTGTATCGTCCTTTCACTCTGCCCATCAGTTTGTGGATGATAGGCAGTACTCATGTCTAGACGAGTTCCTAATGCTTGCTGTAATGTCTGCCAGAATCTTGAAATAAATCTACCATCCCTATCAGAGATAATAGAGATTGGTATTCCATGTCTGGAGACGACTTCCTTCAAATACAGTCGTGCTAACTTCTCCATCTTGTCATCTTCTCTTATTGGCAGGAAGTGTGCTGATTTGGTGAGACGATCAACTATTACCCAAATAGTATCAAAACCACTTGCAGTCCTTGGCAATTTAGTGATGAAATCCATGGTAATGTTTTCCCATTTCCATTCCGGGATTTCGGGTTGTTGAAGTAGACCTGATGGTTTCTGATGCTCAGCTTTGACCTTAGAACACGTCAAACATTCTCCTACGTATTTAGCAACATCGGCTTTCATACCCGGCCACCAAAAATGTTTCTTGAGATCCTTGTACATCTTCCCCGTTCCAGGATGTATTGAGTATCTGGTTTTATGAGCTTCTCTAAGTACCATTTCTCTCATATCTCTAAATTTTGGTACCCAAATCCTTTCAGCCCTATACCGGGTTCCGTCTTCCCGAATATTAAGATGCTTCTCCGATCCTTTGGGTATTTCATCCTTTAAATTTTCCTCTTTTAAAACTCCTTGTTGCGCCTCCTTTATTTGAGTAGTAAGGTTATTATGAATCATTATATTCATAGATTTTACTCGAATGGGTTCTCTGTCCTTCCTGCTCAAGGCATCGGCTACCACATTTGCCTTCCCCGGGTGGTAACGAATCTCAAAGTCGTAATCATTCAATAATTCAATCCACCTACGCTGCCTCATATTCAGTTGTTTCTGATTAAATATGTGTTGAAGACTTTTGTGGTCGGTATATATAGTACTTTTGACCCCATATAAGTAGTGCCTCCAAGTCTTTAATGCAAAAACAACCGCGCCTAATTCCAAATCATGCGTCGTATAATTTTGTTCGTGAATCTTCAATTGTCTAGACGCATAAGCAATCACCTTCATTCGTTGCATTAATACACAACCGAGACCTTGCTTTGATGCGTCACAATAAATCACAAAATCATCATTCCCTTCAGGCAATGACAATATAGGTGCCGTAGTTAGCTTTTTCTTCAATAACTGAAACGCTTTCTCTTGTTCATCATTCCATTCAAATTTCTTCCCTTTATGCGTTAATACAGTCAAGGGTTTTGCTATTCTGGAAAAGTCTTGGATGAACCTTCTGTAGTAACCAGCTAGTCCTAAAAACTGGCGTATGTGTTTCGGAGTTTTCGGGGTTTCCCACTTTTCAACAGTTTCTATCTTTGCCGGATCCACCTTAATACCTTCTTTGTTCACTATGTGACCGAGGAATTGAACTTCTTCCAACCAAAATGCACACTTTGAAAACTTAGCATACAATTCTTCCTTCCTCAATACTTCTAACACCTTTCTCAAATGTTCACCGTGTTCTTGGTCATTCTTTGAGTAAATAAGTATGTCATCAATGAAAACAATGACAAACTTGTCAAGGTATGGTCCACACACTCGGTTCATAAGGTCCATGAACACAGCTGGTGTATTAGTTAAACCAAACGGCATGACCATAAACTCGTAATGACCGTAACGTGTTCTGAAAGCAGTCTTTGGAATATCATCTTCTTTCACCCGCATTTGATGATACCCGGAACGTAAGTCAATCTTTGAATAAACAGACGAGCCTTGTAGTTGATCAAATAAGTCGTCGATTCTCGGTAGTGGGTAGCGGTTCTTGATGGTAAGTTTTTTCAACTCTCGGTAGTCGATACACAACCTGAATGTACCATCTTTCTTCTTGACAAACAAAACAGGAGCTCCCCACGGTGATGTGCTTGGTCGAATGAAACCACGCTCTAAAAGTTCTTGTAATTGGCTTTGCAGTTCTTTCATCTCGCTGGGTGCGAGTCTGTAAGGAGCACGAGCTATTGGTGCAGCTCCTGGTACAAGATCTATTTGAAATTCAACGGATCGATGTGGGGGTAATCCCGGTAATTCTTTCGGAAATACATCGGGAAATTCTTTTGCAATGGGAACATCATTGATGCTCTTTTCTTCAGTTTGTACTTTCTCGACGTGTGCTAGAACAGCATAGCAACCTTTTCTTATTAGTTTTTGTGCCTTCAAATTACTAATAAGATGTAGCTTCGTGTTGCCCTTTTTTCCGTACACCATTAAGGGTTTTCCTTTTTCTCGTATAATGCGAATTGCATTTTTGTAACAAACGATCTCTGCTTTCACTTCTTTCAACCAGTCCATACCGATTATCACATCAAAACTCCCTAACTCTACTGGTATCAAATCAATCTTAAATGTTTCGCTAACCAGTTTAATTTCTCAATTCCGACATATATTATCTGCTGAAATTAATTTACCATTTGCTAATTTGAGTAAAAATTTACTATCCAAAGGCGTCAATGGACAACTTAATTTAGCACAAAAATCTCTACTCATATAGCTTCTATCCGCACCCGAATCAAATAAAACGTAAGCAGATTTATTGTCAATAAGAAACGTACCCGTAACAAGCTCCGGGTCTTCCTGTGCCTCTGCCGCATTAATATTGAAAACTCTTCCGCGGCCTTGTCCATCCGTGTTCTCCTAGTTCGGGCAATTTCTAATAATGTGGCCCGGTTTTCCACATTTATAACAAACTACATTGGCATAACTTGCTCCGACACTACTTGCTCCGCCATTACTCGTTCCGACACCATTTGTTCCTTTCGTTCTATTAACCCCTGGTCCGTAGACCTCACACTTCGCCGCGCTATTACCATTTCTTTTACACTTGTTGCAAAATTTGGTACAGAACCCCGAGTGATACTTTTCACACCTTTGGCATAGCTGCTTCTGATTGTTGTTGTTGTTGCGGTTATTATTGTTGTTGGGATGATTGTTGTAGTTGCTGTTGCTGTTGTTGTTGTTGTTATTGTTGGGCCGTTTGTTGTAGTTGCGATTGATGTTGCGATTGTTGGGATAATTGTTGCGATTATTGTTGTAATTGCTGCTGTTGTTGTATTGGTGATTCTTATCACCGTTTTCCTCCCACTTTCTTTTGACTTGCTTCACATTGGCCTCTTCAGCAGTCTGTTCTTTAATTCTTTCTTCAATCTGGTTCACTAGTTTGTGAGCCATTCTACATGCCTGTTGTATAGAGGCGGGCTCGTGTGAACTTATATCTTCTTGGATTCTTTCCGGTAATCCTTTCACAAATGCGTCGATCTTCTCTTCCTCATCTTCGAATGCTCCCGGACACAATAGGCACAATTCTGTGAATCGTCTTTCGTACGTGGTAATATCAAATCCTTGGGTTCGTAACCCTCTAAGTTCTGTCTTGAGCTTATTAACCTCGGTTCTGGGACGGTACTTCTCGTTCATCAAGTGCTTGAATGCTGACCACGGTAGTACGTAAGCATCATCTTGTCCCACTTGCTCTAGATAGGTATTCCACCATGTTAACGCAGAACCTGTGAAGGTATGCGTAGCGTACTTCACTTTGTCCTCTTCAGTACACTTACTTATGGCAAACACTGATTCGACCTTCTCGGTCCACCGTTTCAATCCGATCGGTCCTTCGGTTCCATCAAATTCCAAAGGTTTGCAGGCAGTGAATTCTTTGTAGGTGCATCCTACACGATTTCCTGTACTGCTAGATCCAAGGTTATTGTTGGTATGTAGCGCAGCCTGTACTGCGGCTATGTTTGAAGCTAGAAAAGTACGGAATTCCTCTTCATTCATATTTACGGTGTGTCGAGTAGTCGGTGCCATTTCCTTCAAAATAGTCAAATGGAACAAGTTAATCATACAGAATATTAAAAGTAGTTAATAGTATTTCGTAGCATAATATGAACTCATTTATAAAAGCTTTTTCTTCATATTAGCGTTTTATAAGTTTAAATTCGGGTAGTACCTACCCGTTAAGTTCATACTTAGTAGCTAATATACAATTCAACTACTACAATTCTATATGAAAAACTGATTATAATAATATTTCGCGTTCAAACTTTTATACAATATTTTACAAACTTACAATACCGCTTATTTTACATAAAGCTTGAAATATAGCACACAATAACTTTGATACAAGATAGTTGTGAAGATAATTCTAGCTAGTACACAAGTCGTTCAGCAAAGGCAATAAAGACACGTAATTCATACGTCCAGAAACAAGTCATGCATTCTGGTTTTACTAGGACTACTTCCCATCCTTGGTCTTGTGCAACATAACCGTTATGGCCGTTTATAAGACAGCGTGTTGTAACGTCGTCAAAGGTACGAGGGTTACGTAATGTCCAACAGTCCCGTAATAATCTAAAAACCTCATTTCTTACCCCAATTACCGACTCCGTCACTTGTGGAAACGTTTTGTTTAATAGTTGTACCCCGATGTTCTTGTTCTCACTTTGGTGAGAAGCGAACATTACTAATCCGTAAGCATAACATGCTTCTTTATGTTGCATGTTAGCCGCTTTTTCTAAATCACGAAGTCCAATATTCGGATATATTGAGTCAAAATAATTTCTTAACCCGTTGCGTAAAATAGCATTTGGGTTCCCCGCAATATATGCGTCAAAGTAAACACATCGTAACTTATGGGTTTCCCAATGTGATATCCCCCATCTTTCAAACGAAAGTCTCTTATAAACCAAGACATTCTTGGAACGTTCTTCGAATGTCTTACAAACTGATCTCGCCTTAAATAGTTGTGCCGAGGAATTCTGGCCGACTCTAGACAAGATTTCATCAATCATGTCTCCGGGTAGGTCTCTTAAAATATTGGGTTGTCTATCCATGTTGTTTTTTTTAAACTGTAAAATAGACAAGAGTTAGATTCATAAAAAAATACTTATTAATACAAGCAATTTTTACATATATCATAAAGCATAAGAACACTATATTACATATATTACACCACACGAATACAACTATCTTATTCCGACTCGCTCGTTTCTTCTTCTTCGGTTTTGGTTCGTTTTGCCAAGTTTCTAGGGATATATGATGTTCCCCTAATACGAGCCGTAATTTTCCACATTGGTTTAGAAAAACCCGGTGGTTTAGAGGTTCCCGGGTCATTGTTAAAACTTAAGGACTTCGGGGGTTGACGATACATATAAAGTTCATCGGGGTTGGAATTAGATTTCTCTATTTTTATGCCCTTTCCCTTATTATTTTCTTTTGCCTTTTTAAATTCAGTTGGGGTAATTTCTATAACATCATCGGAATTCTTGTCGGAATCTGATTCATCGGAGAATTGGTAATCCTCCCAATATTTTGCTTCCTTGGCGGAAACACCATTGACCATAATTAACCTTGGTCGGTTGGTTGAGGATTTTCTTTTACTTAACCGTTTTATTATTTCCCCCACCGGTTCTATTTCTTCATCCGGTTCCGATTCTTCTTCCGGTTCCGATTCTTCTTCCGGTTCCGACTCTTCTTCCGGTTCCTCTTCGGGAACTTGTGAATCAGTCCACGAATCATTCCAATTTACATTTGACTCTTCATTATTATTAGGTGAGTCAATGGGACTTGTTCTAGAGGTAGACATCTATCACATAATATCAAACGCGTTAAGAGATTAATATATCACATAATATTCACATGTTAAAAATATATAGTTTCCAACAAAATTTGTTAAGCAATCATTTTTCAAGTAAACACGGTCGAAGTCCAGACTCACTAATGCATCCTAACAAACTCGATAAGACACACTAGTGCAAATTTTCTGGTTCTCTAAGACCAACGCTCGGATACCAACTGAAATGTCCCGTTCTTATTGATTAAAAACGTTCCATATTAATTGATTTCGTTGCGAGGTTTTGACCTCTATATGAGACGTTTTTCAAAGACTGCATTCATTTTTAAAACAAACCATAACCTTTATTTCATAGATAAAGGTTTTAAAAAGCTTTACGTAGATTATCAAATAATGATAATCTAAAATATCCTGTTTACACACGACCATTACATAATGGTTTACAATACAAATATTTTACAACAAAATAAGTTTCTTGAATGCAGTTTTTACACAATATCATACAAGTATGGACTCCAAATCTCGTCCTTATTTAAGTACGCGACAGCGGAAGCTCTTAATAATCA
Source organism: Rutidosis leptorrhynchoides (assembly GCF_046630445.1). Taxonomy (NCBI): domain Eukaryota; kingdom Viridiplantae; phylum Streptophyta; class Magnoliopsida; order Asterales; family Asteraceae; genus Rutidosis; species Rutidosis leptorrhynchoides. The sequence goes on along the minus strand of NC_092340.1, from coordinate 273,694,842 downwards.
CCTGAGAATAAACATGCTTAAAACGTCAACAAAAATGTTGGTGAGTTATAGGTTTAACCTATATATATCAAATCATAATAATAGACCACAAGATTTCATATTTCAATACACATCCCATACATAGAGATAAAAATCATTCATATGGTGAACACCTGGTAACCGACATTAACAAGATGCATATATAAGAATATCCCCATCATTCCGGGACACCCTTCGGATATGATATAAATTTCGAAGTACTAAAGCATCCGGTTCTTTGGATGGGGTTTGTTAGGCCCAATAGATCTATCTTTAGGATTCGCGTCAATTAGGGTGTCTGTTCCCTAATTCATAGATTACCAGACTTAATAAAAAGGGGCATATTCGATTTCGATAATTCAACCATAGAATGTAGTTTCACGTACTTGTGTCTATTTTGTAAATCATTTATAAAACCTGCATGTATTCTCATCCCAAAAATATTAGATTTTAAAAGTGGGACTATAACTCACTTTCATAGATTTTTACTTCGTCAGGAAGTAAGACTTGGCCACTGGTTGATTCACGAACCTATAACAATATATACATATATATCAAAGTATGTTCAAAATATATTTACAACACTTTTAATATATTTTGATGTTTTAAGTTTATTAAGTCAGCTGTCCTCGTTAGTAACCTACAACTAGTTGTCCACAGTTAGATGTACAGAAATAAATCGATAAATATTATCTTGAATCAATCCACGACCCAGTGTATACGTATCTCAGTATTGATCACAACTCAAACTATATATATTTTGGAATCAACCTCAACCCTGTATAGCTAACTCCAACATTCACATATAGAGTGTCTATGGTTGTTCCGAAATATATATAGATGTGTCGACATGATAGGTCGAAACATTGTATACGTGTCTATGGTATCTCAAGATTACATAATATACAATACAAGTTGATTAAGTTATGGTTGGAATAGATTTGTTACCAATTTTCACGTAGCTAAAATGAGAAAAATTATCCAATCTTGTTTTACCCATAACTTCTTCATTTTAAATCCGTTTTGAGTGAATCAAATTGCTATGGTTTCATATTGAACTCTATTTTATGAATCTAAACAGAAAAGTATAGGTTTATAGTCGGAAAAATAAGTTACAAGTCGTTTTTGTAAAGGTAGTCATTTCAGTCGAAAGAACGACGTCTAGATGACCATTTTAGAAAACATACTTCCACTTTGAGTTTAATCATAATTTTTGGATATAGTTTCATGTTCATAATAAAAATCATTTTCTCAGAATAACAACTTTAAAATCAAAGTTTATCATAGTTTTTAATTAACTAACCCAAAACAGCCCGCGGTGTTACTACGACGACGTAAATCCGGTTTTACGGTGTTTTTCGTGTTTCCAGGTTTTAAATCATTAAGTTAGCATATCATATAGATATAGAACATGTGTGTAGTTAATTTTAAAAGTCAAGTTAGAAGGATTAACTTTTGTTTGCGAACAAGTTTAGAATTAACTAAACTATGTTCTAGTGATTACGAGTTTAAACCTTCGAATAAGATAGCTTTATATGTATGAATCGAATGATGTTATGAACATCATTCCTACCTTAAGTTCCTTGGATAAACCTACTGGAAAAGAGAAAAAATGGATCTAGCTTCAACGGATCCTTGGATGGCTCGAAGTTCTTGAAGCAGAATCATGACACGAAAACAAGTTCAAGTAAGATCATCACTTGAAATAAGATTGTTATAGTTATAGAAATTGAACCAAAGTTTGAATATGATTATTACCTTGTATTAGAATGATAACCTACTGTAAGAAACAAAGATTTCTTGAGGTTGGATGATCACCTTACAAGATTGGAAGTGAGCTAGCAAACTTGAAAGTATTCTTGATTTTATGTAACTAGAACTTGTAAAATATATGAAGAACACTTAGAACTTGAAGATAGAACTTGAGAGAGATCAATTAGATGAAGAAAATTGAAGAATGAAAGTGTTTGTAGGTGTTTTTGGTCGTTGGTGTATGGATTAGATATAAAGGATATGTAATTTTGTTTTCATGTAAATAAGTCATGAATGATTACTCATAATTTTGTAATTTTATGAGATATTTCATGCTAGTTGCCAAATGATGGTTCCCACATGTGTTAGGTGACTCACATGGGCTGCTAAGAGCTGATCATTGGAGTGTATATACCAATAGTACATACATCTAAAAGCTGTGTATTGTACGAGTACGAATACGGGTGCATACGAGTAGAATTGTTGATGAAACTGAACGAGGATGTAATTGTAAGCATTTTTGTTAAGTAGAAGTATTTTGATAAGTGTCTTGAAGTCTTTCAAAAGTGTATGAATACATATTAAAACACTACATGTATATACATTTTAACTGAGTCGTTAAGTCATCGTTAGTCGTTACATGTAAATGTTGTTTTGAAACCTTTAGGTTAATGATCTTGTTGAATGTTGTTAACCCATTGTTTATTATAACAAATGAGATGTTAAATTGTTATATTATCATGATATTATGATATATAATATATCTCAGTATGATGTATATACAGTTAAATGTCGTTACAACGATAATCGTTACATATATGTCTCGTTTCGAAATCATTAAGTTAGTAGTCTTATTTTTACATATGTATTTCATTGTTAATACACTTAATAATATATTTACTTATCATTTAACATAATTAACCAAGTGTATCAATATCTTAATATGATTCATATGTACCTAGTAAGACGTTGTTATAACGATAATCGTTATATATATCGTTTTCGAGTTTCTTAAATTAATAGTCTCATTTTTATGTATATAACTCATTGTTAAAATACCTAATGAGATACATACTTATAATAAAAACATGTTAACTATATATATAACCATATATATGTCATCGTATAGTTTTTACAAGTTTTAACGTTCGTGAATCACCGGTCAACTTGGGTGGTCAATTGTCTATATGAAACATATTTCAATTAATCAAGTCTTAACAAGTTTGATTGCTTAACATGTTGGAAACATTTAATCATGTAAATATCAATCTCAATTAATATATATAAACATGGAAAAGTTCGAGTCACTACAGTAGAGACCCATCCTAATCCATTCGGACGAAATCCATATCGATTATAAACGATTCACAACAGTTGATTACATTGCGAGGTACTTGACCTCTATATGATACATTTTACAAACATTGCATTCATTTTTGAAAAGACAATCTTTCATTACATCGAAAGTTGACGGCATGCATACCATTTCATAATATATCTAACTATAATTGACTTAATAATAATCTTGATGAACTCAACGACTCGAATGCAACGTCTTTTAAAATATGTCATGAATGACTCCAAGTAATATCTCTAAGATGAGGAAATGCACAGTGGAAGATTTCTTTAATACCTGAGAATAAACATGCTTTCAAGTGTCAACCAAAAGGTTGGTGAGTTCATTAGTTTAACATAAATAATCATTTCCATTATTTTAATAGACCACAAGAATTTCATTTCCAGTTCTCATAAATATACGTCCCATGCATAGAGACAAAAATATCATTCATATGGATTGAACACCTGGTAACCGACATTAACAAGATGCATATAAGAATATCCCCTATCATTCTGGGAAATCCTTCGGACATGATAAAAAACAACATCGAAGTACTAAAGCATCCGGTACTTTGGATGGGGTTCGTTAGGCCCAATAGATCTATCTTTAGGATTCGCGTTAATTAGGCGTGCACTAATTCTCAAAATTAGTGATGTTCCTAATTCTTAGGTTACCAAGCTAAAAGGGGCATATTCGGCTTCGATCATTCAACCATATAATGCAGTTTTGATTACTTGTGTCTATTTCATAAAACATTTATAAAAATTACGCATGTATTCTCAGCCCAAAAATATAAATTGCAAAAGCATTTAAAAAGGGAGCAAATGAAACTCACCATACTATATTTTGTAGTAAAAATACATATGACGTCATTGAACAAAAGTAGGGTTGGCCTCGTATTCACGAACCTAAATTAATTATGTATTTATATGTTGGTCAATATTTGTCTTAATATTTTAAGTCAAGTCATAGTGTACCGCAATCCTAATGCTCGAGACTAATATGCAAAAGTCAACAAAAGTCAATTTGACTCAAAATGATTTCCAAAATCTATACATGATTAATATATAGTTTAAATATCGTCGTTTTATATTTTTTTAATATCTTTAAAAGATTTATTAGAGTAAATAATATAATTCATTTATTAATAAATAAAACTTTATAAAAAAAATTTTACTTTTATATATCTTAAGTAATAAAATTTATAAAGTTCATTTAATATCATAAAGATAATATAATATGTATTATTAAAGAAATTTTATTACACGTAGTAAAAATATGTTTGTATCTCATATGTATTTGATAAAATAATATCTATAATAATAGTAAGTAAAAGTTGGATTATTTTATAATAATTATTATTATTATTCTATTAATTAAAATATCAATATTTATAATTACTAAAATAAAATGATAATTCTAATTATGATAACATTAATATTTATGATACTTTTTAATATTATCTTTTAAAATAATAATTCTATTTAAAATGATAATAATAATGATATTTTATAGTAACAATGACATTTCTATTAAAATGGTAAATTTTGTTAAAATGATAGTTTTAATATAACGATACTTTTAATAATAATAGTAATGATAAAAAATAATAAGAACGATAATTTTATCTAAATCATTATCTTACAATATTTAAATTTCATCATGATACTCATACTCATTATTTCTTAATTGATTCGTTTAATAGCTTTTAATCGTCTTTTATATCGTTTTCATGTTAATGATAATATTAGTAATCATAATAATTAAGTGTTACTAATATAAGTTTTAATCATAATACTACTAATGATAATAAATATTATGGATATATTAATGATAATACTAATTATAACTTTAATGATAATTGTAACACCCTGATTTTTTTATATATATATCACAGCGGAAGACTGAATTACATAAATACCCTTAGATAACATTTACAAACCATAGTTATCAGTTTAACTTAGTTAACGTTATTACAATATTTCAAAACGTTGGTGTTACGTGAAAATATTATAAAACCAGAAAACATCAGAGTTAAGCACGTAGTCAAACATGTCTTCAACCCAACAGCAACACCTTTCCTAACCAGCAGTACCTAAACCTGCAAGGGGAGAAATGTGGGGGGAATTAGCACACAGCTAAGTGAATGGATGCTATCTAACAGACCAAGCATAAGCAACTGAGCATGCAAGGGATCACAGATATGCTAACGTCCTGAACTAGCATATAATAACTGACAATATGAGGATCGGCGGCTTGTACGAGCACACGACGTAGTTGATCAAGCTACAGTCTACCGATAGTCCGCTTTACTGATTTCACTGCATAATCGTCCAGACGCAACACATGCCTCCTTCTATGCTATACTGAACAATCAGTAACTCATGACCCGACCAGGCTACCACAGTCGACCTCACATCAACCCTACCTTGCCGCCTCGGTGGGTTCTCAACCTTGCCGCCTCGGTTGGTGTCCAACTAATAGTGTGCACATAAGATCACAGATAAATAGTCATGCAATCGTCCTAACTAGCATGGCAATATCTTACTACGCATGGTAATCGTAATGAACATAATCATAGTAATAAAGAGTCTGAACAAGTAGCGTGTCAGCTACTTAATACTCTATCCGGAGATAGACCCACTCACCGATTACCCGCAACTGAAGGTTCTCAGAGGTCTAATCTTTCTAAGCCTTCACCTTTTTGTTTATCACTTCTAACCCCGGTTTCAGTCTGTTACAAATCCACCCCCCTTAAAGAGATTCCGTCCTTGGAATCTGGTCTTGGTCAATCAGATGAAGGTAACGGGTCTTTATCAACTCTTCTGTCTCCCACGTCAAGTTAGCCCCTAAACTGTGCTTCCATTCTATCAAAACCATCGGGATTTCTTTCCTTCTTAACTTAGTAACCTTTCTGTCGACCACTCGGATAGGTTCCTCAACCAACTTGTTACTCAAATCAACTTTCAAATTCACTAGCGGTACGATTTGTGTCTCGTCATCGACTTTACACTTACGCAAATAACACACATTGAAGGTATTATGAATACCAGCTAGCTCAGAAGGAAGATCTAACACAACTATCTGGTCATTAACTCTTTAAATAATCTTGAACGGTCCAATAAATCTCGGAGCTAACTTTCCTCGCTTACCAAACCTGATAACACCCTTCCACGGCGAAACTTTCAAGTAAACACGATCACCTACCTCAAAGTTTATTGGACGTCTACGTGGATCAGCATACATCTTTTGTCTATCCCTGGCAGCTTTTAACTTTTCTCGCGCGATAGCAACTTTTTCGGCTGTCATTTGAACAATCTCGGGACCAGCAAACTGTTTCTCTCCAGCTTCTAACCAACAAGTCGGAGTTCTGCAATGACGGCTGTACAACATTTCGTAAGGTGGCATCCCTATGCTCGAATGATAAGAATTATTATACGCGAATTCAACCAACGGCAAATGTGTATCCCATGAACCACCATATTCTAATACACATGCTCTCAACATATCCTCTAGCGTCTGTATCGTTCGTTCACTCTGACCATCTGTCTGAGGATGATAAGCAGTACTTAGATTCACACGTGTACCTAGATTCTGTTGTAGACTATTCCAGAAGTTCGACACAAATCTAGAATCTCTGTCTGACACAATCGATAATGGCACACCATGCCGACTAATTATCTCTTTCACATATAAATCAGCAAGTTCGCTTAATGATGCTGTCTCACGAGTAGCAAGAAAATGATCACTCTTGGTCAAACGATCAACTACTACCCAAATCATATCGTGTTTTCTCTGAGTTCTAGGTAATTTTGTCACAAAATCCATCGTGATATGCTCCCATTTCCACTCTGGAATATGTAACTGACGCAACGAATCATACGGTTTCTGGTGTTCTGCCTTCACTTGCGCGCAAATATGACACTTTTCAACAAAACGAGCGATGTCTGATTTCATGGTCGGCCACCAATACATAGATTTAAGGTCATGATACATCTTATTACTGCCTGGATGTACTGTCAAACTAGATTTATGAGCTTCAGTTATGATCAAATTCCTCAAGTCTCCAAGCATAGGCACCCAAATACGGTTATTTAAAGTCTTAAGTCCACGAGAATCATCAATTAGGTCAAATTTTTGTTTAGTCATAAGTTCAGATTTAATATGTTCATCCTCCAAAGCACAGGCTTGAACTGTTCGTAGTTGATCAATCAAATCTGAAGTTATACTCAAACGCAGAAATTTCACATTCTCATCAGACTTTTTACGACTTAACGCATCTGCTACGACATTTGCTTTACCCGAATGGTACTTTATTTCACAATCATAGTCTTTGATAAGTTCTATCCACCATCTCTGTCGCATATTCAGTTCTTTCTGCGTGAAAATATGCTGTAGGCTCTTATGATCTGTACATATTACACACTTTGTACCATATAAGTAATGTCTCCAAAGCTTCAACGCAAATACCACTGCAGACATTTCTAAATCATGAACCGGATAGTTACGTTCATGTGTCTTTAACTGACAAGAAGCGTACGTGATAACTTTATCTCTCTGCATCAATACACATCCCAACCCGGCAAATGACGCATCACAATAAACCACAAAGTCATCTGAACCCTCTGGCAATGCTAACACTGGAGCCTGACACAACAACTGTTTCAGAGTCTGAAAAGCCTGTTCCTGTTGATCTCCCCATCGGAAACTTACATCCTTTCTAGTCAATTTGGTCATCGGACCCGCTATTTTAGAAAAATCTTTTATAAATCGGCGATAATAACCCGCAAGACCCAAGAAACTCTTAACTTCTGTCGGCGTCTTCGGCGAATTCCAACCCATTACCGCTTCTATTTTTGACGAATCCACTTTAATACCTGCCTCACAGATAACATGACCCAGAAATTGCACCTCTCGAAGCCAAAACTCACACTTCGAGAACTTAGCGTATAACTGCTCTTTCTTTAACAACTCTAACACTAATCGAAGATGTGTCGCATGATCAGCTTCTGTCTTTGAATATACCAATATATCGTCGATAAACACAATAACAAACTGATCTAAATATGGTTTACAAACCCTGTTCATCAGATCCATGAAGACTGCTGGAGCATTCGTCAACCCGAATGGCATAACCAAGAACTCGTAATGCCCATATCTAGTTCTGAACGCTGTCTTCGGTATATCTGATTCTGCAACCCGAACCTGATGATAACCGGATCTAAGATCTATTTTCGAGAAATACGATGCACCCTGCAGCTGATCGAACAGATCATCGATTCTAGGCAGAGGATACTTGTTCTTAACTGTTCTCTTGTTCAATTCTCGATAATCTATACACATTCTCAGCGAACCATCTTTCTTCTTTACAAACAACACTGGTGCACCCCACGACGAAGAACTTGGTCTTATAAACCCTCTGTCTAACAGTTCTTGTATCCGAGACATCATCTCTCTGATTTCAGAAGGTGCTAACTATAAGGAGCCTTAGCTACTGGAGTTGTTCCCGGAACTAACTCAATCTTATATTCTACTTCTCTTACCGGCGGCAACCCCGGTAATTCGTCAGGAAACACCTCAAGAAATTCTGAAACCACAGGAATATCAATAACAGATTTCTTCTCTATCTTAGCATCAATAACATAAGCCATAAAAGACTCACATCCCTTAGAAAGTGACTTCCTCACCTTCATCATAGAAATCAATGGAAAACTAAACCCACTTCGTTCCCCTCGGGCCACAATACGGGTTCCATCAGTCAAACGGAAAGTCACAATCTTCTTATCACACTTAATGTGGGCCTTATGTAGGCTCATCCAGTTCATCCCTAATACTACATCAAAACTAGGGATATGCAACACTAAATAGGACATAGCAAGCGGTCTACCATCAATTTCTATACTAGCTCCAGACACATACGTTGTGACTAGAACCGTCTTACCATCAGATACCTCTACTCTAACAGGCTCAGGCAGCACAGTAGCAGGTAACCCTAATTTAGTACAGAAATCTATAGACATAAATGTCCTATTTGCACCCGAATCAAACAATATTCTAGCAGGTATTGAGTTGATCAAGAACATACCGGTTATGACGTCATCATTATTAGTAGCAGCCTCAACTGTCATCTGAAAGGCCCTGGCTTCCGCAGTCGGTGGGTTCTTTCTCTTATGTCCACTTGAGGCTGTGGAACCCTCGACAGATGCCGAACGCGCCCCTGACCCTGCCCCGGAACTTGAGCCCTTTGACGCCTGACAACTTGCTGAACGATGACCCGGCTGATGACAACTCCAACAAACATTTTATCTGAAGGAACACCCCTGAGATTCATGACCTACCATACCACATCTTAAACATCTTCTCGTTGCCTCAGAACACTGACCACTATGTGAAGACTTACAACCTTTACACCATTCTTTCTTTCCAGAACCTGAACCTGATCCACCTTGGTTACCCTTACCCTTTTGTCTAAACCCAAACGATTTCTTATACTTTGAACTTGATTGACTGGTAGCCTGACTACCCTGTGGTACCACATTTCCCCAATTCATACCCTTAGCTGCTCTTACATCACTTTCCACCATCTTTGCCATCACAAAAGCTTGAGACAATGTCGGTGCTGACCTCACAAAGGTCCTATACTCTGGCAAGATCATGTTTACAAAGTGTTGAATTCGGGATTGTTCATCCGGCACCCATTGTTGCACAAATCTTAGCTTGTCCATGTACTTCTCAATCACCTCATCAATTGACATCTGCGGTGTCATCCGCATTTCTAGGAACTCCATCTTAATTCTATTCATGTCAAACACATTACAATACTGTTCACATACCTTCGTATAAAACTGTTCCCAAGTAATCATCTTAACTTGCTCTGGAGGGACACTAGCTATCACAGAATCTCACCACACCATTGCTCTATCTTTCAACAACCTGCTTGCATAAATCACCTTTAACTCAGGCTCACACTGACATGCATCAAATGCCTTTTCAACCTCCCGTAACCAATTGAGAGTCACGGCTGGGTCATTACTTCCTGAGAAAGGAGATGGTCCACAATCCCTGAACTGTTTAAAGGTACATCTTTTTGGTGGCTGATATTGTTGTTGGAATTGCTGTTGTGGGAATGGTTGTTGGTATGTAGGTGGCTGAACTTGGTTCATCATCATGGGATGTTGGTATTGGTAATAGTTCTGTGGTGGCATGATATGCTGAGGGAATTGGTTCTGTAACGAGTATTGGTATTGGTTCTGGTTTATCTGTGGTACGGCATGCGACTGTGCAGTGGCAAAACCTGGCGGTGTATCCTCATTACCCGACTGTCTAGCTAACTCAAGCTCAGTAATCTTTTCCTGAGCTTCCTTAAACTTACTTTCAAGCTCATGTACATAATCAGCATCATATACTTCTACCTCATCCTCCACATCAGGAGCACTGAAGGTTCCGGGGTGGATCGGGTTTGTAGCGTTCGCATCCTTGTTGTCTGCCATCTGTGCTACAAAACACTCGCACAAAAGCTTAGTGGATAACTGTTAGCTTACTAAACACTAACATGCACAACATCCTATATTCACTTATGTCACGACCCTACTTTTTCCGTTATCTTTTTCCGTTAATTATTTAACGACCGTTAACTGTTAGTGTGCCACGTCATTTCTATGACCTATATTATTATTTTTGTAATAATATATATATAATAATTATTATGTGTTATATGAATATATGTATTCATATTTTAATTTATACGTTTCTACGTCTCGCGGATTTCTATCCGGCGAATCTTTTCGGTTTTAAAACCAACGGTCGAGCTTTCGGGATTTTTAAATCCTAAATATTTTAAATATGATATTTTATGATCATATTATTAATAGGTGTATTTATATTTATTTTTCGTCGCGCGTTTGTTATCTTTCCGGATTTTTAATCGCGTAAGCGTGTTTTCGCGTTTCGGGCTTCGTTCGGGATTTCGGGCCACAAGGAAATTAGCACTTAGAAAATTTGGCCCACCTTGGGGCCCACCCTACCCATTTTCGGCCGAAGCCACAAGGGAGGGGGGATACACTCCCTTATTTTCCCATATTTTGATTTATTTTATTTTTACAAAATCTTATCTAAACCTAAAACCTAATTTTTTGCTTTCTTCCTCCCTTTCTCTCTTTTGGGTGATGACCACCACCACCATAAACATCATCACCATCAATCAAAATATTACTTGGATCATCAAATCGTTTATACAATCGTGTTCCTCTCTTCGTTCTCTACGCGATCATATACTTTGATTCTCGATTTGGGTATAAACCCTAACCCTAGCTTTTTGATTTTTCATATATATTACTGATTTTGTATGTTATATTATTAGTATGATGTATATTAGTTGTTGTAATGTTGTTTGGATGCGTAGAATTACTTGTTTGCTTATGATTTCGGTTTGTAAATTTTGGACAGCAGCATAATTCGTATTTTCTGACTTTGTAACTGATATTAATGTTAAAATAAAGTACATAAATGAGTTCCTCTCATCAAGACATTAATTTTAGACTCCGGATTCATGTCGTTTCGATTCCCGGAGCCCTAGATATGCTTAATTTGGTTTTTGTTAAAGATTGAAAGGTGTTCTTGGCATGAACAAGGTTGGGTCCGACTTTGTGACCATCCTTGGTGTCTTTAGGGTGTGTCATTTGGTTAGGACTGATGGTGGGACGAATTTTCATGTTCGGGTCACCTAAATCCGAGCCACGGTTCACCCGTTGTGCCTAAATTACTGTTTTGAGTAAATTGATTTCCCAAATGTTGTCATGGCTGATATCCACTACCTAGGGACTGTTCTTGGAGTGTTCTTGAGTTCATAATTGTGTTGGGTGGTTTGAGTAGGCGGAAATGCATATGTGGCTCGCCCGAAACCGACACCCGGGGCTCAAGATACGACCCGATGAACTTTTAAACTTAAAACTTATGGTTAATGATTAAACTTATGTTAAAATTAATGGATTTCATTATTAATTAATTACTTATGATAAAAGAAGTAATTATTATTATTTAAAACTTATGATATAAATATTTATTATATCATTTAATTATTAATTATGATTTAATTAACATTTTAATTAAACTTATGATTAATAATACTTTTATTATTAAAGGAAAATACTTATGATAAGTATTAAATTTGTTTTTGAGAAATTATTAAAAGACTTATAATAAGGATTAAATAATTATTTAATTATTATAAGACTTAATTATTATTTAATTATGATTTAATTATTAAATACTTATGATTTAATAATTTTAATTAGAAACTTATGATATGATTAATAATTCATTATTAATTAAAAATACTTATGATATAATTTAAAAATTATTATTATTAATAATACTTATATTATGATTAGTATTTAATTAATTTATTTAAATACTTATGTCGTACTAATTATAACATTTCAACTTATATTAACTTTAATAATTCATTTTGTTTAATTAAACTTATGTTAAGACATTATTATACACTTTTGACTTTAAATAACATTATAACCTATGTTATTATTATAACTTACACTTTTAAAATTAATGTTGACCATGTTTGACCAAGGTTGACTTTTGAGTTGACTTTCGGTTGACTTTGACTTTCAGTTGACTTCTGTTGACTTTCTAAATAAGGAAACTTTCCTAACTTCAAAACTTTCCAAAAATGGAAACTTTCCAAAAATAGAAACTTTCCAAAAATAGAAACTTTCCAAAAATAGAAACTTTCTAAAAATAGAAAGCGTGTGTCCTTATGCTGTTCCAATCAAACCGATGCTTGCTGAGTAATGTTCTATGTCTACTTGCAACATGTACAATAGCTATCATACTAAGACTTGACCTAAGTTAGTTATTTATTTCGACCTGCTTTATTTATAGGTCGGCGTTGTGATCTTTCTTGATCACTTTACTTTACTTGATGTTCGCTTGTTTGTGAGATTTCTTCAGTTGCTATTTAAGGTGAGTTATAGTCCCGTTTTTACATACTTTTCAAAGTATACTTTTTGGGATGTGATTACATGCATATTTTTATTTACGGTTAGACACAAGTAACAGTTAAATTTAATTATTCATTGTGAGTTGGACAAAAATATTCCCTAGTCTGGTAACTGTAATCATTGGTTTCTACCGGTGAACGCGAATCCTACGGATAGATCTATCGGGTTTGACAACCCCATTTCGAGCTAGTCGCGCTAGCAATTTATAATCGGAATGTTTAGTACTTCGTAATTTGTTGTAGATACACTGTCCAAGTGTATATTTTTATTGTGTTTGGCAAGGGTAAATAAAGGGTTAAGTGGTTACCAGGTGGCTCATTGATAATGGAATAATGTTTAATGTTTTCTAACATTTTTAAATCTTGTGGTCTAAAGTTTACTTATTTATTTAAACCTATAATTCACTCAACCTTTGTGTTGACAGTTTACTTGCATGTTTTCACAGGTACTTGAGTTATTTGATGCTTCCGCTGTCGTTAGAAGAGTCTGCATGCATTTGGGCAGATTTTATTGAAACAATTTATGAAACTTAAGTTTGCATTCTATTTTGGATAATTTAAATTGTGGGTTTGTTGGCAATGTTTTGTGTCAACTTTTGGTTTAATATTATGGTTGGTTGGTTGGTTTTTAAACTACTTAATTTGGTTTGTTTCCTTTTTGGGTAACATTTTGAAATAAAAGAATGCAACTTTGTTTATTTAATTCATTTAAGTCCGATCAAGCTATGGGACCAACTGACGGATCCGTTAAGTGTTTTGACGGGGTCGTCACATGTGGTATCAGAGCTCTGGTTGTAGGGAACTAGGCGGTCTTAATGTGGTCAACCCGTGGTTATTAGGGTGCATTAGAGTCTAGTCTACAGCCCGACCTTTTTGCTATAGCATTATTATGCATTTCATTTCGTATAAGTTATATTATTAGCTTTCATATCTTTTTAGTATGTGGTTTGCGGTTTTGCTGTTTGCAGATGTCGACTTCGAGCGATAACTCTGTTGCTGCTCCTGCTCCACCGTCTCCTGCTAGACGTCGTGCTAATCAACCAGAGATCGATGATCCTGTTCATTACTATTTTTCTACCATTACTCATATGAACCGGGCTTATAATGAGGTGACACGTATTAACGCCCTTAGTGATTGTTTGCGCACTTTGCCACATAATGAAGTTATGGACGAGATCCGTGCCGACATGGGTAACTTTATCACTTTCAAGCATAGGGTTGAGGATGCGAACCGTAAGCGTGATCGAGAAGTTAATGTTAAGTTCGAGGCTCTCGAGAGCACTGTTCGTGTGTTGAAGGAAGAGTCGGATGTTGTGAAAGGGAAGTTGCGTAAGTATGAGAATCCTGCTGAGACTCATGCTGGACCAGCTCATCACACCCGCTCTAAGCGAATGTGATATGATTATTCATTTTGATTATCTATTTCATCAGACTTAATGTCCTTTTCATACATACATTTTGGGTTATGTACGGCGTTTTGCCGAGGATTTTATTAAGATTTTGTTATGGGATATTTTTTTCATTATGTATGGATGGTTATTTTTATGACGTCTATTATCATGTTTTATTTCTGATATTATGGCTCTTGGCATGTTATATTATGCGTAATATATGTTCATGTATGTTAGGTGCTATGTATGTTGTATGATGTTATCATAAAATATGTATGCATGTGATGGTTATTTCTATAACAATCATAACTGTCATGTTATTACTCATAGTGTTAGTTGACTAATATCTTAATGGTTAGTCTTTTCGTGTTTTGATCTATTCCTTTATGACACTAGTATTATTCTTGGTACTAACGGATGTGTGTAACGACCCGCACTTTTTCAATCGTTCTATACTTATAAGATTAATATTTACATAAATTAAACCTTACCAACATGATAAGCAATCCAAATTGTCGAGACTTATGTTTTTCGAAAAGAGTTTTACACAACGTTTGACCGTCTAGTTTGACCGATGATATCACGAACTATACAATATATGATAATTATACGTTTGTGTATATATATGTATATATACATATTTAACATGACCTAAGAATGTTTTAATATCTCATTTTGTATTAATAACAATAAGTTATAAGTATATTTTGAAACTACTAACTTAAGTTTTCAAAACGATAACCATACGTAACGTTATTTGACTTAAATACTTATGACCTATAATGTTTATACATATATCGTATAAGTAATGTATTTAATCACTTTTAAAGACTTAAATACATAAAACAATATAAGTATATTTACAAAAGATAGCTATATTTGAATCCTCGTTCCGTTTTCTCAAAGATTTCTATACGTATACCTAGGGTATATGTACCCGTATCATACGCAGCTTCTAGATGTATTTACTATTGGTATATACCAATAAAAATCTGCTCCTTAGCAGCCTTAAATGATTAAGAAACATGTGGAACCAACCATTTGTCAAGTAGCATGAATTATTTAGCAAGAAAACAAAGTTAGGTATCTTTTTTTTTCCTTTATAACCTAAAAACGTTTTTATGCATGCACACCATTTCTTCACCCCATTTTCTCATACTTACACTTCCATTTCTCTCTCAAAATACTCTTAACTTCATACTTGATCATCTCCAAGCATTTTCCCCATCATTTAGCTTCAAAAACAACACTTAAACCTCATAAGAAAACCTTACAAAAACACTTCAAGAAATCCTTCCAAGAACACCAACTTACTTCCAATCTTTCATCCACTTCCATCACCCTTTTGGTTCTAGGTTCTTACTCCTCTTTTACAACAACCTTGTCCAAGGAACTTGAGGTAGAATCTATGTTCATAACCTTATTCGATTCATATATATATAGCTATCTTATTTTGTGGTATAAAATTTTAACAACAAGAACATAGTTTGAATGTTTTCAAACTTGTTTGCAAACTAAATAGATCCTTCTAACTTAACTTTTAAAATACTCCAAGACCTGTAATATAACTTAAATATATGCTAATTTAACAAGGTATAACTTGGTTTTTCAAAGATTATCTTAAAAACTGTTTTTACGACGTCGGAGTGCCACCGGGGGCTGTTTTGGGTTGGATAATTAAAAACCATCTTAAACTTTGAATTGGAGGTTTATTTTCTGGAAAAATGATTTTTACTATGAATATGATAACACATAAAAATTTCATGATTTAACTCAAAGTATAAGTATTTTTAGAAAAATAATCATTTAAGGTTGTTTACATGATGGAAAATGATTAACTTTATAAGTTTCACTAAAGTTTGACCTATGCCGTGTGATTTTGAATACAAACTAAGGTATTTACAGTCAATAGTCTTAAATAGGGACTCGATCCAAGGAGATGGCAAGTTGAATCAACGAAAACGGAGTTGTAACGAAGAAACTATGACCGAAACAAAATCGGATATCCAAGACTAGTTTAGCCACGAAAATAATTGGGAAAAATTAAATAAATCACATCTTTTTAAGTTAACATGATATTTTATATATATGTACTTATAATTCAATTTTATATGGTTCAGGATCACCCGTAAATAACACGAGAAGATTAATCATAAGATCCCATGATTGTACGCAACACGTCATTTGACAACACCGGTACTTTATGTACGCAACACGTCATTTGACAACACCGGTACCGTGGGTCAAGATTAATCTCGACCAATACATATACGATGGGGTTTTATTTATTTCGTTGGGGGTTTTATTTATTTCATTGCGGGTATATTAAACATCTAAAAATGAACCATTAAAATTGAATTACTAACAACGAACTGCTAACTACGGACTAAGGAATTATTCAAAGTATTAAAAGTATAACAAGTATATATATGTGACGTTTGTTTAAAAAGAAAAGGTATTGATATATTATATATGGATAGGTTCGTGATATCAACCGGAGACCAAGTCAAATTATATATATATCTTCAAGACGAAAGTGAGTATATAGTCCCACTTTTAAACTCTAAATATTTCGGGATGAGAATACATGTATTTTATGTTTTACGTTATGGACACAAGTAACTGAAAAATATATTCTACGTTGAGTTGTACCACTGGCATACTTCCCTGTAGCTTGGTAACTGTTATTTACAGCGGTATTGTAAACGCGAATCCTGTTGATAGATCTATCGGGCCTGACAACCCCAACCGGACTGGACGACCAGTATTCAACGGTTGCACAGTACTTCGTTTCGTGACTACACTTGGTACGGTGTAGTAAGATTTCATAATAAAGGGAATATGCGACGTGATTAAATGTTAAGTATGGTTACCAAGTGCTCAACCACTTAGAATATTTTTATTAAACTGTTTATATACGAAATCTTGTGGTCTATATATATATATTGCTGCCGGCATTAAACCTATATCTCACCAACTTTATGTTGACCTTTTAAAACATGTCTATTCTCAGGTGATTACTAAAGCTTCCGCTGCATTATGTTGAATTTGAGCAGGATCTTGCGTACGCATATTTGTGTCAAAAATAAAACTGCATACCCAAGGATTTGTGTTGTAAAATATGCTCGAAATCGTGTTGTTATCATTATATGTAAAGTTTGTAAGTCGAAGATTATCGCTAAACGATAATCATCTTTTTATTGTCTAAAGCTTGTAACAAAAATAATGGTTATGGTTTGTAATGTATAATATATGCAGTTTCTCTTTTAAAAATGTCGCATATAGAGGTCAATACCTCGCAATGAAATCATACGTTATCTAACACGTTCTTATGGTTAAGGACGGGTTATGACATGTGGTATCAGAGCGGTGGTCTTAGCGAACCAGGTTTGCATTAGTGTGTCTAACTGATAAGTCGTTAGGATACATTAGTAAGTCTGGACTTTGACCGGGTCTGATTTAAAAACCATTGCTTATCATTGTTGGTTAAAATTTATATGTAAATATTATGTAGTACTAATGGGTTAGTTGTTGTGTGATAGATGTCGGGCTCAAAACTTGTCATCACGTTCAGCGACTCCGAACCAGAATCTTCAGATGGTGTTCCAGTCATTAACCTATCCGATGAAGAAAATAATATCTTTGGGGAAGACTCACAAATTCCGGATGAACCGACTATAGAGAACCCGGAAAGTGAACCCGAGGAGGAAAGTGAACCCGAGGAGGAAAGTGAACCCGAGGAGGAAAGTGAACCCGAGGAAGAAATACAGGAAATTACAAAAGACGAGTTCGAACTAGGAAAGAAACGAAAGGCTAATGAATTAGAAAATTCAAATCCCGAGTTTAGTAAGGATGATGTGGCACCAACTCCACTAGACACTACCACCCCTATTCCCGCTATTCCTATTCGTTTTATCCCGGCATCCAGTTCTTCAGTCCCACAGCCAAAATATAGGCAGACAGCCAGGATAAGCGTTAAGCGATTCTTTGAACCTAAACGTCCTAGAAAATAGACCAAACGATGCGCTGCCGTATTAAACCATGGGATCATATAATGTTTTGTATAATATTATTAGTGTGGTTTGCTTAATGTTCGATGTAAGATAAGCATATGTAAAATAGTGAAGTGTGAAATGCAATAATTTTCCATGGTTAAGTATTATTTAGATGGTAGTAATTGATTCTGTACTAAGCTATTAAGTATGGACATTAACGGGTAGGTACTACCCTAGATATAATTATAAAACGCTAATAAGAAGAAAAGGCTTTTATAATAATACCTGGTTCATATTATTAACAAGCTATAATGTACTATAAATACACACTACATCTATAATAATCCATGTGAATAATTATTTTCTTTCATTAGGAAATGGCGCGATTGAATCGAATGACCGAACAAGAAATCCAGGAACTCATCAATCAGCGAGTGAACGACAGAATGTTATGGGTCGAGGCTGCAAGAGGTGCTGCAGTTAACCCAAATCCTCGTATGGGGTGCACTTACAAAACTTTTCAAGCTTGCAAGCCCTCATCATTCAGTGGAACAGAAGGACCAATCGGTTTAACCCGGTGGATAGAAAAGATGGAGACTGTGTTTAAAATCAGTGGTTGTGTTGAAAAGGACATGACCAAGTATGCATCGTGCACTTTACAAGATAGTGCACTCACGTGGTGGAAAAATTATGTGAAGGCTGTAGGAGGAGATGTAGCTTATGATACTCCGTGGGAAGAATTCAAAACAATGTTAATCAACGAATATTGTCCAAGGAACGAGGTTAGGAAGTTGGAAGATGAGTTACGAAGTCTGAAGGTTATTGGTACTGAAATCACCAACTACAATCAGCGATTCATGGAATTAGTTTTGCTATGTCCTGAATTGGTTCCAACCGAAGAACGGAAGATTGAAATGTACAAAGATGGTTTGCCCAAAAAGGTCAAGGCAAATGTTACAGCATCGAAACCTAAGATAATTCATGAAGCTATAACCATGGCAAACGAGCTAATGGATCAGGTCATCATGGATAAGAAAGTATCCAATACTGATGTGAAGGTATCAGGTAACAAAAGAAAGTGGAATGGAAATTATGATCGAGGTAACCAACAACAATCTTTTAAGAAACAAGAAAACACGCAAGGTGCGGGTAGTGGTTTAAGCTTTGGTTATAAAGGACAAAATCCTTTATGCAACCGATGCCACAAACATCACTCTGGTTACTGTAATGTGGTATGCAACAAATGTAATCGAAAGGGTCATCTTGCTGAAGATTGTAGGGCTCTCGTTACAAATACAAATGGTACCAAGACTCTTGCCACCAATGCAAATAGAACTGCTTTGGCTACCATTACTTGTTTTGGGTGTGGAAAACAAGGTCACTATAAGAGCCAGTGCCCGAATCCAGAGAAGAATATCAGACCTGCACGTGGGAGAGCATTTGTTATTAATGCTAGAGAGGCATGTGAAGACCCGGAGCTTGTTACGGGTACGTTTACCATTAATAACTTATCCGCATCTATTATATTTGATACTGGTGCTGATAGAAGTTACGTGTGTAGAGACTTTCACGCTAAATTGAATTGTTTATCATTACCTCTAGATGCTAAGTACATGATTGAGTTAGCTAATGGTAAACTAATTAAAGCCGATAAAATTTGCCGTGATTGTAAAATAAATTTAGCCGGAGAAACATTTAAGATTGATTTGATACCCGTAGAATTAGGAAGTTTTGATGTAATAGTCGGCATGGACTGGATGTCCAAAATAGGAGCTGAAGTTGTGTGCGCCAAGAAGGCAATTCGCATTCCTCGTAAGAATAAAACGCCAGTAATGATTTATGGAGAGAAGGGTAACTCAAAGCTAAAACTCATTAGTTATTTGAAAGCTCAAAAGTGCTTGAAGAAAGGGTGCTATGCTATCTTAGCACATGTTAATAAAGTCGAAAAGAAAGAAAAAGAGAAGTGCATCAATGACGTGCCTGTGGCAAGAGATTTTCCTGAAGTATTTCCGGAAGAGTTGCCGGGATTACCTCCATTTAGATCTGTAGAATTTCAAATAGATCTTATACCAGGAGCTGCACCGGTTGCCCGTGCTCCATATAGACTTGCACCGTCCGAGTTAAAAGAACTTCAGAGTCAGTTAAAAGAATTACTGGATCGTGGATTCATACGACCAAGTACTTCACCGTGGGGAGCTCCAATTTTATTCGTCAAGAAGAAAGACGGATCTTTCCGAATGTGTATAGATTATCGTGAATTAAATAAGTTAACTATCAAGAATCGGTATCCACTACCGAGAATTGACGACTTATTTGATCAACTCCAAGGATCATGTGTGTACTCGAAAATTGACCTAAGATCGGGCTATCATCAATTACGTGTCAAAGAAGAAGATATACCGAAAACTGCTTTTCGGACACGTTATGGTCATTACGAATTTTTGGTCATGCCGTTTGGGTTGACAAATGCGCCAGCTGTATTCATGGACCTCATGAATCGAGTTTGTAGTCCATATTTAGATAAGTTTGTTATCGTTTTCATTGATGATATTCTTATCTATTCCAAGAGTGAGCAAGAGCATGAGCAGCATTTAAGGTTGATATTAGAGTTGTTAAGAAAAGAACAGCTATATGCTAAATTTTCTAAATGTGCTTTCTGGTTGAAAGAAGTGCAATTTCTTGGCCACGTTGTTAGTAGCAAAGGAATTCAGGTTGATCCAGCAAAAATTGAAGCCATTGAAAAATGGGAGACTCCTAAGACACCAACGCAGATACGCCAATTTTTGGGTTTAGCCGGTTATTATAGAAGGTTTATTCAAGATTTTTCCCGAATAGCTAAGCCGTTGACAGCGTTAACGCAAAAAGGGAAGAAATATGAATGGACCTCTGAGCAGGAGAACGCATTTCAAATACTAAAGAAGGAGTTAACTACGGCGCCTATTTTATCGTTACCAGAAGGGAACGATGATTTTGAAATATATTGTGACGCTTCACGACAAGGTTTTGGTTGCGTTCTTATGCAACGGAAGAGAGTTATGGCATACGCATCCCGACAATTGAAGATTCACGAGCGGAATTATACGACGCATGATCTAGAATTGGGAGCAGTTGTGTTTGCATTGAAGATGTGGAGACACTACTTGTATGGGGTTAAATTCACTGTGTTTACTGATCATAAAAGCCTTCAACATATTTTTGATCAGAAACAATTGAACATGAGGCAACGTAGGTGGGTCGAGTTAATAAACGACTATGATTGTGAAATTCGCTATCATCCCGGGAAAGCGAACGTAGTGGCCAATGCTCTAAGCAGAAAGGAACGAGAACCAATCCGAGTTCGAGCAATGAACATAAAAATTCGCATGAATCTCAACTCACAAATCAAAGAGGTTCAACAAGAAGCACTCAATAAAGAAAACATAAGAAATGAAATAATGAAGAAGTATGAGAAGCAACTCGTTATACGGGAAGACGGAATTCGATATTTTGCAAATCGTATTTGGGTACCGAAGTTGGGTGGATTAAGGAAGTTGATATTGAACGAGGCACATAAGACAAGATACTCGATACATCCTGGAGTTGGAAAGATGTATCAAGATCTTAAGACACGTTATTGGTGGCCTAATTTAAAGACAGACGTAGCAACATATGTTGGGGAGTGTTTAACTTGTTCCAAAGTCAAAGCGGAACACCAGAAGCCGTCAGGGTTACTTCAACAACCAGAAATCCCAGAATGGAAATGGGATGGTATTACCATGGATTTCATCACGAAATTACCAAAGACTGCCTGGGGTTACGACACCATTTGGGTGATTGTTGATCGTCTCACCAAGTCTGCACATTTCTTGCCTATAAAGGAAACGGATAGAATGGAGAAACTATTACGATTGTATATAAAGGAAGTTGTTTCAAGGCATGGAATACCTATTTCCATTATATCTGATCGTGATAGTAGATTTACCTCAAAGTTCTGGCAATCACTACAGGAGGCACTAGGAACTCGTCTGGATATGAGTACCGCATATCATCCGCAAACCGACGGGCAGAGTGAAAGAACAATTCAGACTCTTGAAGACATGCTCAGGGCATGTGTGATCGATATTGGAAACGGATGGGATAAGTATTTACCGTTAGCAGAATTCTCGTATAATAATAGTTATCATGCGAGCATTAAAGCTGCACCATTCGAAGCATTGTATGGAAGAAAGTGTAGATCTCCTATCTGTTGGAATGAAGTAGGAGATCGACATTTAACTGGTCCCGAGATCATATACGAAACGACTGAGAAGATAGTACAAATCAAGGAGAGATTGAAAACAGCCCGTAGTCGCCAAAAGAGCTACGCCGATGTCCGAAGGAAACCATTAGAGTTTTAGATCGGTGACATGGTTATGCTAAAGGTGTCACCTTGGAAAGGTGTGATACGTTTTGGAAAAAGGGGTAAACTGAACCCAAGATATGTAGGCCCGTTCAAGATCATCGAACGCATTGGACCGGTAGCTTATCGACTCGAGTTACCGCAACAACTCGCCGGAGTACATAATACCTTTCACGTCTCGAACCTTAAGAAGTGTCTTGCAAAGGAAGACCTCACCATTCCTCTTGAAGAAATCCATGTCGACGAGAAACTACAATTCGTCGAAGAACCAATCGAAATCATGGACCGTGAAGTTAAACAGCTCAAGCAGAGCAACATACCGATCGTTAAGGTTCGTTGGAAAGCTCGAAGAGGTCCCGAGTTTACGTGGGAACGGGAGGATCAGATGAAACAAAAGTATCCACACTTGTTTCTCGATGACGCAAAATAGGTACAATTTTAAAATTTCGGGACGAAATTTATTTAACGGGGAGGTAATGTAACGACCCGCACTTTTTCGATCGTTCTATACTTATAAGATTAATATTTACATAAATTAAACCTTACCAACATGATAAGCAATCCAAATTGTCGAGACTTATGTTTTTCGAAAAGAGTTTTACACAACGTTCGACCGTCTAGTTTGACCGATGATATCACGAACTATACAATATATGATAATTATACGTTTGTGTATATATATGTATATATACATATTTAACATGACCTAAGAATGTTTTAATATCTCATTTTGTATTAATAACAATAAGTTATAAGTATATTTTGAAACTACTAACTTAAGTTTTCAAAACGATAACCATACGTAACGTTATTTGACTTAAATACTTATGACCTATAATGTTTATACATATATCGTATAAGTAATGTATTTAATCACTTTTAAAGACTTAAATACATAAAACAATATAAGTATATTTACAAAAGATAGCTATATTTGAATCCTCGTTCCGTTTTCTCAAAGATTTCTATACGTATACCTAGGGTATATGTACCCGTATCATACGCAGCTTCTAGATGTATTTACTATTGGTATATACCAATAAAAATCTGCTCCTTAGCAGCCTTAAATGATTAAGAAACATGTGGAACCAACCATTTGTCAAGTAGCATGAATTATTTAGCAAGAAAACAAAGTTAGGTATCTTTTTTTTTCCTTTATAACCTAAAAACGTTTTTATGCATGCACACCATTTCTTCACCCCATTTTCTCATACTTACACTTCCATTTCTCTCTCAAAATACTCTTAACTTCATACTTGATCATCTCCAAGCATTTTCCCCATCATTTAGCTTCAAAAACAACACTTAAACCTCATAAGAAAACCTTACAAAAACACTTCAAGAAATCCTTCCAAGAACACCAACTTACTTCCAATCTTTCATCCACTTCCATCACCCTTTTGGTTCTAGGTTCTTACTCCTCTTTTACAACAACCTTGTCCAAGGAACTTGAGGTAGAATCTATGTTCATAACCTTATTCGATTCATATATATATAGCTATCTTATTTTGTGGTATAAAATTTTAACAACAAGAACATAGTTTGAATGTTTTCAAACTTGTTTGCAAACTAAATAGATCCTTCTAACTTAACTTTTAAAATACTCCAAGACCTGTAATATAACTTAAATATATGCTAATTTAACAAGGTATAACTTAGTTTTTCAAAGATTATCTTAAAAACTGTTTTTAAGACGTCGGAGTGCCACCGGGGGCTGTTTTGGGTTGGATAATTAAAAACCATCTTAAACTTTGAATTGGAGGTTTATTTTCTGGAAAAATGATTTTTACTATGAATATGATAACACATAAAAATTTCATGATTTAACTCAAAGTATAAGTATTTTTAGAAAAATAATCATTTAAGGTTGTTTACATGATGGAAAATGATTAACTTCATAAGTTTCACTAAAGTTTGACCTATGCCGTGTGATTTTGAATAAAAACTAAGGTATTTACAGTCCATAGTCTTAAAGAGGGACTCGATCCAAGGAGATGGCAAGTTGAATCAACGAAAACGGAGTTGTAACGAAGAAACTATGACCGAAACAAAATCGGATATCCAAGACTAGTTTAGCCACGAAAATAATTGGGAAAAATTAAATAAATCACATCTTTTTAAGTTAACATGATATTTTATATATATGTACTTATAATTCAATTTTATATGGTTCAGGATCACCCGTAAACAACACGAGAAGATTAATCATAAGATCCCATGATTGTACGCAACACGTCATTTGACAACACCGGTACTTTATGTACGCAACACGTCATTTGACAACACCGGTACCGTGGGTCAAGATTAATCTCGACCAATACATATACGATGGGGTTTTATTTATTTCGTTGGGGGTTTTATTTATTTCATTGCGGGTATATTAAACATCTAAAAATGAACCATTAAAATTGAATTACTAACAACGAACTGCTAACTACGGACTAAGGAATTATTCAAAGTATTAAAAGTATAACAAGTATATATATGTGATGTTTGTTTAAAAAGAAAAGGTATTGATATATTATATATGGATAGGTTCGTGATATCAACCGGAGACCAAGTCAAATTATATATATATCTTCAAGACGAAAGTGAGTATATAGTCCCACTTTTAAACTCTAAATATTTCGGGATGAGAATACATGTATTTTATGTTTTACGTTATGGACACAAGTAACTGAAAAATATATTCTACGTTGAGTTGTACCACTGGCATACTTCCCTGTAGCTTGGTAACTGTTATTTACAGCGGTATTGTAAACGCGAATCCTGTTGATAGATCTATCGGGCCTGACAACCCCAACCGGACTGGACGACCAGTATTCAACGGTTGCACAGTACTTCGTTTCGTGACTACACTTGGTACGGTGTAGTAAGATTTCATAATAAAGGGAATATGCGACGTGATTAAATGTTAAGTATGGTTACCAAGTGCTCAACCACTTAGAATATTTTTATTAAACTGTTTATATACGAAATCTTGTGGTCTATATATATATATATTGCTGCCGGCATTAAACCTATATCTCACCAACTTTATGTTGACCTTTTAAAACATGTCTATTCTCAGGTGATTACTAAAGCTTCCGCTGCATTATGTTGAATTTGAGCAGGATCTTGCGTACGCATATTTGTGTCAAAAATAAAACTGCATACCCAAGGATTTGTGTTGTAAAATATGCTCGAAATCGTGTTGTTATCATTATATGTAAAGTTTGTAAGTCGAAGATTATCGCTAAACGATAATCATCTTTTTATTGTCTAAAGCTTGTAACAAAAATAATGGTTATGGTTTGTAATGTATAATATATGCAGTTTCTCTTTTAAAAATGTCGCATATAGAGGTCAATACCTCGCAATGAAATCATACGTTATCTAACACGTTCTTATGGTTAAGGACGGGTTATGACAATGTGTTATTCTATTTTGAAGATCATGCCTCCAAGAGAGTCCACTGAAGCGCGTATGCAACGCCTGATCAATGAAGGAATTGCTGCTGCTATGGCAGCAAATGCTAATGTTAACGCCAATGTGAACAACAACGTGGGATGCTCCCACAAAACTTTTATGGCTGGTCAACCCCAAGAATTCAGTGGTACGGAAGGACCAATAGGGCTTACTCGTTGGTTCGAGAAAATCGAATCTATTTTCAGGGTCAGTCGGGTCCGTGAAGAGGACAAAGTTAGTTACGCTAGTTGCACTCTCAAGGATAGTGCCTTGACATGGTGGAACAATCTGGTTAGTAGTTTGGGAAGCGATGTAGCTTATGGTTTGGCCTGGAATGATTTTAAGGAAAGATTGATCACCCGCTATAGACCTCGGGGTGAGCTTAAGAAGCTAGAGGTTGAGCTCAAGAATTTGAAAATGCATGGCACCGAGTTAGATGCCTATGAACGAAGGTTTTTCGAGTTAACTTTGCTGTGTCCTAGGGTTTATGCGGATGAGGACCGCAAAATTGAGGCTTACATTGATGGTTTGTCCGAGAAGATTGAACACGGGGTTGAGTCCAGTGAACCCCAGACTATTGAGGCAGCTATGTCTATGGCCCACAAACTTAATGACAAGGTGTTGAGAAGAAGCAAGACTACAGTTGTTGAAAGTAGTGAGGAGGTTGTCAAGAAGGCTGACAATGGGAAACGAAAGTGGGATAACAACCGCAATCAAAACCAGGGTCAGCAGAAGAAACAGGATACCTCAGGTGCTAATAACAGAAATCAGCGTGTGTGTCCTCGTTGCTATAAAGCTCATGATGGTTACTGCACAGTTACTTGTAAGAGGTGCTCTAAGCAAGGGCACATTGCTAAAGATTGTACAGTGCTTTTGCCGGGGTCTGCTACTCCCGCGACTGGTGGTAATAATAATAATGTTGGTAATAGAGGTGGTAACGGTAACGGTAATGGGAAATCGAATAATGGAGGTAATCCAAGGGTTTGTTATGAGTGTGGGAAGCCGGGGCATTTCCGAGATGCTTGTCCCAACAAGAAGACTGCAGAGACTGCACGCGGCCGAGCGTTCAACATTAATGCTAAGGATGCGGAGGAAGATCCTAAGCTTGTTACTGGTACGTTCTCAGTCAACGATTTATCAGTTTATGTGTTATTTGATTCAGGGGCTGATTTAAGTTTCGTGTTGAGTAAATTAAGTCCGAGAATCAAAACGCCGTTAACTCTCTTAGACAATACTTATGTTGTTGAAGTAGCTAATGGAAAAGAACTTACTGCTAAGACTGTACACCATAAATGTAACATTAATTTGGGTGGTAGGGATTTTGACATAGATTTGATACCGATTGAACTTGGTAGTTTTGATGTTGTTATTGGTATGGATTGGTTGTCCGCGAACCGTGTCGAGATCGTCTGTTATGATAAGGCTATTCGTGTTACTGATGTGATTGGAGAGCCACTGATGGTCTATGGAGATAAGAAATGCGCACAGTTAAACCTTATTAGCTGTATGAAAGTTCGTAAACATCTCCGTAAGGGCTGTCATGCTATTCTCGCTCATGTTGTTGATCCTAGTAAAGAAGTGAAGAATGTTGATGATGTTCCCATTGTTAGGGATTTTCCCGAGGTGTTTCCCGATGATTTACCTGGCCTTCCGCCGCAACGCGAGGTAGAATTCCAAATTGATCTTGTTCCCGGTGCTGCTCCTGTAGCACGTGCTCCTTATCGTCTTGCGCCTTCCGAACTTCAAGAATTGTCGAGTCAACTCCGTGAGTTATTAGACAAAGGTTTTATTCGTCCGAGTTCGTCCCCTTGGGGAGCTCCTGTTCTGTTTGTTAAAAAGAAGGATGGTTCTTTTCGTTTATGCATTGATTATCGTGAACTGAATAAGCTCACTGTTAAAAATCGTTATCCTCTTCCGAGAATTGATGATCTGTTCAATCAGCTTCAGGGTTCTTCTGTTTATTCAAAAATTGATCTTCGTTCTGGCTATCATCAGTTGCGTGTTAAAGAATCTGATGTTTCAAAAACTGCTTTTCGCACCCGTTACGGTCACTTTGAATTTCTTGTTATGCTGTTCGGATTGAAAAATGCACCTGCTGTGTTCATGGACCTCATGAACCGTGTGTGTAGACCCTATCTGGACTAGTTCGTTATAGTTTTCATCGATGACATTCTTATCTATTCTAAGAGTGATGAAGAGCACGAAGAACATTTGAGGTTAGTGCTTGATTTGTTAAAGAAAGAAGAGTTGTACGCTAAGTTTTCTAAGTGTGCATTTTGGTTAAAAGAAGTTCAGTTCCTTGGTCACATTGTTAGCAAACAAGGAATACAAGTTGATCCTGCTAAAATTGAGGCGATTGAAAAGTGGGAAACTCCGAAAACTCCTACTCAAATTCGTCAGTTCTTAGGATTGGCAGGTTACTATCGAAGGTTCATCCAGGATTTCTCTCGTATAGCGAAACCTCTGACTGCTTTAACGCATAAGGGGAAAAAGTATGAGTGGAAGGATGAACAGGAGAATGCTTTTCAGATTTTGAAGAAGAAACTGACTACCGCTCCGATATTGTCTCTACCGGAGGGTAATGATGATTTTGTTGTTTATTGTGATGCATCACGACAAGGCTATGGTTGCGTTTTGATGCAACGAAAGAAGGTTATTGCGTATGCGTCACGTCAGTTGAAGGTTCACGAACAGAACTATACAACTCATGATTTAGAGTTGGGAGCTGTTATTTTTGCACTGAAGATTTGGAGACACTATCTTTTAGGTGTTAAGAGTACTGTGTACACCGATCATAAGAGTCTTCAACATATTCTCGATCAAAAACATTTGAACATGAGACAACGAAAATGGATTGAGACGTTGAATGATTATGATTGTGACCTTTTGTATCATCCGGGTAAAGCCAATGTTGTGGCTGATGCTTTGAGTCGTAAAGAAAGGGCTGAACCACGAAGGGTTAGAGCGTTGAATATGACAGTTAGATCAAACCTCGTTAGGCAGATTCTTGAGGCACAACAAGAAGCCTTAAAGGAGGAGAATTTCGGGAAAGAGAATGTAGCCAAAGTAGCTAAGAAGTTTGAAGTTCGAGCTGATGGAACTAGATACTTTGCGGGACATCTTTGGGTTCCGAAGTTTGGAGGTCTTCAACAGTTGATTTTAGATGAGGCTCATAAGTCTAGATACTCTATTCATCCTGGTTCAGGGAAGATGTATCAGGATCTTAAGGAGCTGTATTGGTGGCATAATTTGAAGGGTGACATAGCTAAGTATGTGTCTAAGTGTTTGACCTGTTCTAAGGTCAAAGCTGAACATCAAAAACCGTCCGGATTGTTGGTACAACCAGAAATTCCCGAGTGGAAGTGGGAAGGTATCACTATGGATTTTATCACTAAGTTACCAAGAGTTTCGGGTGGTTATGATGCGATTTGGGTGATTGTAGATCGACTCACTAAGTCGGCTCACTTTTTGCCGATTAGGGAAACCGATTCCATGGAGAAACTCACCCGTTTGTATTTGAAAGAGATTGTTTCGAGGCATGGTGTTCCCGTTTCTATTATTTCCGACAGAGATAGTCGATTTGTATCGAGATTTTGGCAATCGTTGCAAGAAACCTTGGGCACTAGATTGGATATGAGCACTGCTTATCATCCTCAAACGGATGGTCACAGTGAGAGGACCATTCAGACATTAGAAGATATGTTGCGAGCTTGTGTGATTGATTTTGGAAATGGGTGGGATAAGTATTTGCCGTTAGCTGAGTTTTCTTATAACAACAGTTATCACGCAAGTATTAAGGTCGCACCGTTTGAAGCTTTGTACAGTAGGAAATGTAGGTCTCCTATTTGTTGGAATGAGGTTGGGGATGCTCAACTTACAGGTCCAGAGATTATTCACGAGACTACTGAGAAGATTGTGCAAATTAAAGAAAGGTTGAGAACTGCTAGAAGTCGGCAAAAGAGTTATGCCGACAAAGGAAGGAAAGATGTTGAATTTCAAGTTGGTGATCGTGTTATGTTAAAAGTTTCGCCTTGGAAGGGTGTTATTCGTTTTGGTAAAAGAGGGAAGTTAAGTCCTCGTTTCGTGGGACCGTTTGAGATCATTGAAAGAGTTGGACCGGTGGCTTATCGTTTGAAGTTGCCACAAGAACTCAGTGCTGTTCACGATGTTTTCCATATTTCGAACTTAAAGAAGTGTTTGGCTGAATTTGATCAGACTATTCCTTTGGAGGAACTTCAAGTTGACAAGCAATTGCATTTTATTGAGGAGCCAGTTGAGATCATGGACCGAGAGGTTAAGACTCTTAAACAGAGCAGAATTCCTATTGTTCGGGTCCGATGGAACGCTAGACGCGGTCCCGAGTTCACTTGGGAGCGTGAAGACCAAATGAAGCAGAAGTACCCGCATTTGTTCTCAGATGCCGAGTCAACCCCTGCGCCTGCTTAAATTTCGGGACGAAATTTCCGTAACGGGGAGGTACTGTCACGACCCTACTTTTTCCGTTATCTTTTTCCGTTAATTATTTAACGACCGTTAACTGTTAGTGTGCCACGTCATTTCTATGACCTATATTATTATTTTTGTAATAATATATATATAATAATTATTATGTGTTATATGAATATATGTATTCATATTTTAATTTATACGTTTCTACGTCTCGCGGATTTCTATCCGGCGAATCTTTTCGGTTTTAAAACCAACGGTCGAGCTTTCGGGATTTTTAAATCCTAAATATTTTAAATATGATATTTTATGATCATATTATTAATAGGTGTATTTATATTTATTTTTCGTCGCGCGTTTGTTATCTTTCCGGATTTTTAATCGCGTAAGCGTGTTTTCGCGTTTCGGGCTTCGTTCGGGATTTCGGGCCACAAGGAAATTAGCACTTAGCAAATTTGGCCCACCTTGGGGCCCACCCTACCCATTTTCGGCCGAAGCTACAAGGGAGGGGGGATACACTCCCTTGTTTTCCCATATTTTGATTTATTTTATTTTTACAAAATCTTATCTAAACCTAAAACCTAATTTTTTGCTTTCTTCCTCCCTTTCTCTCTTTTGGGCGACGACCACCACCACCATAAACATCATCACTGATGATGTAGCGGAGGGGTACGTGATAGTACTATATTTTACTACGAAATACGTTACAAATTACACAAGTTTTAATTATTTATTTACAAAATGGATATACCTAAACCTTGCTACAACACTATAGGCAGTGTACCTAATCGTAGAGTAGTATAGTTTTTAGTAAGTCCGGTTCGTTCCACAGGGAGCGGGCTTATTGCACACTATATTTTTAAACAACTATATTTGTACAAAATATATATAATTATATATAACAATATATAAAAGGGGGTTTACCGTTTAATGACCGGTTTGTCGATTTATATTTTAAGCGAAGCGTATAGTAAATGATGATATTTAAATAACAATAAAATAAATAACCATAATTAAAATGACAATAAATAAAAGTACGAGGAAATATGAAATAAAATATATTATGCTTATTTAAACTTCCGTAACCATGATGGTTGACGTGTTGATTTTAGTTTTATGCCCATGGGTTAATTGTCCTTTATCCTGGATTATTTAATATGTCCGTCTGGTTTTCGTCCATAACAGTCCATCAATCATAAATATAAAGTGCAAGTGTCCTCGTCAAATTATTATTATACCCGAAGTTAAATATTCCAACTAATTGGGGATTAGAATTGTAACAAGGTTTTAATACTTTGTTTAATGAATACACCAGGTTATCGACTGCGTGTAAACCAAGGTTTTACTACTTTGTTAACAATTACACCAATTACCCTTGAATGTAATTTCACCCCTGTTTTAATTATTCTAGTGGCTATTAATCCATTCCCGTGTCCGGTTAAATGAACGATTATTCGTACATATAAATACCCCGCCCATCGTGTCCGATCGAGTGTATATGGTAATTTATAAGGACGCCCAATTGTAAATCTTTATATTAACATTAACAAACTATCATTTAGTTAAACAAATATAAAGCCTATTAATAGCCCATAGTCTAATTTCCACAAGTGTCGTTCTTTTGTCCAAACCCCAATTATGGTACAAAGTCCAATTACCCAATTTTAGTAATTAGCCCAACATTATGATTACTTCGGATTAAATAAGCATAATAATAACTTAGCTACGAGACATTAATTTAAAAAGGAGAACATAGCTTACATTGATTATTTATCGCGTAGTGTTACACGGACAGAGCTCCGACTTTAAAAACCCGTAAAAATAACTTTTACATAACCCAAACTAATCTAATATAACACTAATCTATACTATATATACATATATATATTTATTTATATTATACTAGGGAGTATTATTATTATTATCTTATATACGGAGTATTATTATTATTTTTATTATATATTTTACATGCAGAACTCGAGAGCTTTTATAGCCAGAACTGAAATTCACTGCTCCGCGAGTCGCGGCCATTTTGGCCTTCCAGCTCCGCAAGTCGCGGAGGTTCCTAAACCAGCCCACAAGTTCAAGATCCAAGGCTGCCGACGGTTTTTATTTAAATATATATAATATATAAATAATTTTTATAATTATTTATATATTATATTATATTTATATACATAGTAGACTCGTAAATTTTTTTTTCGTTGCGTCGAGCGTTGAGAGTTGGTTCATGTCCCGGTTCCGGATTTTCGAACGTCCTTGCGTACGCTGAGATATTTTGTACTTTGCATTTCGTAACTTGTACTCTTGTCATTTTTAGACGTTCCTTATCAATAAATTGAACCTTTTTAATTGTATCTTGTACTTTTGAGCTTTTTGGACCTTTGCGTCTTCAATTCGTTGTTTTCGCCTTTTGTCTTCGCACTTATTTAATATAAACGAATATTACATGAAAATGGAACAATTGCAACTGAAATCTTTACATATCGGAGGGATATTGATACTAAATATATGTTCATTTGGAGCACTATCAAATATCCCCACACTTGAACGTTGCTTGTCCTCAAGCAATACAGTCTTGAAATAAAACACACTAGAATCACTTCTTTATTCTTCACACTTTGTACATCAGTGATTTTGATACGGCGGTATAAACAATGATAGTAGCATTTGTGGTTTACAGTCCCACATGACTATGAAAATTTAGATCCGTTAGGAAATTTGATCTTTATGAAAACATTTGATCTTTTGAAAATTCATGCTAGATTTTACCCTAGACAGGTTTTCCGGAATAACCCTTCACCGGTGTTGCAAAATATATTTGTGGATCATTATTTTGGCTAAAACTTTTAGGCTCGTGTAATCCACTGCTATCCCGGTATCGGAAAGCACACATCCAGTTTACTTGTTCCGTATATTACCTTTCGGTAAACTACCGTCCGGTTGTAAAGGATGAACAGGAAACTGTTAAGGCAATGTCTAATGACATGCATTTGATTATGGTCCACAAATGTGTCGGATGCTAGTACTATCCTTTGTAGGAGCAATAGTAAAGATCATCCTATAATTTTTTCGGTCTGGCACAAGGTCCTGTCTCCGACCATGCTATGCAACCACCGTTCTTACGGTTGACACCCGATTTGGTTCAGGTGACCTAATGAATTCCAGGTGAATTCCTAGGATTTTACGTTCAATGGTAATGAACGCATTAAAAATGGGTTTTCAGAAAACAAATCGGTTTGTAATTTTGATCAAAATATTTTCTCGTTCAAGCTCGAGTTTAGATATCATTGAATTCCATGAGTTTAAATTCTCAATCTTTAAGGTCAATCTCAAGGATTGAGTAATATCAGTCTTAAAAGCTGATTTTTAATCTTTAAGGAGATTATCCTTTCTGGGGATCTGATTCATTAGTCTTATCAAGCTAATTTGCACGGTGCCCCCCATTGTACGAGATAAATCCTTCTCGTGGTTAGGATAAATCTGACCACTTGGCGACCCTGTTTGATGCTGAGGTCCGTGGATTTCCTGCTGATTTTAGAGATGACTTTTCTAGATTTTTCGTCAACCTACAGCTGGTCTGGACGACAACTTCCTGACCTAAATCAAGAAGCGCGTTTCTTTTTCGGAAGACTTTACTTCCTTTTAATGATGGAATTGATTCATCGTGTAGATCCATCTTTTCTTTTCTTTCATCGGGTAAAATAGTTAATTTAGTCCAAAACAAAAGCACCTGCAATAAACCTTACAGAAACATGTGATAGATAGTTTTTAATTGAATAACTTGGCACATTCTCCCCACACTTAGTTTCTTTCTTTGCCTTTTTATTCTCCTTTATTCCATTTTAAATGAATTCAATCGTTTTAGGGTGTTTCTCAATTTATGTCCTTTCCGAGGTAACGATAATTTCGGTATTAACACCTAGTTTTCACCGTTCATAAATATATATAAACATGATTTTAAATTCATTTAGTTTAAAATTTTTCAAATTTTCATAAAATTTAGAAAATAAGCCAAGTATAAACCTGAGAGAATTTATAACCCTTCCCCACACTTGAGATCATGCAATGCCCTCATTTGCATGAAATCAGACTCTAATTATAAATTCATGAGGGTGATTAGTGTAGAAAAGTGATTGAAAATACTCAGTTTGTAATTATAAAGCTCGTCGAATGATAGATGGCGCGGCTCATCGTTCATTCCTTCTTGTTTTATCACACATATTTTTCTTCAAAAACGGTTGCTTTTCTGAACTGTTTGCTAATCTTTAAAAATGCGTCTTTTACCCTAATTTATTATGCATGTTTATTAACGAGTTATGCACTAACCCGAACCCCTAATTTAACGTTAAGTGGGGTTAAACTTCCCCACACTTAGCTGACGACATGTGAAGTCAGTAGAATAAGTTCCACGAATTAAAATAGTGAGCCAGTTATTCACATCTCGGGTGGTATAAAATATATTAATGGGTTTAAAGTTTAGACCCACCCGATCGTCACTACTAAATTCTTTTTTAAGTGTAGCTTTTAGTAAATGGATATGTCTCTTTTCTGGTTCTTGGTCAAATGGATCGATATACACCGACATACATATTATAGGGTGGACAATTTCTAACGTTTCCTTCCTTTTATTCTCAAGATCAAAGTTTTCACCTCTATTACCCAATTGGGTGAAATCCGAGGTGTCATTATCTATTACAGCTCGTAGTTCATTTTCGGTAGATGACTCGTCTATTGAGAATATTGGGTTGGAAGGTTGTGGAATGGTGAAGTTCGGTTTGGCCTTGGGGTTAAAATTTTCAACGTTATCGTATTTCCAAGAGTACCAATTTGTTACCCTTACTTCTTCTTTATCCATTGATGGATCGATGATTTCGTCGGTAGAGGCTAATGTGTCGATATGTTGTGAAATTGGTAAGACTGAATAAAAAGTATCATCGGGATAGTTGGTGATTTCGGAGCTCTCGAATTCATCAAAATTCGATGATATGAGATTTTCTTGTACAATACTCCTCAGATCAACAGGTGTGTAGTCTGATAGAGTTTCAGCTTGCCGGTTTACAAACTCTCTCATTTGTTCATTTTGAGCATTGAGTTCTTCGAGTTTGATTTTCATATAATCTAAAGAATTTTCAGGCACATAATTTTCCTCGTCTTCTGGTTGCTGAGTTTGGATATATTCTTGGGAATAATCCCAATTTGAATTGTATTCTTCGTAATCGTTCCATTCAGGTTCCGTGGGTGCGTAATTTTCCATAGGAACGTAATAGTAACATTCCCATGTTGAGTGATAATCTCCACAAATTTCACAACCAGTTATTGTTTCGTCGTTCGTGATCCAAGATTGACCGAACGAATTGTCATCAACACTCGTTTGAGAGTATTGATTTAATTGATTTTGGATATCAAAAAGAGTTTCCATAGCCTTGTTTTCAAAATTTTCCATTTTATTGCGATGGCCAAATTTTAGCTACAATGTGGTGCATTTACTAATTATCCTATTAGTTATAAAAATAGAAAAACTTATATAAGTTGTCCAATTAATAGACTTTTCTGCTTTTGCCCACGTTTCGAATAGCCAAAAGATGCATCAGGGAGCCAGAACCCTTTAAATCGGAAGCTCACAACTCAGCCACTAACAAATCCAACTATTACTACGAAGCAGAAAATTGT
Organism: Rutidosis leptorrhynchoides; assembly: GCF_046630445.1. Lineage (NCBI taxonomy): Eukaryota > Viridiplantae > Streptophyta > Magnoliopsida > Asterales > Asteraceae > Rutidosis > Rutidosis leptorrhynchoides. The sequence continues at coordinate 273,658,388 of NC_092340.1, read as the reverse complement.
CAACATCCATTAATTTAACCACTTAAATAATTTTTCTTTCCGTTTGAGATAGTAGATAAGAAATAGAGAAAATTTCTAAGTCCTAAAAACTAAAGCGTCGAGAAATAAGAAAGAAAAATAATGCGCGTCGAAAAACGTCAAAAAATAAAAATAAGAAAGTAGCGAGTCGTGACTTAAAAGGCACTAAAATTTTAAAATCGTCGCAAAATTCTAAAGCACCTAAATCTTAGTCTAAAGAAAAAGCACTTAAGGGATTTTAAGGCAAAGCCTAAAAATCTAGAAAATAAAAATAAGCTACGGCAAAAACTATGTCTTAAAACTAGCTACGAACGAAAAATATACAAATATTACGCTAAAACAAATGAAAAGATACAAAATATAAAAATAAACTTGAAGTTATAAAAATTATTTATTTTTATAAAAATATTATTTTTATATTATTTATTTTATAAAAGTATTAATTTATATATATATATATTTAATAATACTAATTAATATTTAAAATACAAATTAAATTAAAAACTTAAAACTAATTATAATAATAATAAGTAAATAGGGTTAATAATAATAATAAATAATAAATTACCCGTAATAAATGCTGATTAGGGTTTCTGTCGGTGTCAGGGTGGCTCCGCGAGTCGCGGGGTTCCAATTTTTAACTCATGTACAGTTTAAAATTTGACGCGTTTTTTTTTTTTTTTTTTTTTTTTTTTTTAGGATTTTATATTGTTTTTCTAAAAATAATATATATTTATACAAAAATGAATTAAAAATATAGAGTTTTGCCGAGTCCCCGGCAGCGGCGCCAAAAACTTGATGATGTAGCGGAGGGGTACGTGATAGTACTATATTTTACTACGAAATACGTTACAAATTACACAAGTTTTAATTATTTATTTACAAAATGGATATACCTAAACCTTGCTACAACACTATAGGCAGTGTACCTAATCGTAGAGTAGTATAGTTTTTAGTAAGTCCGGTTCGTTCCACAGGGAGCGGGCTTATTGCACACTATATTTTTAAACAACTATATTTGTACAAAATATATATAATTATATATAACAATATATAAAAGGGGGTTTACCGTTTAATGACCGGTTTGTCGATTTATATTTTAAGCGAAGCGTATAGTAAATGATGATATTTAAATAACAATAAAATAAATAACCATAATTAAAATGACAATAAATAAAAGTACGAGGAAATATGAAATAAAATATATTATGCTTATTTAAACTTCCGTAACCATGATGGTTGACGTGTTGATTTTAGTTTTATGCCCATGGGTTAATTGTCCTTTATCCTGGATTATTTAATATGTCCGTCTGGTTTTCGTCCATAACAGTCCATCAATCATAAATATAAAGTGCAAGTGTCCTCGTCAAATTATTATTATACCCGAAGTTAAATATTCCAACTAATTGGGGATTCGAATTGTAACAAGGTTTTAATACTTTGTTTAATGAATACACCAGGTTATCGACTGCGTGTAAACCAAGGTTTTACTACTTTGTTAACAATTACACCAATTACCCTTGAATGTAATTTCACCCCTGTTTTAATTATTCTAGTGGCTATTAATCCATTCCCGTGTCCGGTTAAATGAACGATTATTCGTACATATAAATACCCCGCCCATCGTGTCCGATCGAGTGTATATGGTAATTTATAAGGACGCCCAATTGTAAATATTTATATTAACATTAACAAACTATCATTTAGTTAAACAAATATAAAGCCTATTAATAGCCCATAGTCTAATTTCCACAAGTGTCGTTCTTTTGTCCAAACCCCAATTATGGTACAAAGTCCAATTACCAAATTTTAGTAATTAGCCCAACATCATGATTACTTCGGATTAAATAAGCATAATAATAACTTAGCTACGAGACATTAATTTAAAAAGGAGAAAATAGCTTACATTGATTATTTATCGCGTAGTGTTACACGGACAGAGCTCCGACTTTAAAAACCCGTAAAAATAACTTTTACATAACCCAAACTAATCTAATATAACACTAATCTATACTATATATACATATATATTTATTTATATTATACTAGGGAGTATTATTATTATTATCTTATATACGGAGTATTATTATTATTTTTATTATATATTTTACATGCAGAACTCGAGAGCTTTTATAGCCAGAACTGAAATTCACTGCTCCGCGAGTCGCGGCCATTTTGGCCTTCCAGCTCCGCAAGTCGCGGAGGTTCCTAAACCAGCCCACAAGTTCAAGATCCAAGGCTGCCGACGGTTTTTATTTAAATATATATAATATATAAATAATTTTTATAATTATTTATATATTATATTATATTTATATACATAGTAGACTCGTAAATTTTTTTTTCGTTGCGTCGAGCGTTGAGAGTTCGTTCATGTCCCGGTTCCGGATTTTCGAACGTCCTTGCGTACGCTGAGATATTTTGTACTTTGCGTTTCGTAACTTGTACTCTTGTCATTTTTAGACGTTCCTTATCAATAAATTGAACCTTTTTAATTGTATCTTGTACTTTTGAGCTTTTTGGACCTTTGCGTCTTCAATTCGTTGTTTTCGCCTTTTGTCTTCGCACTTATTTAATATAAACGAATATTACATGAAAATGGAACAATTGCAACTGAAATCTTTACATATCGGAGGGATATTGATACTAAATATATGTTCATTTGGAGCACTATCAATCACCATCAATCAAAATATTACTTGGATCATCAAATCGTTTATACAATCGTGTTCCTCTCTTTGTTCTCTACGCGAACATATACTTTGATTCTCGATTTGGGTATAAACCCTAACCCTAGCTTTTTGATTTTTCATATATATTACTGATTTTGTATGTTATATTATTAGTATGATGTATATTAGTTGTTGTAATGTTGTTTGGATGCGTAGAATTACTCGTTTGCATATGATTTCGGTTTGTAAATTTTGGACAGCAGCATAATTCGTATTTTCTGACTTTTTAACTGATATGAATGTTAAAATAAAGTACATAAATGAGTTCCTCTCATCAAGACATTAATTTTATACTCCGGATTCATGTCGTTTCGATTCCCGGAGCCCTAGATATGCTTAATTTGGTTTTTGTTAAAGATTGAAAGGTGTTCTTGGCATGAACAAGGTTGGGTCCGACTTTGTGACCATCCTTGGTGTCTTTAGGGTGTGTCATTTGGTTAGGACTGATGGTGGGACGAATTTTCATGTTCGGGTCACCTAAATCCGAGCCACGGTTCACCCGTTGTGCCTAAATTACTGTTTTGAGTAAATTGATTTCCCAAATGTTGTCATGGCTGATATCCATGACCTAGGGACTGTTCTTGGAGTGTTCTTGAGTTCATAATTGTGTTGGGTGGTTTGAGTAGGCGGAAATGCATATGTGGCTCGCCCGAAACCGACACCCGGGGCTCAAGATACGACCCGATGAACTTTTAAACTTAAAACTTATGGTTAATGATTAAACTTATGTTAAAATTAATGGATTTCATTATTAATTAATTACTTATGATAAAAGAAGTAATTATTATTATTTAAAACTTATGATATAAATATTTATTATATCATTTAATTATTAATTATGATTTAATTAACATTTTAATTAAACTTATGATTAATAATACTTTTATTATTAAAGGAAAATACTTATGATAAGTATTAAATTTGTTTTTGAGAAATTATTAAAAGACTTATAATAAGGATTAAATAATTATTTAATTATTATAAGACTTATATATTATTTAATTATGATTTAATTATTAAATACTTATGATTTAATAATTTTAATTAGAAACTTATGATATGATTAATAATTCATTATTAATTAAAAATACTTATGATATAATTTAAAAATTATTATTATTAATAATACTTATATTATGATTAGTATTTAATTAATTTATTTAAATACTTATGTCGTACTAATTATAACATTTCAACTTATATTAACTTTAATAATTCATTTTGTTTAATTAAACTTATGTTAAGACATTATTATACACTTTTGACTTTAAATAACATTATAACCTATGTTATTATTATAACTTACACTTTTAAAATTAATGTTGACCATGTTTGACCAAGGTTGACTTTTGAGTTGACTTTCGGTTGACTTTGACTTTCAGTTGACTTCTGTTGACTTTCTAAATAAGGAAACTTTCCTAACTTCAAAACTTTCCAAAAATGGAAACTTTCCAAAAATAGAAACTTTCCAAAAATAGAAACTTTCTAAAAATAGAAAGCGTGTGTCCTTATGCTGTTCCAATCAAACCGATGCTTGCTGAGTAATGTTCTATGTCTACTTGCAACATGTACAATAGCTATCATACTAAGACTTGACCTAAGTTAGTTATTTATTTCGACCTGCTTTATTTATAGGTCGGTGTTGTGATCTTTCTTGATCACTTTACTTTACTTGCTGTTCGCTTGTTTGTGAGATTTCTTCAGTTGCTATTTAAGGTGAGTTATAGTCCCGTTTTTACATACTTTTCAAAGTATACTTTTTGGGATGTGATTACATGCATATTTTTATTTACGGTTAGACACAAGTAACAGTTAAATTTAATTATTCATTGTGAGTTGGACAAAAATATTCCCTAGTCTGGTAACTGTAATCATTGGTTTCTACCGGTGAACGCGAATCCTACGGATAGATCTATCGGGTTTGACAACCCCATTTCGAGCTAGTCGCGCTAGCAATTTATAATCGGAATGTTTAGTACTTCGTAATTTGTTGTAGATACACTGTCCAAGTATATATTTTTATTGTGTTTGGCAAGGGTAAATAAAGGGTTAAGTGGTTACCAGGTGGCTCATTGATAATGGAATAATGTTTAATGTTTTCTAACATTTTTAAATCTTGTGGTCTAAAGTTTACTTATTTATTTAAACCTATAATTCACTCAACCTTTGTGTTGACAGTTTACTTGCATGTTTTCACAGGTACTTGAGTTATTTGATGCTTCCGCTGTCGTTAGAAGAGTCTGCATGCATTTGGGCAGATTTTATTGAAACAATTTATGAAACTTAAGTTTGCATTCTATTTTGGATAATTTAAATTGTGGGTTTGTTGGCAATGTTTTGTGTCAACTTTTGGTTTAATATTATGGTTGGTTGGTTGGTTTTTAAACTACTTAATTTGGTTTGTTTCCTTTTTGGGTAACATTTTGAAATAAAAGAATGCAACTTTGTTTATTTAATTCATTTAAGTCCGATCAAGCTATGGGACCAACTGATGGATCCGTTAAGTGTTTTGACGGGGTCGTCACAACTTAGCCCCACCCCACGGACATGTTTGACTTAATTCAGGGTTTAGGAACAAATACGCGCACGTACTTGCTGCTAAACCACGCTCTGATACCAACTTGTAACACCCTGATTTTTTTTTTATATATATCACAGCGGAAGACTGAATTACATAAATACCCTTAGATAACATTTACAAACCATAGTTATCAGTTTAACTTAGTTAACGTTATTACAATATTCCAAAACGTTGGTGTTACGTGAAAATATTATAAAACCAGAAAACATCAGAGTTAAGCACGTAGTCAAACATGTCTTCAACCCAACAGCAACACCTTTCCTAACCAGCAGTACCTAAACCTGCAAGGGGAGAAATGTGGGGGGAATTAGCACACAGCTAAGTGAATGGATACTATCTAACAGACCAAGCATAAGCAACTGAACATGCAAGGGATCACAGATATGCTAACGTCCTGAACTAGCATATAATAACTGACAATATGAGGATCGGCGGCTTGTACGAGCACACGATGTAGTTGATCAAGCTACAGTCTACCGATAGCCCGTTTTACTTATTTCACTGCATAACCGTCCAGACGCAACACATGCGTCCTTCTATGCTATACTGAACAATCAGTAACTCATGACCCGACCAGGCTACCACAGTCGACCTTACATCAACCCTACCTTGCCGCCTCGGTGGGTTCCCAACCTTGCCGCCTCGGTTGGTGTCCAACTAATAGTGTGCACATAAGATCACAGATAAATAGTCATGCAATCGTCCTAACTAGCATGGCAATATCTAACTACGCATGGTAATCGTAATGAACATAATCATAGTGATAAAGAGTCTGAACAAGTAGCGTGTCAGCTACTTAATACTCTATCCGGAGATAGACCCACTCACCGATTATCCGCAACTGAAGGTTCTCAGAGGTCTAATCTTTCTGAGCCTTCACCTTTTTGTTTATCACTTCTAACCCCGGTTTCAGTCTGTTACAATAATAACGATAGTAATAATAATAAAAATAACAATTTTTAATGATAATACTTTTTATAGATAATGATAATAATAATAATAATACTAATAATAATAATAATAATAATAATAATAATAATAATAATAATAATAATAATAATAATAATTAAATAAAAATTAGGACGACGATAGTAACGACGATAATAATAATCATTTTTAATAATAATACAAAAAATTCAATTGATTATAACTTCTAATCCGTTCATCGAAACCATTCGATATCTAAATGAAAAGTTCTTAATTTTTCGCTAGCTTTCCAACGACATGCATATCTTATACCTTATCTCAACCGCAGGTGTAACTAATTTAAGATTCAACATAACCTATCTAAGGGCAATATCAAAAGTACAAGCATGCATAATCCTATATACTCGAGCACTAGTCAGGGATACACTATTATTATGTAAAAATTTATTTACGAGTACTCACGTATCAATATTGAGATTCAATATTGCAGGAAATGTACGTAGACACAACGGAGACGATAAATCCCAAATTGACCTCACGAGCATACCCATGATCCATACTTATAACCTCCATAGCTATAACCCATAATTTTCTTAGCCCTATCCCGCTCATAAAATGTGTTTTGAAATAACTAGCGCGTACCTCTTGTCGTAATATTTTATGTATAATACTAGTAATATTACTCCTAATAATACTAATACTAATAATAATAAGATTAATAATCTTAATAATAAAATTAATAAATAAATAAAATAAATAAATAAGTGATACGGAGTAATATAAGAGAGGTTGAAATGAGAGGTTGATGAAATGAATTTGGGAACGAGGAGTTCGAGCATTTAAAGAAGTTTTCCCTTTTTTTTTTTTTTTTTTTTTACGCTCGCATGCTTCCAGCTCATAAACCATTATGTGGTTGCCGACACTCTTTTCTTTCTTATTTTACACATGATGTAGTTTTATATATTATTTAATATATATTATATTTAATCTTTTGAATTAATTAAATATTATATTATATTTACGTGCGTAGTAAAAATGTAACTTTTACTAAAATGACACGGACAAGATCTCACGACTCATGTACCACTTTCGGTTTTTCGAGCGCACTTTCGTACGTTTAGAAAACTAGCCTTTTACGTTACGCGACGTGTACCTTTAATAATAATTTGACTTATTTATCAAAAATTTACTTTATAAAAATGTATCTTATAAAATTTGAGCGTCGTGGTCATTTGCTTCTATAAATCAGTGACTCGTTGTTTATCAAAATATATTATTTTAAATTGGGACGTTTTATGACTAAGTTAAAATATATATATATATATATATATATATATATATATATATATATATATATATATATATATATATATATATATATATATATATATATATATATATATATATATATATATATATATATATATATATATATATTTATTTATTTATTTATTTAAAATTGTAAATTTGTACCTAATAAATATTTTTGAAATATTTTAACTAATGACATAATATTTAGCTTTTCAAAACCAAATAGATTTCAAAGTTCGTTTTAACTCGTTTTTAAATATTAGTAGTTATTTTACCAAATAATGTTTTTAATATGAAAACTAAAGAGCTGCTTTATCGAGGGACACGAGTTAATCACGTAAAGTATATTTTTGAAATTTAAACGGAAATGATTTCTAACTTTTAACTAACTCTTGTAAATGACACTTTTGTAAATCACTTTTACCAACAATTCCGGATACCGTTAAAAATGAAATGTTTTCTAAATCAAAGTGGACCTCTCAATAGGGACTCGTAATCATAATTCAATGTATCTGATAAATCAATCATTTGATATTATCTTCTAATTCCATAGCTAATCATATTGAAACAAATACGTTCATTTAAAGTATTATACGTTTAATATTTTGTTAACATTCTCAAACTGTTATATATACATATACCTATACATATTCATATCCAATTAAATAATAGTCCGTGAATCGTCGTAATTTGATCGAGGTTAAATGAATGTATGAACACCGTTTAAAATTCTTGAGATTCAACTTACAAACTTTGCTTATCCTGTTGGGAATATATAAAGATTAAAGTTTAAATTTGGTCGGAAATTTCCGGGTTGCAATCAAATTTATATGTGTGATCTATTCATGATGCACAATGTGAAACTCTTTCTGGATCAGTTAGTCTACATTATAACTTTTAAAATCACAAATAGCTCAATTTTCGTAGGTAGCTTTCAACTTTGAGTATCATCGTACCTTTCCATTCTTTGTAATTATAGTTAATAATAAATAATAATAATAACTCAATGCCTTATATATCAGCTACATGTGGATTGATTTGCAGCAACTGAAGCAGGTCTTAATTTGATTTTTGGGCTTAGCTTTACTAATTTGACTTGCAGCATCTAAAAGAGGATCGGGAGAAGGAGGTTTTGCGGAAATGCATTAATGCAGAACCTAAACATGGTGGGAAGTCGCAACCCATATTAAAGGCAATAGAGAATTCCCACTATCCCATTGAAGCCATTTGAAAAATCTGGTAGCTGCATCTCGGAAAGAAGAGAAAACTGCGGAAGACAAGCATTACTGATATATATCTCGACTTTCTTAAGATTGGTCTTTTCTTCCTTATTTTTTTTTTTTTTTATTTCTATATGTATTCTTAACCTTTTGCTTCAAACCCAAGGTTGCAACATTCGTTTTGATGAGATCAGTCGTTCTTTTATCTATCACGAAACATCTGAATCTTTAAATATTTTGAATCTGAATGTTTTAAAAGGTTGTTTGTGCTTCTTTCAAATTAAGTCACTCGCATTTTATGGGTACTGAGCTTAATATCAAGTCACTCACATTTAATGAGCTTAATATCAATCTATTAAACCAAGAGTCACAGGCTTAGAGTTTGTCCTGATTTTGCATCATTGGAATAATGGGGTGACAAGAGACATAAAGGGTTGGGTAGAATTTTCACTATTTGTCCATTTTTTAAAGTTGAGAGTGTATTTCAGCACATGTAGGCTTGTGTTTCTTCACATGCTTGTATTCTGTTTTTTAAGAAGTGTAAAAGACATTAAGTGCATAGGATTGGAGAAATCGAATATAGTGTTGGAGTATGGCACTACCCTCTTATATAAAAGAGTAATAAGACTAGAAAATGGTTACTTTTTCTCATGCTCACTTTTTTCCGTGGGTAACTCCTAAGCTAATCTTTTCGTTTGGAGGTGTGATAACAATGACTAAATTGAAGCTGACTGCAGGGAAAAGGTGTAGATTTTCCTACATAATGTTTAGTCAATGGTTGATGATTTTTAAGCATGTGGTAGGCTGCCACAATCATCGTCCATCACATTATCTATTCGATTGACATCTACGTCTTTGCATCAACTAAAAGCCTAATTAAAATAAGTTTAGAGTTTGTTGGTGCATCATGTAGTATTGTACATAATGATTATGTTGGCAATGGTTAGTGAATCCAAAAGATGGTTAGTAAGGAAGTATGGATGGGTGGGTTATGGATCAAAATTAGGCTTTGTTAAAAAGAGGTTATGGAGTAGAGTGCAAATGGGAAAGTGGTACTGAATGGGTGGGTTATATCTTCAATTGAGCAATAACTGGTCATAAACAATGTAAATGAATTGACCATGCTGTATGGAAGACATGTTAATGATTTTACCATTTATCAAGAAGTGGTGACTGGGACATTAAAGGTGTATCGGACATAAGGGGGATATAAAAAGAATCAAGATGGGAAAAGGTTGGTGAATCAAACTTCATCCTAATTATAAGCCTTATCACTTGGTATTCTGAATGTTACAATATTTTGATGTAATAATGAAGAAGTGTTGGTATTGTGAATGTTACAATAATATCTTTGCTATGTTTATCTAATTATGTGATCAATACAAATCAGTCTATATATGGAGTAGATATACATCGGTTAATAATTTATTATGACTTCGTTTGAATTTCTGCATGTTTTACTTTAAGTGTCCTTTCAACATTCTGGTTTCGGAAAGCTCAATAACATTCTTATAATCCAAATATGTTGTACATTGGTTAGAATTTAATAAATAAAAAAGTTTGCACGTTTGTTTGCATACTTTTCGTTTAAACCTTTAACCAATTTTATATTCACTTATTATCAAGTCCTGCGAAGTCGCGAGTTATAAACTAGTTACAGTATTATTATTACTCCGTATTTTAGAAAGAAAGAAAAAAATACACAAGCAAATTGGCTCATGCTTCTTTTCCCTGGAGGCTGAATATCGAAATGGCGCTAAAAGAAAAGATATTGAATCCAATACATTTGTACTGAATATCGATTTCTTATTACGGATCTCCATCTGTAATTCTTCAAGTTAATTGCTATTTCAATGAATTCCAACTAGAAAAAAATGATTTTAGTGAACGCACGAAACCTAATTTCAGGTGCGACATATTCTCTTTCTTCATTCGAATTTTCAATTAAGCTGATCCTCTCATGCTACTACTCAAAACATAATCATCGAAATTGTTAGTGTTAAGTGGTTGATTTGTACTTACTTTCGTATGTGGTACTTGATATTGTTAGTGTTAATTATGTGATGATTGATTGAATATCTGTATGTGTAACATTAATTGGTTGTAATTGGTCTCTGAAATGTGAATCTGAACCTAGACTTGTATATAGTATAGATGACGAAATGAGAATATATTAAGCATCTGGTCCTCACAATCACATCTCATGATCTCAAGATTCAGATTTCGTTTCGATAACAAAATCATTTCGTTTCCTAATAGAGACACAATGCCATCCATGTTCATATATCATGGTTTCCTAAGCTATATCTTTATATATAGCTGTAAATATAGCATGTTTATTTATTCATCAAACAACACTAAATGACTCCAAAGAAGTTCACATACGAACGAAAACGTTAAGTGTCACTCAGAAATCCTCCGAACACTTCACTGGGATATAAAGTTTTTTATTAATTATATCCTAATGAAGTGTTCGGGGGAACTCCAAGTACCGCTTGACACCATGTAACATTGTAAGTGATCGTTTTAACTATATGTGTTTCTGAATTCTTACGTTGTGGTTCTAATTCAATCTTTGTTTAACAGAACAATTTGTTAACTAGATAGATAATACACACCAACATTTTATGGATTGTTTACTAGAAGAATTTGGTTAATAGTGTTTTGACTATTTCACAGCGTTCATTCCTTTGCGTTTATAGTGTCTCTAAAAGACTAGCTGAATTCAAATTTGTAGTTAAAGGCTAGCATTGCAAATTCTACAAGAATTAAACTATTAATCAGGAGCTTAACATCATCACTAGAGTGGATTGTGTTGGGTCAGTTGCCTTCTTTTAGTCTATATTTCTGACCGGATTGAATTCAATTTTGTTACTTTAGTTAAGTAACTTTTAGAACTAATTATTATTGGGTCACTCCAGCATGTTATTCATGTAATCAGGGCCGGTCAAACTTTGGTCAAAGTTTTTGCATGCCCCGGGCGAAATGATTATAAAATGCCCTCAACAGTTACGCAAACATATATCTCATGAGGTTTAAACTATGGGTATTAATAATTTTTTTTCGAAATGATGCCCCTAACCGCGTGATGCCCCGGGCCGTCGCCCGCTTCGCCCATAGCCTTAGCCGGCCCTGCATGTAATTGTTCTTAAAGTCAACAGCTTAGGACTCTTGACTATGTGAGCTGACTAGAGTTGGGTTTTAACTGCTTGTAAATGGGAATAGATGAAGATCATGCTATATAAATGTGTGGTCATACCACCAGCCATATAGTTCAGATGGTCATTGGGTTAAGTCATGTATGCCTTTTCTTGTTGGAACTATAATCTTGACAAAACAAGTAGTAGTATGCTAGTATGATAGTAATGGTAAAATGGGTCAAGAACTTGGGCGGTTGGCCTTATTATATACGGGCTACATAATGATGTTATCTCAGGTAATGTTATGGGCTTTAATATCAAATTGGTGAAGTTGGCCTTATCATAATAATCTTGACAAAACAAGTAGCCGTAAGCTAGTGTTCAGTTGGTTCAAACTAAAACTTATTGTTTCAAAAAACATGTGTATCGGCAGGGACATGTTTGCCCTGTGTTGACTTTGTCAACCCATCCAGCGGTCCCCGGTAGCCCACTGGAGCCTGGCGAAATACCATCACCCATTTCCCCACAGCATGCCAGGTCCGATAAACGAACCTGCATTGTCATTGTTTCAATCTTCGCATGCGTGGGACCAAGGGATCATTTGGGCCCGGTACGAATGGTTTTTGATCCAATTATTTGGAAAATCCTCACCTAGTGGGAATCGAACCCTCACCTCCCCTAAGGGAGAGTGAGTCATTCGCCACTAGGCTATTGGCCCATTCTTTCAAACTAAAACTTATGGTCACACATTTGGTTTGATCGGGTTGACCCTTCAGAGCGTAGCTACTATATGTCATACATGCATCAGGTATCACAGTAGCTCACCAATGAAACTATAAATCATAACCAGGACATATCGTCTTTACAGCAATGCAAATAACTTTTATACGGAGTATAATACAAGATTGTAATGTTGAGATACATGCTTATGTAGTTTACGTAGCCCATTAAATAGGCAACTTTTTAACTGGAATATAACCACAAATAAACTCATGATCTTAACATGATCTCCATATATTCCTCCACTAAATTCTAAAAGTCAAACAGAAAGTATAATAACTGAATTGCTAAAATAAACTACTGGTATTTATTTTGTTATCAACCCTTCCTTAAATCTGAACACTATCTGCAGTAGCTCTTTCGAGTATTAGAATTAAGCTAAGCAAAAAGGTTTAAACATATCCACTAGTTGATCCTTAGTTGGACTATAGTGACCTTCGTTTTCTAAATTTTGAGCCTGTTTTGCTACTATCTGACCAATATGCTTTCCTATGTTTCTGCATCCTCTAGAAAAGTATAGCAGACGAAACTCCTTTAATGAATGAGGACGAGTAGTAGAATCTTAAACTCTTGAATCCATTTTTGGTTAAGTAAATAGTAATTGAAACGAGCAATTGAAAGAAAACAACTAATAGATTTACATTACAACAGTAACTCATACATGCAGCTCAAAGGTGAAATTACATTATACCTAGAATGTTATGTATGCTTGTATGTATGTATACATCACATCAACTCAAGTCGTTAACTTTTCGGCCCTTGAAGATACATGTGTTTGCAAAGGGTTCTTCATTACAGTGGTAAACTCTTGCTTCTCAGAAAGATCAACATCATAACCATCAGCAACACTCCAATCAAAATACCAAACCAAATTAGCAACAAAATACTCCAAATGAAGCAAAGCCAAATCAAGACCCGGACACACCCTTCTTCCAGCCCCAAACGGCATTATCTTTATCCCTTTACTCCCACTTATATCAAACACACCTTCATTCACCATAAACCTCTCCGGCTTAAACTCCATCGGATCATCCCACACTGTTGGATCCAAACCCATCTCACCCACCATGAAATTAACAATCGCACCCTGTGGAATAACATATCCGTTCACCTCCACCTCACTTTTTACCTTATGTGGCAGCACGAAATGCCCCGGTGGGTGTCTCCTTAACCCTTCCAAAACCACTGCTTTCAAATACACCATTTTCTGTAACTCCTCTTCGTGTATAGCTATCGGCTCAACCCCGTGTTGTGGCAGTTTCGGCGGTGGTCCCACAACCGCAACGATTTCATCGTACAATTTACTCTGAATGTGAGGATACTTAACGAGATTAGCAAAAATCCATTGTAAAGAAGTAGACGTGGTATCCGTACCCCCATTAAGAAACTCACTACACAAACTTGCAATCTCCTTTTCGGTCAGCTTATTACCGTCTTTATCGGGAAGCTGTAAGTTGACTAACGTGTCAACGTAAGCTACTGTCTCTCTGTCTTTTACCGATTCAGTTCGATTTGTAATCCGTATCAATACTTTGTCTTTATCGCTTTGTAATTTTTCGTACTCTTTTAATCTATTTCTAAACAATATCTTCCCCAACTTTGGGAACAAAGTGAGCACCGTAAAACGACCCGAGCCAACTTTCAAAAGCATATCGCGCTGTACGTTAGCGATCTCGTTAATTTGACTCTCATCAAACTTGTCTCCAAAACATATCAACGTCAGCAAACAAAACACTGCGTACCGAAAATGATCAATCACTTTGATTCCCTGATTCGCCTTCGTTTTCTGATCGCGAAGGCGATCAATAAGTACATGAAGGACCCACTTGCGGGCCCACGAGTACGACTTGATGCGTGACGGGTGCATGATCTCGGACGCTAGGTTCCGTCTAAAGAGGCGCCATGTGGGCCCGTAGGGGGCTGAGGAGATGTTGAGTCCTGCGAGTGATTTAGGACGGTCGGAGAAGAGTGCGCCTTTTTGGATGAGGATTTGGTGGGCCAGAGAGTGGCTTGAGACGAAGATGGTAGGTCGGAAACCGAAGGAGAGAGTGAAGAACGGTCCGTACTTGGCCTTGAGGTTTATGAGAATTGGTTCGAACTTTGTGCGAGGATTGGTTAGAAGAAGGAAGGTTGAGGTAATGATGGGTGGGCCAGGGGGTAAGTGGTGGTTGCTGGGTGGTCTGTTGCGGATGAGTAGTACGGATCTGATCAGCGCAGCCAAGCAGAGGGAAACGAGGATGAGGAACCAGGTGTCCATGATGATGGTCAACAAAAAATGGAAATGGATGATTGATGGCTGAGCTATATATTATTGTCAACACCTTATTTAGTACACGCAAGTCTAAATTGGTAAAGTTGTATGTTGTAACCTACCAATAAATAAATTGAATTCAATTTGATTTTTTTCTTTATGTTGAATAATAACGTGAATTTAAATACATAATAATTACGATCTATGTGAATAACATCCACACGTTAAGCCATTGATACATATCAACAACATTGAACTAACAATAAAGTATTAAATACAAAATCATTTATTTAAATAAAGCAGGTGATTTGTTTAATTATATTATTGATAAAATTATGCAGTTGGTTCGTAATAATGTTTAATCACCACCATCATAATTCATCACAACTGTTATAATTCAGTAGGCTTATAACTACCTTTAGTGGTTTGATTCTTGATGTTATAATTCAGTAGGCTTATAACTACCTTTAGTGGTTTGATTCTTGATGTTATAATTCAGTAGGCTTATAACTACCTTTAGTGATTTGATTCTTGATTTAGAATACTAATAATGAAGTGTAAGAACAAAGATGATAATGGAGAGAAAGAAAGAAACACTTTGTAAGTGTGAGAAATGGTGCAAGTTTAATGCTTGCATTCATGAGTATTTATAGCCTAAAATCTCAATATAAAAATACATACTTTGTGTACCAAAATTGACTATATGTATACACCAAAATTGACTATCCATATCTATATTATTATTATTATTATTATAACACTCCCCCTTGGATAGCAATTTTATTTTGTTGAAGATCAACTATAAATTACTGCCTCGTTAAAAACCTTGCTAAAGAAAACCCAGTGGGAAAAAACTTTAGCTAAGGGAAAAAGAGTGCAGCATGGAGTTGACTCCCCCTCAAGTAGACATCGCTTCAGCTGTTACATCTTTTGAACATGTCTCATGCCAATGTTATGAACGTGTGTTCTGAAAATAGCAGTTGGAAGTGCTTTCGTGAAAAGATCAGCAGAGTTTTTGCTAGATTGCACATATCTCATTTCAATCTGGTTGTCCTTAATGAGATTTTGAGTGTATGAGAAGAATCTAGGTGGTATGTGTTTTGTTCGGTCACTTTTGATATACCCTTCTTTCATCTGTGCTATGCAAGCTGCATTATCTTCATAGATAGTTGTTGGACTTTTATCGCGTTCTAGTCCACAAGAATCAGTAATGAGTTGTGTCATTGATCTCAACCAAAAACATTCTCGAGTAGCTTCATGTAATGCAATCACTTCGGCATGATTTGACGATGTAGCAACAAGTGTTTGTTTTTGAGAACGCCATGATATTGCAGTACCTCCATTTAGGAATACATATCCAGTTTGAGATTTAGCTTTATGTGGATCAGATAAATAACCTGCATCTGCATAACCAACCAAATCTTGTTTTGATTCGTTAGAATAAAATAATCCTAAATCAGTAGTTCCTCGAAGGTATCGAAATATGTGTTTGATCCCATTCCAGTGTCTTTTGGTAGGAGCAGAGCTGAACCTTGCCAACAAATTAACTGCAAAAGAAATGTCAGGTCTTGTACAATTTGTAAGATACATAAGAGCTCCAATTGCACTAAGATATGGTACTTCTGGTCCAAGAATGTCTTCTTGATCTTCACATGGACGAAATGGATCAGCTTCAACATTGAGTGATCTAACAACCATAGGAGTACTTAATGGTTTTGCCTTGTCCATATTGAAACGTTTCAAAATCTTTTCAGTATATGTTGTTTGATGTACAAGTAAACCATTAGGCATATGCTCAATTTGTAAACCAAGGCAATACTTGGTTTTTCCGAGATCTTTCATTTCAAATTCTTTCTTTAGAAGTTGAATGGCTTCATGGATCTCTTTATTTGTACCTATGATGTTAAGATCATCAACATAAACAGCTATGATCACATATCCGGATGTTGTTTTCTTAATGAAAACACAAGGGCAAGTAAGATTATTTGTATACCCTTTGCTTATCAAGTAATCACTTAATCGGTTATACCACATACGTCCCGATTGTTTTAACCCATATAAAGATCTTTGTAATTTAATCGAATACATTTCTTTGGGTTTTGCATTTGATGCTTCTGGTACCTTAAATCCTTCAGGTATCTTCATATATATATCACTATCAAGTGATCCATATAGATAAGCAGTCACAACATCCATGAGATGCATTTCTAAATTTTTAGAAACTGCCAGACTGATTAAGTACCTAAAAGTAATTGCATCCATAACAGGAGAATAAGTTTCTTCATAATCAATTCCCGGTCTTTGAGAAAAACCTTGAGCTACAAGTCTAGCTTTATACCTTGTAACTTCATTTTTCTCATTTCTTTTTCGGACAAAAATCCATCTGTATCCTACAGGTTTCACATCTTTAGGAGTGAGAATGATGGATCCGAAAACTTTTCTTTTATTGAGTGATTCTAATTCAGCTCGTATTGCTTCTTTCCATTGAGCCCACTCATGTCTATTTTGACATTCAACCATAGATGTTGGTTCTGGATCATCATCATTATTCATGATGTCATATGCAACATTAAATGAAAATTTCTCATCAAGATTTTTCATTTCATTTCGGTTCCATAATATTTTTGAATATGCATAATTGATTGCAATTTCTGTATTGACATCATCAATCTCCTCTGCAGTAGGAGTACTGATTTGTGGTTCTTCTTGAACACTTTCTTTTACTTCATTATCAGCTGATTTTCTTTTTCGAGGATTTTTATCCTTTGAACCGATTGGTCTTCCACGTTTCTGACGTGGCAAAGATTCATGAGTGACGTTATTGCCAGCTTTTGGAATTTCAATTCGAGCTGGAGTATTTACTGCTGGTATATATGATTTTGTCACCGTTTTTGTATCTGTAAATGCATCAGGCAATTGATTTGCAAGTTCTTGTATATGCATTATCTTTTGAACTTCTGTCTCGCATTCTTTTGTGCGAGGATCAAGATACTTTAATTGAGGTTCACACCATGAAACATCATTTTCTTTATTTTTCATTTCTCCCCCTAATCTAGGGAACAATGTTTCATTAAAATGACAATCAGCAAAACGTGCTGTAAAAACGTCACCTGTCATAGGTTCAATATACCTTAATATTGAAGATGTTTCATATCCAACATATATTCCCAACCTCCTTTGAGGACCCATTTTTGTACGTTGTGGTGTCGCAATTGGAACATACACTGCACAACCAAATGTTCTAAGATGGGAAATATTTGGCTCTTGACCAAAAGCAAGTTGTAGGGGGGAATATTTATGACTTGCACTTGGTCTGATGCGAATCAATGCAGCAGCATGTAAAATTGCATGACCCCATATAGATACAGGGAGTTTTGTTCTCATTATCAATGGTCTAGCGATTAACTGTAAACGTTTAATCAATGACTCGGCTAAACCATTTTGTGTATGCACATGAGCAACAGAATGTTCAACAACAATTCCTATAGACATGCAATAGTCATTAAATGCTTGAGATGTAAATTCACCAGCATTATCAAGTCTCACCCTTTTAATGGTGTAATCAGGAAAATGAGCTCTCAATTTAATAATTTGGGCAAGAAATTTTGCAAATGCCACATTACGGCTTGATAACAGACAAACATGAGACCATCTGCTAGATGCGTCTATTAGAACCATGAAATATCTAAATGGTCCACATGGTGGATGAATTGGTCCACATATATCACCTTGAATTCTTTCAAGAAACATTGGTGATTCTTTCTCAACCTTAAGTGGTGAGGGTCTAGTTATCAATTTTCCAAGAGAGCAAGATGTACATGGAACCATTGTATCATGATGGATTTTTCTATCCTTTAGTGGATGTCCATGAGTACATTCAATAATCCTTTTCATCATTGTTGATCCTGGATGGCCTAATCTGTTATGCCATAAACTGAATACACCAGGATCAATATATTTTTCGTTAACTACCATATGTATTTCTGGTACATTTATATGTGTATAATGTAATCCAGAACTAAGTCTTGGCAGTTTTTCAACCACATGACTCTTGTCAGTGATACTTAAATATTTCTCATTTTCTGTTGTCACTGACTGATAATCATACCCGTTAAGGTATATGTCGGAGAAACTCAATAAATTTCTGCTTGACTTGGGAGAAAATAAGGCATCATTTATTAAAAATTTTGTACCATTTGGTAGTATGAAATTTGCCTTTCCTATCCCTTTTATCAAGTTAGCAGGTCCTGATATTGTATGTATAGTTCCTTCCGTTGGTTTTAGATCAATAAAATATTTCTCGGATTTAAGTATAGTGTGTGTAGTTCCACTGTCTGCTATACAGAGATCTCCACCACTTGATTGATGTTGTATTCCAGCAAAATTCATATTGAACTTCATATATAAGAAATAAATAGTGAGTACATTAATATTACACAATATTTTAAACGCAAATAGATAGTACTGAAACATTTAGCAAACATAATGACAAAGACAGACGATATTAAATCGTTTATTTTTCAAAAGACACACAACTTAAACATTCAAGAAATCTTCATATAAATCAGATGGTTTCTCAGTGACTGTTGGATCAATATTATCCACAAAATTTACTTCCTTTTCTTTACCTTTCAGCGAATCCTGATACATCTTAACAAGATGTTTAGATGTTCGGCAAGTATTAGCCCAGTGGCCCATTCTACCACATCTGTAGCAAGATTCTTCAGAATTTTTAGAAGAATTTTCTTCAACATCTTGTTTAATGGGCTTGTTTTGTGGTTGATATTTATATTTTCGTGGATTACTATTTCTTTGACCACCACGGCCACGACCACGACCACGTCCACGCCCATTACCATTACCATAAGGATGGTTTCTACCATAGTTATGGCTTTTGGCATGATGATGGTGATGGTTATTATAACCACGACCTTGCCCGCGTCCTTGTCCCTGTTTATAATTATTTGCAGTATTTGCTTCAGGGATTGCAAGTGTACCAGTAGGACGGGATTGCTGATTTTTCATTAATAGCTCATCATTTTGCTCTGCAACTAAGAGATATGAATTAAGTTCAGGATATGTTTTGAACTTTAGCATTCTCAAATTTCTTTGCACTGTGATGTTTGCAGCATTCATTGTGGAGAAAGTTTTCTCCATCATGTCTGCATCACTAATTTCATGTCCACAGAATTTAAGTTGTGAACATGTATTATACAGAGCTGAGCTGTATTCATTTACTTTCTTAAAGTCTTGGAACCTTAATGTTCTCCATTGTTCCATTGCAGCTGGAAGTAAAATTTCTCTTTGATTATTGAATCTGCTTTTGAGACCTTCCCATAAAACATGGGGATCTTCTACAGTCACATAATTATTTTGTAAGCATTCATCAATATGTTGATGAATAAAGCAACATGCCGTAGCTTGTTCTTTTTCAGAACAAGTGTTGTTTTCATTTATGGTTTCAAGAATGCCCATTGATTTAAGATGCATTTTTACTTTTATAACCCATGGCATGTAGTTGTTTCCAGTTGATTCTAAAGGAGTAAATTTAAGCTTTTCCAGATTCGACATTTTCTATTATCAAAAATTAAAACAAACATCATGATAAATTAGAGTCAATTTATATTCATAAGTATATAAACATTAAACATAAATTTAATATAACATAAATGATAAGTAGGTGACAGTGTCGACCATGTGTAAGCAATCATAAATAAATGTTATATAACAAAAATATAAATATTAGTAAACATAAATGAAAATTTGGCGACAGTGTCGACCATATATTTTTTCAGGTGGTATAACCGACCTATATCATTCTGGTGGTATAACCGACCATATATCATTTTGGTGGTATAACCGACCATATATCATTTTGGTGGTATAACCGACCATATATCATTTTGGTGGCAGAGCCAACCATATTTAGTATTAAGATTATCGTGCTGATAACGTGTTATAATTCAGTAGGCTTATAACTACCTTTAGTGGTTTGATTCTTGATGTTATAATTCAGTAGGCTTATAACTACCTTTAGTGGTTTGATTCTTGATGTTATAATTCAGTAGGCTTATAACTACCTTTAGTGATTTGATTCTTGATTTAGAATACTAATAATGAAGTGTAAGAACAAAGATGATAATGGAGAGAAAGAAAGAAACACTTTGTAAGTGTGAGAAATGGTGCAAGTTTAATGCTTGCATTCATGAGTATTTATAGCCTAAAATCTCAATATAAAAATACATACTTTGTGTACCAAAATTGACTATATGTATACACCAAAATTGACTATCCATATCTATATTATTATTATTATTATAACAACAACAACATATCAACAACATATGTTGAAATTGTGTATGTTAAAGACAATTTTGCCCTCACATGTTTGGCACATGAATATAGTTAACAGAAATAATTAATGGACGTGACAAAATTGGACTATCCACGCAAACGTGCGAACATTTGGACTATCGAGTTAAAAAAATTAAGTTTGAATTATCTGTGCAATTTTTATATCAAACCAAAACTACCGGTCTAACTTTGTCTATTAACATATATGGCTCACATTTTTTTTTTAACGGTAAATTTTCGCATCAAAAACTCTTATTTGCGATCAACACACGCTAGGTAAGAAACTCTAAGAGATTGGCACGGGTTGCTTGGCGACTAATCGCAATCCTAGAGAAACTCTCCCTTATCGGAATTGAAACCGGGTTGCTACCTATATGGCTCCCCCGGAATTGACCCCCACATATATGGTTCACTTTGATCAAATATAAAACATCTCTCTATGACTCTAAGTATGTAACATATAATTTTCCTTTTAAAAAAATGAAAAAAAAAACCTCAATCAACCTTCTTCCTACTCAGTCTAGTCTATTGCTTTATGCTTACCTCTATAGTTTTCTGTTTAGATTATATGTGGATGTACGACTAAACTCAATGTGGACTCTGTACAAGATTGGATCACAAGAAATTAATGGTCCTTCTCGCCTTTTTGAGCATGGAAAAACAAAGGAGATTAAACATCAAGAATTGTTGCAATCCCGACGCCCAATGGCTGATATGCTAACCATATATAATGCAACTTCACATATTCCTGGAGGTCATATGATATCAATTTGTAGAAAATTAAGAATTTCATAAAGATTTTGCTCAATATATATAGCCAAATAAAACACTTTTGAGGTCTGGATGCATCTTTATGTTATACAGAATTCACTATGAATATGAACAGGCAACACAAAGACAAAATTGGTAAAGCTTGAAGTAACTGATTTTATTCAAGTAACTCTTCAGACCCAAACCATAATACAGAAAATATAACATGATCAGCCAGTTATAATAACCATTGATAGTGCTGTGCACCTCACAATTCATAGTTTACTCTCCTGAATGTTAACAGTACAGTATCTAAGCTCAAAGTAGTTAATTTGGTGGTTATTTATTAGAGTTGCCGTTAGTTGTTCAGAACCTTCTAGAAGGCTTTACGAAATTAGTTATGCCTGTTTATGTACAAGTTCTTGTAATACATTAACAAGTTGATCAATGATCAACAAGAATTCATTTATTTCCATCTCTTCTGTCTTAATATTTTCACAACAGTACCAAATGGAAATTAAGCATAAAGGCAGTCACTACCAAATTATTTAGCATAACTAAACAGTAAATCTTAATCCTAATAAGAAGTGGTTAACTTTTTAGCCCTTGAAGTGATTTTAGCTTGCAGAGGATTTTTCATAACAGTAGTGAACTCTATCTTTTCAGAAAGATCAACATCATAACCATCAGCAACACTCCAATCAAAATACCAAATCAAATTAGCAACAAAATACTCCAAATGAAGCAGAGCCAAATCAAGACCCGGACACACCCTTCTTCCAGCACCAAACGGCATCATCTTTATCCCTTTACTCCCACTTATATCAAACACACCTTCATTCACCATAAACCTCTCCGGCTTAAACTCCATCGGATCCTCCCACACTTTCGGGTCCAAACCCATCTCACCCACCATAAAATTAACCGTCGCACCTTCCGGAATCACGTACCCTTTTACCTCCACATCCTTCATAACCCTATGCGGCAACACAAAATGCCCCGGTGGGTGTCTCCTTAACCCTTCCAAAACCACCGCTTTCAAATACACCATTTTATGCAAATCCTCTTCGTTTATAAACGTTCCCTCCACCTCTCCTGATGCGGGTCCCACAACCGACACAATTTCCTCGTACAATTTCCTCTGAATTTCAGGATTCTTCACAAGATTCGCCATAATCCATTGTAACGCAGTTGAAGTGGTATCCGTACCAGCATTAAGAAACTCACTACACATATTAACCATATCTTTGTGTGTCAATTTCGCACCATCTTCCTCATTAATACGTATATTCACCAACGTATCAACATACGCTACAATCTTCTCGTTCTCATTCTCGTCTCCTAATTCGCATTTACCCGACTCAATTCGTGATTTAATAAGCGGAAGCAACGTGTTTTCTTGCAAATCCCTTAATTCTAACAACTCCTTCCATCTATTTCTAAACAAAAACTTGCCTAATTTCGGAAACACACCGAGCACATTAAACCGACCCGACCCAATCGCCAACAAAAATCGTCTTTGACAATTCGCAATCTCATTAATACGACTCTCATCAAACTTTTCACCAAAACACATCAACACAAGCAAACAAAACATTGCATACTGAAAGTGATCATACACCTTAACAACTCCATGAACTTCATGCAACTCTTGTTTTCGCAAACGAGTAATCAGTACACGTAGGACCCAGTTTCGGGCCCACGAGTACGACTTAACCCGTGAAGGATGAAGAATCTCTGATGCGAGATTCCTCCGTAACAACCGCCACGTGGGCCCGTACGAAGCAGACGAGATATTACGAACCTTGAAATTAGTTCTTGGACGATCAGAAAAGATGGCGCCTTTATGAATTAATAATTCATGAGCAAGAGAATGATCACCAACAAATACAGATGGTCTAGAACCAATTTTAAGAGTGATGAGTGGTCCATGTTTGGATTTAAGGTTTTGGAGAATAGGTTCAAGGGCTGGAAGTGAATTAGTTAAAAGTAGGAGGTTAGATTTGAAAAAGGATGGTCCGGGTGGTAGTTTATTGTGGTGGTTATTACGGTTGAAGAATAACGGTTTGAGTATGGCGGTTATGCAAACAGAAAAGATGATGATAAACCATGTTTCCATTGTTGTTGTTATTGATGATAAGAAAACTAAAATTTGAGTGATGGAAAAATTGGATATGTGTATGTTATCTATTTGTATTGTTATAACTTTTTTTTTTTTTTTTTTTTTTTTTTTTTTTTTTTTTTTTTTAACCATCCAGGCCTAGCCTGGGTGGCCACCAGCACTTTCAGTGAAGGAGAGGTCTCGGGTTCAATCCTAAGGGGTGCCCGCATTTAATGACCAAACTGGAGAATGCCTTACCTGGTAGCGGTGGAGGGCTGGCTTGCCGTTTACCCGGGGTTTACCTGCGGTGGGGGGGCCAATGTGCTCTGGCCCATAGTGGGGTTCCTCGTAAAAAAAAAAAAAAAAAAAAAAAAACTTTTTTTTTTTTTTTTTTGACGTCATATGTCCATATTGAATACGGGTATATTTGCTTGGTTATTGCGAATTTGTTGTAATATTGCAAAGGAAGTTACGAAAATACCCGTTATTCAAATATAGAAAAAGGTAGGATTGTTATAATTCAGTAGGCTTATAACTACCTTTAGTGGTTTGGTTTGTGTTATAATTCAGTAGGCTTATAATTACCTTTAGCGGGTTTGTTCTTGAATATAGGCTACTAATAAACTTAAAATAAGAGAGAGTAAAATAATGGAGATATATGAAAATATATTCTCTATTTGTATCTTATGCAAATCACATTCGTTGGTATTTATAATACAAAATTATCTACTGTGCAGTTAGGTATACACCAATTTGTCAGCCAATGTCTTTATCACAACACTCCCCATTGGATGACAAATTATTAAAAAGCAACTTAGTACTGCCTCGTTAAAAACCTTGCTAAAGAAAAACCCAGTGGGATAAAACTTTAGTCAAAGAAAAAAGAGTGCAGTATAGAGTTGACTCCCCCTCAAGTAGACATCGCTGAGTCGTCACATATTTTGAACTTGCTTCATGCCAATATTGTGAACGTGTGTTCTGAAAATAGCAGTTAGGAGTGCTTTGGTGAAAAGATCAGCAGAGTTTTTGCTGGACTGAACATATCTCATTTCAATCTGGTTATTCTTAATGAGATCTTGAGTGTAAGAGAAGAATCTAGGAGGTATGTGTTTCGTTCGGTCACTTTTGATATACCCTTCTTTCATCTGTGCTATGCAAGCTGCATTATCTTCATAGATAGTTGTTGGGCTTTTATCGCGTTCTAGTCCACAAGAATCAGTAATGAGTTGTGTCATTGATTTCAACCAAAAACATTCCCGAGTAGCTTCATTAAATGCAATCACTTCAGCATGATTTGATGATGTTGCAACAAGTGTTTGTTTTTGAGAACGCCATGATATTGCGGTACCGCCATTTAGGAATACATATCCAGTTTGAGATTTGGCTTTATGTGGATCAGATAAATAACCTGCATCTGCATAACCAACTAAATTTTGTTTTGAATTGTTAGAATAAAATAATCCTAAATCAGTAGTTCCTCGAAGGTATCGAAATATGTGTTTGATCCCATTCCAGTGTCTTTTGGTAGGAGCTGAGCTGAATCTTGCCAACAAATTAACTGCAAAAGAAATGTCAGGTCTTGTACAATTTGTAAGATACATAAGAGCTCCAATTACACTAAGATATGGTACTTCTGGTCCCAGGATATCTTCATGATCTTCACAGGGACGAAATGGATCAGTGTCAATATTAAGTGATCTAACAACCATAGGAGTACTTAATGGTTTTGCCTTGTCCATATTAAAATGTTTTAAAATCTTTTCAGTATATGTTGTTTGATGTACAAGTAAACCATTAGGCATATGTTCAATTTGTAAACCAAGGCAATACTTGGTTTTTCCGAGATCTTTCATTTCTAATTCTTTCTTTAGAAGTTGAATGACTTCATGGATCTCTTTATTTGTATCTATGATATTAAGATCATCAACATAAACAGCTATGATCACATATCCGGATGTTGTTTTCTTAATGAAAATACATGGGCAAATAAGATTATTTGTATATCCTTTTTCTTATCAAGTAATCACTTAGTCGGGTATACCACATGCGACCCGATTGTTTCAACCCATATAAAAATCTTTGTGATTTAATGGAATACATTTTCTTGTGTTTTGCATTAGATGCTTCGGATACCTTAAACCCTTCATGTATATTCATGTATATATCACTATCAAGTAATTCATATAGATAAGTAGTAACAACATCCATGAGATACATTTAAGTAACTACCAGGTTGATTAAGTATCTAATAAGTAATTGTATTCATTACATAAGGATAAGTTTTCCTCATAATTCATTTCTGGTCTTTGTGGGAAACCTTAAGTTACAAGTCTAGTTTTACCTTGTATCTTTATCTTCACATTTCTTTTTCGGATAAAAATTTATTTTTTATCTCATACGTTTCACATCTTTAAAAGTGAATAACGATTGATCCGAAAACTTTTTCTTTATTAAGCGATTCTAATTCAGCTCATATTGCTCATTTTCATTGAGCTTAGCCATGTCTTATATTGACATTCAATGACAGATTTTGGTTCCAGATCATCATCTTTATTCATGATGTCATTTTAACATTATTTGAAAAATTCTCATCAATATTTGTCATTTTGTTTCGGTTCTATAATATTGCATATTTTATTGCAATTTCTGTATTTTCATTATCAATATCCTCTGCAGAAAGAGTATTGATTTGTGGTTCTTCTTGAACACTTTCTTTTACCTCATTATCAGCTGATTTTCTTTTTCGAGGATTTTTATCTTTGGAACCAATTGGTCTCCCACGTTTCTAGCGTGGCAAAGACTCATGAGTGACATTATTGCCAGCTTTTAGAATTTCAATTCTAGCTGAAGCATTTACTGCTAGTATATATGATTTAGTCACTCCTTTTTGTATCTGTAAATACATCAGGTAATTTATTTGCAAGTTCTTGCATATGTATTATTTTTGAACTTTCTTTTCACATTCTTTTGTGCGATGATCAAGATACATTAATTTATGTTCACATCATGAAACATCTTTTTCTTTATTTTTTTTTATTTCTCCTCCTAATATAGGGAACAATGTTCTTGCATATGTATTATTTTTGAACTTTCTTTTCACATTCTTTTGTGCGATGATCAAGATACATTAATTTATGTTCACATCATGAAACATCTTTTTTTTTATTTTTTTTTATTTCTCCTCCTAATATAGGGAACAATATTTCATTAAAAATGACAATCAGCAAAACATGCTGTAAAAACATCACCCATCATAGGATTCAATATATCTTATGATTGAAGATGTTTTATATCCAAAATATATTACCATCTTTCTTTGAAGAACCATTTTATTGCGTTGTGGTGATACAATTGGAACATACACTGCACAACCAATGTTCTAAGGTGGAAAATATTTGGCTCTTGGCCAAAATCAAGTAGTAAGTGAAAATATTTATGACTTCCACATGGTCTAATGCGAATTAATGTCGCAGCATGTAAATTTACATGTCCCCATATAAATATTGAGATTTTTGTACTCATTATCAATTGTCTAGTTATTAGCTGCAAGCGTTTATCTATTGATTCAGCTAAACCAATTTTGTGTATGCACATGAGCAACTGGATGTTCAACAACAATCCCTGTAGATATATGATGATCATTAAATGCTTGAGATGTTAACTCACCGGCATTATCAAGTCTCATCCTTTTAATGGTGTAATTAGAATAATGTGTTCTCAATTTAATAATTTGTGCAAGAAACTTTGCAAATGCCATATTACGGCATGATAACACACAAATATGAGACCATCCGCTAGATGCGTCTATTAGAACCATTAAATATCAAAATGGTCCACATGATGGATGAATTGGTCCATATATATGTGATTTTTCATTAATCACCATATGTGCTTTTCATTAATTAACATATGTACTTTTTCATCATATATCCTTTTCACCATATGCGCTTTTAATCATATGCGCTGTGTTTTTCACCATATGCGCTACGCTTTTCATCATATTCGCCTTTTATCATATGCGCTTATCATATGCGCTGCGCTTTTATCATATGCGCTTTTCATCATATGCGCTTTTTATCATATGCGCTTTTTATGTGAATAGTAAATTAATTAATTTCGTTTTACTATTCATATGAATTAATTTCGATTTACTATTTTGTTAATTGAGTAATATATATACATCATATATATATTTTATTTGACGTCTCGGTGTATATGTGTGTGAATTCGAAGGCTCAAATGAATTTGACCATATAGTTATATGTTGTACCTTGCACATTAATTTTCAGTAGAAGCTTTAGATGCATATATATTTTTTTTTTGATGAACTATTTGTTTCATATCTAGCTTAGGCAATTATTGTGAACATTTGGTCCCTATAAGAGCATTTATCTTTTTAGACTTTTAGTTGATTTGTACTCGTCACAATTAGGGATGGCACCCGCGGGTCGCGGATGCGGATCCATTGGATCCATCACCCGTACCCTCGGATTTTTTTATTTTTTTTTAAATCAAATAACTGAAAATTTGGATTTTTTTTTTAAGAAACATCCGATTGAACCCTTGTTCGTTGAAACAATTTGACTATCTTTTTAACTCCCCATTATTAAACGGGCCATTTTGATGCACACTCTTAAAAAAATAATTTTGTTTTTTAAGTTTTATTATTCAACCTCATTTTTTCAGCGGTCACGTTTTTAACAAAACATTTGACAAGTTTGGAAAAAAGTTTTTTTACTTTGCTTTCCCCCTTTCTGTAAAACTCATTTAAACACTTTTTTCTTCATTCGTATTACATACATACACTTATAAATTAATATTTTTTAATTGATTAAATTAGATACAGTGTAGATATAATTGGGGACATTGGTACAAGTGGAAGATGCAAAGGTAACTTCATTTTTCATGATCTTCCAACTCACTTTCACGTGTTAGGTTGACAAGATTATTAGTGAGAGGTTATTGGTGAGACACGTATTTACATAACACCCACTTTTGATTTATGACAAACTTAGTCAAATTATTAATGTAAATAGTTAATATACAATATTTATTATCTTTATCTCAATATACACTCTTTAATTATTTGAATTTCACCACTTAGTTTACAAATAAAATAATACAACCACCTCCTCATATGATTCAACCGTTAATCACCCTCACCACCTTCAAATTCTTTTTATTTTCTATGTTTCACTAAATTTTATTTCTTCTGTTCGAAGACAATGATGTTTGTGATGATGCCTACCAGTTATATTAAAAAAAAAATGTTAAAAGTTGATTATGGTGACAACATAATGAAAGTGATGGACTACCCATTTCCACGTACAAATTGGACTTTTAAGAAAAATGGTGTAATATTTTTCTTTGCTTTACCATTTGTGGCCGACACCCTTTTTACTCAAGTAGCCCACTTGATTATTAATAGAAGGGAATTGAATTATTACAGAAATATATACTAGGCCACCATGTTCTCTTTAAAGCCATGGGATTATTTTATTAAGTAGACTCAATAAACTAATCGAGTTTTTTTTTTAATGGGCTGTGACTAGTCTTAGATAATTTTTAGACCGAGATACAAAATTCGATGAAGCTAGTGGTAACAAGATGTTAATAATAACATGATAAATCGTATGTTGATAAGGGAGATGTTTCGGTGATGTTTGTAAGTTGTTTTTATTTTACTATTAATATGTCTCGTAGTTAAGTTTATACTATGTTCATCACTCCAATCAAAAATCCCCATTCTCAAAACAGGTTCATTTTATGATTGTTGTAAAATCTTGGTTATCATTAACTTTGTTTACATTTATATTATAAATACGAAGATTAAGAGAATAAACATATTATGCATAAATAATAAATTTAAGAATAAAAATTAGCATGCATGAAATAAATAATGATTAATTGCATAAGTAATCATAAATGTTAGATAACATATAAAGACCCCATCGTATTCGTATTGATCGGAATTAATCTCGACCCATGGTACCGTGTTGTCAAATGACGTGTTGCATACATAAAGTACCGTGTTGTCAAATGACGTGTTGCGTACAATCATGAGGTCTTATTAACATAAATATAAATGTTAGTGAAGTTAATAAGAGTTAGATTACAGAAAATATAATTCAGGCGGTATAACCGACCATATATAACTTAAATAACATAAATATAAATGTTAGTGAAGTTAATAAAAGTTAGATTACAGAAATATAATTCAGGCGGTATAACCGACCATATATAACTTAAATAACATAAATATAAATGTTAGTGAAGTTAATAAAAGTTAGATAATTTCTTACCTTGATTAGTGGCGTGTGCTTGCTTAGATAAACCTTGATTATACGGAGCACTTCGTGCTGATAACGTGTTATAATTCAGTAGGCTTATAACTACCTTTAGTGGTTTGGTTTGTGTTATAATTCAGTAGGCTTATAACTATCTTTAGCGGGTTTGTTCTTGAATATAGGCTACTAATAAACTTAAAATAAGAGAGAGTAAAATAATGGAGATATATGAAAATATATTCTCTATGTGTATCTTATGCAAATCACATTCGTTGGTATTTATAATACAAAATTATCTACTGTGCAGTTAGGTATACACCAATTTGTCAGCCAATGTCTTTATCACAACAAGGATGAGGTTATGTGAATTTGTGGTCGTGCTCAACAATTCTTTTTCAACAAGAAAAACTAAAATACTGTTAATTTAGATATTGGTATAGTTTGTTGATTTGTGGATATTTTCTTTTTTTAGCGGTAAGGGTATGTTTAGAAATTAAATTTATGTTTAATTAGTTTAATTAAGTGAGATGATTATTATCAGTGATATAATATAAATAATAGGAGTAATTAATTTACGTTTGTTCGAATTTATTCTGCATAATCTGTAAACCTATGTTTAACATTATGTTTAATTTATCTACGAAGTATATGTAAGTTCAAAAAATAAAAAATAAAATAAAATATATAAGTTCAAAAGTACAAAAAAAAAAAAAAATGATAACAGCATCTAACAGAACTTAAAGAAAAGTGACCTAAATCTTTTTGTCTAAACTTTTATGAGAAATACACGTTTTAATTTAACTTTTTGATAAAATATACCATTTCTCTGAAAAAATACTCTTCATGACATGCCCTTTTCTTTGAACAACATAAATTTATTAGAAACTAGCAAAAGCGAAAAGAAACTGCAAAAATACAAAGAGAAAAGCTACAAAGAATATAAAGGAGACAACCACCTTTGATTCCAGTTGCATCTCCTCTTATGAAATCTCACAAATATCTAGTTGAAACTCATCGTTACAATGCTATCAATTACATGACATTTTCTAAAGGAGCGATTATTGAACGTGATACGATTTCTTAGTCTCCAAATATTCCAAAGCGTGGCAAAAACAATGACCTTCAAATGAGACGATGGTTTTCTTGTATCGGGACCCCATTAATCCAAGCTCCAGCATTGTCTAGAGATATCCTGGGAGGGAGAGATAGATTCAAAAATCGAGCTACTTTCATCCAAATCTGTGTACTAGTATCACATGATAAAAAGGTGGTTGTCTTCTTCGAGTTGCGCCTGGAAAAACGAACATTTGTCATTTTCTAACGTCATTCCCCGATTCACTATGTTTGATTTTGTAGCTAACCGTGATAATTTTAAACGTCAAATAAAAACATTGATTTTAATCGGAACTTCCTTGCACCAAGTGGTCAATGAAGAGAAGATAGCTTCTTAATTGGCGAGCTTTGGACGCTGAAAAAATGTCTCCATTCCAAGACAATTTGTCTTGCGAATTGGATAAAATAGTGAAATCAAGAATAGCATTGAGATGTTGACGTTGTGTTACTTCAGCATACCTGGGAGGTCTGTGCCAAAAAAGCGTCCACGAGTTACCATTGAATCGTGAGGCAACAGTAGTGTTAAGGTACGGTCAAGAGCAAAACGTCGAGGAAACAGTGCAGCTAGAGTTGATCCATTATGCCATGGATCATGGAAAAAATTAGCTTGGATACCGTTACCCAAACATTTAAATAATGATCACCTTGAAATTTTTTAATGGTACGATAGAAGACCAAGTACCTGTTGCGTTTGTGGAACAATTCATATCTGATCCTTTGTGATTGTCATGGATTGCAGGGATTTTCGTCACAAGACGCCATTTCCATTTATAAAGCAACATAAGGTTGAGAGAATTAAGAGTAGGGATCCCTAACCCACCATTATCTAGAGAGTTAAGGATCAATCGCCAATTTACCCAATGAATTTTTCTCGTGTTTTCTTTTTCGCCCCAAAAGAAGCTCTCAATGATTCGAGTTTTTTAATTACCATTTTAGGAGGTCTGAATAAGGAGATGTAATATGTCCCTATACCTATCCAAACACATACTTAATAAGTGTTAATATTCCCCTCATTGATATAAGATTAGACTTCCATGCCGAGTGTCGTTGCTTAGCTTTCTCAATTATTACATCCCAATTGGACGTCTTATACATGTTTTAACCAATTGGCAATTCAAGATGGATGAAAGGGTCAGAAGAGGCCACACGCTAGAATTGATTGGCAGCAGATTCAACCATGATAGAAGAAACACCAACACCATAAAAAGATGATTTGTGCAAGTTGATTTTGAGACCGAAGATAGCATAAAAGCAAGCCAATATATCGAACAAGCTAGCCAAGTTTGGTTCATTTCAATCTCCTAAGAAGATAACATCATCTGCATACATACATATGGATAAATCACACGAGAAGGAGTTATTACCGATATGGAGAGGATGATATAAAGAGGCTGCAATTGCATCGTTGATGGCAATCCTATACCCGGCACTGGACCCGTATACTTGACCCGAACTCGGCCCAAAAATCTCGATAATATTTCGGGATTTAAGACTATATTTTATAATTGCAAAAGGTTTTCTATATGTTACTCCCTCCGTCCCAATATAATAGTCCCAATTTGACTTTTGAAGTCTTTTTTCTTTATCTTTGACTTTAAATTTATTTGTTTGTGTTATATAATTCTTGATGAAATAAATATGAATGAAAACACATTTAAATACCAATCCATTCATATATATTTTATCAAATAATATATAAAACAAACAAATAAATGTAAAATCAAAGTTGGAAAAAAAAAATTCAAAAGTCAAACTATGAATATTAATTTGGGTCTAAGTAGTAGCTTATAGCTTATATGTACTAACAAATATAATTGTATTAGTTTGGGTTTAATCGTAAATCTTATATCATTGTAGCAGATAGCTAAGACAATGTTATTTAATCTCTCTTTTTGCCTCCATTAACATCAATTAGATTATTGCAAAATTTCCTCAACTGATCACAGAGCAAAAAGGTGCATGTTTTATTCTTTTGTGAAAATACTTGATTAAATGTGAATTTGAATTTTATACAAAGTTTGACCATATTGTTGGGGGAGAATGTGGGTTAACATGAGATTATGCTTAATGACTATACTAATCTTAACTCATAACAATAAGTGTTTTGATGATGACTTGTGCACATAGCTAAAGGTGATGGTAGACATCTTGACATAAATCATCAAGTTCACTAATCCACACTTGATCTAGCAAAAGACCAAAAACTAAAGAAAGCCTAAAATGAGAAATAGGGAACACGGCTGAACCATGGTCAACCGCAGGTCAGACCATGGAATCCTGCCCCCAGATTTATGAAATCAGGGATGCACGGTCGACTCCACGGCTGACCGTGAGTTGACCGCAGAAACCCAATGTCCGGTTTTTGATCGAAAAAAGTTTGACCACTTTCGGGCATCTATAATTTATGAAACCTGTTCAAACATGCTTAGGATAGTTGCCTCCTTCATTCCCAAATGAATTTTGGTGACTAGAACACTAATCTTGGTTAATCACACCTAATGACACCTTAATGACGATTAAGCCTAGATTAAGGATAACACATAAGTGTTATAGGAAAACATGTACATCTAAAATTTATCTAGACATACTAAGGATGGTCACTAAGTCCCAACCAAGAATTGCTCTTTCCTTGTACATGTGTTGGATATTAATGTATGCTTATACATTAATCTTGCAAATGCAACTTTGCAAGTAAAACTTACTTGTCTTAGTTTAATGCTATGTCATGCTTAATTCTAAGATTATTTTAATGATATCTTGCTAGTCCTTACATGAATATTACTTGAATACTTGTTATTAGTACATGTGTATTATTTGACTAAGTGTTAAGTACTAAATGATAAGTAGTAAGTTAATATGTACATATATCAATCTTGTCTTGCTATTTGTTACTAGATGGAACTAGTGTTTGGACTACTTCAATATATGCATGTATTACTTGGAAAATTTTTAAAATGTCATAATCTAGTAAACTTAAAAGACAGTGAAACATTAACACACATAGGTTTGCTTAAGTCTAAAATTAAGTTTATGAGTAAGTTTAAACTTGATTAACTTGATGTCTTGCAACATGCTTAATTGTTATTACATGCTTAATTTGTCAAGACATCATTAACATACTTAATTAATTACAAACAGGATCAAATTTGAATACTAGCATGCTTTGTGATTAAAGTGAGTTTGTGTCATCAATGACATGTTGATCAACCAATAGAGATTTAGCAAATGTGTTAATTACAAATAAAGGATTATGATAAAACTGAGATTGCCTCAAATGATTATCATGTTTTGTATCCAAGAATGTTAGACTTTCCACTTTGAACATGATAAGTCACTATCAAAGCAATCCATCCAAGGTAAATGGATACTTAATGCATATAGTACTTGTATAGGATGTTGGTTATCTTTTGCATGTGTTAAAGGAAGTAGAGTTTTCAAAGAGTGATGTTCAACACTGATTCAAATGGCTATGCAATGGATATATGTTTTGGACTGGAGCACACTCGATCGACCCGCGGTCGACCGTGAGTCAAGCCGCAGACAGGGCTGACCTTTTTATCTCTCCATATAAATAGCAAGACTTGGAGAACTATGAAGACTTGGACCTCTTGCATGCCACTACTCAAATTCATCAGAGAATCACAAGAACATAATACTTCTACATATGTTTGTGATTTAGCAAGAGAAGTTTTATAATCTCATAGATTATAAAAGGGGTCATTGTAAACTTACTTTCAAATTATTATCTTTGTGAGTTTACATAGTGTTGTATTAATCCTTAGAATTGTCTTAGAATTGTCATCACTGAAAAAGGGAGAGTCTTTGTACTTTGTAATTAGAGGCATATGTTAGCTTAGCTATCATCTTCCTTAAAGGGAACTAGGGAGTTGATTAATGTCATTGGAGGTTAATACTTGTCCAAGTTGAAGACAAGTTAATCTAAGTTGGAGGTAATCCTTCAAAGGGATAGAGGGATTAGGTTTGTTGTCTAAGGAGAAGTACAAGGCTTGTAAATTGAATTCTCCACCGGATTTGGAGAAAGTACTTAGTGAAGCAATAAATCTCGATTAGCAAATCGAGGAGTGGATTAAGGTGGATTAGTTAACATTCACCCTAACCACTATAAATCCTTGTGTTTATGTTCTTTACTTTACTTTCCGCATCATTACAAACATAAACACACCACATATTAGTTTGATTTGACTAACGTGATCAATTATTATTCATATCGTATTGATCATCGAAAAAGTTTTAAAAATCGTATTAAGTAACTATTCACCCCCCTCTAGTTACTTACACATATTTTATTCATTATAACTTTTTATGGGAAATCATAGAACCTTGAAGTAAGACTGCTATTAAACATTTACCTTTGTAGTTTTAGTATTGTTTGTTGATCTTTTGAGCATACATGCTTTGAAGAAAGGGATTATAGCCAAAATGCCCATTCTCAAACAGTTTCTTGCGCTGGAGCCTAAAAAAAAAAAATTGCCAGGTTGCCCTCGCAAGGCGTAAGCTTGCGTCCTTGCGTCTTGCGAGTTTGCGACCTTATCTGATCAGATGTTGGATTTTCAGATAAGATTTAGTAAGATTTCTTAGATTTTTGTCGGATAAGATTTTTACCCTATTTATAGTATGACCCTGGAACTTTGATTTCACAGTCTCATAACAATTCCAACCTTGTGCAATTCATTGATTAAAGGCTCTTTAATATACTAATTTAAGCATTTTCTTCACTAATTTTAGTATTTATTATTTGTGTTAATGATGATTATTTTTAATTATTTTGTTATTTACAGTTAATCTCAGTTAATATCCATGGACAGAAGAGCTAGAGCTTCACACCAAGTTTCACAAGGAGAGTCAGAACAACAAGTTGCTGAAAGACGATGACTATTAGCCGAACGTCCCATTCTTACTGGTCTTTACGTTGCTGCTCAAGGTAGTTTTTCTGTGTACTGGCGGGGAATAGATGCTGGAGCTTTTCTCTATCGAGTTAATGAGTACTATCCTAAACTTGTTAATGAATTTTATGCAAACTATGTGTTTGATCCACGTAAATTGAAATGTGTTCACGTGAACATGTTTGGTTATTCCTACGATTGGACGTTGGAGGAGTTTGCTGAGAATCTGGGTATTCCAGATGGAGACTTCAAGTTTTTCAGTCTTATCAAGGATGTGAAAAATGCCCCGAGGAGATCAGCTACAGGAAATTCATTCTCACCTTCTAGTTTTGTTTCGGGACTATGTAAACCTGGTTTTGACATGCCAAACAGTGGTCCTGTCATTATCAGGGAAGAACATATTCAGGACCAGTATCAACAGATGATGACGGTCATCAAGAGGAATGTCATGTTTCGAGATGATGCTGATGTGGAGCTATATGTGATAACCCGAAAAAATTTCCGATTAAATTTAAATAAACTTCGACTAACCGGTTATAAAAAGATATGTAAATAGATATGTGTGTGTATATACATCATATACAATCATTATTATTATCAGTATTATAATTATAATTATTAATAATTATCATTATCATAATTACTAATATATTATTAATATTATTAGCATTAATATTATTAATTATTAGAATAAGTATTATTATAAAAGTATCATTTATTATTAATGATATTATTATTATTATTAACATAATTATTAACAAATATCATTATTTTTGTTATTTATATTATTAAAAGTATTATTATTATTATTAATACAATTATTATTATTATTATTAATATAATAATTATTATATAATTATTATTAATTTGTATTATTATTAGTATTATTATTATTAATTTATTTATTTAATAATAATAAAATGAAAAAAGATAACAAATACCTAAATTAGGTCAAAACACTATCTGTGTATTTTTTTTATGATCGTGATTTTCTACTTTATATTTCTTATATTTTTTTATATCTGCTTTTTATTTTTTATTTGATCATATCTATTTTTTTATAGTAATCTTCTTTATAAATTTTTTATATTATTCAGTCTCTGATTGATTTAATCCTTGTCGACACCCATTTTATTATATTAATCCATCGATCAATCCAAATTGATACAACACTAATCAAACAACTGACTCTATATATAATTAGCTATACTTGTTAAAGAAAAGCAATTAAAACAGAAAAATATAAAATAAACAAGCTCGAACCTCTGTTCTTGTTCCATTCTTACAAAACCTCGAATTCAAACCCCATTTCAAAATCTATAAATGTAGTCTTGTTGGGAATCATATACTCAAACTGTCTGCAAAGTTTCAAGTTCCAATTCGTAATATCGAGTTCTAATTTCGAAGTCAAAGTTTTGAAATAAAAAGTCAAACGGATGTTCAAAGATCAAATTGAAGAATTGTAGATTGTTTCTGTTGAAATTAATGAATCATAACGTTTCTAGGTATGATTTAAAACATATTTCATTTTATAAGCATCATCTCAAACATCCTCAAAATCAAAAATCAAGTTTGGAGTCATGAGGGTTCATCGCGACTGTTTTGCTGCTGTTTGATTTTTATTTTTGTTGTCTGTTGATGAAGAAATCATAGAGGGTCGTATGTGTTACAATTAACATACCTAAATTCAACTTTAAACTCGCTGATATGATTATGGTTTGTTTCCTGTTCGTTCAAATTCATGAAAAAGAAGAAGACGAAAAACATATAAATATATACGGGTTATAAATAATCAAGTTGGATTTAAAACAGAAAAACTGAGATAGTAGAATGGTTTAGGGTGTTGACGGGTTTCGAGAGGTCACGGGTTCGAGCCCGGTCTTGGGCATTTTTTTTTTTTAAGAAAAAGCTTTTGTGAGGTAGTTTTCTTTTAAAATTATTATTATTATTATTATTATTATTATTATTATTATTATTATTATTATTATTATTATTATTATTATTATTATTATTATTATTATTATTATTATTATTATTATTATTATTATTATTATTATTATTATTATGGTATTATTATTAATTATTATTATTGTTATTGTATAAATAAAATGATTAATATTATTGTCATTTAGCTATTATTAAGTAATATTATGAAAGCATTATTAGTATTACTATTATTATTAATGTTAAAATAAGTATTATTATCAAATCTATTATTTTCATTATCATTATTATTAAACCTACCATTTTTATTAAAAACTACTACTACTACTATTATTATTATTATTATTATTATTATTATTATTATTATTATTATTATTATTATTATTATTATTATTATTATTATTATTATTATTATTATTATTATTATTATTATTATTAGTATTATTAAAAATGATTATTACAATTAAAATTATTGTTATTATTTTCATTATAAAGACATTACAACCTTTTACTTATTATTATTATCATTTTTAAATGAGTATCATTATTATTATAACTACTGATATTATTATTATTACAAAGATAATACAACTTATCATTTATCAGTTTTATTTTATCAAGTTATATAAGAATATATTTAACATATATAACAAAACTATATTAATATTTTAAACTTTGATTATTTATACAAGGTATATAAAATAAATATATTAAGTTGTTAATGAAATCTATAAATCATTAAATATAACAACTATAATATAAACTTATTAGATTACGAATATACATTTTAATATATATACTTGATATAGGTTCGTGATTTCGTGGGCAACTCTACACTTGTTCAGTGCCATCATACACATATTTACTACAAACTATCGTATCGTATCGTGAGTTCATCTGCTCCCTTTTTTATATATTTTTGGGCTGAGAATAAATGCAATATTTTTATAACTGATAGACACAAGTGCAAACTATTATGCGACCAACATGAGTACTTTTATTGTGTTGATATGTAACATGTTATTGTGTTCATATGAAACATGCAAACCCCTACTTTGTAATATCATTAATTGCTAGATAATGAAGAGGCAAACGGAATTATTATAGATAGCGCTATTGGGAGTAACGTCCCGTACTGTTGACCTCAGGTCAATTGGTGGTATAATAATGATCTTGACAATTACATATGTATTGTCTCGGGGTAAAATCATTTAGTTTTGATATTATACGCTCATGGCATACTTTTGATATACATGATATATCGTCTTTTATTAAATCTTGTGATCTATTACTGAAATCATTATTTATGACAAACCTATGAACTCACCCAACCTAGTGTTGAATTTTTAAAGCATGTTTATTCTCAGGTACTTAAATATTGCTTCCGCTGTATATCTGCTGCTTTGATGATGATTTCTTGCCATGCTTGGAGTCTTCATGCATTACTTATTAATTCATTTAAAAACATTTAATGCTTTAAATACAATGTAATCTATTTATCTTCCACTGCAAAACTCAATAAAACGTCTCATATAGAGTCGTTCTCGTTTATATAACTATGATTTGATATAATTAGTCACAAATACCCCAGGTCCTATTTGGGGGTGTGACAGATTGGTATCAGAGCCAGGGATGTTATAGAGAACCAGGATTGCATTTTATGCGTGCCTTATGTTTTAGCTGGGGTGCCTTAGCAATTTTTAGGACTATAGCCTTTCCTGCCTTAGTTTTAATTTCCTATCTCTTATTATCTTGCTATCTGTTATCTATACTTTTACCTCTTGCCTTACGTCTTCCTTAGAACGCTTGTAACCTTCCTTCTCTCATTCTTTTAGGATGACTAGCATGAACCCTATCATCATTACAGACACCGAGGGTTATCACTCATGATTATTGAAATTCTTGACATTCCTATGTCATCTATCATGGTTTTGTGTATTACATATGTATTACATGAAATGTAAACCATGATTCTTGAAATCTATACTATTCATATTCATTACTTTCAAAATCTTTGCTTTCTCGTTATTTTTGATCATTGAATATTCTTGACGAGTGGCGTATACGAAACTCTAGAATGGAAGGGTTTGGATTACCGATTTAAAGGATCCTATAGCTCAAGCCCCTAGACCTGAATATGCCATTACAAATTGAAAGTCTTTAATCAAAAGTATATCTATCAATCCTTGTTGGAAATCATTTGCTTAATAATTAAAGTCTTGACACGTCATACTGCGATTATTGCATAGATGATGTACAGACAAATTCATATCTTATCAAATCTATCCCAGTAAACTTTGTCTAACACTTTTCCTAAATTTCCTCCGTAAATTACGGAAATCTTTTGCTATATATACTTATTCAAAGAAACGAATATATCATTCAGTATCCAACACTCATTTCATATCAAACCCTACTCCAAACACATAATATGAATTCCTCGAACTCCTCGAGCTCCAATGGCAGCGTAACTGGAACGAACGAACCAATCAGTCATCATCTATTCTGGATGAATTGGGGATGGGTTCGTAGTTGACTCAATCAATGGAGGTAAGAAGAAGGTGATCCCTTCCACCAAGCGAATTCACCTCTTGGTGAAGAACCTGAAGCACTTACCGGTGAACCAGTCTGAAACACCATTTTCCCTCTTCTTTCCAGGGTATCCAGTCACGATTATATAATATCGAAGATTTTAGATCTTATTCATCCACTTGTTCCAACCGCCAATCATCCCGGAATAGTAGAAGAAGTCAACGAGCTTCGTGCTCGAGTGGTGACTCTGGAAAATATGGTGCGATATCTACAAGCATCAGCACCACCAGCAGCATAACCAGCAGTACCACCAGTATCAGCAACAGCAACACCAGTACCATCGGCACCATCAGCATCACCACCAACAGCATCAGCTTCACCAACAACAACATCAGCATTCCACGCCTCAACATCACACTCGTTACCTCAAGCATCAATATCATACGCCCCATAGATACCGAAGTATATCAATAACCATGAACGATGAAGTTGATCATGCATATTTTAACCGTGGGGTTTAATATGCCTGCTCAATACGTAAAGAGGGGTTTAAGGATCTTAGAACGTGGCTCTCCGGTCCGGCTACCGTGAATAACCCTGGCTGACATGATGATGTCGGCAGGGTGGCCAAGTGATTAAGTCCACCTTCGATAGCGGTCGCTGATCGGAAGGCCCCAAATAAGGTCGTAGGTACTAGCTTACAAAAGACTAACCTGTTAACCTTGAAAAGATGCTGAATGATGCTGTTCTACGTAATGTGTATCGTATGCGATGGTTACGTAATGTGCTGTGTGTGGTAAACGATGATTAGGGTTTGTATTTATAGGCAAACCCTAATTCTAGAACCGTCCCAGATCATGATAATCTCATCCATAACTGACTCCCCCGAATCACAGATATAATTATGGAAAAGATATTTACTTGACAGCTAAGCAACCGCCGTACCGGGAACAAAGGCATTCGCACGCCGCATACCGCACACAAGAACACGCATACGCACAATAGTGATTGTCCGCATACATTCGCGGTGAGCATGCGGGTTGCGGTATCATTATGTCCCCCCAGTTTGATGTTATATGGCGCGAGGCGTATGATATCAAACTATTAAGCGAAAGAAAAAACAAGAAAACGGCTAGCATTTAATATTCCGCGTGCGCCTCGATGCCATTAAATGCCTGTCACAATCGCAGAAGCCCATTCGGCGGACATGACATAAAGTGGCAGTGTGTCAGGCGCGTGCCAACCACGCGCATACATGTAATCATACCCAACCGGCATCCACGCGCATAAATAAAGTGCTAGCCGTCGATTGCGTAACACGTGTACAACCACGATCACACCACTCCATCCAATATGCCCTATAAATACCCCATTTTGCAGCTCATTTCCACTTTCCTGCTTCAAGCTTCCTCGTTACGCTGCCAATTTGAATTCCGATCAAAAATCGAACATTCCGGCCACCATTTAAAGGTTAGTATTCATCCGATTACTCCTAGAAAATGACTAAAGCTAACGAGACGTATGTAGATAGCGTAGAGTCTATTATAGAGCAGAAGCACATAGATTACTTAGTGAAACAGTATCCTCCCTTAGCCAAGTACAATCCGGTGCCCCCTTTGTCCAATCAGCGAGCCCACGAGCCACCGGAGAAAAAGGTGGCTATTTACGAACATGCTTTTAAGCATGGCAACTTTAGGGTTCCTCCCACTGATTTCTTCCTAGACGTGCTAGATCACTTTAAGGTCGGATTAGGTCAGTTACACCCTTACGCTATAGGAAAAATAGTCTTGTTCGAGATGTGGTGCGTTGCACTCAAGAAAGTGCCCCTGGTGAAGGTGTTTTGCCATTTATACCGACTAGCCCACCACCACAAATCGTGGTTCACCTTCTTCGCTCGTCAAAACTTCACCAAGACCCCAAAATCGAATGCGGGGAATTGGAAAGAGACATTCTTTTTCGTTGACCAAACTGTGGTGAGTGCAAACTTCCCACAAATGCTGATATGGTTCGAGAAGGTGGAGAAGGATGTAAACAAGACCCCCGCCCTGGATGAGGATGAAAGAAAACTATTAGCAGAGTGTGCAAACGCACTGCTAGTGCATCGATCATATGGGAACGTAATGCTGCGGCTAGGGAAGATATCCGCACACTGGCGATGGGAGGATGTGCGCCCAGCCATAGTCGGACCGGATGGAAAGGGTAGGAATAGTATAATCGCGTACTAAACTGTTTTTGTATGTATATTATCTAACGCATGCGCGTATCTTTGCAGAAATGAGGATGAAGAAGGTGCTGACTGCGGAAGAGATTGCGGGAATCTCCTTCCGCAAGCAAGATGTGAACGTACAGCAAGAGCAGGAGAAAGCTAGCGAAAACGTGGAGCAATCGCCGACGGCATCTGGCAACAAACGCAAAGCAGCTGAGACCTCTGCGGCTCAGCAGAAGAAGAAGAAGATGACTCCCAAACAAAGGGAGGACATGCGGAACGATAACTTTGTTCCAATCGAGCCACGCTCCGCAGAACTACTTCCCCCCATCACTGGTAAGCGTCCATTCCTTGCGCCATTACCGCATAATAAAGTTCACGTTATAACTATTTACTGATATGCAGAGCATGTGGAGGAGACGTAGCCGTCCACCCCGCGGGTCAACCCAGATCTCCAAGCTACCGCCACATCAAAGGATAAGACAATACACGTGGATTCCGATTCCACACCAACTCCTCCGCAAGGTAGCTTCCGCGTTGCCAACCTCAGCCAACTCACACAGTCTTCCGCGGAAAATGCCGCAGAGCAGTCTGCGTTCCTGCAGCAAATCTTTCCGGACGAATTCCGCGAGCAACTGGCCGCTCTACCGTTTAACCAGGCACACAATGCCTTCATTCAAAACGGCCTTGTATTTTTCGGCATGTTTGCGGATCAGGCCCGCCGCTCTTCCAGCATATACCAGCTAGCTTTGCGCAAAGAGGTAGAGCTAGGACTTCTGCAGGCGGGTGTAGATCAGGTCAAGAAGGATAGGGATGCTGCTGAGGAGGCGCGTAAGGCGGTTGAGTAGACCTCGAATAAAACCAAAGCCGCGCTGATTGAGGAAAGAAAAAAGAGCCGTGAGCTGGTTGGTGCGGTTGA
Organism: Rutidosis leptorrhynchoides; assembly: GCF_046630445.1. Taxonomy (NCBI): domain Eukaryota; kingdom Viridiplantae; phylum Streptophyta; class Magnoliopsida; order Asterales; family Asteraceae; genus Rutidosis; species Rutidosis leptorrhynchoides. The sequence continues at coordinate 273,614,318 of NC_092340.1, read as the reverse complement.
GCAGGCGAAGGGGGATGCAGAACGTTTGCGGTCGGAGCTTGAGAAAGTTACGAGGGAAAGGGATGACGCGGTAACCAACCGCGAGCTGGCAGAGGCGGATCTAGCGAAGCTGCGCACCGCACTCCCTACCATTGTGCAAAAGGTGATGGACTCAGAGCCTGTGTCCGACAAGTTCAATGCCTACGTTGATGCGGTCAGGGACCATGAAATCAACAAGGCTGTGCAGGAGGTAATCCAAGCTTGCGGTCTAACACCGCCGTTCCCCGACATCGTTCAAAAGAAGCTAAAAGAGGGAACGGCTGCAGCGTTAATGGAGGCGGAAGAATCCATCAAGTCCATCCCTATCCCCCTAATCAACGCATTCGCTGCGGACCCGAACATGTCAATCGATGGGTTTTTAAAGGAGGATTATTAGTGTTGGATTGCGCCGTAAGTCCTATGCTTAGGCAGGTATTTGTATTTTTGCAGCCCTAAGTCCCGTGTTGGGCAGGCGTTACAAACAATTACCTCTTGTGTAACAACTTAATTTGATGTATATATATTCCTGATATGCATGCGTAGTGTGTTTATTTGTTTATATATCGCGAATCAAAACAAAATGTGAACCGCATGCCCATGCGCATAGTTAACCAAAACTCATGCGTATGCGGGTATTACTGCGTAAAATAAACCAATACTTTAACAATTACCCTTTAATAATTTAGACTCGAAAGCTACTGCGTTATCGCTTTGTCATGTACTAGAGGTGCACTATAGCTGTATGGTAAGCAACGCAACTAAAAACAAACCAATGTTTTTATGCTTTGAGTTCCTCAAGCAAACCAATGCGAGAGTAATTACGCACAAGTAAACCAATGCTTGTAATTTTTTAAGTCGACTTTGCAGCCATCTAGTCTGCGTGGCGCTTGGCTAGGGGAAAACCAATTCCCTTTGCCTGCCGTTAGCGTCTAGCCTTGTAACCAAACAGGCTTCTGCCACACGGGGGCTAGAGGACACCCCTTAAGTAGGCAGGAACCGCATACAAAAAAGATTTAAACAACAAAAGTATGCGCGAGTAAATATTTAATTGGCATTAATCACAATTACAACCGCGACACATCCAAACGGACGAAAAATACATAGAAAAAATAATGTGCTACAATAAACTGGAGTGATCAGGTCCACCTAGCTACATATAACATTTTTTTAATAACGTCGCATGCCAAGTGCGTTTCACAGGTTTTCCATCTAGTGTCTCGAGATGGTACGCCCCGGTATTGTTTGCCTTCGATACCCTGTATGGACCTTCCCAACGGGGGCCCAGTTTCCCAGTATCCTCTTCATGACTTGCGTCGTTCTGATGCCAAACCAAGTCACCGCACTTGTAAGAGCGCGAACGCACACGCTGATTATAGTACTTTGCAATTTTTTGCTTGTTATTTGCTTCGTTGACAGCCGCAGAGAGTCTGCGCTCTTCCAGCAAATTAAGATTTTCCTGCAAAGCTTCAGAGTTATTTTGCTCATCAAAATTTTGTATGCGGAATGTTGGTACCCCAATTTCTGCGAGTACAACAGCTTCTGATCCATAGACCAAATTGAACGGGGTCTCACCATTGCTTGCTTTGGGTGTTGTTCTATGCGCCCATAAAACCTTCGGTAGCTCATCCACCCAACCAACGCGACCATGACCCAACCTAGCTTTGATTCCAGCTACTATATCCCGGTTGGTGACTTCGCACTGGCCATTTTCCTGCGGATGCGCGACAGATGTAAAAGTTTGCTTAATATTAAGCTCCGCGCACCAGCTGCGGAAAGGGTCACCCGCGAACTGCGTACCGTTATCGCTAACAATTTCATTTGGTATACCAAATCGACAGACGATGTCTTCCCATACAAAATTTCGCACCCTTTTTCTTGAGATTGCTGCCAGCGGTCTCGCTTCAACCCACTTTGTGAAATAGTCGATTGCAACAATCAAGAATTTGATGTTTCCTCGGCCTTTTGGGAATGGTCCGACTATGTCGATTGCCCATTTGCAGAATGGCCACGGTGAGGAGACTGGTATCATTGGATGCGCAGGTGCTCTGCTAATAGGTGCATGTATTTGGCATGATTCACATTGCTTAACTATGCGCGCAGTATCCTCGTACATGGTGGGCCAATAATATCCTAGCCGCATTATTTTTGACATAATGGACCTGTGCCCCGAATGGAGTGCGCATGCACCCTCATGCACCTCACGTACAACTTCCTCCGCCTCTTTTGGGCCAATGCACCTTAAGTGCGGTCCCAAATAATTCTTTCGATATAGGACGTTACCCTCAAGGGCATACAGCGGTGCCTTAACGCGGACTTTCTTTGCGTCCGCGGAATCTGCAGGAGAAGTGCCATCCTGCAGAAAAGCCACGATTGGCGTCATCCATGTTGAGCTTGATTCCTCAACTGGTGCCACTAAAGGCATCAAAACAATGGATTTTGCATTGAGTTCTTCTATTAGAACTTTCTTCCCCATATGATCAAAAGCCAAGGCAGCCAGTTTGCTTAGCGCATCCGCCTTCTTATTTTGCCCACGCATTACGTGGGAGATTTGAAAAGCTTCAAATTGGTCAGCGAGGTTGTGAACAAGCGATAGATATTGCTGCATGGCTATGTCATGCGCTTCGAAATCTCCGCTGACCTGACTGCATACTAACTTTGAATCCACATATGCGTGCAAAATTTTAACATGTAACCTATGCGCAATGCGCATACCTGCTAACAGAGCCTCATACTCTGCTTCGTTGTTTGTAACAGCAAAATTAAACCGCAGTGCGTATGTATGCTCTTCGCCATCCGGGCCTGTTAAAATTACACCCGCACCTGCACCAGTTGCGCTGCATGCACCATCGGTGTACAATTCCCATGGTGACAAAGTTGGTGCAGGTGGATCCTGATGTTCTGCTGATGCCTCAACATCCGCAGGTAATTTTGCTAGGTAATCAGCAAGTATTTGACCCTTAACCGCACTGCGCGAAGAAAAATTTATTTCATGTTCACCTAATTCAACTGCCCACTTAGCCATTCGGCCAGAAATCTCAGGCTTGTACAATACCTGAAAGAAAAATGATTGCGTTAGTCAATGCGGTAACCCCGGTCATTACCGCAAAGTAGGCGTTTACCAACCTGTTTGATTGGTTGATCAGTTAGAACCACGATTGGATGTGCTTGAAAATATCGGCGCAAACGCCGCGCCGTATGGACCAGCGCATATACAAGCTTTTCTATTGGTGAGTAGTTTACTTCGCTTGATGTCAGCGTCTTGCTTACGAAGTAGACCGGCATTTGCGTCTGAGAAAAACCTCAGTCGTTAAATTTCTGCGATATAAATAAAGCATGCAAATTAATGGATTACCTTTTCGCGATCCGCGATGAGGACTGAGCTGACAGCTTCTTTCGATGCCGCGAGGTACAGCGTTAGCGTTTCTCTTGATACTGGCGCAGTAAGTGTTGGTAATTCTGCAAGCACCTTTTTCATCTCCTGAAAGGCTGATTCTGCTTCCTGAGTCCATACGAAGTCTTTTTTCTTCAAACAATTTTTCAAAGTATTGAAGAATGGTAACTGTCATTCTGCGGCTTTCGACAGAAACCGTGCGATAGCCGCAAGCTTCCCCGTTAGACTCTGCACATCTTTCTTTGTCTTTGGAGATGGCAAATTATCAATGGCTTCAATCTTTTTGGGATTGGCCTTGATACCCCGCGCAGTCACCACATGACCTGAAAACTTGCCTTCCTCTTCCCCAAAACTACGTTTAAGCGGGTTAAGCTTCATGTTGATCCTGCGCAGAGATGCAAACGTTTCCAGGATGTCCGCGAGCACGTCTTCCTCGGTGTTACTTTTAATTACCAAGTCGTCGACGTACGCTTCAAGATTTCTACCGATTTGGTGCTTGAATGCTGCGTCAATTACACGCTGATAGGTCGCGCCAGCATTCTTTAAACCGAAAGGCATCTTTGTGTAACAATAAATACCCTGCGGCGTATGAAAAGCAGTCTTGTCCTCATCTTCCACAGCCATTAAGATTTGGTGATAACCCTTGTACGCGTCCAGAAAACACTTGTACCTAAATCCCGATAGTGATTCTACCTTCCAGTCTATCTCCGGGAGAGGGTAGTTGTCCTTGGGACATGCCTTATTAATATCTTTGAAATCAACGCACATCCTCCAGTTACCGTCAGCCTTTTTTACCAATACAGGATTTGCAACCCATGTCTGATAACGCACTTCCCGCAGAATGCTTGCTTTGACAAGGTTGTCCACCTCTGCGCACAACCAATCACTGCGGTCTAGAGCCATATGCCGCTTCTTTTGCCTAACGGGTGTCAATGATGGATTAACATTTAACTTATGTTCCGCAATATCACGCGGAACCCCAGTCATGTCTGACTCTCGCCACGCGAAAACATCTGCGTTTGCGGACAAAATTCTATGCAATTTGGCCTTTGTTTCGGCTGACAAGCCTGCGCCGATTTTAATTCGCTTATCCGGATGCAAGCGATTTGCTATGACTGCACAATTTGCCAATTGTTCTCCCACGCTAGGAGTGCTTATAGGCGCAACTGAGCCACACAACTCGGTTGCTTGATGTGACGCAACTGTGGTAACACCTCCTAGTGTGGGAAACTTAATCAATCCATGCACTACCGATGGGATAATGTTAAAACGCCGTATGAAGTTTCTCCCTAGCAGTGCGTTATATCGTGAAGTTGAACGAACCACATAAAAATCGACCAATTCATGCCTGATCATCTGCGGGTTCCTGTCATCCGCAAGTTCTATCATTAACTCTATTCGGCCTAGCGGCCACGAGTTTTCTCCAGAAAACCCTGATAGCGTAATATCAGGCTGGCGTAACTGCGCTTTGACTTCTGCCAGAAGGAAACGATAACAATGCTCATACATAATATCGACACCACTGCCAGTGTCAACATGCATGCGCTTAACCTGGATTCCGCAATTGGGGATGCGACACTTGATGATAATGGGCTCGTTAACAGAATCATTTAACATTACAGGAGGGAAAGTGATCGGGAGAAGCTCCCAATCCTAGTGATCGTTGTACTTTCTCCGCTGGCTGATTTTCTCTGCGTCAACCATGTTAATGGTTAAATCGGCATTTTTCGCTTTGTCAACTTTCTGCCACGCGAAAGTCTTAGACTTCGAAGCCTCTTCTGCAGTCTTTCCCTTGTCCTTTTTAGGTGGTTTTAGATGATCCAATTTGCCCGCGCGAAGCGCTTCCAGAACCCGTTCCATCAAGTTTTTACACCGATTGGTGTCGTGACCATAATCATCATGAAATTCACAATACTTTTTTTGTCCCGCTTGCCAAATTCTGTAAGCGGAGTTGGAATCGCGAAGGTCGCGCATACTGGCTCCGTTGCCAAAATTTCCTTGGGCGTTTGGACAAACTTTTGAGTAGCGCATAGTTCTGATTATTGATGCCGCGCTGATTATTGTTTCGATAATTGCCACTTGATTTCCCTTTATCATTCCTGATGGGACCACCGCTAGGATACCTTCCACGAGAGTTATTACCACGACTTTGATCGCGCGAACGATCATCGTCCTTTCTCTCGTTGCGTGAGCTAGCTGTTGGAATGTCATTATCTTCGCCACTCCGCATATAGTCGTGGCATTCATTAAGCGCCTCAGCATAAGTTGTTGGGACTGTATGGCGCAGACGCCTTACCAGTGTTGGATGACGTTCTGAGTTTATACCATGTATGAGTCCGGAAATCTGTTGCTCTGGTTTGAGATCTGGTATACGCAGGCACTCATTAGTATACCTTGTGAGAAATTTTCCCAAAGATTCCTTGGGCTTCTGCACGATGTCATGGCATTCAATGTGAGTGCGCTTGTGTGGTCTCTGATTCTGATATTGCAGTAAAAACTTTGTCCGCAGATCCATAAACCCGGCAATACTACCCGCCGGCAACTTATTAAACCACTCACGAGCAATACCCTGTAGTGTCATAGGAAATATCTGACACGCAACCGGATCCACCCAGCCTTGAGTGCGCATTGCGCCTTCGAAGCGCTGTAAAAAATCATCTGGATCGGTCAAGCCATTGTAAGTACCCAACGTGCTAGGTATCTTTAGTGCTGATGGAAACGGGTATGCGAATATATGCGGAGGAAACTTGTCAAAGGTAGTTGGTAGCTCGAAGGGTGGTTTAACAGGGTCCCCTTTCAAATTTGAAAAGAAACACTTCATCATGTCCTGAAAAAAGTCAGGCTGTGAAAATAAGTGAACCATATCAGGAGGTGCGGCCTGCATGAATTGACTTGCAAGATTTGCCTGCCCTTGAACATTTTGCCAAGGTTGACCCTGCGTCTGTGGATATAACCAAGGCTGCTGCGTTGGAAAAGAGGGATAACTTGAAGACGCAGAGTACACAGGTGGCTGTAAAGGAAGCGAAATCTGTGGCGCAGATATCTGCGAAACTTGAGGATACACACTTAAAAGCCCAACTGTATGCGCTGTGCTTTGCTGCTGCGCTGTTATCGGCGCCCAATGAGAGTTCGCATCTGGGATGACCCCAAATCCCCAACTATTAAGTAACGCCTGCACATCCGCAGGAGTTAAAAATTGTGAAACTGGGCGCGGTGGTTGCCAAGGTTGCAACGGTGTAAATGACGAATTCTGCTGAATGCTCTGCGTATGCAGAGGTATTGAAACAGTGGTACTGTAAATAGGTACCTGGCCGCAGCAAACCACATGCGGCCCCGTTGTTCCACCGCCAGTGCCTGCAAAGATGACCCTTGGATCCACTGACGCAAAGTCCAGCCGCGTGGTTGTAACTGGTGAGTTTGCTCTTGGCGGTGTGACCCCGTCTGAATATATCGGCTTGTACCTCTGAAAGGGTTCGCCGGATATAGGTGGAGGGTATATCGTGTATCCCGCCTGAGTAGCGGCCCCCGTAGTCATAACCGGTGTATGTTGACTACCAGACGGTGCGTTCTGAACATCTGTTTGGGTATGTTCCGATGATTCCTCGGAAGTCATGATACTGTTAAAGAAAAAAAAAATTTAAAAATTTTGTAAATAACGAGTCATACAATTCAAAACCTTAAAAGAAAAAGCAATTAAACAGTCTTGAATTAATTCGACTCTCAATGAAAGCACCACTTGATCATGCATATTTTAACCGTGGGGTTTAATATGCCTGCTCAATACATAAAGAGGGGTTTAAGGATCTTAGAACGTGGCTCTCCGGTCCGACTACCGTGAATAACCTTGGCCGACATGATGATGTCGGCGGGGTGTCCAAGTGATTAAGTCCACCTTCGATAGCGGTCGCTGATCGGAAGGCCCCAAATAAGGTCGTAGGTACTAGCTTACAAAAGACTAACCTGTTAACCTTGAAAAGATGCTGAATGATGCTGTTCTACGTAATGTGTATCGTATGCGATGGTTACGTAATGTGCTGTGTGTGGTAAACGATGATTAGGGTTTGTATTTATAGGCAAACCCTAATTCTAGAACCGTCCCAGATCATGATAATCTCATCCATAACTGACTCCCCCGAATCACGGATATAATTTTGGAAAAGATATTTACTTGACAGCTAAGCAACCGCCGTACCGGGAACAAAGGCATTCGCACGCCGCATACCGCACACAAGAACACGCATACGCACAATAGTGATTGTCCGCATACATTCGCGGTGAGCATGCGGGTTGCGGTATCATTAGAAGTATTGATTCATAACTTCATTAAAGAAATATTCTGCGACGATTATGTACTCTCAAGTTTTGAAGATTATATATTCTCATTTCAACCGTAAATCAAATGAGCTTAATATTATATTAACTCATTAAATCCATGATTACATCTGAAGGAAAATGTATATGTACGTATATTTTCATAAAGATTGTAATTAAAAATTCTTTTGTACAAACTGTTGTTTGTGAAAATATTTTAACGGGTAGGTAATACCCGAGAAATATTTATATCTCACATTAATATGTTACATTGTACATTCTTCAGTTCTGATTCAATAAGACAGTAAAAGTAACTATACTACTTACATTCACAAGATATATGTATCTGTTCACTAAAGAACAACCACTACATATTTTGACATATCAGAATCCAATCAAAGCTTTAGCAAGTGTTATCTTCCTAAAGATCACTACATTCCTGAATTATATTCATTCGTATTCTGTGATGAATTATCACATCAAACCACCGAAATTATCATTTACGACATTTCTTCGACAACCGTTAGATCCATTGATGGATACATCTTACGCTTAAACACTTCAAATTCAAAATTCTTGAAAACATCCTTTGTATCCTGACGATCACAATCAACATTTAATCATCTAAAAACGAAATTTCTTGAAACCATCTCGGATTGATAACCGATGATTCAAATATGGCTGCATTAAATGCAGAGAAAACAGCAAAATTGTAGAAGGTCTTAAGGGCCAAAAGTTTGATAATAAAGAATGGTACAAGCTCAGATTTGGAACTGGAAAACGGATTGAGCAAACTATGAAGGAGGCTGTGGACAAATCACAAGGACTAAACCTATACTCAAGGAATCCAGATGATTCGATTTCTGATGGAAATTACAGAAGACATATAATCTCCTTACGCATTCTAAATCCTTACAGAAGAATTTTTCTCATTCGATCTTAAATTCTAAGATATCATCATATCTTTCAGTATATATATCCTCGATATTTCTGAAGATATCTTCATAACTATTCTTGTCCGAGATTACTTATCTCTTTGTGCTCTCTGTATTACATAATAAAGGAAACTGTTTTAGTTTCTATATTATGTAAAATTCAAGTTTAAATTATGAATGATTTGAAGTAGTGTTGGGAATTGAAGCATGAGTTAGTATAATATAATGACGTCAGGCCAACGTGATTATATTACAGTAAGTCATGCTAAATTTTTAATGAAAGATGATGATTCATAGACTCTATAATCATCATTTGCCATGTTACACGACTCTTAAATTCTACTTAACCTCTGAACATATCAAGAACATATATTCTCAATAGTTCTATCCTCAGTAATTCTGGTAATTTAACAAATCAAATCATGATATTACGTTCCTTTCTACTTAGAACATTAGGTTCATTCGAAACTTCATACCTACGAATTCTGGACCATTACTTGCTTTACAAAAGCATGAAGCTTCGACATATAAGGGAAAATATAAAGCCCGATAACAACACCGAAATTACAAACCGTGTATATCAATGCGTATAGCAATATAAAGACACAGGAGAACTAAAAACACAATAAATCCTAGAGCATAATAGAAGTAAACAGACTCCTCTGGTGGGAGTTAGAAAAGAAGGAAGATTGTTGCGATAACCAATATAAGGTCAAGAACAAGAACTGGATTGAGCATAGTAACAAATCTTTTGGAAGTATGAATTTAGGAAAAAAGTATAGAAGTGGTGAAGATAATGAAACAAAAGAAGCTAATTTATAGCAAAATTCCAAACACAGCAATCGAGGCAAATCACTGCATTTAATCAAAGAAATCCTAAAATTCCTTAATTACCGGAGAATCAAATCTTATAAAGATTATGAAGATTTCTTTAAATCCCTTGAATTCCGGAAATCAACTTTAACCATATCAAAAGTTAAGGCGAACATTTAATTTCCTCATTTCACTCTTTTGTGATAGCTTCGTTTATACTCTTCCTATAATCGAATCGTTTTATCAATATTATCCAATGTTGATAAAACTCTATTTTTCAACTCATATTCATCGTTCTTGTTGTCAACAATGAAGATCTCTATCAAATTTCATGACCATGATTTTCATGACCTCCTCTCTATTTTGTCTACCCCAATATTGTGGCGTAAACGCTCAAGGTTTAAATAAGCTCACTATTATTTATAACACATTTCATGTGTATTGAAATGCTTGTATAGCGTTATCATCTCTTTCTAAGAAAACCTAATCAATGACACTCATGATAAATCCTTTAGATAACCTCAGCATTAATAATAAAATGCACTTAGTAAAATTTATGGATCGTAAGATTTAAAACGCTCGAAACAAAACAATATTATATCCGTTGGAATTCACGCAAGGCCCCGAGCATACCTGGGAACGTGAAAACCAAATAAAACGAAAATATCCTCACCTGTTTACAAACAACGCCGACTGATGGCAACAACTAAATTTCGGGACGAAATTTCTATTAACAGGGGGGATACTGTGATAACCCGAAAAAATTTCCGATTAAATTTAAACTAAACTTCGACTAACCGGTTATAAAAAGATATGTAAATAGATATGTGTGTGTATATACATCATATACAATCATTATTATTATCAATATTATAATTATTATTACTAATAATTATCATTATCATAATTACTAATATATTATTAATATTATTAGCATTAATATTATTAATTATTAGAATAAGTATTATTATAAAAGTATCATTTATTATTAATGATATTATTATTATTAACATAATTATTAACAAATATCATTATTTTTGTTATTTATATTATTAAAAGTATTATTATTATTATTAATACAATTATTATTATTATTATTAATATAATTATTATTAATTTGTATTATTATTAGTATTATTATTATTAATGTATTTATTTAATAATAATAAAATGAAAAAAAGATAACAAATACCTAAATTAGGTTAAAACACTATCTGTGTATTTTTTTTACGATCGTGATTTTCTACTTTATATTCCTTATATTTTTTTATATCTGCTTTTTATTTTTTATTTTATCATATCTATTTTTTTATAGTGATCTGCTTTATAATTTTTTTTATATTATTCAGTCTCTGATTGATTTAATCCTTGTCGACACCCATTTTATTATATTAATCCAACGATCAATCTAAATTGATACATCACTAATCAAACAACTGACTCTATATATAATTAGCTATACTTGTTAAAGAAAAGTAATTAAAACAAAAAAATATAAAATAAACAAGCTCGAACCTCTGTTCTTGTTCCATTCTTACAAAACCTCGAATTTAAACCCCATTTCAAAATCTATAAATGTAGTCTTGTTGGGAATCATATACTCAAACTGTCTGCAAAGTTTCAAGTTCCAATTCGTAATATCGAGTTCTAATTTCGAAGTCAAAGTTTTGAAATAAAAAGTCAAATGGATGTTCAAAGATCAAATTGAAGAATTGTAGGTTGTTTCTGTTGAAATTAATGAATCATAACATTTCTAGGTATGATTTAAAACATATTTCATTTTATAAGCATCATCTCAAACAATCATTAAATATAACAACTATATCATTAATAATATAAACTTATTCGATTACGAATATGCATTTTAATATATATACTTGATATAGGTTCGTGATTTCGTGGGCAACTCTACACTTGTTCAGTGCCATCATACACATATTTACTACAAACTATCGTATCGTATCGTGAGTTCATCTACTCCTTTTTTTATATATTTTTGGGCTAAGAATAAATGCAATATTTTTATAACTGATTGACACAAGTGCAAACTATTATGCAACCAACATGTGTACTTTTATTGTGTTGATATGTAACATGTTATTGTGTTCATATAAAACATGCAAAACCATGCTTTGTAATATCATTAATTGCTAGATAATGAAGAGGCAAATGGAATTATTATAGATAGCGCTATTGAGAGTAACGTCCCGCACTGTTGACCTCAGGTCAATTGGTGGTATAATAATGATCTCGACAATTACATATGTATTGTCTCGGGGTAAAATCATTTAGTTTTGATATTACACGCTCATGGCATACTTTTGATATACATGATATATCGTCTTTTATTAAATCTTGTGATCTATTACTGAAATCATTATTTATGACAAACCTATGAACTCACTCAACCTAGTTTTGACTTTTTAAAGTATGTTTATTCTCAGGTACTTAAATATTACTTTCGCTGTATATCTGCTGCTTTGATGATGATTTCTTGCCATGCTTGGAGTCTTCATGCATTACTTATCGATTCATTTAAAAACATTTAATACTTTAAATACAATATAATCTATTTATCTTCCGCTGCAAAACTCAATAAAACGTCTCATATAGAGTCGTTCTCGTTTATACAACTATGATTTGATATAATTAGTCACAAATACCCCAGACCCTATTTGGGGGTGTGACACTATATGTAACTGAAGTTTTGATTTTGATGTGTTTGCTCGAACAATTCCCAATTAATCTGGCATATGTGGTTGCTAATCGGATGGCAGGATTGCCTGCAACTGGTGGGAGAGGATTACCCTATGGCATGTTGTTGAACAACTTCTTTGCTGATGAAGATGAGTTGGTGTATCCTTCTGATCGAGAGGTGTTGAATGCTGAGATTATGTATGCTGCTTAAATTTTATAATTGGGTTGACCATGTAATAAACTAGGTCGTAGGGCCTTTTGTACTACTTTGTTTGTGTATTTGGAGTATGTCATTCGGGTTAATGAAATGATATTTTAATTTTAGCCTATCTGTTTAATTGCTCCTTTTAATCATACTATACGCAAAGACGCAAATCTTACCTTGCGAATGGACGCAAGACGCAAAGTATTGATTTCTTGCGACCTTGCGTCTTTGCGTCCTTGCGATTGGTAATATTAGGTTATAAACCTATTTTCATCATTCACTTGACACACACACACATCCCCATACGCAGAGAAGAAAAATACGGCAAACCAATCCAAACGTAAATACGCAAAGCTCCATCACCTTCTCTCTCATTCGAACAGTAGATCGTAACCACCATCACCACCTCCACTACCACCAGTTGATCGTCTTCACCACCACCACCACCTACCATCGTCTACGTCACCTACTACCACCTACTCTTCGTCTGCTTCATTTCCCAACTAAGAAAGAAATCAAGATCGTAACCACCATCACCACCTCCACTACTACCAGTTCATCGTCTTCACCACCACCACCACGTACCATCGTCTACATCACCACTACGTCACCATGGTCTTCGTCTGTTTCATTTCCCAACTAAGAAAGAAATCAAGAAATCAACCTAATAACAATGGCAAATCTACAGGTTAGTTCTTATTTCACTATATATGTTAGTTATATGGGAGTTGTATATATATTTCATATGTTCATATATAAATGTGAAAACGTGCACACCAACTGTTCGATGAAATATCTCTATGATAATCATCAACATTTAACAATATACTTGCTTTTTTTTAATAATGGGGTATAGCTTTCCTCTTGTTTTGTATAGTTATTTGGTGAAACAACTATTTGTTGCTCGTCAAATTAACTTGACTGTCCAGGTGCAAGGATCATTTTGCGTCCTTGTGTTCCGGACACAATGTGGTCGCAAGACCAAATTTACGACCTTGCGTCCAAATGGTTTAACACACAAGACCAATCTTGCGCCTTTGCGTATCCTATGCTGATGTTGTTATTCTTAATTTTACAGGGATGGGTTGAAGGTAAACTGACGATGAAGAATAAATTAAGTATTATAGATGATGTGAAGAAAGTTATGACCGAAAATCAAATAAAAAAATTTAAAGAAACGTGTTTTGGTGTATGGTTAGATCTTGAATACATGGGTAACGATCCCAGACTTGTACATGCAATGCTCCAACGTAAAACTGTACGGCCGAAAAGAATTGATGATGCTAAGTACCCAGAGGAGCAAGATGACATATGGTTTAGATTTAAGCCTAATTTTGCTATTAGATTTGGTCGACGTGAATTTTGTCTAGTAACGAGGTTTTTGTTTGGTACTTGTACGGATATGGCACATTACATCCCTAAAGATTATGAAAAAAAAGACCGCTCCAATTAGACGATGTTTATTTCCGTCCATTAAAGAGAGCACAAACATTTTGATTGGTGATATTGAAAAGAAACTTCTAAAAAGTAGTCGGGTTGGTGTTTCGGACGATGAAGTGGTTCGACTAGCAATCATATTAGTTGTAGAAAGAGCTTTTATGAGTAAACAATCTGCCCATGTGGTGAACAAGAAGTATTTATATTTAGTTGAAGATTTTTCAAGTGTTAATAAGTACCCATAGGGGTCTCGTATATGGGAACCGACTTACGAAGCGGTTAGTGAAGGGTTTGGTGTTCGGGAAAGCCAATTAGAGAGCGGCAAGGCGTACACTTTGGCGGGATTTATGTGGGCATTTAAGGTAATGACATGTTTGATTTCAAATACTTTTATTATTTAAAGATAATATATATATTTGATATTGTTAAAACAAATGATTTGTAGATTTGGATCCTCGAGGCATACCGTCGTACCATTAAATCCTTTGCTACAAAAACGGATAAGAATGGAGTACTGAGGGCTCTTTTTTGAAAGCGTACAACAGCGGAGACTTTTGGAATCTCTGATTACATTAAACTCTTAGATATTCAGGTTAGTTGCATTTAATATTTGAAATTACCTTTGACTGTTGTAAACAGAGAGGATATGGCAAGGTCGCAAGACCATTCCTGCGTCCTTGCGTCTCTCTTAAGCTTGGACGCAAGGTTGTACTTGCGGCCTTGCGTACTTGCTACATAGGAGACGCAAACCTAGATTTGCGTCCTTACATCTCTTTGACCAGAATAGTCCCAAGTATTTTTTGTAATCTTGCGTATAAAGTCGTGTTTAATTATGCAGGATGATTGTTCCAAGAACAAGAAGCCTCTACTTGGTCTCTTCCCCACTGATACAGAGAAGGAGTGTTAATGGTGGATTGATAGTGACGCGTTATTTCTTGGAACATTAGTTGAAGAGGAGATCTAGCAAGATGAAACCGAAGTAATTCTAGAAACTGTAGAGCAGACACAGACACAGACACAGACACCAACACATCAAAATACCGAGGTACAAGAATTACATCGTGTGGTAGCATTGTTGACCGAGCAGGTGGACAAAAGTGAAAAAGAATTTAAAGAGCGGATGGAAAAAGTTGACAATGAATTAACCAAATGTAAAAGGAAATTGTCGGAATACGAAGAAAACCCTTTTTCAGAGCAAGAGTATCCGGTATATTTTTATTTTGAATTTATTAATTATTTTTTGCATTTGAATATTTGTTCTCATCTGAATTTATATATTTTTTGTTTTTTATTTGTTATTTGCTTAGGACGATACGTATTATGATAAATCTTTCTCTGACAATGAGATTGTCAACCCTTCTCCGATGCAAATACGACATGGAATAAGAGAAAGATGACCCACACGTGAAATAAGGTCCCCGTTTATTTATCCAG
Organism: Rutidosis leptorrhynchoides; assembly: GCF_046630445.1. Classification (NCBI taxonomy): domain Eukaryota; kingdom Viridiplantae; phylum Streptophyta; class Magnoliopsida; order Asterales; family Asteraceae; genus Rutidosis; species Rutidosis leptorrhynchoides. Next base: position 273,599,077 of record NC_092340.1, on the reverse strand, counting down.
TTGATATAGAAATAGAAAACCAATTGAGAAGGTAAATTTTTGCATTATAATAGTTTTTTTTTTTTTAAATTCATAAATATTTGTTGTTCCTGATGCACTGATGTGGACGCAAGACGCAACCTTGCGTCCTTGCGCTATGTGGACTGATGTTATGCGAGGTGTATATAAAATAGCTATTAAATTTTACAAGGAAATACTATTAAATACGATACAATTTTATACAAGATATTTATTTATTTATTGAATGGATATACTTAAACCTTGCTACAACACTTATAGGCAGTGTACCTAATCGTACAGTAGTGTAGTTTTTAGTAAGTCCGGTTCGTTCCACAGGGAAAATCTTTTAATCAAAGCTTAACGCTATATTAGTTTAATTTTATAAAAATACAAATATATATATATATATATATATATATATATATATATATATATATATATATATATATATATATATATATATATATATATATAAGTAATATTTTTATTATAAAGGGGGGTTTTTACCGTTTAATGACCGGTTTGTCGATTTTAAAACTTTAGTCGCAGTTAAAACAAAATGTAAAATATTAAATTAATAAAAGACTTAATTTAAAGCATAAAGTAAATAACGATAATGAAATTGCGAATAATAAAAGTGCGATAAAATAAACTTGCGATAATTAAAAAGTACGATAATTAAAAGTGCAATTAAATACAATAACAATAAAAATGCGATAATTAGAAGTGCAATTAAATATAAAATAAAGGAAATTAAATATGAAATAAAAGAATTATGCTTATTTAAACTTCCGTAATCATGATGTTTGACGTGTTGATTTTAGTTTTATGCCCATGGGTTAATTGTCCTTTGTCCTGGATTATTTAATATGTCCGTCTGGTTTTTGTCCATAACAGTCCATCAGTCATAAATATAAAGTGCGAGTGTCCTCGTCAAATTATTCTTATACCCGAAGTCAAATATTCCAACTAATTGGGGACTTAAACTTGTAACAAGATTTTAATACTTTGTTTAATAATTACACCAGGATGTCGACTGAGTGTAACCCAAGGTTTTAATACTTTGTTATCAATTATGCCAAGTGTCCTTGTACATAATTTCACCCCTGTTTTAATAATTCTAGTGACTATTAATCCATTCCCGTGTCCAGTTAAATGAACGATTATTCATACATATAAATACCCCGCCCATCGTATCCGATCGAGTGTATATGGTTATTTATAGGGATGTCCAATTGTAAATCTTTATATTAAAATTAACAAACTATCATTTAGTTAAACAAATATAAAGCCCATTAATAATCCATAGTCTAATTTCCACAAGTGTCGTTCTTTTGTCCAAACCCCAATTATGGTACAAAGCCCAATTACCCAATTTTAGTAATTAGCCCAACATCATGATTACTTCGTTTTAAATAAGCATAATAATAACTTAGCTACGAGATATTAATGTAAAAAGGTTGAACATAACTTACAATGATTAAAAATAGCGTAGCGTTACACGGACAGAATTTCGACTTACACCCTTACAACATTCGCTAACATACCCTTATTATTAGAATTTAAAATTAAAATTAAAATTAAAATATAAATTATATATATATATTTACGTATATATTGAGAGAGAGATAGATTATGGATATATATTGATCAGAATTCGTTTGCTTTTATAGGGAATTGAGTTCAGGGGGTCTCCGCGACTCGCGGCCTTTTCTGCCTTCAAACTCCACGAGTCGCGGAGTTTGAAATTCCAGCTCACCAACTTTGGAGTCTTTCTTGCCGACGGATTTTTATTATTTATATAATATATAAATAATTATAAGAATTATTTAAATATTATATTATATTTATGTGCATAGTTGACTTGTAAGTTTTAGTCCGTTGCGTCGAGCGTTGAGAGTTGACTCTGGTCCCGGTTCCGGATTTTCGAACGTCCTTGCGTACAATTTAATATCTTGTACTTTGCGTTTTGAATCTTGTACTCTTGTAATTTCGAGACGTTTCTTATCAATAATTGGAACCTCTTTGATTGTATTTTGTACTTTTGAGCTTTTTGGTCGTTTGCGTCTTCAATTCGTCGAATCTGTCTTTTGTCTTCACCTTTTAATATTTAAACGAATATCACTTGTAAATAGAACAATTGCAACTAAAAGCTTATCTTTTTTGGGGAATAATGCTATGAAATATATGTTCATTTTTAGCATTATCAAATATTCCCACACTTGAGCGTTGCTTGTCCTCAAGCAATATAGTCTTGAAATACTAGAATCACTTCTTTATTCTTCACACTTTGTACATCAGTGATTTCTTTACGGCGGTATAAACAATGGTAGTAACGTTGTGGTTACAGTCCCATATGACTATAAAAATTTAGATCCTTTAAGGAAATTGGATCTTTATGAAAACATTTGATCTTTTGAAAATTAAATCTAGCTTTTACCCTAGATAAGTTTTCCGGAATAACCCTTCACCGGTGTTTGCAAAATATTTTTGTGTGTTTGGTGGGTTTCAGATTTGAAAATTTTAGCTCAAAACTTCTGGTTTTGTGTCACCCACTTGCTAACCTTGTATTTGGAAAGCAACAAGTCCAGTTTACTTGTCCCGTATATTACCTTTCGGTAAACTACCGTCCGGTTGTAAAGGAAAGCGTTGAACAAGCAACTGTTAAGGCAATATCCCCTGACATGCTTTTAATTTGGATCTATAACGTGTCGGACGCAATTACTATCCTTTGTAGGAGAAATAGTAAAGCTCACCCTTATAATTTTCCGGTCTGGCACAAGGTCCTGTCTTTGACCATGCTATGCAACCACCGTTCTTACGGTTGACACCCGATTTAGTTCAGGTGACCTAATGAATTCCAGGTGAATTCCTAGGATTTTACGTTCAATGGTAATGAACGCATTGAAAATGGGTTTTTAGAAAACAAATCGGTTTGTAATTTTGATCAAAATATTTTCTCGTTCAGGCTCGAGTTTAGATATCATTGAATTCCATGAGTTTGTAATTCTTAATCTTTAAGGTCAATCTCAAGGATTGAGTAATATCAGGCTTAAAAGCTGATTTTTAATCTTTAAGGATATTATCCTTTCTGGGGATCTGATTCATTAGTCTTATCAAGCTAATGTGCACGGTGTCCCCCCCATTGTACGAGATAAATCCTTCTCATGGTTAGGATAAATCTGACCACTTGGCGACCCTGTTTGATGCTGAGGTCCGTGGATTTCCTGCTAATTTTAGTGATGTCTTTTCTAGATTTTTCGTCTGAACGACAACTTCCTGACCTAAATCAAGAAGCGCGTTTCTTTTTCGGAAGACTTTACTTCCTTTTAATGATGGAATTGATTCATCGTGTAGATCCATCTCTTCTTACAGTAAATCGGGTAAAACAGTTAATTATCGTTCAAAACAAAAGTATTTTCAATTATTTGTTACAGAAATATGTGACATATGTTTAAAATATCTTGGTAAATTTTCCCACACTTGGCTTTTATTTTCCTTTTTATTGTCCTCTATTCCATTTTAAATGAATTTTAACATTTTGGTTTGTTTCTCAATTTATGTCCTTTCCGAGGTAACAATAATTTCGGTGTTAAAACCCAGTTTTATCGTTCATAAATATGTATAAACATGATTTTGAGTTCATTTAATTGAAAATTTTGAAAAATTTTACTAGAATTGGGTAGTCAGTATATAAGACTAGGGCTGTTCTTTATTATCAGAGAGCACTAGATTCTAATACAACTACTACTTTACTACTATTTTTAATGGTAACCAAGTGTTTAAGATATAATTTTTTTTTTAAAAAATCCGAAAGAATTTAACCCCTTCCCATACTTAAGATCTTGCAATGCCCTCATTTGCAAGAAATCAGTAACAATTTAAATTATTGAGGGTGATTAGCGTAGAAATGATTAAATTTTACCAAAGTTTCCAAACATATTTGTGTTTGTGTTGAATGATAAATGGTGCACATCATTTGTTCATTCCGTCTTGTTGTTATTTCACATATATTTTGCATCTTGTCGTCAAAATTAGTTGCTTTTGCTGAACTTAATGCCAGTCTTTGAAAATGCGTTGTTTTACCCTGTTGTGTACATAAGATAAACTGCAAACATATATACATATTTTTGAAGTTTGGTATATTACCCCACATTCAAAAATTATTAAAATCTAATAATAAAAGTTAGAAAATTATAAAAACTATTACAATATTAACATAAGTATTAAATGTATCAACATTACAAATTATAAAATAAATAAAACTAAGTAGACTAGGGATGATACTGATACCAGTAGGGGTTCCATGCATAACCATAGGTGTTATAAAATGCTTCGGCTGGGTTATACGTAGGATACGATGGTTGGATCTCTATAGACCAGGGAGGAAATACGGGCGATGGAGTAGGAATATAGTTTCTACCTATTTGTTGGCAATAAGCTATGATTTGGTTTTGATGAACTTGCCAATCTTCAAATGCTCGATGTCTAGCATTTTCGTACTCTTGTGAAGCTATAAACCTTTGCATTTCTGTCATTTCATTTCCCCCTCCCACATTACCTGGCTGTTGGTTTCTCTCAACCTGTGGATGTCTACCATTATATCGTACTGCGGCGTTATTTCGCCTCTTCAAAACCTTCGCACCATGGTATACATTTAAACCTATTGTATCGCGGGGTTCTGGTTCTTCGACTAATAATCCCCCCCGACTTATATCCACACCGAGATATTCAGCAATCAAAGTAATAAATATACCACCTCCTATTATGCTATGCGGTCTCATCCCCCTAACCATAGCTGATAAATAATAACTCACACAATAAGATATACTTACAGCGCTTTGTGGGTCTCGAATACACATGTGGTAAAACAAATCCTGTTCATTTACCTTTTTCTTATTCTTACCTCTTTGTGTAATCGAATTAGCTAAAAATCTATGAATTACTCTTAACTCTGCTCTATCTATATCCAAATAAGAGTAATTTCCCCCTTTGAATCGGTGATGGCTAGTCATTTGACTCCATACACCATGTGTATCAAAATTCTCATCTATCTTCCTACCGTTCAATATCAACCCTCTACAATCGGCAGATGCTAACTCCTCAGGCGTATATATACGTAAAGCCTGAGCCATGTCTAGTAAAGACATGTGGCGCATCGAACCTCCTAACAAAAATCTAATAAAAGATCGATCGGTTAAACTAGCTACCCGATCATTTATTTCTATACTACACAACAATTCTTCACACCATACTTTATATACAGGTCTACGCATGTTGAATAACCGTACCCAATCGTTAAAAGTAGAATTACCATACCTCTGTGCAAGTAATTCCCTAATTGGCCCGGCCAATTCTACAGCTTCTAATGGTCCCCATTCTATGACCCTAGGTACTTCAACAGCTTTAGAATGAAGAGTATGTAAACCCCTTTGGTATTTTGGATAATCTATCCAAAGTCTGTCAAATCTCAGGTTCGGGTACAAATCTTCCAAGTGCATATCAGAAAATGTCATGACTGGATGAGGTATATCTTGTTTGTAGTAGTTATCCACCTCCTGTTGTTCCGCATTCTCAACAGGAGCATTGCGAGCTTGGGATGAAGATTCACCCCTTTCAGTCGTTTTTCTTGAGTAATTCCTTGATAGCATCCTTCTTAACATGATTTTAGTAAAAGATTTGATGATTAACGGTGAAAAATTGTGAATTTGGGAGTGTTTTCTCGGGTTTTTTCGGGTTTTATTTCGCAGTATTTTTGTGGTGTGGTGTGTGGACTGATCAGTTTACGTTTTTATTTTTTTCTGGGTTTTGGTCCCTCCGCGAGTCGCGGTGTTTGACCCTTCAAACTCCGCGAGTCGCGGAGTTTGTATTTTTTTTTTTAAACATCTTATACTAATTAAAACAATTAAGTAATTAATTTTAAAATTTTGTTTCCCTTGTTATTTAGGATGAGGTTGTTTCGGATCGATGTCCTAGTCCGTCCTTCGACAAAATTTTAAAATTTGTCTTTTTGTAGTGATTGTTTTAAAAGCTAAGATTTTTAGGTTTTTTTTAATGTTTTTGGCATACTTTAATTCAATAAGATTAAAAATAATGATAATAAAAGTTTTCGTCCCTCCCTCGGGTAAAGCAATTTTGGTTCAACAACCTAGTCTTCAACTTACGACGAATTTTAAAAACATATTTTTAACTTAATGAGATAAAGTAAATTTTTGTTTTTAAATTCACACCAAACTTAAATTAAAAATACATAAAATTCAAAATTAATATTAAAAATTCACTCCAAACTTAAAATTTGAAATGCGTAAAATTAAAAATTCATATTTTAAAAATTAAAAATTCACACCAAACTTAATTTAAAAATTCATATTATAAAATCACACCAAACTTATATTATATTTTTCAAATATTTACAATTTTAAATATATTGTTTTTACAAAGTTTACAATATTAATTTAAGATTTATATATTAATTTTAAAAACATGGTAAAAATAAAATTAAAAATCTTTTTGGCTTTTTATCCCACTTTAATCAATCAAATATTATCAAAAATATGCGCCCCTCTTTTCGGTAAAGTAATTTCGGTTCCAAGACTTAATTTAACTCATGACGAATTTTTAAAATATTTTGGGTTGATTGATTAAAGATATTTATACCTTAAGAATAAACATTAAATTTCGCAGTGATGTAATAAATTTTCGAATGATATCAATAATTTCGGTCGCCAAACCTAATTTTATTCAATACCAATTTAATACTTTATAGCGAATAAATTAGCGTTTATTATCAAAAGGTTAAAAATAAAAAAATAAAAAATAAAAACTGTACAGACTTACCTGTGAGATAGTATTCTTAGTTATATGATCTATCCCATTCATCAGATAGTCGGTTTAATTGGTTTTCCATGGCTACATAGGCGTAACCTCGAGCATTCAGTGTTTTTTCTTCTAAATATATGAACGGTCCGTCTCTGCATAAAGTAACAAATTCGGTATTTGAATAGGTTTGATTATTTGAACATTTACCTCCATGTGACCATTTTCCGCATTTGTGACATCTTTCAAGGTGTCGTGCTCTTCTTTTCGCTGCGGATTTTGATTTTTCTTTACCAAATTGTAACTTATTATCTTCGCATCTGGATTCTTTTCTTACTCCGTCCAATCTTTCTCTGATTACTGATACTATTTCACTCGGAAGTGTGTCATTATTACGTTTAGTGATCAAAGCGTGTAGCATTAGACCATGGTTTATAGTTCACAGGCAGTCTTCATTTCGTAAAAACCTAAAAAAAATAAAAATTCAGAATGGGGGGGAGAAGACTAGTTCTTTAGGGTCTGCTAGGGAAAGACCATTCGGGTTCCATTTTCGAGAACTACACGAAAACAGACAATCTAACTCTAACAGAAATACATATTATCCTTTAAAGACTTGATTCTCCACACACTTAGTTAGCTGTGGTATCGAAATTGTGATTAACTTCATTGTTGAATTCCATCGGACTATCTATGTAGTGTTTAACTTTGTGACCATTAACTTTAAATCCAATCCCATTTGAATTTATTAATTCTACTGTTCCGTATGGGAAAACTCTTTTGACTATGAATGGTCCAGACCATCTTGATTTCAATTTTCCAGGAAATAGCTTGAATCGTGAATTGAAAAGAAGAACTCTGTCTCCTTCTTTAAATTCTTTTAAACTTCTGATTCTTTTATCATGCCATTTCTTCGTTCTTTCTTTATAGATTAACGAATTTTCGTATGCTTCATGTCTTAATTCTTCTAATTCGATTAGTTGACTTAATCGTAGATGTCCAGCTTCATGTAAATCAAGATTACATGTCTTCAAAGCCCAAAATGCTTTGTGTTCAATTTCTACTGGAAGATGACATGCTTTTCCGTAAACGAGTCTAAAAGGTGTGGTTCCAATTGGAGTTTTGTAGGCTGTTCTAAAAGCCCAGAGTGCATCCTCCAATTTAATGGACCATTCCTTCGGATTTGATCCTACGGTTTTCTCTAGAATACGTTTTAAAGCTCGGTTGGTATTTTCAACTTGTCCACTTGTTTGTGGATGATAAGCAGTGGAGATTTTATGAGTTACTCCATATCTTTTAAGAACTTTCTCAAGTTGATTATTACATAAATGAGTACCCCGATCACTTATTAAAGCTTTCGGTGTTCCAAACCTTGCAAAAAGACGTTTTAAAAAGCTGACTACAACTCGTGCATCATTAGTTGGGAGAGCTTGTGCTTCCGCCCATTTAGATACATAATCAATGGCAACGAGAATGTAGAGATTATTATGAGATTTTGGAAATGGACCCATAAAGTCAATACCCCAAATGTCAAATACTTCACATACTTGAATGACATTTTGTGGCATTTCATCACGTTGACTTATTTTTCCGGCCCTTTGACATGCATCACAGGATTTGCAAAGAAGGTGTGCGTCTTTGTAAATTGTAGGCTAATAGAATCCAGCTTCATAAACTTTTCTTGCTGTTAGTTGAGGCCCATAATGCCCTCCTGTTGGTCCTGTGTGACAATGGTTTAAAATTTTACTAGCTTCATCTCCGAATACACATCGGCGTATTATTCCATCTGGACAACTTTTAAATAGATGTGGATCTTCCCAAAAATAGTGTTTTATATCACTAAAAAATTTCTTTCGTTTTTGGTACGATAATCCTTTTTCAAGGAATCCACATACTAAGTAGTTTGCATAGTCTGCAAACCATGGAATTTCATTATAATCTATCTTCAATAGATATTCATGAGGAAAGTTGTCTTGTATGGCCGATTTATTTAGAACTTCTAATTCAGGATTTTCAAGACGAGAAAGATGATCAGCGGTGAGATTTTCTGCTCCTCTTTTATCTCGGATTTCAATATCGAACTCTTGTAAGAGTAAGATCCAACGGATTAATCTTGGTTTAGCATCTTGTTTCGAAAATAGGTATCTAAGAGCAGAATGGTCGGAATAGACCACCGTTTTAGCTAGAACGAGATATGATCGAAATTTGTCAAAAGCAAAGACAATAGCAAGGAGTTCTTTTTCAGTAGTTGTATAATTTGTTTGTGCTCCTTGTAACGTCTTACTAGCATAATATATAGGTTGAAATCGTTTTTCAATCTTTTGTCCTAAAACGGCTCCCATTGCAAAATCACTTGCATCGCACATTAGTTCAAACGGTAGATTCCAATTTGGTGTTATCATTATCGGCGCATTAGTGAGTTTTTCTTTAAGAATATTAAAAGATTTGATACATTCATCTGAAAAGATGAATGGAGCATCCTTTTCTAGGAGTTTATTCATAGGAGTGGCAATTTTAGAAAAATCTTTTATGAAATGTCGGTAAAAACCGGCATGCCCTAGAAAACTCCTAACTCCTCTAACATTGGTGGGATGTGGAAGTTTAGCAATTACATCTACTTTAGCTCTATCCACTTCAATTCCTTCCTTTGAGATTTTATGTCCAAGAACGATGCCTTCTTTAACCATAAAATGGAATTTCTCCCAATTAAGAACTAGATTTGATTGTTCGCATCTAATAAGCATTCGTTCAAGATTATCTAGACATATTTCAAATGTATCACCGAAGACTGAAAAGTCATCCATGAAAAATTCCATGCATTCTTCTATCATGTCGTGAAAAATCGCCATCATACACCTTTGAAAGGTTGCAGGGGCGTTGCAAATTCCAAATGGCATGCGTTTGTAAGCAAAAGTACCATAAGGGCACGTGAATGTGGTTTTCTCTTGATCTTCAGGTGCTATTGGAATTTGAAAATATCCGGAAAATCCATCAAGAAAACAATAATAACTATTTCCGGCTAATCTTTCCAACATTTGATCAATGAAAGGTAAGGGAAAGTGATCTTTTCTGGTGGCGTCATTTAATTTTCTATAATAAATACATACACGCCATCCTGTTACAGTCCTAGTAGGAATAAGCTCATTTTTTTCATTTGTAATGACAGTCATGCCACCCTTCTTAGGCACGCATTGAACTGGACTTACCCATGGACTATCAGAGATTGGATAAATTAAACCTGCATCTAGCGGTTTAATAATCTCTTTCTTAACTACATCTTGCATATTAGGATTTAGTCTTCGTTGGCGTTGCACATATGTTTTATGACCTTCTTCCATAAGGATTTTATGTGTGCAATACGAAGGACTTATTCCTTTAATATCATGAATCTTCCATGCAATAGCTGGTTTATGAGTTTTCAACACAGAAATGAGTTGTGATTTCTCATTTTCAGTAAGAGAAGACGATATTATTACAGGTAATTCAGATTCACCATATAAATAAGCGCATTCCAAATGGTTTGGAAGTGGCTTTAACTCTAATTTCGGAGGTTCTTCTATCGATGATTTATATCGATATCTGTCTTCTTCTTTTAGCATTTGAATTTCTTCTGTTGTTGGTTTATATCAATTAGCTATAAGTGTAGCTAACATTTCAGCTTCATCAATTGGTTCATTACCTTCTCCTAAAGAACATTCTCCTGTTCCTTGTAATTCTGGAAATTCTTCTAACAATTCTGCTTGTGAATCTATAGTTTGAATATAATAACATGTATCATCTGCAGATTACGGTTGTTGCATTGCTCTATCAACTGAAAAGGTAACACTCTCGTCCTCTATACTTAGGGTCAATTTCTTACCAAACACGTCTATCATTGCTTTAGCCGTGTTTAAGAATGGTCTTCCTAATATGAGAGGAACTTGAGAATCTTCTTCCATGTCCAGAACAACAAAATCTACTGGAAATACTAAAGTACCAACTTTAACTAGCATGTTCTCCATTATCCCTCTAGGATATTTTATTGATCGATCGGCTAGTTGTATACTTATTCTGGTTGGTTTCAATTCTCCAAGGTCTAGTTTAGCGTATAGTGAATACGGCATTAGATTTATACTAGCACCTAAGTCTGCTAATGCTTCTATTGAACTAAGACTACCCAGAAAACATGGAATTGTGAAACTTCCTGGATCAGATAATTTTTCTGGTATCTTATTCAACAGCACTGCTGAACAATTAGCGTTCATAGTAACAGCCGAGAGTTCTTCCATTTTCTTTCTATTCGTGATCAGATCTTTCAAGAATTTAGCATATCTAGGCATTCCTGAAATCACATCAATGAAAGGAAGATTTACATTTATCTGTTTAAACATATCCAAGAATTTGGATTGCTCGGCTTCAAGTTTCTCTTTCTTCATTTTACTCGGGGTAAGGAAGTGGTGGTTGGTATGGTTTAACATAAGGTTTAACCTTAACTGTGTTATCTTCATTAACCTTCTCAACTACCGATTCTGTTTCCTTATCTTGTTCAGGTTGTGGTTCTTGTGGAGTAGGAATAGCTTCATCAGAAGTTACAGGTATTTCAGGTGGTTTAAGTGTTGTACCACTTCTTGCGGTAATAGCTTTAGCTGTTTCATTCAGGGGGTTAGCATTTGTATCACTAGGTAGACTTCCCGGTTTTCTTTCACCTATTAACCTTGCTAGGTTACTTACTTCTTGTTCCAAGTTTTGAATAGAAGCTTGTTGATTTCTAAATGCTTGAGCATTTTGTTCATTTGTTTGTTTCTGAGATGTGAAAAACTGCGTTTGAGTTTCAACTAGCTTCGTCATCATATCTTCTAAATTTGGCTTTTTATCATCGGTTTGTGGTGGTTTGTTTTGAAAATTAGGTCTTTGCTGATTGTAATTATTGTTGGACACTTGTTGATTGCTAGGACCTTGTTGGTTGTTGTATGGAACATTTCTGTTATAATTCTGGTTTTGATTGTAGATCGGTCTTGGCGGTTGATAATTATTCTGATAATTATTTCCAGGCCTTTGGTTTATGTATGAAATATTCTCTCTTTGTTCCATTGTTAATTCAATACTGAGACAATCTTTTGTCAAATGTGGTCCTCCACACTGCTCACAACTAATTCGTATTGAGTGTATATCTTTAGTCATCTTTTCCATTCGTCTCTCGACAGCATCTATCTTTGCGGAAATGGAATCTAAGTCATGGCTAGAATCGGCTCTAGCTGCTTTAGATGATCTAACGATATCTTTTTCTTGGTGCCACTCATGTGAGTGGGAAGCAGTGTTATCAATAATTTTATAAGCATCAGTTTCGGTTTTCTTCATAATGGAACCACCAGCTGCTATATCGATGTCTTTTCTTGTAGTGATGTCGCATCCTTGGTAGAATATTTGTACTATTTGACAGGTGTCTAAACCATGTTGCGGACATCCTCTTAATAACTTTCCAAATCTTGTCCACGCCTCATATAGAGTTTCATTCGATTTCTGTGTGAACGTAACAATTTCTCCTTGAAGTCTTACGGCTTTAGATGCCGGAAAGAATTGTTTAAGAAATTTTTCAACTAAAACGTCCCATGTATCAATCGCCCCTTCAGGTAACGATTCCAACCAATCTTTGGCTTCTCCCTTTAAAGTCCAGGGAAATAACATGAGATATATCTGTTCATCCTCAACTTCTCTTATTTTAAATAGTGTGCAGATCCTATTAAAGGTACGAAGATGTTCATTTGGATCTTCCTTCGGCGCACCACTAAATTGGCATTGATTAGTCACCATGTGTAGAATTTGTCCTTTGATTTCATAATCTGGCGCATTAATGTCTGGATGAGTAATTGCGTGACCTAGGCCAGTGCGTTTAGCTCTCATTCGGTCTTCCATACTTAAAGGTTCTAGATTCTCCATAATTGAATTGGTTGAATCTGAATCACTAGAGGATTCTGATTTAATGGTTCGTTCCTCAACAATCTCTGTTTGAATGATTGGTGGTTCCGGAGGAAAATTTAATGGTTCAGGATCTATGAATCGTCCCTGAATATTCTCCGGATTCTCAATTGTGATGTCGGTTTCAAAAAATGGATTATCAACGGCGACAATATTAACTAAATGTCTTGATCGAGTTACAGGTGGTGAACATACAAAAGGTGGTGAACGTCTTGCTCGGTGCATTCACTGAATATCCTATTAGTTTTTAAAAAGGAAAGAAAAATTATATAAGTTATCCAATTAATAGACTTTTCTGATTTTGCCCACGTTTTGAATAGCCAAAAGATGCAGCAGAGGGGCAGGATTCGTTTGGTCTCAATATAATTGAGGAATGTTTGGCTCCAATAACCCGGTCCACGTACAAATCCAACTATTACTACGAACCAGAAAATTTTGATGTCTATCAATTTAACTGTAACAACCCACACCAAACCACGACAAAACCCCGTTAATTTTCACCACATAAATTTTTTTTTCCTGAACAGCATACCCGCGCGCCGCGCCCCCTACCTGGCGCGCCGCGCCAAAACGGGCTGTCCCCGGGACTTTTAAATGCGAAAAAGATTGACTAGTTCCCGACGTATTTAGCCCAAACGCTTTTAACCACATGTTCCATATATAAAAACTAGCACGTTCTATTAATAAAATTATGTTTACGAAGCGGGGCCCACATCGACCCAAATTACCCTTTAAGTATCAAAATACAATTTTCGACCATAAGACTTTTAATACAAAATAAAGCCGAGCATGGCGATTGGGGATACGCTACCCAATCCTAATAAATCCAAAAGCAAGCCTTCTACGCAAACTATGCAAATCCTCTAATCCTCGCGCTTACCCGAGCCACCATCCGCATGCAATCTATAAAAAGAGTCAACAACGAGAGGGTAAGCTAACGCTTAGTGAATGATAATATACTACATACATATATATGTATAAAATGAATACGCCACACAAATATCAAATACCGCATACCGAACAACCAAGCATAAAGGCAAGCTAGTCTAGGCGTACCGTACAAACACTAAGCACGAGCTAAGATACAACAACGAAATATAAGTTCACCAACGACGATGTGAACAACGCCAAATAGCTACACCCGGAGGGTTAGCTACAACACAACAATACATTAATATACGTATACAATATATATATAACAACGCGTAAAACTCCCAAGGTTAACCATAACGCTATGGTGCTACCGGCTCGTGGTTCACACCATACGCAATTGAGTCATACTCTTTTATAGTGCTACCGGCTCGTGGTTCACACTCGATGCTACCGGCTCGTGGTTCACATCAATTATTTTATAGTGCTACCGGCTCGTGGTTCACACTCGATGCTACCGGCTCGTGGTTCACATCTTAGTTTATAGTGCTACCGGCTCGTGGTTCACACTCGATGCTACCGGCTCGTGGTTCAGATCTTAGTTTATAGTGCTACCGGCTCGTGGTTCACACTCGATGCTACCTGCTCGATGGTTCATACCATAACACCCACAAATAAATACGTCATATACACATACGTATAATTATTCCACTCACAATACTACCCTTCGCCATTGGGGTTATATCTAAGTCCGCATCACTATATTAACCCTTCGCCATTGGGGTTATATCAACCACATCACAACCACGTGTGATAATGTACACGCAAACGCGTACTTCGCCAAAGGTGGCCAACTATAACGCACAACCGTGCCAATTGGACCTATACACAAGTCCATCAAATCCACCTATATGTGAAGTGAGCTCTATAACCAAGAAACACTTCACCCCGACCCGTACCCATCCTACACATACATATGCACATAGGATATTAACACTCACCTTGAAGTCTTGAAGAAAGCTTCCAAGTAAACCGCAACTCGCCAATGGAAAATACCTATTCCATTATCACAATTACAACAATACACTTAGAGTGGATTTACAAATCAACCCAATTCGTCACTTAGTGTAATTTCGACCCAAATGCACTTCCAAGCACAAACCGTGCCCAAACTAACCAATAGTCACTAACACAAGTGAGAATGGTCCTAATATGCCAATTAAACCCGAACTCAAGTGTTAAACACGTGTCATACCCATTTTGACACTTAAACCCTAATTTTGACTCATAAGGTCAAAATCTCACCATTTACAAGTTTCGACACCAAAACACATTTAACTCGGTTTAATACTCCAACTTAATCCATTTTAAGTTTATAAACCTCATTAACTCGCCAATTGGGTCATAATTACCACCAAACCCTAATTTGACCCAAAGTCATAGTTAGTCAACCAAGTAACCCTAAATGGGTTTCAATACTTCCATAATCACTAACTTAAGTGATTAAACTCAATTTCAAGTTCTAAACATGACCAATTAGTTCACCAACCCAAAATCCACCAACAATTTACAATAAACCCGATTATTAGCATCACTAAACCCATTTTATCATCTAAAAGGGTTTTACAACTAATTAACTCAAAACCCTAACTTGAATATCAAATCAAACAAATGAAATTCGGAGTTTGAGCTTACCAATACTATCACCGCGTAGCCAAGAACGAAAGGGACAACTTTAAAACCCGAGACTTTGAACAATTTGAGCTTCTTCTTCACCAAAACCTCCAATCTCTCTCTAGAATCACTCTCTCTCTCTCTAGATAGTTGGGAGTGATGAATGGATGCCAAAATGATCCAAAAGTGGATCTAAAACTGATATTAAGGCCACAAATCCGTCCACAAGTGAAAGGACCATAATACCCTTCATTTAGACACTTAAAATGCTGAAAAAACGCATCAGGCCCAATCGGCGCGCCGCGCCAAAAGGTGGGGCGCCGCTCCACCCTGCAGGTCAGATTTCAGAAACTCGTTTTGACCATAACTTTTTGACCGTAGCTCCGTTTTCGATGAATCAAATATCGTTGGAAACGTAATAAGATTTTCTTTCCAATGGTAAGGCTTTGAAACATCAACACAAACTTTATTTGAGGTTGAAAAGGTACGTACACACCTTGTACCTCAAACAACGTCCAGTTTCCTTCGACGGTCGAGCAAGCAACACCTACATGCTGTGCACACTCCATACACACATAGTACACCTTAAATACATTATGTACAATAAATATTTGGGTCTTACAACTCTCCCCCACTTAGAATCGATCACGTCCTCGTGATCCTCGTCACTTAACCAAACGGACCACACTCCACGGTCCTCAACATAAGTCCCAATCCGACCTTCCTAAGCAATTCTTCCTAACGAATCGCCTTCAACAACTAAATCGTCATCCACGATTTTCTCAAATCCACAATCCGAGCATTAAAACCATGCTCCTTCCCTAACATCGGGAAACTCATCCCATCTCTAACCGAGATATCAATCCTCTAGCGTACCATTACCAAGTACCGTGCTAAAGTAACCAAGTCTCAACCTAAGGTCAACAACTCGAAACGATGAAGACCGAACCAAACAAATCCTTACGGATAACACCAATCACTAAACATCCCTTGTAGCGCGCAATACGACCAATACGCAACTGTCGTAACATCATAATCCAACGGCTAGAACCGATAGCGCCCAAAACGATTATGAAAACGCAAAACCCAAGGTGTACGAAATCAACCATCGTCACACCCGTAACAAACATGTGAGCGGAACACGGCTATCGCCTCACTAATCCCACAACATGGTCCTCACGACCCCACCATCGACGTATAAAACGACCGATAGTTCCCGCAACATGGTCCTTACGACCCTACCATTGGTGTATCAAACAACCAATAGATCACACGACACGAAGGCTGGCCGAAAACACACGAGCCCTAGTGAATCCGAACTACACGCGACTCACTACCTTCACCACAACAACAATCGGGAATGGCCGAACTACACGTGCCATAGTGAATCCGAACTACACGAGAGTCACTATCCCGGAGGAATGACCGAACTACACGAGTCAATTGTGAATCCGAACTACACGAGATTCACTCCTCAATACAATGACCGAAACCACACGAGTCATTCGTGAATTCGAACTACACGAGATTCACTTCCACAACATCGAGGTTGGCCGAACTACACGAGCCTTAGTAATCCGAAACCACACGAGATTACTACCTCAATAAGATGACCGAACTACACGAGTCACCATGAATCCTAACTACACGAGATTCATTCCAATAAGATGACCGAACTACACGCGTCATCGTGAATCCGAAAACACACGCGATCCACAATCTCAACACAGGAATGGTACTCGCATTTCCCACCGGTACTCGCATTTCCCGATAGTGTTACACCATACCGACATAACACTACTCCCTTGATGAAGTCAGCGGACCCCGAAGGTCATGCTCCACCAATCACAACACCGGATGAAGTCAGCGGACCCGAAGATCATGCTTCACCGATCACAGCACCGGATGAAGTCAGCGGACCCGAAGATCATGCTTCACCGATATAACACCACGCTCATGATGAAGTCAGCGGACCCTAAAGATCATGCTTCATCAAACAACCATACCATAATCGAGCAAGAACCACCTATACCAAACATAGGTACCAAACAATAATTCTCCACAAGAGAACCCGACCCACACCTCCCTTAACCGGAGGATTTCACCTTGCTCGTCAAACACGTCCATTATCTCTCAACGAGATTTACCACGTTACCACCTCGGTGATGATTCAAATCCAAACCATAAGTACAATTTATCCGAGATTGTACTCTACCACAAATCGACCCAACCAGGTCTCGACAACGTTTTCCGGATCTACCAATAGCATCATCCGAAATCTCACACTAAAACTTCCTCGTGCGGGAGTGTAACTCCCCCACTTAGAACCACGTTCCATATCCACAACTCGTACAACCGCACAATGCTACCACAGGTAGACTTTACCAACAATTGGGCTCACACGACCCATTACCACATCTTGCTCCAACCTTGAGCACACGAAGGATTTTAACCAACCCTTAAACACTTTGTACGAGAAGTGTACCGCAACACAATCGGAGTCGAACACTATGCTAGTAGGTATAAAAGAGGCACCTAATGTCGCGTCACGTAGAATTCCCTTACCAACATACATCGAGACCCAAAACACTCGATTCCTCGGGTTTCATCCCACCCGTCGAACCTCATGGTTCATCAACTTCAACACGAGAGCGAACATGCTCCAACATCCGAACACCAAAACTCATTTCCATAGCTTGGTAGAGACATTTTCCAAATACTAAGGAATGCTTGGTTACGCCAAGTCTTACGCCCTTCGCCCGTCAATCAAACATCAACATAGGGTACTTCCATTAGGAACGTCACCCATAGCATAACATGCACAACAAAGGCACGCAACTCAAACTCAAACGGCATTTAATAAATAATCAAAAGACATATTTATCAAAATTAAACGTACCTTAACGTCTCATGGCCGCACCCGTCCCCGCTAACTTGGGACATTCCGACTTACGATGTCCTTCCTTTTGGCAATTGAAGCACACCATACCATCACCCTTTGGTACCGAACATTCCCAAGACTTGTGACCCCTCACGCCACAATTGTAACATCTAATCGCACTAGAATCCGACATACCCGTTCGCGTACCACCCGTGCTCACACTCGGACCCTTAGCCCTCTTACTCGGAGCACCATAAGAAACGACCCTTCGCTCACTTGAAGGTTCACCCTTTTTCGATCGTGAATACGACTCGAAACCTCTAGCCAAGTCGAATAATTCCAAAAATGATTTCGCTTGACCCCGGCTAATTTTACTTTTCAAGTCATCATTCAAGGTCCGATAGAAATCTCCCATCAACAAACGATCATTCCCCAAATACTCCGGACAAAAACGAGCCTTCGCCATAAAGGTCGTCTTGAGAGTACTCAAATCCATAGATCCTTGTCGCAAATTTCGCAACTCATTACGCAATTCCCACAAATCGGCCGAAGTCCGGAACTCCTCGAAGAATTCCTCCTTAAAGTCGTCCCACGATAAAGCCATAAACGTCTCGCCACCGACAAGATCAATCTTACCATCCAACCAATCCCTTGCCCTACCCCGCAACAAACTCGTAGCGAGTCTCGTCTTTCTCTCAGGAGGGCAATCAATAGTACGGAAACACCCTTCGACGTTCGAAATCCAAGTTGTGCTTACCAAAGGATCCGGCTTTCCGTCATACATCTGGGGTTTAGTCCTCATGAAGCTCTTAAGATAACGCTCCATTTCACCACTACTTTGAAGTTCGGAATACCTCCTTTCCATTCTTTCTTCTAACGCACCCATTTGCTCCGCAACGGCGGCCGCAACCCTAGCGTTAAACTCCACATCATTCGCCTCGGTCTCATTTCGCGTCGTCATTCTAAAGAATGCAAAACGATTAGTCCACGAACGTGTAAAACCGTACGCACGACACAGCCCCATCTTGCTAAACACTCATCGTACATCACTTGTTAGACACGATTTGCACCCGTAATAAGGTTTGCAAGTTCTTATTACGCACACATGCCGCATCGACTCGTTAGTACAACTACCGTCTCGCTCGATGATATACACAAACACAACCAAAATTCTACGCGGTACAAACACACGCGAGAATTATTATCACAACACAACAACATATTAATAATATCCGCATTACTAATATAAACGTTAGTCAACCTATAGCCAAGGCACTAACCAAACCCATTCCGACCCGTAATCCTACAAGTCCCGCAACAATTTAAGCACACACAAGTCTAAGTCTAGGCACCTATCTCAAGTCACCTAAATCCCTTAGACCATGCTCTGATACCACTTGTAACAACCCACACCAAACCACGACAAAACCCCGTTAATTTTCACCACATAAATTTTTTTTTCCTGAACAGCATACCCGCGCGCCGCGCCCCCTACCTGGCGCGCCGCGCCAAAACGGGCTGTCCCCGGGACTTTTAAATGCGAAAAAGATTGACTAGTTCCCGACGTATTTAGCCCAAACGCTTTTAACCACATGTTCCATATATAAAAACTAGCACGTTCTATTAATAAAATTATGTTTACGAAGCGGGGCCCACATCGACCCAAATTACCCTTTAAGTATCAAAATACAATTTTCGACCATAAGACTTTTAATACAAAATAAATCCGAGCATGGCGATTGGGGATACGCTACCCAATCCTAATAAATCCAAAAGCAAGCCTTCTACGCAAACTATGCAATTCCTCTAATCCTCGCGCTTACCCAAGCCACCATCCGCATGCAATCTATAAAAAGAGTCAACAACGAGAGGGTAAGCTAACGCTTAGTGAATGATAATATACTACATACATATATATGTATAAAATGAATACGCCACACAAATATCAAATACCGCATACCGAACAACCAAGCATAAAGGCAAGCTAGTCTAGGCGTACCGTACAAACACTAAGCACGAGCTAAGATACAACAACGAAATATAAGTTCACCAATGACGATGTGAACAACGCCAAATTGCTACACCCGGAGGGTTAGCTACAACACAACAATACATTAATATACGTATACAATATATATATATATAACAACGCGTAAAACTCCCAAGGTTAACCATAACGCTATGGTGCTACCGGCTCGTGGTTCACACCATACGCAATTGAGTCATACTCTTTTATAGTGCTACCGGCTCGTGGTTCACACTCGATGCTACCGGCTCGTGGTTCACATCAATTATTTTATAGTGCTACCGGCTCGTGGTTCACACTCGATGCTACCGGCTCGTGGTTCACATCTTAGTTTATAGTGCTACCGGCTCGTGGTTCACACTCGATGCTACCGGCTCGTGGTTCACATCTTAGTTTATAGCGCTACCGGCTCGTGGTTCACACTCGATGCTACCGGCTCGATGGTTCATACCATAACACCCACAAATAAATACGTCATATACACATACGTATAATTATTCCACTCACAATACTACCCTTCGCCATTGGGGTTATATCTAAGTCTGCATCACTATATTAACCCTTCGCCATTGGGGTTATATCAACCACATCACAACCACGTGTGATAATGTACACGCGAACGCGTACTTCGCCAAAGGTGGCCAACTAAAACGCACAACCGTGCCAATTGGACCTATACACAAGTCCATCAAATACACCTATATGTGAAGTGAGCTCTATAACCAAGAAACACTTCACCCCGACCCGCACCCATCCTACACATACATATGCACATAGGATATTAACACTCACCTTGAAGTCTTGAAGAAAGCTTCCAAGTAAACCGCAACTCGCCAATGGAAAATACCTATTCCATTATCACAATTACAACAATACACTTAGAGTGGATTTACAAATCAACCCAATTCGTCACTTAGTGTAATTTCGACCCAAATGCACTTCCAAGCACAAACTGTGCCCAAACTAACCAATAGTCACTAACACAAGTGAGAATGGTCCTAATATGCCAATTAAACCCAAAATCAAGTGTTAAACACGCGTCATACCCATTTTGACACTTAAACCCTAATTTTGACTCATAAGGTCAAAATCTCACCATTTACAAGTTTCGACACCAAAACACATTTAACTCGGTTTAATACTCCAACTTAATCCATTTTAAGTTTATAAACCTCATTAACTCGCCAATTGGGTCATAATTACCACCAAACCCTAATTTGACCCAAAGTCATAGTTAGTCAACCAAGTAACCCTAAATGGGTTTCAATACTTCCATAATCACTAACTTAAGTGATTAAACTCAATTTCAAGTTCTAAACATGACCAATTAGTTCACCAACCCAAAATCCACCAACAATTTACAATAAACCCGATTATTAGCATCACTAAACCCATTTTATCATCTAAAAGGGTTTTACAACTAATTAACTCAAAACCCTAACTTGAATATCAAATCAAACAAATGAAATTCGGAGTTTGAGCTTACCAATACTATCACCGCGTAGCCAAGAACGAAAGGGACAACTTTAAAACCCGAGACTTTGAACAATTTGAGCTTTTTCTTCACCAAAACCTCCAATCTCTCTCTCTCTCTAGATAGTTGGGAGTGATGAATGGATGCCAAAATGATCCAAAAGTGGATCTAAAACTGATATTAAGGCCACAAATCCGTCCACAAGTGAAAGGACCATAATACCCTTCATTTAGACACTTAAAATGCTGAAAAAAACGCATCAGGCCCAATCGGCGCGCCGCGCCAAAAGTTGGGGCACCGCTCCACCCTGCAGGTCAGATTTCAGAAACTCGTTTTGGCCATAACTTTTTGACCGTAGCTCCGTTTTCGATGAATCAAATATCGTTGGAAACGTAATAAGATTTTCTTTCCAATGGTAAGGCTTTGAAACATCAACACAAACTTTATTTGAGGTTGAAAAGGTACGTACACACCTTGTACCTCAAACAACGTCCAGTTTCCTTCGACGGTCGAGCAAGCAACACCTACATGCTGTGCACACTCCATACACACATAGTACACCTTAAATACATTATGTACAATAAATATTTGGGTCTTACATTAACCACTTAAAATAAATTTTCGTAATTTTAAGAAATTTAGATAAGAAGTAGAATAAAAAATCTATGTCCTAAAAACTAGAATAGCGAGAAATAAGAAAGAAAAAGAGCGTGTCGGAAAAAGATCGAAAAATAAAAATAAGAAAGAAAAAGAGTGACTTATAGAACTTAAAAACACTCGACTAACCCAACCTTATTACTATCACTAACTTAAAATTATAATCGCAAATTGAGATTACTAATTGGAATGATAATTGATACATAGGTAAAAGGTGTCTAAAAATATTAAAGCTTACAAGAAAAACTATATCCCAAATGGCAATAACTTAAAAAGAAACTAAAACTTAAAAAGGCGTCGCAAAATTCTAAAGCACCTAAATCTTAGTCTAAAGAAAAAGCACTTAAGGGATTTTACGGCAAAGCCTAAAAATCTAGAAATAAAAATATAACTATGGCAAAAACTAAGTTTAAAACTAAAACTAGCGAAAAATAAAAATATTACGCTAAAACAATTAAAAAGGGACAAAATATAAAAATATACTAAAAGTTGTGAAAATTACAATTTTTATAAAAATATTATTTTTATATTATTTAATTTATAAAACTATTAATTTTATAAACTAATTAAAATTTAAAATACAATTTATTTTAAAATTTTAAAACTAATTATAATAATAATTAAGTAATTAGGGTTAATAATAATAATAAATAATAATTACACCGTAATAAATGCTGTTAGGGTTTCTGTGTGGCCCGTGTCAGACGGCTCTGCGAGTTGCGGTGCTCGAAGCTGGAAACTCCGCGAGTCGCGGGGTTCCAATTTTCAGATGACAGGTTGATTAAAATTCGACGCGTTTTACTTTTTTTTTTTTTTTAAAATTTAGCGTTACGCTTCCGGCTTTTAAGCTAGATTGTCCCCGGCAGCGGCGCCAAAAATACTTGATGTTATGCGAGGTGTATATAAAATAGCTATTAAATTTTACAAGAAAATACTATTAAATACGATACAATTTTATGCAATTATTTAGTTATTTATTGAATGGATATACTTAAACCTTGCTACAACACTTATAGGCAGTGTACCTAATCGTACAGTAGTGTAGTTTTTAGTAAGTCCGGTTCGTTCCACAGGGAAAATCTTTTAATCAAAGCTTAACGCTATATTAGTTTAATTTTATAAAAATACAAATATATATATAAGTAATATTATTATTATAAAGAGGGGGTTTTTACCGTTTAATGACCGGTTTGTCGATTTTAAAACTTTAGTCGCAGTTAAAACAAAATGTAAAATATTAAATAAATAAAAGACTTAATTTAAAGCATAAAGTAAATAACGATAATGAAATTGCGAATAATAAAAGTGCGATAAAATAAACTTGCGATAATTAAAAAGTACGATAATTAAAAGTGCAATTAAATACAATAACAATAAAAATGCGATAATTAGAAGTGCAATTAAATATAAAATAAAGGAAATTAAATATGAAATAAAAGAATTATGCTTATTTAAACTTCCGTAATCATGATGTTTGACGTGTTGATTTTAGTTTTATGCCCATGGGTTAATTGTCCTTTGTCCTGGATTATTTAATATGTCCATCTGGTTTTTGTCCATAACAGTCCATCAGTCATAAATATAAAGTGCGAGTATCCTCGTCAAATTATTCTTATACCCGAAGTCAAATATTCCAACTAATTGGGGACTTAAACCTGTAACAAGATTTTAATACTTTGTTTAATAATTACACCAGGATGTCGACTGAGTGTAACCCAATGTTTTAATACTTTGTTATCAATTATGCCAAGTGTCCTTGTACATAATTTCACCCCTGTTTTAATAATTCTAGTGACTATTAATCCATTCCCGTGTCCGGTTAAATGAACGATTATTCATACATATAAATACCCCGCCCATCGTGTCCGATCGAGTGTATATGGTTATTTATAGGGACGTCCAATTGTAAATCTTTATATTAAAATTAACAAACTATCATTTAGTTAAACAAATATAAAGCCCATTAATAATCCATAGTCTAATTTCCACAAGTGTCGTTCTTTTGTCCAAACCCCAATTATGGTACAAAGCCCAATTATCCAATTTTAGTAATTAGCCCAACATCATGATTACTTCATTTTAAATAAGCATAATAATAACTTAGCTACGAGACATTAATGTAAAAAGGTTGAACATAACTTACAATGATTAAAAATAGCGTAGCGTTACACGAACAGAATTTCGACTTACACCCTTACAACATTCGCTAACATACCCTTATTATTAGGATTTAAAATTAAAATTAAAATTAAAATATAAATTATATATATATATATATATATATATATATATATATATATATATATATATATATATATATATATATATATATATTTACGTATATATTGAGAGAGAGATAGATTATGGATATATATTGATCAGAATTCGTTTGCTTTTATAGGGAATTGAGTTCAGGGGGTCTCCGCGACTTGCGGCCTTTTCTGCCTTCAAACTCCGCGAGTCGCGGAGTTTGAAATTCCAGCTCACCAACTTTGGAGTTTTTCTTGCCAGCGGATTTTTATTATTTATATAATATATAAATAATTATAAGAATTATTTAAATATTATATTATATTTATGTGCATAGTTGACTTGTAATTTTTAGTCCGTTGCGTCGAGCGTTGAGAGTTGACTCTGGTCCCGGTTCCGGATTTTCGAACGTCCTTGCGTACAATTTAATATCTTGTACTTTGCGTTTTGAATCTTGTACTCTTGTAATTTCGAGACGTTTCTTATCAATAATTGGAACCTCTTTGATTGTATTTTGTACTTTTGAGCTTTTTGGTCGTTTGCATCTTCAATTCGTCGAATCTGTCTTTTGTCTTCACCTTTTAATATTTAAACGAATATCACTTGTAAATAGAACAATTTCAACTAAAAGCTTGTCTTTCTTGGGGAATAATGCTATGAAATATATGTTCGTTTTTAGCATTATCATGGACGCAAGGTTATTCTTGCGTCTTTGCGGCTTGTGTTCGCAAGGTCATCTTGCGTCCTTACGTCTGTGTTTTTTCTTAACCAGATTTCCTATTTTGCACAGTTGTCCAGACATGTCATTGAGAAAGTGGACAACATGAATGTTGTCAACCTTGAAACAGAAGAGCAAGGTATTGATGAGCAATTGGTTGATCAGAAAGCTGTTGATGGACAACCTGATGATATGGTAGTTGATAATGTTGCACCTGATGAAACAGAAGGACCAAAGAATGTAAGTGGTAAGCCACCTGTGAAGGTGGGTTATAAGAGAAAAAGGAAGGAAAATGACTGGGCTAGTGAAGAAGAAATATGGGCCATGATCGACAGACTTATACATGATGAAGGATGTTTTAAACCACCACCAAATGGAGCCTGGAGAGATCAGAGAAAGCATGCACCCCCTGCAAAAGATCCCATGTCAATTATACAGAGCAAGCAAGAGACCTGTTGCATGTTCATCTTTCAAAGTGATCAGTTCATTTACCTTAGTACGGAGTTTTGGATTCGCTTGCTGGGGTTAGGAGAGGCTGGGTATTTGGAGAACCTGGTGAGTGATCTTCTTAATTTTGTGTTTATGTCATGAATTAATTTGTGTTAATATCTTAACATGACTTCTTAATTTTTAGCACATTGATGGCTGGGCTACATTTCTTTTGAGATATCGTTAGAGATTTCTCCCCAGAGCAAGCCAGATGTTTAACACTCCTGAGTTTCCACATTAGGTGGTTAAAGCAAGTTCTCAATGGATGATTATGCCATCAGGATTCCTGGCACAGCTTGCAAATTTTAAAGAATTTTGGGGATTAAGTTAGAAGGAGAAGGAGGAGAAGTTAAAGCAAAAGGAGGAGAAGTTGAAGCAGGCCAAAGCCAAAGATCCTAATTTCCAAGAAAATGAAGGAATCACTGCCTTTAGGGAACCAAATTACACGTATATAATTTCTCTTGGGGATGGTAGTGATGAAATGTATGCAGCTTGGTCTTCCTGTGATCAGGTACTTACATTCTTAAACTGTTTAAAATTTCAATCTGGTATTGTTTTTAATTAGAAATCAGAACATGTTTTTTATAATCTGGAACAGGCGCAAGGTAAATATTGCGGCCTTGCATCTGGTAAGGTGCTTGGACGCAAGGTAAGTCTTGCATCCTTGCGTCTCCGTGACTGTTGGACGCAAGGTACATTTTGCGTCCTTGCGTATGGATGGTTTTGTGACTAAACGTTCTTTCTATTTCAGATCTTGATCCCAGTACACTTTAGACACCCAGAACATTTCTTGCTGCTATCATTAAAGTTAGAAGAAATGAAAGTTTATGTGTATGACAGTTTACTTGGTCTTGCAAGTGAACAGCTACAACATGTTGTCACAATGTTGTGTGAAAACTTGCCCGTCTACTTGCACGCGATTGACTACTATAACAAGATGCCAGAATCACAACTTGAAGATTACTACCAAAACAATGAGAGTATGGAGTTGTTGATTGAAACTGGTCGTAACGTGCCAGTGCAGACAGGTGAAACCGATAACTGTGGTGTTTGGGTGTGCATCCATATGGAGAGACTAGTGTTTGCATGGGAGGGGCGTGATGACATTGGAGATCCAAAAAAGGCTGCACGAGAATATAGGAACAGAATGGCAAGGACGTTCTTCCATGCACGTTTTGATACACTACCGCCACCATCAAAGGAAAAAGATGCGACAAAGGATGCTCAAAAGGATGCTCCACAGGCTGCACAGGTTGTATGATTGTTATTACTGTCTAAATACTAATTAATTTGTATTACACTAAGTTGTTAAGTTGTGTAATTTTTTTGTATAATTAGTAGTCTGGAATGGGAGCAAGGATGAACTTACAACCTTGCGTATGTTTTAATGTGGTCGCAAGGTCTATCTTGCGACCTTGCGTATTGGTACAATGTGGTCGCAAGGTCTATCTTGCTACCTTGCGTATTGGTACATGGTTGGATGTAAGGTTATACTTGCGTCTTTGCGTATGCTTCTAAGTATTGTTTTGCGTACGCAAAGTGTGTATTGTGTCTTTGCGTATTTTCTAGCTAAACCAAATTATAGATTATGACACATAAAATAGATAAACTTCGAGAATTTATTACAACGATCGATATGACATAAAAAACATACAATAGGAAAATAAACAGAAATTTGGATATTGGTTTACTAATTATCACTCGCTAGATTGCACGTTACATAAAACTGAGACTGATAAGCATGAAACGCTTCTTTGTCAGTTAGTTTCTCCTTACCCTTCTTCGACTTTGAAGTTGAGGCCGATGTTTTTACTACCCTTTTTGTGGTTGGTTCACCAGTTTAATCAACT
Organism: Rutidosis leptorrhynchoides; assembly: GCF_046630445.1. Lineage (NCBI taxonomy): Eukaryota > Viridiplantae > Streptophyta > Magnoliopsida > Asterales > Asteraceae > Rutidosis > Rutidosis leptorrhynchoides. Next base: position 273,571,420 of record NC_092340.1, on the reverse strand, counting down.
GAAGATCTGCACGTATCCCTACTATGACCTGCTTCTTTGCAACGAGTACATGTTCTTACTATTTTTTTAGTGTCTTCACCCGTTGACGGATGACGTTTTGTTGATTTTGGGCATCCGGGAGCTCTTTTCGGCTTAATGGGAGGGTTTACAATTGGTAGGACGTTGGGACTCAGATCCGACCATTCAGACCGATGGGGCAAAGGAAGGATGTGTTCCATATACATATTTATATAAGTTTTTGTCGTGAACCAATGAGATACAAATTGAGTAACATCAGCCACTCCAAAGAGTCGTGCTGCTGCAATAAAATGTCCGCAAGGTGAAGCGACCCGTCCTAATCCATAAGGACGAATACAATAACATATGGTTACATTGCGAGGTATTTAACCTCTATATGATACATTTTACAAACATTGTATTCGTTTTAAAAAGACAAACTTTCATTACATCGAAAGTTGACAGGCATGCATACCATATCATAATATCCAAACTATAAATGACCTAATCTGTCATTTACTTAATAATAATCTTTATTGAACTCAATGACTTGAATGCAACGTCTTTTGAAATATGCCATGAATGACTCCAAGTAATATCTTTAAAATGAGCAAATGCACAGCCGAAGATTTCTTTATTACCTGAGAATAAACATGCTTAAAAGTGTCAACCAAAAGGTTGGTGAGTTCATTAGTTTATCGTAATCAATCGTTTTCATAATTTTAATAGACCACAAGATTTCATTTTTCATAAATAACATTACACTCGCAAGTGTATAAAAATCATTCGTATGATGAACAACTGGTAACCGACATTAACATAATGCATATAGAATATCCCCCGCATACTCGCAAGTATGCTATATAACGACAATCGCAATCACCTTTTTAAATCGAAGTACTAAAGCATTCCAAATTCCAGAATGAGGTTTGTTAGGCCCATAGATCTATCTTTAGGATTCGCGTTAATTAGGGGTCATTTCCCTAATTCTTAGGTTACCAGACTTGAAGGGGCGATATTCGTTTTCGATAATCCAACCATATAATGTATTTTCAATTACTTGTGTCTATTTCGTCAAACATTTATAAAAATAGCTCATGTATTCTCAGTCCCAAAAATATAAATTACAAAAGCATTTAAAAATGGAGCAAATGAAACTCACTATACTGTATTTTGTAGTAAAAATACATATGACGACATTGAACAATGCAAAGTTGGCCTCGGATTCACGAACCTATATTAATTATATATATTTATATGTTGGTCAATATCTATCTAACAATTTAGGTCAAACCGTAGTGTATCACAATCCTAATGCTCGAGACTAATATGCAAAAGTCAACAAAAGTCAACTTGACCCAAAATGACTTCCAAAATCTATACATGATTATTATATAATTTAAATATAGTTGTTTTATATATTTAAATATATATAACAGATTTTATTAGAGTAAATAATATAAATCATTTATTAATAAATAAAAATTTATATTAAAATTTATATATAATAAAAAATATATTTTTATATATCTTAAGTAATAAAATTTATAAAGTTCACTTAATATAAAAAAAATAGTGGTATGTATTATTATATTACGTGTGGTAAAAATATCTTTGTATCACATATTTATTTGATAAGATAATATTGATAATAATAATAATAAGTAAAAATTGTATTATTTTGTAATACTAATAATAAGTATTTTTATTCTACTAATAATAATAACAGTATTTATATTTACTAATGATGATATTAATTATGATAAAATGATGATTATAATCATGTTAATTTAATAATAACGATTCTTTTTAACAGTAATAATAATAATATTTTATAAAAAAAATAATAATTCTATTCAAAATGATAATTTTTAATAATAATAATAATACTAAAATGATAATAATAATGATATTTTATAATAACAATGGTATTTCTATTAAAATGATAATTTTAGTAAAAATGATAGTTTTAATATTAATAATACTTTTAATAATAATAATAATAATGATAAAAATAATGAAAACGATATTTTTATCTAAATCAATATCTTACAATATTTTAGTGATAATACTTATAACGATAATGATAATAATAATAACAATAATTATTAGATAATATTAATAACGACGATAATAATGATGATAGTAATAATAATAATCATTTTTAATAATAATACTAAAATTAATGATAATTCAGATGAATATATCTTTTAATCCGTTCAACGAAACCATACGCTTTCTAAATGAAAAGTTATTGATTTTTCGTCAGCTTTCCAACGACATGCATATCAAATACCTTATCTTGGTAGCATATGTATTAAATTTGTGATTTTTCATAAACTATTTAACGACAAAATTAAACATACAAGCATGCATAATCATATATACTCGAGCACTAGTCAGGGATACACTATTAATATATAAAAGATAAGATATGAATGCTCACGTATCAATATTGGATTCAATATTGCAGGAAAGTCCGTAGACGTGACGGAGATGATAAACACTAGGTTGACCTCACGAGCTATACCCCCGAATCATACACATAACCTCCATAGCTATAACCCATAATTTCCTTAGCTTTATCCCACTCGACAAACCCATTTTGAAATAACTCACTCATAACCTCGTCGTAGTATTTTATGTATAATAATTATATTATTAATATTAATATAATAAGATTAATAATAATAATAATCTTTATTAATAATAATATTAATATAAATAATAAAATAAATAAATAAATACAGAGTACATTAGAAAGATAGAGAAATAGATATGGATTGAAACCAGAACGCGTTCGAGGATTTTATAGGCCACTTCTGGACCCATGAGCTCCGAAATTGCGACATTAGTGTGGGTCTAAGCTCCGCAATCGTATAGCTACCTATTCCAGCTCATCGACCAATTTTTAAACGTGGGCTGCTGATTATTATATAATATTTTATATATATTATTTTTAATTTATATAATTAATTAAATATTATATTATATTTACGTGCATAGTTAACATGTAAATTTAGTTCCAATGACTCGTATGTCGTCACTCGACTTATGTCCCATTCCCGGTTTCTCGAACATTGTTTCGTACGCTTAGAAAACTAGAACTCTGTTAGGACCCCGAAGTTGTATAGTGTTAATGTGAAATAAGCTTAAATGATGGTTCCTTAGAAGAGGGCTATATAAGGAACCTAAGTAGTCCTAATTTGATAGCCATTGCATTGTAATTGAGTTCTAAAAGCTGTGGAATGTAAATCTTGTTGATTCTCTCTCATACCGAATCTCCTTTACACTTACCGAATCTCATTCTAACTTATATTTTCTTCTAACTCAACATGATCGGACCTATCATTTGGTATCAGAGCTTTCAGGGAGTGATATTACATCACTAGATTGATCCAGAGATTGAAGATTACAGAATCTGAGCACTCTCGGTATATTGAATCAGATTCAGTATAATCGAATCTGATAATCTGACGTTCAGATTCTTGTGATAAGTTCAGTGAAGGTGTATTAGGTTGATTAGAAAGAGTTTCAATCATCATTACAGCTTTTTAACATCTATTATGAAGAATCAAGTTGATTTTTAGAGTTCGTGGCTAAAACTCTCGGTATTCATCAATTCCAGCTTGATTCTGTAGTTAAGTAAAGGTTTGAGATTTCAGTTGTGATCGTGAGGTGTTTAATCATATTTCTGACGGTTTAATTTTATCAATTCTTCAAGTTTTGAAGATTTGATCTACATTCGATATCATAACTGCCATACCGAATCTGCTTCAAAGTTATTAATTCTCAATCAGTGTTGCAGATTGTGGTGTGTTTGTGATTCTATCACATTCGGTTTGGTCATACGCAGCTAATTGGTGTGATTTGAGAGAGGATTCGTTTGAATTCTAAGTTTTCATACTTAGACTCGGTATTGTTAACTGCTATAGTTGACATTCGGTATCCTATACATTCGGTATCTTTGATATTTTGTGTGATACTAACTTGTTTCCTTGTGCAGCAAGGTTACAGAATCTAATTCAATGGAATTAAATTGTGTTTGAATTCAAATTCATACAGAATCTGACTACCGAGTCAGATACTGAATCAGAATCTTGGTATCACTTAATTCATTGGTTTTAGGTGTTCTCAGGCTATAAATATTGTGGTTACCGAATCTATACTGAATCTGGGTGTGTTACTTGTATTTTTGATTATTTTCTGATACAGAATCTGGTTTACCGAATCTGCTACAGTACAGAATCTGTACCGAATATGCTACATTACCGAATCAGATACCGAATCTGACATTTGTGTTAGATTGTTGTGATTTTTCATCCTAGATTTGTGTAATACCAAATCTTTACCGAATCTACCTCATTTTCAAGATGTCTACTCAAGATACTTTGATCATTGGATCAGATTCCCGTCTTCCAGTGTTATTTGATGGCAAGTACACTCAGTGGCTTCACCGTATAACACAGTACATAGACTACAAGGGTGAGAAAGCAAAGTACATATGGGCTTCTATGAGAGATGGTCCAGTTGTAGATTATCATCCGGATACTGGTATGCCAATTCCAGTCTATGAACTTTCTGGTGATAAATGTGAGAGAGCTCAGGGTAACATAGAGGCAAAGAACATTGTTATGCAAGCTATCCTGTATGAGTTGTTTGAAAATGTTGATAGCAACACCACAACAAAAGATATATAGGATGAGATCAAACGATAACAAGAAGGTTATGACATGTCAGATGTTACTAAACTGAATAAGGCTCTGGGATTTTATGAAGATTTCAAGCAGGAACCTTATGAACCACTCATGGATACCTACCTTCATTTCAATGGTGTTCTAAATGAGTTGAAAAGGTGCAAGATCATAAAAGTAAATGCTGAAGTTAACATGAAATTTCTCAAAAAGCTCAATGTTGATTGGCTTCCTTATGGAACCATTGTTCGATCTACCAAAGAGATTGACAAGTTGACTATTCATGAGCTTGTTGGAGTTCTTATGAATTACCAACCTGAAGTGTCTAAACTTCAAGAAGGAAAGAAAGAGTCATCTTCAAGTGATCCTCTTGCTCTCATTGCCAAAAAGAAGAGCAAATCATTTACGACTTCCAAAAGTTTGTCCAAGAAAGTGCTTGTTGAAGAAACAACTGATTCTGAAGAGTTGAATCTTTCTGATGTTGATGATTCTCACCTTGAATTAGTCAAAATGGCAGTCATGTTCGCAAAAGCCTTGAACAAACACAAGTTCAAAGGCAAAACAAGCAATCAACGCAAGAACTCATCGTCTTCCTTGTACTACAAGAAAGATGATCAATCAAAACAACAACAACGTGCTGATGCTTCCAAGAAGGATGAATCAATCTGCTTCAATTGTGGCAAAGCTGGTCATTACTCTCGTGAGTGCAAGATGCCTAAGAAGAAGGATGCAGCTTACTACAAGAAGAAAATATTGATGGCTAAGATTGTAGAAACTGGGGGAGAGCTGAAACCGGTTGATGATACTTGGTTTAACTGGACTGATGATTCAGATTCAGAGGTGGAACATGCAAATGTTTGCAAGGTGACTAAGCTCATCAAAGCTAAGGAAGCAATGGAGAATTCTGACTCAGCATCTGATGATGATGAGTTACAATCATCTGATATATCTCACCTGATTTTATAAAAGTGCAAAATGACATGATGAAGAATCTGGTCTCAATGTCTGTGACAACCCGGAAATTTCCAACCAAATTTAAACTTTAATCTTTATATGTTTCCGACACGATAGTAATATTTGTTAAGTTAAATTTCAAGAATTTTAAACTATGTTCATACATTCATTCAACCTCGACCAAGTTCCAACGATTCACGAACCATTAAACGAATATGATTATATATGTATATGTGTATATATATTATAACTTGAAACGTAAACAAAATATTAGATTAAATACTTTATATGATTGTATCTGTTTCAAAATGTTTATCAATGGAATTAGAAGATAAGATCAAATGATTGAATTATCAGATATATTGAATTATGATTACAAGTCTCTGTTGAAAGGCCCACGTTGATTTGAGAAATCTTTCCATTTTAACAATATTCAGAAAATGGTAAAGTGATTTATAAATAAGAACAAATTGTCATTCATTGAGAACTAGACAAAGGATAGTGGAAGATTGAATCTCATAAAGACTCGATTGATCTATTTAGTTTCAAACGTACAAAAACGTTTTCAGTTTAAAAAGAACTTTATTATTAAAACGTATATAACTTTTATAAATATCTAGAACCACTTTTGACAACTCATTACTTAACTAGTATGATAAAGATAATGATATTTATATTTTATTTTATTAAATATATATAACGATTTAAATTAATATTATATATATTTACACGCGTATTATACGTACATAGTTTTATACTTTTAATATACTTAAACTTTACCTTTACTTTATTTTTACTTTACTTTAACTTTAATAATTCACTTTAATAATTCACACTTTAATAATTCATACTTTAATAATTCATACTTTAATAATTCATACTTTAATAATTCACTTTAATAATTCAAAAATCTATTATAAATAGAATTCAATAGGTTTCATTATTTCATAGAAACTTTAAAATATTTTTCTCTAAACTCTCTCAATCGATTTATATATATATATTTACTCCGTATTATTTCAAGATATTATTAGTATACATAAAATATTACGACGGAGTGCTGTTCGAGTGATTTCGAAATTGTTTTTCGAGTAGGATAGGATTAAGGAAATTATGGGTTATAGCTATGGAGGTGATTGAGTATGGTTTATGGGTATGCTCGTGAGGTCAATATAGTGTTTATCATTTCCGTTGCGTCTACGTACCTTTCCTGCAATATTGAATCTCAATATTGATACGTGAGTACTCATAATTTAACTTTTACATACTAATAGTGTATCCCTGACTAGTGCTCGAGTATTTAGGATTATGCATGCTTGTACTTTTGATATTGCCCTTAGACAGGTTAGGTTGAATCTTGAATTAGTTACACTTGCGGTTGAGATAAGGTATAAGATATGCATGTCCTTGGAAAGCTAGCGAAAAATTAAGATCTTTTCCTTTAGATATCGAATGGTTTCGATAAACGGATTAGAAGTTATAATCAATTGAATTTTCGATATTTTTATTAAAAATAATTATTATTATCGTCGTTTTTATCGTCATTCTAGTTTTATCTTATTATTATGATTATTATTATTTTTATCAATAAAAGGGATTTATCATTAAAAATTGTTATTTTTTTATTATTACTATCGTTATTATCGTTAAAGTTATAATTAGTATTATTATTATTATTATTATTATTAGTATTATTATTATTATTATTATTATCATTATTAATATATATATCATTATTTAAAAATGGTTATTGTTATTGTTATTATTATTATTACTATATTATCATTAAGATAATTATTAGTATTATCGTTAATAATGTTATAGTAACTATCATTATTAATATTAGTGTAATTAAAACAAATATTTGTAACACCTAATTATTTTGATTACTATTATTATCATTATTATTATAAACACGATATAAAAGACGATTAAAAGCTATTAAACGAAATGATTAGGAAATAATGAGTAAGAGTATCATGATGAAATTAAAATATTATAAGATATTGATTTAGATAAAATTATCGTTCTTATTATTTTTATCATTACTATTATTATTAAAAGTATCGTTAGTATTAAAACTATCATTTTAACAAAAATTATCATTTTAATAGAAATGTCATTGTTACTATAAAATATCGTTATTATTATTATTTTAAATAGAATTATTATTTTAAAGATAATATTAAAAATTATCGTAAATATTAAAGTTATCATAATTAGAATTATCGTTTTATCATAATGTCATCTTAGTAATTATAAATATTGATATTTTTATAATAATAATTATTATTACAAAATAATACAACTTTTACTTACTATCATTATAGATATTATTTTATCAAATAAATATGTGATACAAACATATTTTACTACGTGTAATAACTTACTTTAATAATACCTATCATTTTATCTTTATGATATTAAATGAACCCTATAAATTTTATTACTTAATATATATAAAAAAGTATATTTTATTATATAAATTTAATATAAAATTTTATTTATTAATAAATAAATTATATTATTTACTCTAATAAATCTTTAAAAAATATTTAAAAATATAAAACGACGATATTTAAACTATATATTAATCATGTATAGATTTTTGGAAATTATTTTGAGTCAAATTTACTTTTGTTGACTTTTGCATATTAGTCTCGAGCATTAGGATTGTGGTACACTATGACTTGACCTAATTTGTTAGACAAATATTGACCAACACATAAATATATATAATTAATTTAGGTTCGTGAATCCGAGGCCAACCTTGCACTTGTTCAATGACGTTATATGTATTTTTACTACGAAATACAGTATGGTGAGTTTCATTTACTCCCTTTTTACTCTTTACGTTTTTGGGCTGAGAATACATGCGCTGCTTTTATAACTGTTTTACGAAATAGACACAAGTACGTGAAACTATATTCTATGGTTAAATTATTAAACCGAATATGCCCCTTTTTATTAAGTCTGGTAATCTAAGAATTAGGGAACAGACACCCTAATTGACGCGAATCCTAAAGATAGATCTATCGGTCCTAACAAGCCCCATCCAAAGTACCGGATGCTTTAGTACTACGAAATTTATATCATGTCCGAAGGAGGATCCCGGAATGATAGGGGATATTCTTATATGTATCTAGTTAATGTCGGTTACCAGGTGTTCACCATATGAATGATTATTTTTGTCTCCATGCATGGGACGTATATTTATGAGAACTGGAAATGAAATTCTTGTGGTCTATTAAAATGATGAAAATAAATGATTATGATAAACTAATGAACTCACCAACCTTTTGGTTGACACTTTAAAGCATGTTTATTCTCAGGTGTTAAAGAAATCTTCCGCTGTGCATTTGCTCATTTTAAAGATATTACTTGGAGTCTTTCATAGCATATTTCGAAGAACGTTGCATTCGAGTCATTGAGTTCATCAAAGATTATTATTAAATCAATTTATAGTTGGATAGTGGATACTATGAAATGGTATGCATGCCTGTCAATTTTCGATGTAAAGAAAGTTTGTCTTTTAAAAACGAATGCAATGTTTGTAAAATGTATCATATAGAGGTCAAATACCTCGCAATGTAATCAACTATTGTGAATCGTTTATAATGTATATGAACGGGTCCTTTCAGTTGGTATCAGAGCAGTGGTCTTAGCGAACCAGGTCTGTATTAGTGTGTCTAACTGATAGTCGTTAGGATGCATTAGCGAGTCTGGACTTCGACCGTGTCTGCATTGTCAAAAGTTTTGCTTATCATTTTTGTCGGAAATTGCCTGCTTATCATTCTTAGTCTAGACACATCTTACTGCATTGATTGCATGAATAGTGTATAGACAAAATTCATATCTTAGCGTATCTGTTACTGTAAACTTTTCCTGACATATCCCGTAAATTCCTCCGTAATCTACGAAATCTTTTGCACTATATATATAGATATTCTATTAATTAGAATACCACCCTATAGCCGGAAAATCATTTCATATCGAAAAATCCTTTATTCAATCGAACGAAATGGAATTTGTCATTAGTTCAAGTCCCTCGAATTCCGATATGGAATCCCATTCAAGCTCCGAAAGCAGTGTGACCGGAATGGACCAACCAATCAGCCATCATCTATTCTGGATGAATTGGGGATGGGTTCGTAGCCTCCTTAATCATTGGAGACAAGAAGAAGGCGATCCTTTCCATCCACCACATTGCCCTCTTGGTGATGAACCCGAAGCACTTACCGGCGAACCTGTCTGAAACACCATTTTCTCTCTCATTTCCAGAGTATCTCGTCACGATTATATACTACATCAAATTTTAGATTTTATTTATCCGCTCGTCCGAACCGACAATCAACCCGGTGTAATAGAAGAAGTCAACGAGCTTCGCGCTCGGGTAGTGGCTTTGGAGAATATGGTGCAGAGATTACAAACACCAGCAGCAGCATCAGCAGCATAACCAGTACCACCATCATCAACCCCAACAGTACCATTACCACCTCCAACCACAACCGCGTCGTAAACCTCAACTTCACAATCTGTCCCATGAGCATCAACGTCATACGCACCATAGATACCAAGGAGTACCAACAACAATAACTGACGAAGTATTAATTCATAACTTCATTGGAGAAACATTCCGCGGCGATTATGTAATCTCTAAAGTCTTAGAGATTATCTAATCTAGCCCTAACCATAAATCAGTTAAGCGAACCAAAATGATAGAAGGAAGAGTAGAAACCCTGACAAAAATGGTGTGTGATTAACAAGCTAAACTTGCTTTACCAACAGCACCAACAGTACCGTCAGCGTTACCAGCATCGTCAGTACAGTCAACATCCGAATCAACAACACCGATAACATTACAAACTCCGTCAGTTCAAGAATCACTGTGGACATCATTACGAATCAATAATGTGTATATTGTATCAACGAGTTATGAAGAATTAACTCATTCCCTCTGAAGAAATTATATGTATATTATATATATATATATATATATATATATATATATATATATATATATATATATATATATTTTGAAATAAATCTTTCCGTGCTAAGCTATTGTGTGTGAATCTTAACTACTCGGTTAATTCATATTACAAATATGCAATAATGTACGTCCTTCGGCCGCAACTTAACCAGCATTAACTACAATCTCTGTCGCAATTCAACAAATTCCAATTCATAATAAATCAAGTATATATTTGATTTTACACTTTCATCATCGATGTACCCGAAACTTTTCAGATAACATCATTCGTACTTTGCGAAATTCACAAGAATTCCATGAACCGAACATCATACATCAACAAATAACGAAGTATTGATTCATAATTTCAATGTCATTAAAGAAATACTGCGTAAAAGTTATGTACTTTTTAAAGCCTTTAGGGATTATTCAATTCTAGTTTCAACCGTAAATCAAATAAGTTTAATTTAATATTAACTCATTAAATCTATGTTACATCTGAAGAAAATATACATATATATATTTTCATAAAGACTGTAATAAAATTCTTTTGTACAAAATATTAATTGTGAAATTTTTTTTTACGGGTAGGTAATACCCGAGAGATATATAAATTCACAATTAATATGTTATATTCTTCGAATCTGATTCAGCAAATCATCCATTATACTCCCTACTTTCACAGCAATATACATTGTTTTATAGAAATCAAAACAACCATCCTCATCCAAATTTCATTACGTATTCTGATTTTGACAAATCAAAATCTAAGTCGAGATATAACCGGTACCATCACTTTTCGATTTCTACATCTTTCAAAGCTATACTTTGACTTCAAAACTGTGCTAGAACATCATATGTATATCAACGATTACAACTTGTATTCAAACCCTCCGAAATTCCTGAAGACACTTCAAACAATGAACAATCGAGCTGATGATCTAACCACATGTTAATCACAGTTATACACCAGAAAAACTTTCGAAACCAAAGTCATAGTTTAACACGTATCCGTGTCAGACCCATTGGCATTTATTAGCTAAAATGACTTTTCAATTTCTTTTCAAAGTAGCTAGTTTTGTCACAGCTCCAACAAGTCAACCTCGACTCTTCAGTCGGACTAGTCTTATTATAACCTCGATAGATACGTTGCCCTTTCGCCATTGTTACTGGGGAACCTTTCATATCTCGCCACATTAGCAGTAAACTTATCAGCAATCGTAATGATCTAGGATTTTTCAAAAAATCATTATATTTATCAAAACCCCATCACTTACTCATCTGCCTCTTGTAACGAGAATTGCCATACGACTCATTGGGATTTAGTAATCAGTATTTTGAAATCTCGCAGCATATCGACGCCAACAATTATACATATAACGTCTATCTCCTGGACTTATATACGGCGAATGTGAAGTTTCTGAAAAACACCCTGATCTGCGAACTAGTTCTCGAAATGCCGATGAAGCAACAAAAACTGTAAACGACCTTAACAGTAAAAAGTTTGATGATAAAGATTAATGTATTGGCAAAGCTCAGAAAAAGAGAAGTTTTGGAACTGGAAAATGGATTGAGCAAAGTATGAAGGAGGCTGTGGACAAATTACAAAGACTGAACCTGACTTCAAAGGATCCAAATGATTCAGTACCTGCTGAAGTCATTAACGAATACCTTGCTCCTGACTCTAAACCCCTGCGGACAATATTCTTCATCATCCTCTGATATTAGAAATTCTAAAATAACATCATATCTTTCATTATAAATATCCTCCATATTTCTGAAGATATTTTCTTAATTTTCTTATTTGAAATCATTTACCTCTTCGCGCTATCTGTATTACATCATAAAAGAAACTATTTTAGTTTCTAAATTCTGAAACATTCAAGTTTAAAATAGGAATATTTTGAAGTAGTGTTGGGAACTGAAGCATGAATTAGTATAATATAATGACACTTGTTCAATGTGATTATATTGCAGTAAGTCATGCTGAGTTTCTAAATGGAACGTGATGATTCACAGATCATAACATCATCATGTGCCATGTTATACGACTCTTGTATTCTATTTAACCTCGAAAATATCAAGAAAATATTTCTTGATGATTCGGCCTTTGCCAAGGTATTCTAGTAATTTGATAAGTCAAGATTGTGCCATCACAATTTCCTTCCGAGAACATTAACAATGCTCATTCCGAAATTCATATCTGTGAATTCTGAACCATTACAAGCGGTGCTTAATCGCAAGAAGAAGAAACGAAAGGACAAAACTCCGAAATAGAAAGTGGGGTATAAATTACAGCAAATAAAAGAGAGCATTAACTATGAATGATAATGATTATAGAAGACAGAAGCAGAGACTTTGAAATATAAGGGAACATATAAAGCCCAACGACAAACCAAAAATTATAAACCATATATATCGATGCATATAGCAATATAAAGACACGGGAGAACTAGAAACACTATAAACCCAAGAGTATAGTAGAAGTAAATAGATTCTTCCGATGGTAGATGAAAAGAAGAATGACCGATATGAAAGTTAGAAGTATATCGAGAATCAGAACTGGATGGAGCATATAGATGAATACTTTAAAATATGAGTTGAGGGGGAAAGAATAGAAGGTGATGAAACATGACTAGGAACTTAGAAATCAACAGATTTAACTCACACAATGGCGGAACAAGTGAATCAAACCCTCTAGTGAATAGGTTAAGTTTTTTTTTGATTAATTTAGTCAAACCACAACTAAATTAAGTGTGATTAGATCAACACCTAGAGCTATTATTCACCACCTGGGTGATTTGGACTGAGAGAGAATCGGAGGAGCTCACTAGATCTGAGTGTGTGTAACAAATGAGAGGGTTAACCTAAAATGAAGAACATAAGACTTTATATACCCCTGCTATTGACTCACCCATACGATTCATTCATCACACGTACGAGTTGGCTTCATCAGCCGTACAGGTGATCACTCACTCGTGTCTTCTCATTTAGGTTGTAATTGTGACTTAGCTTAGCATCAACCGTGCGTATAATCCTGTCAGCCGTACTAGTGAGGCTTCACTCGTACGTCTGACTAAGTTTAACATAGTCAAACATCTAAATCTCGTTCCTGCAGTTCCTGTAACCACATACAAACACGGATAGGATAATAACGAGCAATCATGGTGGCCTGTAAACTGTTGTGCCTGCAATGGACGTGGGTAGATGTCTAGGGACTTGCATAAAATGCATCAACAGAAGGTGTGAGTTGTAAGGAAATGAAGGAGGTGAATTTATAAGAAAATCTCTGACAGAACAATTAAAATGGACGATCGCATTTAAAGCGGATCCTAATTCCCTTGATTACCGGAGAGTCAAATCTTATTAAGAAGATTTTCTTCAAATCCCTTGAAATCTGGGAATCAATCATATCTACGTCAAATGATAAGATGAATCTACACTTACTCATTTCACTCTTCTATGTTAGCTTCATTCGTACTCTTCATATAAATGGATTGTTTATCCAAATTATTCGCTGATGATAAAACTCTAATTTTCAGCCCGTATGCATCATGAAAACATACTTATTATCATTCACGACCTTTCCACTCAAATTTCGGGACGAAATTTCTTTAACGGGTAGGTACTGTGACAACTCGGAAATTTTCAACCAAATTTAAACTTTAATCTTTATATGTTTCCGACACGATAGCAATATTTGTTAAGTTAAATTTCAAGAATTTTAAACTATGTTCATACATTCATTCAACCTCGACCAAGTTCCAACGATTCACAAACCATTAAACGAATATGATTATATATGTATATGTGTATATATATTATAACTTGAAACGTAAACAAAATATTAGATTAAATACTTTATATGATTGTATCTATTTCAAAATGTTTATCAATGGAATTAGAAGATAAGATCAAATGATTGAATTATCAGATATATTGAATTATGATTACAAGTCTCTGTTGAAAGGTCCACGTTGATTTGAGAAATCTTTCCATTTTAACAATATTCGGAAAATGGTAAAGTGATTTATAAATAAGAACAAATTATCAATCATTGAGAACTAGACAAAGGATAGTGGAAGATTGAATCTCATAAAGACTCGATTGATCTATTTAGTTTCAAACGTACAAAAACGTTTTCAGTTTAAAAAGAACTTTATTATTAAAACGTATATAACTTTTATAAATATCTAGAACCACTTTTGACAACTCATTACTTAACTAGTATGATAAAGATAATGATATTTATATTTTATTTTATTAAATATATATAACGATTTAAATTAATATTATATATATTTACACGCGTATTATACGTACATAGTTTTATACTTTTAATATACTTAAACTTTACCTTTACTTTATTTTTACTTTACTTTAACTTTAATAATTCACTTTAATAATTTATACTTTAATAATTCACTTTAATAATTCATACTTTAATAATTCACTTTAATAATTCATACTTTAATAATTCATACTTTAATGATTCATACTTTAATAATTCATACTTTAATAATTCATACTTTAATAATTCACTTTAATAAATCAAAAATCTATTATAAATAGAATTCAATAGGTTTCATTATTTTATGGAAACTTTAAAATATTTTTCTCTAAACTCTCTCAATCGATTTACATATATATATTTACTCCGTATTATTTCAAGATATTATTAGTATACATAAAATATTACGACGGAGTGCTGTTTGAGTGATTTCGAAATTGTTTTTCGAGTAGGATATGATTAAGGAAATTATGGGTTATAGCTATGGAGGTGATTAAGTATGGTTCATGGGTATGCTCGTGAGGTCAATATAGTGTTTATCATTTCCGTTGCGTCTACGTACCTTTCCTGCAATATTGAATCTCAATATTGATACGTGAGTACTCATAATTTAACTTTTAGATACTAATAGTGTATCCCTGACTAGTGCTCGAGTATTTAGGATTATGCATGCTTGTACTTTTGATATTGCCCTTAGACAGGTTAGGTTGAATCTTGAATTAGTTACACTTGCAGTTGAGATAAGGTATAAGATATGCATGTCCTTGGAAAGTTAGCGAAAAATTAAGATCTTTTCTTTTAGATATCGAATGGTTTCAATGAACGGATTAGAAGTTATAATCAATTGAATTTTTGATATTTTTATTAAAAATGATTATTATTATCGTCGTTTTTATCGTCGTTCTAGTTTTATCTTATTATTATCATTATTATTATTTTTATCAATAAAAGGGATTTATCATTAAAAATTGTTATTTTTTTTATTATTACTATCATTATTATCGTTAAAGTTATAATTAGTATTATTATTATTATTATTATTTTTAGTATTAGTATTATTATTATTATTATCATTATTAATATATATATCATTATTTAAAAATGGTTATTGTTATTGTTATTGTTATTATTACTATATTATCATTAAGATAATTATTAGTAATATCGTTAATAATGTTATAGTAACTATCATTATTAATATTAGTGTAATTAAAACAAATATTTGTTACACCTAATTATTTTTATTACTATTATTATCATTATTATGAACACGATATAAAAGACGATTAAAAGCTATTAAACGAAACGATTAGGAAATAATGAGTAAGAGTATCATGATGATATTAAAATATTATAAGATATTGATTTAGATAAAATTATCATTCTTATTATTTTTATCATTACTATTATTATTAAAAGTATCGTTAGTATTAAAACTATCATTTTAACAAAAAATATCATTTTAATAGAAATGTCATTGTTACTATAAAATATCATTATTATTATTATTTTAAATAGAATTATTATTTTAAAGATAATATTAAAAATTATCGTAAATATTAAAGTTATCATAATTAGAATTATCGTTTTATCATAATGTCATCTTAGTAATTATAAATATTGATATTTTTATAATAATAATTATTATTACAAAATAATACAACTTTTACTTACTATCATTATAGATATTATTTTATCAAATAAATATGTGATACAAACATATTTTACTACGTGTAATAACTTACTTTAATAATACCTATCATTTTATCTTTATGATATTAAATGAACCCTATAAATTTTATTACTTAATATATATAAAAAAGTATATTTTATTATATAAATTTAATATAAAATTTTATTTATTAATAAATAAATTATATTATTTACTCTAATAAATCTTTTAAAAATATTTAAAAATATAAAACGACGATATTTAAACTATATATTAATCATGTATCGATTTTTAGAAATTATTTTGAGTTAAATTTACTTTTGTTGACTTTTGCATATTAGTCTCGAGCATTAGGATTGTGGTACACTATGACTTGACCTAATTTGTTAGACAAATATTGACCAACACATAAATATATATAATTAATTTAGGTTCGTGAATCCGAGGCCAACCTTGCACTTGTTCAATGACGTTATATGTATTTTTACTACGAAATACAGTATGGTGAGTTTCATTTACTCCCTTTTTACTCTTTACGTTTTTGGGCTGAGAATACATGCGCTGCTTTTATAACTGTTTTACGAAATAGACACAAGTACGTGAAACTATATTCTATGGTTGAATTATTAAACCGAATATGCCCCTTTTTATTAAGTCTAGTACTCTAAGAATTAGGGAACAGACACCCTAATTGACGCGAATCCTAAAGATAGATCTATCGGGCCCAACAAGCCCCATCCAAAGTACCGGATGCTTTAGTACTTCGAAATTTATATCATGTCCGAAGAAGGATCCCGGAATGATAGGGGATATTCTTATATGTATCTAGTTAATGTCGGTTACCAGGTGTTCACCATATGAATGATTATTTTTGTCTCTATGCATGGGACGTATATTTATGAGAACTGGAAATGAAATTCTTGTGGTCTATTAAAATGATGGAAATAAATGATTATGATAAACTAATGAACTCGCCAACCTTTTGGTTGACACTTTAAAGCATGTTTATTCTCAGGTGTTAAAGAAATCTTCTGCTGTGCATTTGCTCATTTTAAAGATATTACTTGGAGTCTTTCATAGCATATTTCAAAGAACGTTGCATTCGAGTCATTGAGTTCATCAAAGATTATTATTAAATCAATTTATAATTGGATAGTGGATATTATGAAATGGTATGCATGCCTGTCAATTTTCAATGTAAAGAAAGTTTGTCTTTTAAAAACGAATGCAATGTTTGTAAAATGTATCATATAGAGGTCAAATACCTCGCAATGTAATCAACTATTGTGAATCGTTTATAATGTATATGAACGGGTCCTTTCAATGTCAAAAGAAATCAAAGGTTTAAAATCTGAAAACAAGGTTTCAAAGGATAAAATCAAACTTTTGGAGACCCGACCATCTTCATCTAAATTACAATCAGAATTGCAAAGATTGACTGTCCAACTCAGCACAACGAAAAATGAGTTGGAAGATCTTAAAAAATCGATTCATCCGATTAAAGTCGAAAGGATGGATTATCGCCTAAAATCGGAACGACTTGCAGAAAAAGTTCAATTTTTAGAAAAAGATCTTTCTGATTTGAAAACTCAACATGAACCCACACTTTCAAAGCTAAACAAGAAAATTATTCAATTGGAAAATACCATAATTGAAAAGAACTCTGAAATTTCTTCATTGTCAAAAGAATCTTTTCAAATGAAAGCACAACTTGCTCGATATGAGGAAAAACTCTATCCAACAGAGCAATCCAATGCTATCATGAATATGGAATTTCAAAATAAACGATTTTCATGTATAGACCAAAAAAGATTCATGGTGAAAAGTGGGGGTTGGGTTATGAAGATCCTAAGATCTTAGATAATGCTTCCAAAAAGATTCCAGGATTGTATCATTCTGATTACTTTCAAGCTGGTTTACCATCTCATTTTGTGCATGCTTCTGATGCTGATTTTGATGATATTATTGTTAATCGCAAATCTAGGAAATACCATTAAATTAGCTTAATGTATGAGAAAATCAATGCTAAAATGGGTAAATCAAATCATGATTTCTTGAAGGAACTTGTTGAAACTGAAAAGAATATGCAACGTTAAAATTATGTGCCTAAGCATAGACTGGTTTATATCCCAACACTCATGCTAGAGAAATATATTTTAATGCTTGAGAATGAAGTGTTTAACAAACCTAGTTCTAGCATTATTGCCATAGATGAGGTGTTTGATGAACCAACTTTTGATGTGAAACCAATTCTACCGGCCTTACCTGCATGTTCTGATAATGTTTTCTGTGAAGACCTAGCACATGAACTAACTGTCTTCTTTGAGATAGAATCCCTAGGTCAAACTGATTCAGATGTAAAGGTAGAACCTCGAGATGAACCAACTGTTGAAAACTTGATAGACTTTGACACAACAATTGATCCTTTGAATGAATTTTACGCAAACATACCTGTTGTACGAAACTTGAAACGTATAGTAGGTATAGTTGAACAGGAAAATGTTGATTTGCAACTTAAGTGTCAATCATTAGAACAAATGCTTGCTTTGTGTGATAAGTTGCCTCCACTTCCCTAGAAAGAATGTACTTATGATTTTAAAAGGAAGGTGAAGTGCTAGTTTCTGCAGAGGAATTATGTCTTGAGATTAAGAGTTTAAAACAAAAAATAATTCAACTGAAATAGGCTAACACACTTAAACAATCATCTACTGTTGAAACCAATGTGCCTGAAGGTGTTGGTGGGATTAATAAGAAAGGGAAGGGGACAACAACATCTACGGATGCAAACCCATTACTATTCTTCAAAACCCACTACGTTCTCAATTTGGTAAACGTGTTTTAAAATTTGCACCTTCATCACAATTTGTTGTCAAGAGAGTTCATTCTCAAAATGGTTCTGTGATAATGAAAAGATTCCTATGATTCCAATGACAAATCAATCAAAGGAAAGTCTTTTAACAAAATCAGTCAAGTCAACACAACACACGAGTCCAAAACCTGATTTGAGTGAGTATGATGCAAAGGAATGTAAAATCAATTTAGAAATTTTGCAAAATCAATCATCTCATGTGTCAACTGAAAAGTTTGGACGTCTAACTAACAGAGGTGTTTTTCGTGTCATAGGTTATAATCTAAATTTGACTTACAAGTCTGTATGGGTTCCTAAGTCCACGACTAAGAAAGTAGCAACCAAAACAAAGCAATCTGCTAGTCGACCTAGGAAATTATCTCATGTCTTTCAATTTTCGTCTGTGAACAAAACATCTTCCTGGAATAAGTTGTGTGTTAAGACTTCTGATAATGGTGTAAAACTTGATATTGCGTATGATGCTTCATGTAATGTGGTCTTAAATGATGCTTTATTGTCTAAATTGCATGATGCTTTACGTGATTATTTCGTTGTTGATCCAAAGTTTATTGTTGGTACTAACCGTAGAGGACCCAAGAAACTTTGGGTACCTAAACTCTAAGAAATTAACGTTTACAGGGTTTCAACATCTGTGTTTGGTATATCAATTCCGGTTGCTCTCGACACATGACGAGCAATAAATCCTTGCTTGTCAATTTTGTTGACAAATTCCTAGGAACGGTTACTTTTGGAAACGATGAGATTGCAGCAATAATGGGTTATGGAGATTTTGTGAAAAATGGCATAACGATCAAACGGGTCTCATATGTTGAGGGTTTTGAGGTGCAGTTTATTTAGTGTCAGCTAATTTTGTGACGGAGATCTCAAGGTTTTGTTTGAACGTCTTCAATGCTCGGTGCAATCCACCGATGGAAACGATCTCCTTGTTGGTAAACGTTGTGCTTCAATTTATACTATTGACCTCAATGATGCACCATCACATGAAACCATGTGTTTGGTTACTCGTTCAACAAAGGAAAATTCATGTTTATGGCATCACCGGATGTCACACCTGAATTACAAGGGTATTAATCGAATGGTCTCTAAAGACTTAGTTGATGGTATTCCATGCTTTCAATATGATAAGCATCATGTGTGTCCATCATGTGCGATGGGTAAGCTGAAACGGACTAATCATCCGCTTAAGCAAAACCCCAGTACTTCATCGCCCTTGCAATTATTGCATATGGACCTATGTGGACCCATGCGTATTTCTAGACTTGGTGGCCGGAAACATGTGCTTGTCATTGTTGATGACTATACCCGCTTTACATGGATTTTCCTTCTAAGGACTAAGTCAGGAACCCTCGCCATTATCATTGAGTTCATTAAAAAGACTCAACGCTCTTTTAACAAACATGTTAAGAGTATTCGAACTGATAATGGGATGGAATTTAAGAATGACCTGCTTGATAGTTATTTGAAAGACCAAGGCATTGAACATCAGTTATCTGCTGCACGAACCCCTCAACAGAATGGAGTAGTTGAACGACGTAATCGTACGTTATGTTAAGTAGCTCGAACGATGCTTGCTTACTCCAAACTACCTCCGAAAATGTGGGGGGAGGCCATTTCCACTGCATGTTATACCCAAAATCGCCGCATCATTAATAAACGTTTTGATAAAACTCCTTATGAGTTACTATATGGTAGACGCCCGAATGTCAAATATTTTTGTGTCTTTGGTTGTATATGCTATGTGCTTAATGATTTTGACAGCCTCAGAAAGTTTGATCCTCATGGCGATCATGCCATATTTCTCGGTTATTCTTCGAACAAAGTTGCCTATCGTGTCTATCACAAACGGACAAAGGCGATCAAGGAAAGCATTAATGTAAGGTTCGATGAGTTATCGGGAATGGCTTTTGAACAAATCAGTTCAAAACCCGATCCTAACCTGACTACTACTTCTTCCGCGCAAAATTCAATTTTCTTGAAGAAGGGTGTTCCTACGGTAACAACAGAGGAACTGGATATCTTGTTTGATAGTCTTTATACTCCTCAACGAAATTCAAATGTTCAAGCCGTACCGGTTACACCATCACAGTTAACTACTGTAGAGACTCAACCAAGTCTTTTTGATGAAGATACAACACTAACTGATTCACATGTTGCTTCTTCATCCTCCCTCCCACCTCCTGTTACTGATAGTCTTGAACCAATTCAAGATTCATCAGTTGATACAACTCCTCTCCAGATATTCAATTGAATCCATTAGATAGTGTTACATCAGATCAAGCGGATCAAGGCTCAACGTCAACAACGGTTGATGTTTCAATGGATACCACTGATGTACAACCTCTTCCACATAACAACCGATGGACTAAAGTCATCCAATTGATCTTATCATTGGTGATGCATCTGCTCCAGTCTCAACTCGAAGGGCAACTCGGAATATGTGTCTATACACTGCCTTTCTTAGTAAGATTGAACCAATAACGGTTGCTCAAGCTTTACTAGATCCGAACTGGGTGGTAGCAATGCAAGAAGAGATCAATCAGTTTGTTCATTTGAAAGTATGGCGATTAGTTCCAAGACCAACGGGTCAACGACCAATAGGGGTTAAGTGGATTTTTAAGAACAAGAAGGATTCTGATGGAATAGTGGTTTAAAATAAGGCACGTCTTGTGGCCAAGGGATATCGACAACAAGAGGGTATTGATTATGATGAAACGTTTGCTCCGGTTGCTAGGATTGAGGCTATTCATCTTTTCCTTGCATTTACTTCTAATATGAAGTTCACGGTGTTTCAAATGGATGTTAAAACTTCTTTTCTGAACGGTCATCTTCAAGAGGTGGTTTATGTTGATCAACCAGAAGGCTTTGTCGATCCCATTCATCCAAACCACGTCTACTACTTGGAGAAAGCTTTGTATGGTTTGAAGCAAGCACCGCGTGCATGGTACGAGACCTTAACAAAGTATTTGCTGGACAATGACTTCTCTCATGGAACGATTGATACAACGCTATTCATCCGTAAAAACCACGGTCACATTCTCTTGATTCAAATTTACGTTGATGACATTATTTTTGGTTCCACGTCCCCGGCCTTATGCAAAGAATTTGGTGACCTTATAGCCAACAAATTCGAAATGAGCATGCTTGACCAGTTAAATTTCTTCTTAGGGTTACAAGTAAAACAATTACCAAATGGGATTTTTATCAGTCAAACAAAGTATATCAATGATATGCTAAAACGTTTTAAAATAAATGCTTTAAAACCAATGAAAACCCCAATGAGGACTTTACTAGATGCTGATGCTACTGGGGAACCCTTTGACATTACGCTTTATCGAAGCATGGTTGGTTCTTTAATGTATCTGACTGCAAGTCGACCAGAATTTACACTTGCTGTAACTGTATGTGCCCGATTTCAGTCAAACCCTAAGAAATCCCACTCCAAAACGGTTGTTAGGATTTTTTAGTACCTTAAAGGTACACCTAACCTTGGGATCTGGTATCCTCATGGATTCGATTTCAATCTCACTGCTTATACTGATGCGGATCATGGCTGTTGCCATGTTAATAGAAAGCGCACATCTGGATCAATTCAGATGTTGGGGAATAGGCTAGTTGGTTGGTCATCCAAAAAGCAGAACTGTGTGTCTTTATCAACAGCTGAGTCTGAGTACATTGCTGCAGCTCACTGTTGTTCACAAGTTTTGTGGATGCAAACTCAACTTTTGGACTATGGCTTTAAGATTTCTAAGACCCCAATTTACTGTGATTCACAAAGTGCTATTGCAATTACAAGCAACCCGATCCAGCATTCTAAGACTAAACACATTGATATTCATTATCATTTCATTAAGGACCATGTAGAAAAGGGGTATGTAGAGTTATACTTTGTACCTACCAAAGTGCAATTAGCTGACATGTTCACTAAGCCCTTAGATGAACTTAGGCTAAAGTTCTTGATAAAATAGATTTGCATGGTAGAGTATAGTGCTTGACATTCCTTAGATTTGTTGGGACTTATACTTGAGATCTTGTGTTTAGGGGGAGTAGATACTTTTTAGGGAGAGCAAATAATTTCTTATGCTTTAAATAACATCTTTTAAGGGGGAGCCTTTTAGAATTCTGTTAACTTCCTAGGATTAAATTTCAATGGTTATGAAAGGGGGAGATAACTCATTGATATCATATTTCAAGGGGGAGTTAATTCATTTTCTTGGGAAAATAACAAAATGGTGATTTACTTTCTTGTATATCACATTTTGAGGGGGAGAAAATGGGAGAAAATGAAAAGAAAATTGTTTTTCAAAAGTAAATTTCATAAATTCTTTCTTTATATCTGAAATAATTCACTAAGGCTTGTATACATCTCAGTATGCAACCCGTTTTAACGATTGGTATCACTGAAGATTTGTACTTTATACATATCTCAAAATTTTCGAAGTACAAATTTCATTTTATAAAATTCATAAAAATTGGAAAAGATAAAATCAAAAAAGATGTGAATTTAACTGAATAAATGCTAATTTTAGCATTATACCGAATCTGACAACCAACAGTACAGATTCAGTAAGTTCAAAATTTTCAAATATCGTCTCAGAAATGTTTTTCATTAAAATGTGATAATCTTGAATGATTTTTTATAAAGATTTGTCAAAATTTGAAGTGAAATGTATTTAAATCTGAAATTGGATTGTATTCGGTATTTAAGGCCCATTCGGTAAAGCCCATGTCTTCAAAACATTCGGTATCTATAAATAGCAGGGTCAAAGTCAAACTTTCTCTCATTTTTACTAATTGCATACCGAATCTGATAAAACCTACCGAGTCTGCCTAATCTACCAGAAAATAATGCAAATAACATGATTGTGACACTTAATTATGAAAAAGTGTTGATTATACCGAATCTGAGTCGAGTCTCTTAAATCTTAGATTAAACTCATCTGATTTGGTCAATTAACATGAAATCTTGTTAAATCTATGTTAGAATTGTTGATCTATCAATTGACCGAGTCTGATTACATGTTTAATTGAGTATTTGATAGATTCTGTATATACCGAATATGTTCTTGCTATAATACCGAGTCTGTTCAAGTCATTAACATGTTTTTCTGATTTGTTTGAGTTGTTAATTGATTGTGACTATATTTTTGCATGATATAAGACTGAATATGCATGTTTGGGTGATTATGTGTGATTTTTGAAGATACCGAATCTGTTCTTGGTAGTTTACCGAGTCTGTAATTTGGTACTTTAAAAATAATGTGATTTTCAACTTGATAAATTTTCAATGCTTTATTTAAGTCTTTGGTATGAAAAATCAAGCTTATTTGGTTACAGAATCTCAAGTTTTCATGACTACCGAATCTGCTTGATTTGTGCTTAAAATTGAGTAAGTGTTGTTCTGATTCTTTGTGATATATAATTGACTTTGCATGATGATTGTGTAATGAGATGAATATCATATGAATGTCATGTTTGTCAATTGTTTGTTCATATTTGAAATAAATGATTTTTATAACTTAGAAAATCATAAAAATTATAAAATTTCAAAAATACAAAGGACTTCAAAGGAAATAAGAATAGAGATATGTGCTTTATGTTAAACATCTTGTGGTATTCGATTTCTTATTTATACAGCTAAATGGCGAACAATCACTTCATCAATTCTGAAACCAACATTCCCTGCAACTACTGGACTGCAATACTAGAGAGGCATACACTGTGGCCTGCTCTAAGCTCAACTGCCAGTGTGCCTGTGACAGATCTGGAGCTACTGAATAGAACCATTAGGTTTGTGGAAGTTACACAACCTACTGCTGCAAATCCAAAGGGTACACAAGCTCGATTTGAATTTGAGCTAAGAGGAGTTCAAGGGATGAGGAGTATCACAAAGGCTGACTTCAGGAGGATCTTTCAGCTTCCTCTTGTACAGAATGCTCCTGCTTTCCCTACTACACAGTAGATGATGTCTTCAATTTTTGATCTTGGTTATGTTGGAGCTACCAATGTTCCACCGGCTAAGTTTCAAAAGAAATACCTGCACTCAAGGTGGTATGTGATCTTCTCAATCATCAACAGATGCTTGCTGATGACAAGGAGTGGATCCGACAGCTTGACTGTGCCAATACTGAGACTGTTCTACTCTTTCACAAGAGTAGAGACTCCTAACTATGCAGATCTACTATGGGATTTGGTTCAGGCCCAAGTTGATAAGTCAAGGGGTTCATACATCCCTTGTGAAAGGTTTTTTTGTATCTTTATCCATGATGCTATAAATGCTTGCAAAAATGAAAATATATTTGTACCAGGTACACATGGATTACTAATGAAAAGATTTGGGGAGCTGAAGATGAATACACCAATGGTATCTGACCACCAGTTCACTGCGCCGATTCCAAATTGGCTTGTGGGGCTAGCTGCACCCCAAGACGCTCGAATGCGTTCATATTTTGAGGCTGTAGGAATACCTCTTCCGAACCCGATACAATAAGAACAAGTTGAACCCGCCGTGGTTCCAGCCCCAGAGGTTATAGAGGAACCTGTAGTACAACCACCCAGGCCAGCTAATCCTCCACTTAGGGTGAACCTCAAACGTTCTAGGGTAGCACATCAAGCTCAACCCGTGAGGATCAGGGAACCTAGATCATCTAGGATTGAACCAACCCTTTCAACAACACCCGAAGTGAGCAGTGACACTGATTCTTCAGCAAATGAATCATCTCCTGAACATTCTCCTAAGAGAACTTGATTTATACCTGATGAGATGATTCAGACTCCGCCAACCCAACGAGTAACTAGATCTAAGACTTCGACACCTATCGTCCGCCAAACAGTTACTCCAACCGTTAGTGATACGGACCAAGACCTAGAGCCGATTAGGTCACCCTCACCCATCTCCGTATCACATCTAATAATAATAGTAAGACCTACACTAAATGAAGCACAAGCTTTGGTAGGCAAGAGAGCTAAACGCACGAATGGTAAAAAGACCAATAAGCCCATCCACTCTAAACAAGACTTAATAATAAATCCTACTCAGCAAGATGCTTCGGCATCTAAGGTAGTAAAGTCTTCCTCTGCAGTAAAGTCTGCGTTGACTCAATTGATTGAGGAAACTCAATCATTGAATTCCAGAATGGCCGAAGGGGAGCCGAAAAGTCTTGTAAAGGCACCCTGCGTATCGGCTGGAAATCCTCCTGTGCCTCAACGTACAACAGGGTCTTGAGGTCCGGCTTATCTTGATGAGGGAGATCTGCCGCATCCCATGGAAATGAGTCAACTTGACAATCCTTTGGGATATTTATCAGACTTCCAGCAGACTGATCCCTTGGTTCATAAAAGTGATCCATTGGTTCAAACCACTTCTCTTCCGGATTCTGAATCTCAGGGTCTGGAAGAAGAGTCATTAACTGAAAGAGATGTACCACCTCATGGTCTATCAATGATTTCAGGAGTCGGAGATAGCAATATCTCTGCGAGATCTAAACTGACGGGTAGTTTTACTACTTTGTCAGAGTCCCATGAGACTAAAGTCATGGAGGCGGATGCTTCGAAAGAAACTTCGCCAGCGACAACTCCAGTTGTTGCCAAACCTCCATCAGAAGGGGATATCACGAATCTGACTAGTAGTATGTACAGTCCTACATATAAGAATAATACCGCACGTATATCCTTACCTGCCCTCACGGTAAATCAAACACTTCCATCGACATCGCCTCCAATCGATGCTGCTGCTACTGTTCCTATTGTCACTTTACCACTATCACCCTCGCGTTCACCAAATTTCTATGATGCTTTGGAGCAAGAATATTTCAGTCGTATGTTTTCTCGAGTTAATCTTGATGTTCTTCGACGCACTTCGCTTCAAGCATTGTTTCACGCTCGAGTACAATATCCACTTACTTCCTGCTCTTCTCCAATAAGTCCTCACCGTGATAATGAACATGACAATTCTGATCCTCAGAATAGCCATGATGGGGAGATAGGAGTAGATGGAGATTATCTAACGGTGAACATTTCAACTAAGGGTGGTGGTGTGAGGTCTTCATCAGCTTCTCAAGCTCAACAGGATCAGACGGAATCAGAAATGGTTTCTACTCATAATGAAATTGATGATAAGGAGCCTGAGCAAGTTATAATTCCAATTGTACATTCAGAGGCTGATGGTGGACCGGTAGATGAGGATTTGAACTTAAGTGATTTTTATCTTGAAGAAACAGATGATGATGGATTTGTCATTCTAAGCAAATTATCTTCAGTATCTTCAATCCCGAAAAATGTAGAGATTGTAGATGAAGGGAATCCTGATCCAGTAACTGAAAGTGATGATGAAATGGATTCTTCTGATGACGATGAAGACAATATTTATGTTAATCCAAATGATGATGATATCTTTGACCATATTGAAGATGATAATGTTCCAACTGATGATGCAAAAAATCCTACTGATCATTCATCGAATTCTACACCTTCATCGAGTTCAAATCCAACAAATGCTAATGAAAGCTCAACTTCTGGTACATCTACATCAAGTGAAACAGTGAATTCCAGATTCAAATACAACCATGGTATATTCTTTAAGAATTGGGAACAAAGATTGTTATTGGGAGTTGAACATGATTTCATAACTTCACGAAACTCATTCATCGAGGAAAATGCTTACAAGATCTTTCGCATTAACGAAACACCAAGGAGTAAAAGATTTACTTATATAGGTTCACGATTGCTTCCAGCAAGTGAAAGAAATTAGTATGAGTTTATGTGGAGGAAACATATCAACTGTGATGCCCCGTACAAAACCATCGTGTACGAATCATCAACAACAGGATCATTACAAGGTTAAGTACTACATGCTGTAATAAAAGAAGTTGCATTCACGATAAAAAGGTGACGTCATAATCGACATCAAATGTTTTACACCAACAATATGCTTCTACGAATAGCAAGCATGAATAAATGTAAGTGACCCTTAGGTCGTTACAAAACATAGTTCAAAAGTATTAAAGTTTGAATGCAAGATAAACAGTTCATGCGGTGATAACACTAGAGCAGCGGGTGTCTACGGCAAGACTAGCACGACAGCGAAAGCAAATAACCTTAAGCACCTGAGAAAAACATGCTTAAAAACGTCAACACAAAGGTTGGTGAGCTATAGTTTAAGTATAACAGTATGTAAGGTAGGCCACGAGATTTCAGTGCTACAAAGAGCGTTTCAAAACAGTATGATAAAGTATATGTTAACCGTGGGCACTTGGTAACTAACTTAACGTTTATACCCCCTGAAAGTACACTTGGCAAGTGCGTATGTCTACGAAGTATTAAACACTCGTTAAATGCTAGCGCGACTAGCCCGAGTGGGAATGTCAAACCCTATGGATACATATCTAAGATTCGCGTTCACGGTTCAAAAACCAATGATTAAACGTTACCGAGCTAAATGGAATGTTTATGCCGTTGTATAACCCACACATATATAAAGTTTAAGTACTCATGCCTAGTATGTAAAACATAAAATCCGCATGTATTCTCAGTTCCCAAAATAAATTAAAGTAAAAAGGGAATACTATAACTCACAATGATAAAGTAGCGGTAAAGTATGACTCGAAAAGTAAGCAAGTAATGAAGGTTGTCCAAACGGGTCCTCAACCTAAGTCAAAAAGTACTAAGTCAGTAAATCGTCCGAATAGGTTTAAAAGTATGTAAATAAGGTCTTAAGGGTCATCATCATTCATCATTTAACAAAAGGTGTAAAGTAGGTTTCGTTTATGAAAGTAGTTTAAAACAAAGGCTGACTTCGGTCAGTAACCACGGCCTCTACCCTTACTGAAATAAAGTGAGACCAGTGGCCATGGCTCCGTATATGAGTCCTTTAAGTATGGTAAAATTTACAGAAGCAAACTCGTCTTCCTTTGACCGTGGCGACGGTCTAAGTGCGAGTAGGTCAGAAATTTCTGCACAACGTTAAAGGACATAGTGACGATCGGAGGGCCATAAATCCTAAACCGTAACTCGGATTAAGACGAGTCCTATATGAAAAATTATCTACTTGAAAATATCTATATGAAAATAAAGGTTACAGTAGCCCAGGTGTACTGGTCTGTTACAGAAACCAGAAAACAGTAGGCAGAAGACAGGAAACAGAAAATAGTGGGTTCCGGTGGTCTTGGTGCTCGATGCTTATCACGGTTCTCATCCTTGATGCATATAGCTTCAAGTATACAACTCGTTGATGTGTTTGCATCATTTTCACCAAGGTTTGACCATCATAACCCAAGTGTAAGTCTAAGACATGAAGCACAACTCACTTAAGTGTTGCAAGTGTTTTGATGAACCAAAGTTACATCAAAGTCTTAGATCTAACACATACATGAACTTTAAAACTAATAATAAGTTACAAACTTGAAAGTGAACTTATGAAATCAAGATCTTAAGATGTAGAACATAGTTCTTAGTTTGATCTTGAAGATCCAAGACTCAAAAGTCTAGATCTAACATAAGTGTACCAAGTTATAATTAAAGAAACTTACTTACATGTTCTTGAACTTTTAAAGTTAATTTTAGTTCAAGATTAATGAGATCAAAGTTAACTAGTAACATTTGACCAATAACAACCAACAAATATGAAATTAAAGTGCATAAAATGAAGACAAAAACTAAGTAAACAAGTAACTAGTTCATTGTTGTTCATACTTCAAAGATTCAAACAAAAGTTTGATCTTTAAGAAAGTAAACTTTAAAGTTTACTAACATGAATTACAAGTATGATTTACAACACATGAACCTTAAATCTTTTGAAACAATAAATGAAGAACATAAGCTAGAAACTTTATGTTCTTGTATGCCTTGTAATAACAAGTTAGATGAAGAATCAAACTAACAAGTTTGCTTCTTATAAAATAGTAAGTAAACAACAACAAGTAATTAATTAACAAACATGAATAAGTATCAACTAACAAATGATGATGAATGTGTATATGTAATTTGGTTTTAAGATGAAGAAAAGAGAGGAAAAGTGTTCATATTACTTACAAGACTTTGAGAGAAAATGAGAGAAAAGTAAGAGAAAAATGAAATGCAAGTTTGAAGTGTGTGAGATGAATGAGGTTTACAAGTAAGAAGTAATACAAAAAAAAAAAAAAATTGAACTCCCTCTCCCCCTAGGAAGCCCACAGTTCTGCAGCAAAAAAAAAGGGAAGAGAGTTGTCTACAAGGTTATTGCATGTAAAAGTCCTTAAAGTTGGTTAATAGATGGTTGTATGCATGAGGATAACAAGTAACTAGCTAGTAACAAGATTCTTAATGAAATAAACTAACTAGTTGTGTCTTAAATGATACTTACATGTAAGTATGGGCTTAAGAGTCCATGAAAGGAGTAGGGTGGGCTTTATAAGCCCATGTTTGATCATAAAGCCCAAGTATGTATTAATTAACAAAATAATCCAAGTAAAAGTCCATTAACAACAATAAAGGCCCAAGTAATTAACTAATAACTTTAGTTAATTAAAATGATTAATACAACTTAATCATGAATGTAAATAATACTTGAAAATATTATTCGTGTAAGTCTCGGGTGTCACAAAGACGTTTCGGGCAATTAAAGTCAAGTACGTTTAATCATGGCAACATGTAAATGTAATAAAGTCAAGTACGTTTAAAGTCAAGTACGTTTAATCATTGGAAAAATCCAGGGTCGTTACATTACCCACCTTTTAAGAAAATTTCGTCCCGAAATTTAAGCTGAGGTAGATGGAGGAGTCGGGAAAAGGTGAGGATACTTCCGCATCATTTGATCCTCTCGCTCCCACGTAAACTCAGGTCCTCGTTTGGCATTCCATTGTACTCGGACGATCGGAATCTTGTTGCGTTTCAAAGTTTTGATCTCTCGATCTATAATTTCAACAGGTTCTTCCACAAAGTGGAGTTTGTCGTCAATTGTGAGTTCTTCCAGTGGTATGATAAGTTCGGGTGCAGTAAGACACTTCTTCAGATTTGACACGTGGAAGGTAGGATGAACTGAGCTCAATTGTGCTGGTAGATCCAAACGGTAAGCAACGGGTCCAACACGTTCCAAGATTTCAAAAGGACCAATGTATCACGGGTTTAACTTTCCGCGTTTTCCAAAGCGAATCACACCCTTTCAAGGTGCAACCTTCAACATTACACGATCACCAACATTGAATTCAAAGTCTTTACATTTAAGATCGGCATAACTCTTTTAACGATCGCGGGCAGTCTTAAGTCTAGCTTGAATCTGAGCAATCTTCTCCGTCGTTTCATGGACTACCTCGGGTCCGGTGATTTGCTTTTCGCCTACTTCGGCCCAACAAATAGGAGATCAGCACTTGCGACCATACAATGCTTCAAAAGGTACAGCATTAATGCTAGAGTGATAACTGTTGTTGTACGAGAATTCGGCTAACGGCAAATGCCTTTCCCAGGCCTTTCCAAAATCAATGACACATGCACGCAACATGTCTTCCAAGGTCTGAATTGTTCGTTCACATTGCCCGTCAGTCTGAGGGTGATAAGCAGTACTCATGTCGAGACGGGTTCCCATGGCTTCTTGCAAAGAACGCCAGAATCTAGAAGCAAAACGGGGATCGCGATCCGAGATGATCGATAAAGGTACACCATGACGAGATACAACCTCCTTGATGTATAATTGAGCAAGTATCTCCATCGTATCTATTTCTTTCATCGCTAAGAAATGTGCAGATTTGGTAAGGCGGTCAACAATAACCCAGATGGTATCGTATCCGCCCACCGTCTTTGGTAGCTTGGTGATGAAATCCATTGTGATCCTTTCCCACTTCCATTGTGAGATTTCCTGCTATTGAAGTAACCCAGAAGGTCTCTGATACTCGGCTTTAACCTTCAAGCAAGTTAAACACTTCCCAACATAATTTGCAACGTCCTTCTTAAGATTCGACCACCAATACTGTTCTTTAAGGTCGTGGTACATTTTGCCCGCACCGGGGTGAATCGAATATCTTGACTTGTGGGCTTCATCAAGTATAAGGTTCCGTAGATCTCCATAAAGAGGTACCCAAATTCTTCCGGCATAACATCGGAGTCCAGACTCCCTAACCTCAAATCGAGAGACAAGTATGTTCAAATGTTCGTAAGATATATTCTCCTCCTTGAGAGCCTCATCTTGGGCTACTCTGATCTGGCTGTTGAGGTTCGAATGAATGGTGATGTTTAGAGCCCTAACACGAAGAGGTGCCATCCTCTCCTTTCGGCTCAAAGCGTCAGCTACAACATTGGCCTTGCCAGGATGATAACGAAGTTCACAATCGTAGTCGTTGAGCGTCTCGATCCATCGACACTGTCTCATATTCAGTTGCTTCTGATCAAAGATGTGCTGGAGACTCTTGTGATCGGTGAAGATAGTACTTTTAGTTCCATACAAATAGTGTCTCCACAATTTGAGGGCAAAGACAACGGCTCCAAGTTCAAGATCGTGAGTAGTGTAATTCCGCTCGTGAATCTTCAGTTGTCGGGAGGCATAAGCAATAACTTTTGATCGTTGCATCAGTACACAACTAAAACCACTTTTCGATGCATCACAATAAACAACAAAGTTGTCACTGCCCTCAGGAAGTGATAGGATAGGTGCGGTGGTCAACTTCTTTTTCAAAGTTTGAAATGCTGATTTGTGTGCGGGTTCCCAAATGAACTTCTTGCCCTTGTGAGTCAGCGCGGTCAAAGGACGCGCAATCAGAGAAAATCCTTCAATGAACCTTCGGTAGTAACTGACGAGACCTAGAAATTGGCGAATATGAGTCAGAGTAGTGGGGGTCTCCCACTTGCTGATGGCTTCAATCTTGGCGGGATCAACTTTGATACCCTGGTCGCTCACAACATGACCCAGAAATTGAACCTCCTTCAACCAAAATTCACACTTGGAGAATTTAGCGTAAAGTTGATCTTGTCTCAAGAGTTCAAGTACTAGTCGGAGGTGTTGCTCATGCTCTTCTTCGCTCTTAGAGTAGATGAGGATATCATCTATGAAGACGATAACAAACTTATCCAAGTACAACTTGCAGACACGATTCATGAGGTCCATGAACACGGCAGGTGCATTTGTCAAACCGAATGGCATCACTAGAAACTCATAATGACCATAACGGGTCCTGAATGCAGTTTTCATCACGTCACTTTCCTTCACCCTCAATTGGTGATAACCGGATCGTAAATCGATCTTTGAGTAAACACTCGATCCTTGTAATTGGTCAAAAAGATCGTCAATTCGTGGAAGAGGATACCGATTCTTGATAGTCAATTTGTTGAGTTCACGGTAATCGATAAACATACGGAAGGATCCATCCTTCTTCTTCACAAACAACACAGGTGCACCCCAAGGCGAGAAACTTGGTTGGATAAATCCACGGTCTAAAAGTTCTTGTAGTTGGCTCTGTAATTCTTGCATTTCGGAAGGTGCGAGTCTATAAGGTGCGCGAGCTACAGGTGCAGCTCCTAGCACTAAATCAATCTGAAACTCTACTGCTCTCTACGGCGGCAATCCTGGTAATTCCTCTGGGAAGACATCGGAAAATTCGTTCACAATTCGAACGTCGTTCACGCTCTTCACCTCAGTTTCTACCGCTTTCACATGTGCTAGGACAGCAAAACGTCCCTTCTTCATAATCTTTTGTGCTATCATGCAACTAATGAGGTTCAACTTCAAGGTACATCTCTCTCGATAGATAACCAGTGGATAGCCATCTCCTTGTGGTATACGAAGAGCTTTATCTCCACAAATAATATCAGCCTTTATCTAGCTCAACCAATCCATACCGACGATCACGTCAAAACTTCCCAATTTGATAGGTATCAAATCAATTTCGAAATCTGCACCAGCTATGTTGATAATAGCTCCTCGACTGATATGGTCAACTTTCTCAAGTTTTCCATTGGCGACCTCGACAAGCATACTCTCTTTTAACGGGACTAATGTCCAATTAATCTTATCACAAAAATGTCTACATACATAACTTCTATCCTCACCAGTATCAAACAAGACAGAAGCTAAAAGATTGTTGATTTTGAATATACCTGTCACCAAGTCGGGGTTTTCGCGTGCGTCCCTTGCATTAACATTGAAAGCTCTAGCGCGGGGTGGTCCGCCATCTTTTCGCTTATTTGGGCATGCATTTCTGAAATGGCCCGTTTGCCCGCATTCGTAGCACTTCTTCGGTCCATTGGTGTTCGACTTCCCATTCAAAGTGGTGACCTTGCAGTCTTTTCCAACATGCCCAGACCGTTGGCACTTCTCGCAGACAACATTGCAATACCCAGTGTGGTGTTTGTAACACCTCTTGCATTGAGGTAGGGTTCCCTTATAGTTCGGGTTGGAGTTGGTGTTGTTGTTGGGGTTGGGGTTTCCACCGTTGTTGTTTCCTCTGAAACCCTCATGTCGTTTCGCCGAGTTCTGTTCATAGTTTCTTCCCCTGTTGTTGTTGTTGTTGTGGTTATCCCATTTGCGCTTCTCGCTAGTACCCACTTCAGACTTAGTTTTCTCCGGTTCATCGATGGTTATTTGATTCATTAAAGTATGCACCATGTGCATCGCTTCTGGGACATTTGGTGCTTTGGACGAGGTGACGTTTCCCTTAATGCTCTTAGGGAGTCCCCAGAAGTATCTCTCCATTCGCTTAAATTCTGGGGTGACCATTGTCGGACACATCAGGGCTAGTTCCAAAAATCTCCTGTTGTAACCATCAAGGTCGTTCCCAACGGCCTTTAACTGCATGAATTCCATTTCCATCTTTTGAATTTCGGTTCTCGAATAATACTCCTCAATCATAGCACATTTAAATTCTTCCCATGGCGTAGCATACGCCTCATCAATGCCTTGTGCCTGTGCCATTATGTTCCACCACGTGAGCGCGCCGTCAGATAGCGTGCAAGAAGCAAATTTGGTTTTGTTGTCCTCCGAACAGTTGCTAACTCGGAATACTGATTCAAGTTTCTCGAACCATCTGGTGAGACCAACCGGTCCCTCAGTGCCGCTGAAGTTATGTGGTTTACAGCTCTGGAATTCCTTGTAAGTATATCCATTTCGAATGGATTGAATAACCAGTGGTAGTGGCGGTGGAGCTTGGGGTTGCATTTCCGCAATGGCTGCGGATACACGTTCTTGGATCATCTCTTCAATTTGAGCAGCAGTAGGTGTGGATCGACCGTTAGCCATGGTGTTCTATACAAACATTTTGACTCAAGTCAAAATCCGGCATTCAATATATAATAATATAGTATACAACAACCAACATGTAAACGGCATAACACATGTTAATTAAGTAACGCAAGTTGATACAAGTACCGCAAAACACCATACAGTAACGTAAATATAACACTTGTGCAAAAAGTAACATCACAAAGTTTCCATTCATTAATAATAAGTTTCATACATCATGATAGATTCGTACAATACGTAAGTGAAACATGAAACTACAACTAGATTACATCATGAAATCTAATACAAAAGGTCCTACGGTGAAGGTGGGTGTAGGATGTCTAAAACCTGAGACATCTGCTCCTCAAGCTCAGCTACCCGAGCTCAGAGGATCTCCACCTCCCTTGTCAATTCCTCGACTGTGGGAGATGGTGGGGCAGGCGGTGCCGGCAGTGCAGGTGGTGCCGGTAGTGCAGGTGGTGCAGACCTCACGAATCGAGGTGCAGACGTTCCGGCTCCAGAAATAGTCAGTACGTAACGAGGTGCCTTACGTATCTGTGGGTCGGCAGGGTACGCCACAAGCCGTTTACGAGCAGTAACCCTACGACGTCGACCAAACGCGTCAGTGAAGGCTGGTCCTGCGTTGATCCCCGGAATGATGGTACCGTCAAAGCGATACCGCTTCTTCGGTGGGGTGGAGGGTGGTTGAATAGGTATATCAGCAGGGTCCTCATCATCACTGGAGTCGTCTGAGGAGGTGTCATCGGATGAAGCATCAGTGGATGACGGGTCATCCGAACCATGTGATGGCTGTACGGGTGGCTGAACTGGCCGTCTGTGGGCGGCCATCATCTGTCTGTATCTGCCTGGCGGAATCGGCACTAAACGTCCATTAGGAGCGCGTCGGCACGGCATGCGCATATGGTTACGGAATGGCCCTTCCCCGAACTCCGCGGGAATCACAACACCACCGATGCGGGGCTGTGGCTCCGAGGGTCCGGGAGCAGACGGAGCTGGAATCTCCGTAGGGTCCACGTGTCTGTCAATAGTAGCCATTGGGGCAGGCGCCTGGCTGCTAGTCCCGGAAGATGAAGCGCCGGGGTCACTCGTGGGTAGCGGGATCGGTGTGTCGGCAGCAGCAGCAGGTGGGGTGGCTGACGAGTCTAAACTGCCCAAAACGATAGCAGGTGGAACATCCGACATCTGAACAAGGAAAAATAAATTTTCCATGTCAGTAAGTCATAAAGCAAGCATGTATTAGGCCAACAGTTTAAATCATGTATAACAATAAGTAGCATGGCAATAATAACGAATCGTACGGAAGTAGCATGCAATCGAAAGCAAGTAATATCATACGGTAGTGAAATCATGTAGTAGCATACGACATATAGCAGTAAATGTAAGCAGCAGCATGCAGTAAGTTCAGCGGGAACAAATAAACTAGCAAGTTGTAGATTAGTCCTATTAGTGAATCCTACTCGGGTCGGTCTTAGACTCACTAATGCAACCTAATTCCCAACAACCAATGCTTTGATACCAAATGTGATGCCTCGTACAAAACCATCGTGTACGAATCATCAACAACAGGATCATTACAAGGTTAAGTACTACATGCTGTAATAAAAGAAGTTGCATTCACGATAAAAAGGTGACGTCATAATCGACATCAAATGTTTTACACCAACAGTATGCTTCTACGAATAGCAAGCATGAATAAATGTATGTGACCCTTAGGTGGTTACAAAACATAGTTCAAAAGTATTAAAGTTTGAATGCAAGATAAACAGTTCATGCGGTGATAACACTAGAGCAGCGGGTGTCTACGGCAAGACTAGCACGACAGCGGAAGCAAATAACCTTAAGCACCCGAGAAAAAAATGCTTAAAAACATCAACACAAAGGTTGGTGAGCTATAGTTTAAGTATAACAGTATGTAAGGTAGGCCACGAGATTTCAGTGCTACAAAGAGCGTTTCAAAACAGTATGATAAAGTATATGTTAACCGTGGGCACTTGGTAACTAACTTAACGTTTATACCCCCTGAAAGTACACTTGGCAAGTGCGTATGTCTACGAAGTATTAAACACTCGTTAAATGTTAGCGCGACTAGCCCGAGTGGGGATGTCAAACCCTATGGATTCATATCTAAGATTCGCGTTCACGGTTCAAAAACCAATGATTAAACGTTACCGAGCTAAAGGGAATGTTTATGCCGTTGTATAACCCACACATATATAAAGTTTAAGTACTCGTGCCTTGTATGTAAAACATAAAATCCGTATGTATTCTCAGTTCCCAAAATAAGTTAAAGTAAAAAGGGAATGCTATAACTCACAATGATAAAGTAGCAGTAAAGTATGACTCGGAAAGTAAGCAAGTAATGAAGGTTGTCCAAACGGGTCCTCAACCTAAGTAAAAAAGTACTAAGTCAGTAAATCATCTGAATAGGTTTAAAAGTATGTAAATAAGGTCTTAAGGGTCATCATCATTCATCATTTAACAAAAGGTGTAAAGTAGGTTTCGTTTATGAAAGTAGTTTAAAACAAAGGCTAACTTCGGTCAGTCACCACGGCCTCTACCCTTATTGAAATAAGGTGAGACCAGTTGCCATGGCTCCGTATATGAGTCCTTTAAGTGTGGTAAAATTTTCAGAAGCAAACTCGTCTTTGTTTGACCGTGGCGACGGTCTAAGTGCGAGTAGGTCAGAAATTTCTGCACAACGTTAAAGGACATAGTGACGATCGGAGGGCCATAAATCCTAAACCGTAACTCGGATTAAGACGAGTCCTATATGAAAAATTTTCTACTTGAAAAGATCTATCTGAAAATCAAGGTTACAGTAGCCCAGGTGTACTGGTCTTTACAGAAACTAGAAAACAGTAGGCAGAAGACAGGAAACAGAAAAATAGTGGGTTCCGGTGGTCTTGGTGCTCGATGCTTATCACGGTTCTCATCCTTGATGCATATAGCTTCAAGTGTACAACTCGTTGATGTGTTTGCATCATTTTCACCAAGGTTTGACCATCATAACCCAAGTGTAAGTCTAAGACATGAAGCACAACTCACTTAAGTGTTGCAAGTGTTTTGATGAACCAAAGTTACATCAAAGTCTTAGATCTAACACATACATGAACTTTAAAACTAATAATAAGTTACAAACTTGAAAGTGAACTTATGAAATCAAGATCTTAAGATGTAGAACATAGTTTTTAGTTTGATCTTGAAGATCCAAGACTCAAAAGTCTAGATCTAACATAAGTGTACCAAGTTATAATTAAAGAAACTTACATACATGTTCTTGAACTTTTAAAGTTAATTTTAGTTCAAGATTAATGAGATCAAAGTTAACTAGTAAAATTTGACCAATAACAACCAACAAATATGAAATTAAAGTGCATAAAATGAAGACAAAAACTAAGTAAACAAGTAACTAGTTCATTGTTGTTCATACTTCAAAGATTCAAACCAAAGTTTGATCTTTAAGAAAGTAAACTTTAAAGTTTACTAACATGAATTACAAGTATGATTTACAACACATGAACCTTAAATCTTTTGAAACAATAAATGAAGAACATAAGCTAGAAACTTTATGTTCTTGTATGCCTTGTAAGAACAAGTTAGATGAAGAATCAAACTAACAAGTTTGCTTCTTAGAAAATAGTAAGTAAACAACAACAAGTAATTAATTAACAAACATGAACAAGTATCAACTAACAAATGATGATGAATGTGTATATGTAATTTGGTTTTAAGATGAAGAAAAGAGAGGAAAAGTGTTCATATTACTTACAAGACTTTGAGAGAAAATGAGAGAAAATGAGAGAAAAGTAAGAGAAAAATGAAATGCAAGTTTGAAGTGTGTGAGATGAATGGGGTTTACAAGTAAGAAGTAAAAAAAAAACAAATTGAACTCCCTCTCCCCCTAGGAAGCCCACGGTTCTGCAACAACAAAAAAATGGAAGAGAGTTGTCTACAAGGTTATTGCATGTAAAAGTCCTTAAAGTTGGTTAATAGATGGTTGTATGCATGGGGATAACAAGTAACTAGCTAGTAACAAGATTCTTAATGAAATAAACTAACTAGTTGTGTCTTAAATGATACTTACATGTAAGTATGGGCTTAAGAGTCCATGAAAGGAGTAGGGTGGGCTTTATAAGCCCATGTTTGATCATAAAGCCCAAGTATATATTAATTAACAAAATAATCCAAGTACAAGTCCATTAACAACAATAAAGGCCCAAGTAATTAACTAATAACTTTAGTTAACTAAAATGATTAATACAACTTAATCATGATTGTAAATAATACTTGAAAATATTATTCGTGTAAGTCTCGGGTGTCACAAAGACGTTTCGGGCAATTAAAGTCAAGTACGTTTAATCATGGCAACATGTAAATGTAATAACATACATTCGTTTAATCACACGTATTAATAATAATAATTATTAATAAATAAACGTTAGAAAAATCCAGGGTCGTTACATCAACAAAGATGAAGATGATTTGTGGCTTCAAAGAAAATATCATATTTCAGAAGTGTTGAATATTACTCGAGTCGGAGTAGAGATAAGCGAGAAAAGAGACGTCATCAGTCAGTTCCACGTTATTAGAGAAGATGAGAAGGAATACAAGTTCACAGAAGCAGATTTTCATAATCTAGATATGCTTGACATCATTCACATCTACAACTACCTCAGTATCATCACCATTCGACCTTTTGCTAAGGCTCAAGCTTTGGAAGCTGTGAAAAGATACATGATGGAGACAATCGAACTGATGAGACGTGAAGATTTTCAAATTGTTCTCGAAGCGAATAGGAAAAAGATTCAAATAACCTGTTCGAATCAATATACAGAGGGACTGAAGGATATGAGAATGTTTCAAATGCAATTCGAACCCGAAGGGTTTGTATTTGTGAATTCTCAGAAAGAAAAAGTGTTCATCCGCACTGAAGAGTTGAATAAATACTCAGATGGTACACTCAAGGCTGCATTGAAGTATCTTAAAATTCGTCAAAGCAAGTTTAATGACATTGATAAGAAAATGAGTCTTGAAGAGTTTATAAAGCATATCAGAGATCGTCTGAAGCTCCGGATCCGTACAAGACAGTTTGAGATTCTTCGTGGCCAGAGAAAGAGAAGGTATTTTAAAGAAATGGATGAATATCCATTACATGAGGGAGATCCAAGAAAAGCGTGGGGCGTCTGAAAACCTTCTAAGCAAATTTCATAAAATCAAGTAGAAGTTTCAAAACCAGATGGCACACGATGGAAACTAACGTTTGAACCTCTCAAGATTACTCAATAGGACTATATTGTAAAGTTCACATTTAACACTAAAGGAGAGATTGTTAGGACCCCGAAGTTATATAGTGTTAATGTGAAATAAGCTTAAATGATGGTTCCTTAGAAGAGGGCTATATAAGGAACCTAAGTAGTCCTAATTAGATAGCCATTGCAATGTAATTGAGTTCTAGAAGCTGTTGAATCTAAATCTTGTTGATTCTCTCTCATACCGAGTCTCCTTTACACTTACCGAATCTCATTCTAACTTGTCTTTTCTTCTAATCTCAACATGATCTGACCTATCACACTCTATGTTATGCGACAAATACCTTTTGAAATAATTATGCTTAAAACATCGATAATCTATATCACTTGAAATATAACATGTACGTTTGAGTGTTGTGGTCATTTGCTTCTATAAATCATTGTCTCGTTATTTACTCAAATATATATAAAAGTATTATTTTAAATCGACACGTCTTATAACCTAATTAATATTATATTTTATCACTTTGTAAAATATATTTTCATTTAGAAATGTAATTTATATATTTTAGAAATATTTATTTAAATATAATATTTAATTTTTTTCAAAACTAATTATATTTCATAGTTTATTATATATACATTAAAAACGTTTTCATAATATAACATAATTTGAAATTACTCATTTATGTACTAACGTTTACTCTAACTTGTCAAATATTTTAATTAACTTATAATAGAATACTAATATCATTCATTAAATAATTCGAAATATATATAAACACGTTTTTAATTACACGTTGTAATATATTTATATTTAATTAAATCACGGACCGTTTATTATTTATAACTTGTCAAAAGGTTTCTAAAAAGATTCTAAATTCTAAGATAACGTTAAAACCCTTATCCTTATTAGTATGACTTGGTAACAATTGGTCAAAAGTGGTTCTAGGTATTTATAAAGTTATATTCTTTTTAAAGAGGACGTGACACTCAAATCATTTTATTAAAAGGTTAAAATAATGGAGATCATTATATCATAAATTTTTTTAGAAAAGTAAGATCGTATATAATTCATAATAGGTTTTCAAGTTTTTAAATTACCGTTTGCTGGTGAAGCGTAAGATAAAATCCAATGGTTAATATAAACGTATGAAATCGTCTTAATGTAAAATGTCAAATGAGTTTATCTAATCGACGAACCTTATCCTAGTTATTTATTCTATATGATCAATCATTATGAAAGCTAAATAATTAACTTATCAAAAGACATGAGGAAAATATTATCACGTAAGTATTGGAGATCAAACAGGAATCTCCACTAACTTTTGTCTAACACTCGTTAATTGACACTTTTGTTCTTACTTGTAAATCACTTTACCATTTTCCGAATATCGTTAAAAATGAACGATTTCTCAAATTAACGTGGACCTCACAACAAAGACTCATAATCATACAATGTATCTGATAAATCAATCATTTGATATTATCTTCTAATTCCACCGATAAACATATTGAAACAAGTACGTTCATGTAAAGTATTATACGTTTAATACTTTGTTAATTTTCTCAAGGTATAATATATATACATATATATATAATCATATTCATTTATATAATGGTTCGTGAATCATCGAAATTTGGTCGAGGTTAAATGAATGTATGAACACAGTTTAAAATCCTTGAGATTCAACTTAACAAACTTTACTTATCGTATCGGAATAATATAAAGATAAAGTTTAAATTTGGTCAGAAATTTCCGGGTTGTCACACAAGGTATGCCTGATCCTTGCCACTGCCCACATGAACAAACTTTATCTGCTAGATTAACGAGGCCATTTTTTCGTCCATCGCGCATTTCTACTAGATTGTTTGTCTATGGAATTGCTTGCCATCTTCTTGAATTTTTCATCCTCTTGGCTAGTTTATGTTCAGCATATGGAGTAACAGTTGAAGTAAGACTAACCGATTGGTTGCGATGTTTGAAATGCCAATCTTGTACCGAAGCGCAAAAAAATTCCAATAACATGCAAACAGGTAGTTTTCGAGCATGTACGGATAGTGCATTAACAGACTCTACACTGTTGCTAGGAAGGTATGAATACCTAACATGTTCAGCTCTACTTCTAGATCATTTGTGGAAACCAACATCACTTAAAATTTTGTAAGACGCTTTCAATCTTCTTCGAAATACATTAAGATGATCCTCAAAATCCGACGCACGATAAGCTTTGACCATTTTCCAATAATGCCATTCAAAATATTTGAATTTGTTGGATTTACTTTTAATGCTTGCAAACAAATGACGAGCGCAGAAACAGTGAAACGCTTCGGGGAACACGGTTGAAACACCATGTGCTATTGGCAAACCTTGATCAGAAATAAAAGTAAGCTCTGACATACGATCACCCATTCCACAAGTCATTAAATGGTCTCGTAGGTTGCCCAAAAACCAATCCAAAGACTCGTTTGTCTCGCCGCCAGCAATTTCATAAGCCAATGGTAAAATTCCATTATTGCCATCCATTGCAACAGCAACTAAATTTGTACCCAAATATCCTGCCTTCAAATGCACTCCATGGACGATGATTATCGGGCGACAATGTTGAACAAATGATCGAACCTGCAGGAATGAACAATGTTAAAACAAATATGTTTTTAATAGATACGCAAGGAACGCAAGGACGCAAACAAAAGTTTTGCGTCTTGCGAATGATTGATTTGCGAGGCGCAAGAAACGTCTGGCGTCTTTGCGTCTGGTAAAGGAAGACGCAAACTGTTTCTTGCGTTCCTTGCGTCTCGTGCAAAATTTACAATTTTAATTAAATGGTAATATTGATACTTACAACTACGCCAAGGGAATAATAACACATCAGAAATCTATTTTCTTTGTCTGTGATCAAATTCGTTACGCTTCCGGGGTTGTGAATCTTAATGTTATATAGGTAAATTGGAAGCATTTGGTACGACTCTTCACTACTCCCACGAAGCATCTGTAATGTATGACATTTGGCCCTCCATGCTTGATTGTAAGATATGCTGACACCGAATTGGCTGCCTATATCCGCACGTATATCGTTTGCTTTATATTCCTGGTTTGCAGATTTGAATGAATCCACAAGCATACTACCCAACACCTTTTTGGTTGCATGTTTATTGTTTCCCATAATTAGTGTGCGTGAGCATGTGTGTACGTCATGCAGTTTCTTTACCATAAAATTTTCAGTGAATCGTATTCTGTAAGCACTACATTTCCACTCACAGTTTGGCAACACACATTTAGCGGTGTACCGAGATTTGTCTGACTTTACAGGCTTTATTTGGAAGTTTTCTTCAAGACATTTTGTAAATAGGGTGTTTATAAACTCTTCTTTGTTCAAGAAAGTTTGACGAACTTTAATTAAATCTGACACCCTATACGTGGTTGGTATTTCAGTCGTATGTTCGCGCTCTTCCTCATGCTGACTCAAAAGAGTTGGCATATTCCAGAACGGATCTTGCTTTTCTTCTTCATATTGGAATTCCGCGTCTCCGTTTTTTCCTCCATCTGAATCACTATCTTCGACAAGAGGTACCTCAAACGGGTGGTTTAATTCTTTAATTTTACATACGTTTTCAAGACCATAGTTATGCAAATCAAACTCTTCTGTGTTTGGAAGTGGCAATTCAGGTTCTTCCACTTCGAAATTGTTACTTGCGAGGTTTTCTTCGGTATCATGTTGTAGTAACAATTGTTGTGGTTGGTGTTTTGGTGGTTTTGGTGATTTTGGTTTTTTTGGTGTGGGTGTTTCTTGGTTTTGTTGTAGTAGTGG
This sequence comes from Rutidosis leptorrhynchoides, assembly GCF_046630445.1. Classification (NCBI taxonomy): domain Eukaryota; kingdom Viridiplantae; phylum Streptophyta; class Magnoliopsida; order Asterales; family Asteraceae; genus Rutidosis; species Rutidosis leptorrhynchoides. The sequence continues at coordinate 273,526,715 of NC_092340.1, read as the reverse complement.
CTGATTTGTCGAGTATTTTGTTTCTGGATTTCGTTGTGGCTGATGCATTATTACTCTATCGACAATATAAATATCAATAGGAGCATTTACAATTGCATATTGTAAAAACTCTTGAAAGTCTTCATCATCATCAGTAATATCAAAAACATGATTATTAAAAACGTATCTCATTGAAACATATGCATTGGGTGGGAATTCAATCTTTTTAAGAACATTTTTTTAACAATATTCTCCGATTCATTGGTTTTACGGGCGCAATTGGGAGTCTTAACCGAATTCTAAAACAATCTCGTGGCATATATATGGGTATGTTGTTAATGTACTCAAAATAACCCCCACAACATATATTAACAACAAATTTATCATCATTAACACAATTCATAATGACAAAAATTAGTGAAAAATGGTTAAAATAGTACCTTAACGTGGGTATAAGCTCTGCATTGAAAACTTTTGAAATTGTTATGAGACTGTGATTTCAAAGTCTCAGGGTTAATCTAAATATAGGGACAAAATATTATCCGTAAAAATCTAGGATATCTGACGAAATCTTATCCACAAAATCGTATTTCCGATCAGATAAGGTCGCAAGCTCGCAAGACGCAAGGACGCAAGCTTGCGTCTTGCGAGGGCAACCTGGCAATTTGTTTTTTTTTTTTTTTTTGGGCTCCAGCGCAAGAAACTGTTTGGGAATGGACATTTTGACTATAATCCCTTGAAGAAAACGTTAAAGAAGTTGGAATTTGGTCTAGATATTCAAGACTTCAATGATACAAATTTGAATAGACTATTAACAACTTTTTTAATACATGGCCTTAGAATTAGATATTCTTGGTGAAATTAATTTACACGTAATAAGCTAGCTTTATGTCACACGAATGACTGATTAGTTGTTGAATACACACCAATGACTGATTAATTGTTGAAAACGAAATCATATACTTTTCAAAATTGTAAAACTGTGATATGACTTAATGAACATTTTCGTTAAATTGACAAAATTGGTGAACTACATACATGTAACACCTTCACTAGAAACCAACGAAGCATTGCTTCAATGGTACCGCGGTTACACTTGTGTACTCGCAGGGCTAGAGGTCTTGGGTTCGAGCCTCGTCACCCGCTCTAGGAATTGAAATATATTCCTTGAAGGTGGCCCAAAGGGAAGGTTTTACCGACCCGCTCCGGGACTAAGATCCGGCCCGCCTGCCCCTCGGGATGGTTAAAGGGTCGGATCCTCAGAGTGTGGTTCGGGTTTCCTGCCCGAAAGCGCGTGTGTGTGCAAATGATGACTAGGCTTCGGTCCGGACTGATGCAAGCTTGCCTTTCAAAAAAAAAAAAAAAAAAAAAAAAACACCTTCACTAGAAATAATCCAACCTCATACTCTGATGTATACATTTCATCAGAATTATTCACTAGTTTTAAATATTTGTCCTAAACAGGATGATTAAGTCACGCACCGACTCAAAAGAAGCTATATTTTAAAACTCCAACAGTATCTGATTAGTTAGCATTAAGTAATGAGAGTGTAAATAGTTATGAAATACAAAGGTAATATAATGAATATGTAGATGTAGATGTAGATGTAGATATAGATAGATATAGATATAGATGCTTGATTTAGTATAGGTTACTATGAGTTAAAACATCTAGTAAACTTTAGACATAACTAGTTGTCGAACCCTCGCTTTGTGAAGGGGGTTCGGTTTTCAATGTATTTTATTGCGTTTAGTTTGTAAAATTATTTCGTGGCTGACGATGATGTCGTTGAAGCGCAACTCGAGTCGAACTAAAAGGTATAACCCATCAAAGATTTATATGTTATTTTAAATTAAAAATATACGTGCATCTCTGCGTGTCGTTATGGAATTGTTGACTTTTAAAAATTTAATGCAATTAAGTCGTTATTTTGTGGAGAAAAATATAAAGGAAGCCAAAAAAGAAGAAATAAAAAAAATTGTTATAACGGGTAGAGAACAATATAAAGGGGAAAAAAATTGCTACAGTACCATTGCTACAGTGATTCCGTTGCTATAGTGTTTCCGTTGCTACAGTGCTAACGGGCTACAGTGATTCCGTTACTACAATAAAGTAGGTAAAAAAACGAAACTGCCCCTAATACTGTTCACCGTTTTTGTCTAATAGTTAATATGGTATTGGTAATTCTTAATGTTTTGAAAGGAAAAAAAAATCGATACCAGTCATATTTTCATCCTATAATATAATTATACTACGGAGTATATACTCTACATGTTGCAAGTTAAAAACATTTTTTAATTGGTCCATTTGCGGTCAAGTTACCGGAGACAGTATTAGAAAATTAAAAATGACACATCTTAACAAATGGACGTGCTGTATTTAAAAAGCAAATATATATATATATATATATATATATATATATATATATATATATATATATATATATATATATATATATATATGGTGAGGATCCAGAGAGAATCAGAGGTGGTAGAGAACCGAGAGAACCAACAGCTCGACCTTCAATCTGCGTGCAGCTCGAGTCAATCTGCTTGCAGATCGAGTCAATCTGCGTGCAGATCGAGTCAATCTGCGTTCAGCTCGAGTCAAGCTGGGTGCAGATGGAGTCAAACTGGGTGCAGATTGAGTCAATCTGCATGCAGATTGAGCTTGTTTTTGGGTGCAGGCACACTCTGTTCTTCGTAAGAAATTGAATCTCTCAAAATCAAACCTATAGCAAAAATTAAAAACGCAGATTTATTAGGTTTCATCTTGTGAATCTATGTGCAAAGTTTCAGATTCTAACACCTAGATTTGAGCTCGAATTCGTGAGTTCATCTACAAAATTCACCTAGTCAATCGAATGTGCAGATTCTTAAATCAATCCAATTAATGTTTGAAATTGATGTTACCTTGTTCCAATAGCAGCGACTAGAAGATTTTGTGAAGGATTCAAGGTCTGACAACAACTGAATCATAAAAATCAAAGTTACAGTTCATCTTCATCCATTGGTTCACTGTTCATCATGAAATTGAGGAATTCGATGATGATTTGGAATATAATCCTTCAAGGAAGTTGATAATCGCAGCTTTCGGATCTTGTTTCATCGATTTTAACTTTCAATTTTGTTGATTTTGATGTCTGATAAAATTGATAAAATCGGCAGGTGAGGGTTCGCTGGGCTCCTACTATGCAGAGTTCTTCCAGGATCCTTTCACTATATATATATATATATATATATATATATATATATATATATATATATATATATATATATATATATATATATATATATATATATATATATATATATATATATATAGTGGTAGAATCAAGGGGGAAGTAACCAATCGGGGGAAATCGGGGGGAAGCAAAAAATTTTTTTTTCGTTTTTTGAAAAAACTTGGTTCACGAACATTATAGATTGGATGAAAATATGAACATTTAATAAAGACACTTTGTGATAAATGTTTTTATTTTGGCGGAAAAACGCTCGAAGAAGTAATATATAACAATTATCGTGTTTTTCGAGCGTATGTTGAGGTTTTAGATATTAGGGTTTAGATATTAGGCTTTAGATATTAGGGTTTATAGGGTTTAGATATTAGGGTTTAGAAATTTAGGGTTTATGATTTAGATTTAGGATTTAGATTGAGTTTTTAACACGAACAGTTTAGAGTTTAGGGTTTAGGGTTTAGGTTTAGGGTTTGGTGTTTTGGGTTTATTCCTTTAGGGTTTGGTGTTTTGTGTTTATGGAATAAACTCAAAACACCAAACCCTAACTCTAAATCGGGCTAAATTTTACTTCACAAAACCTGAAGAAAAAAAACGTTCACATTCTTCACGAACAATATTATCTTGAATGTTATTTTTGTCGATCGTTTTTCCGCCTAAATAATAACATTCATCACGAAGTATCTTTTCTAAATGTTCATATTTTCGTGTGATCTTGATGCCGGAAAAAAATTCCAAAAAAAAAAAGCGGAATTTTTTTTTTTTGCTTCCCCCCGATTCCCCCCGATTGGTTACTTCCCCATTGATCCTACCCATATATATATATATATATATATATATATATATATATATATATATATATATATATATATATATATATATATATATATATATATATATATATATATATATATATATATATATATTAAATCTCAAACGAGAACCACAAAAAGGGCAAGAATTACAAGAACTTTTATTTTACGAACATTTTCACATGTTAGTAGATTGAATCATCCATAAATATTGATGGAGTGTAAAAATGAACATAAAATAGTTCGAAAAAACTTATATTTTACATATATAATCAAATATATAGTTTCCCGTTGACAAGTGCATATTTGTTTGTGTAACATGTGAACACTTCATATAATTAACAATTTAACATATAATTTGCGGCAATGAACATATGTTTGTTAGTGATATAAGCATTAATTAACATTTGCATGTAATTTGTTGCATTTAAATGCATAAAAACTATGAGTTCAAAAAGTTTTCGTAGTTCTCGCCCTTTTTCTCTTTCTCGTTTGAACCTGCCCATATATATATATATATATATATATATATATATATATATATATATATATATATATATATATATATATATGGAAAACCGTTACATTACAGATGTTAATTTTTGGTAACCGTTCGAATTTATTAGATGAAAATTAAAAATCTACAACCTATTATAAAGCATGTGAATGTTCCACGTGTCTTTTTTCTAATTAATCTGGATTATTGATGCTAATTTCTGACAAAATGACATCTGACAAGCTGCAACAGCAACAACAAAAGAAGAATTATTTAATTGTGGCTTTAGCATCCCCAACTCCATCAGTGGTTGTGAAGTGAGTTTGAAGTGGAATTTTAAGGCTCGTGCATTTTCTGTAAAAGCAAAAGAGAAGCTTGAGGAGGCTGCAGGTTGTTCATCTACCGTATTACCATGCCAAAAGAAATGGGTCAAACCAGCTGTTGCTAAGAACATCGCTCGTGCTCATGAATACTTTGTCAAAAAAATGAGTGGATGCAGCTGTTGGTGAGTCATCTGAACATGTTTATGTCTCATAATGAGTGATCTTGATATTTATTTGAATAATTTCTATGAAAATCATATTATGAAGATGGCTATAAAGTTGGATTTGAGTGGACTGTTGAAAGAGGAGCTTATGAGGTATGTAGTTAGTTTTTTCAATCAAAACTTCTCTTATGATATTTGAAGTAGAGAATACTTAGGTTTTTCCATCAAAACTTCTCTTATGATATTTGAAGTAGAGAATGATTGTATACTTTGTTTAATCATTACCATTAATAGATTCTATTGATGAAAATTTGGTATATAAAACCTTTGTTGGATATTTTAGTGGTTCGAATACGATTTACAGAGAACAGTATATTTTGAAGGTTTGAACTTCGTTAACGACATTTTAAATTATGTATCAAGTAGGTACATGTCAATATATTTTGAAGATTTCTCACATCTTGAAATGTACTACTTAACGTTAAATTTTTTTTTTATTATTTGTTACCTACACATATATACAATTTATACTGCGAAACTTGAATTTACCAAATTTCATATTTTATTGTGTAATTTGAATGTACTAATGTCAATTTTTTTTTTAAAAAAATATATGTTTCATTAAACAAACTCGTGAATTCACGGATCTTTTAACTAGTTAAATGAAACGACCTGTCCATATTACTATAAACGCAGTACGTTATTCATTGGTCCCATAGCGAGGTATTTGACCTCTATATGATACGTTTTAGAAAATATTGCATTCATTTCATGAAAAGCACACCATTATTATACATAATGCATGTTTTAAACAAGTGGGCGATTATTTAAGGAATAATCCCCATGATACATCGATTTCCAAATACTACACACGTGACATAACAGTCGAATATAATACATGAAAAAGGTTTTATTGAATGCAACACTTCATTTAAACAAAAGCATGAGAATCCATGCACAGCTTTCTCAGATAATGCAACAGCAGAAGACTTTCTTAAGGACCTGAGAATAAACATGCTTAAACAGTCAACACAAAAGTTGGTGAGATATATAAGTTTAAAGCTAGCATCGATATAAATATAGACCACAAGATTTCATAGTTATAAATATTTCAATAAAGATATTCTATAAGTTGTTGAGCGCTTCGGTAACCAAACTTAACCATAAATGTTGCATATTCCCTTTATTATGAAATCTCGCTACACTGTACCAAGTGTAGTAAAAACGAAGTACTATGCAACCGTTTACGATACTAGAGCGACTAGCCCGGTTGAGGTTGTCAAACCCGATAGATCTATCAATAGGATTCGCGCTTACATGTTCTTACAACATGTAAATATTAGTTACCAAGCTATTAGGGAAGATATGCAAGGTGGTACAACTCAACATAGAATATATTTCAAGTACTTGTGTCCATGGCGTAAAACATAAAATGCATGTATTCTCATCCCAAAATATTTGTAGAGTTTAAAAATGGGACTATATACTCAAAGTAGTAAAAGTATATTAATAATAAGTTTTCAACTTATTAAAAAAATATGGCCGTCGTCCTTGGATTCACGAACCTGTAACAAATATATATATATATATATATATATATATATATATATATATATATATATATATATATATATATATATATATATATATATATATATATATATATATATATATATCAAAATTTAATACAACTATTATTCATATC